>NW_023270433.1:42066908-42698363 GCF_011800145.1 Mirounga leonina | reverse complement strand
TGACCACTGTGAGTGTTGGTCCTCTTTGTATGAGGCTCCCCAGGGTAACTCATGAAGTAGAGGTGACTCTAGCAGAGAAAGGAGATCTGACTTTCTAGTCTCCCACCCCGGTTGCCACAGAAAAATAAACTCCCCTACACCAAATGGTCAAACCAAACATACCAAAACTGAAATGCCTCCATGTCCAAGACACAATATTTCTAAGTCAAAAGAAAATGAAAAAATTTGTGGAGTCCAGATCCTATAGTGTGCCCTCCTTTTCCAAGACCATAGGCACCACCTCGATGCCTAGTGCAGAGAGAAGACTGCCATTGTTGAGAATAAGAAGAGTGGATTCCAGGGGCAGGAAACTGTACTAGAGATGTCTTCCATGTCCTAAGTGCCCAGGAATCCACTTGTTGGTGAGTGCTACTCATTCTGGTTCTGGTTCCAGGGGATTCTCTCCCCCAGATTATTAATTCTGGAAAACTAGGAATCCACCCTTTATGGTTCATATGAATACAACATGTATGTCAGTCTGAAATGGAAATATTTCATAAATGGGTTTGGATCATTCCTCTTGCCTCTACCAAGAGAGCAAATAGGATGAGGTTATCAACAGAAGAAGTCCTGAAGTTTGGTATTTGGAGTAATGTCCTTTGGTCACAGACATGAAGCCAGCATCTGAGCTAGAATAATCTGAGTTAGAATCCAGTCTCAGACATACTGCTTCATATAAAGGGATCAAGACTAGATCACAAGGTTGGCCTCTGACAAAGAAGTAATGTACAATAAATGTGGGCAGTCCTAACAGATGACAAGAATAGGTCCTTGTATCTCAGAATCAAGGCTAAAATTCTTCCAACACCTGAATTGTCAGCAGAACTCTCAAAAGCATTAAGGGCTTCCTCATATTTACCTACTTCCTCTCTTACAAGATGATTGCCAAATCTTTGTGTTGGTAAAGGTAAAGTAACTTGCTGGTATTATTAAAGCCAACCTTAAAAGTGGGGGGAGGGGTCGATTATTAAAAACAATCAACAGCTCAAGGAGCTCTGACACCTGCTGAGCACCTGCTCTATACACTTTCCTTGGAGGATGCTGAACATTATGGACTGTTTATCTGTGTAACCTCACTGCTTTATCATTAACACCAGCTAGAAAGATCTAGCTCCTTCTCCCCAATTGGCTGCCTCCTTGAGCTTCCACCTAGTGATTGGCAGCTTTCAACTGCAAAAGAATCTAGGATTAGAGACCTGGAACAGTGGTCCAATTGACAGAGACAAAAAAATAAATGGGTCAGTTTGTCTCAGAGACAGTGACTACAGAATGAGTCATAAGGTGCAATGAAGATATGTCCCTCACTCAAGTTCTAAGGGATTCCTACTAAGTCTATTAGCAGCAGCAGGAAACAGAAGAGAAAAGCAGAAACACAAGGATTATATCAAAGGGGAAAGAAGGAAAGGAGCCAACTTCAAGAATTCAACTTCAGAATTTCTAGGGAGAAGTCTAAGCTTCTGTGACAGCCTCCAAGGAGAAATGTTGAAGGTCATAGGGGCTACAGGGAGAAGGACAGGAAATGAACATTTATACAGTACTATATGACTCATTGCCTGGGACAGAGGCAATCTCCTGAGAGAAGGTGCCAGAGGTACCCCCTCCTCTGCTCAGACTGCCCGCTCCCTGATGGGGCTACAGTCTAACCAGAGTTAAGGCCTAGTCAAATATCTCTATGGAGTACCTATCAAGGGGTGGTTTCTAGAACCACGAGTATTCAACAGGACTTTGGTGATATTCTGTTAAAGTGCAAATTGTGGTATATGTATTGCAGACAGCTTGCTGAAACATAAAATTCCCAGATTTTTCCAAATCACAGACTTGCATCTGGAGGGAGAGAAGAAAGGAGCAATGAAGAGAAGAAAATAAACAGAAGGGGAAAGCAATTCTCTAGCAGTTGCATGGGCTCCTCACAGGAGTAAGACAGAATAGATTAGAACCTCCTGACCTCTCCAAGGTCACATGACAGAGCCCCCAGTTAATGCTCCCAAGCTCAGAACGGAAAACAAGGATCAAAGGACCTCTTCAGGATGAAGTGAGATTTGGGGCTTCTCCTAACATAATGGGGAATTTCCTCTGGGATAGGAAACCAAATGGTAGTGAATGAATGAATGACAATTCTTTTTTGCCAGACTCAAGAACTGGTGTGACTGAAGAGGGGGAAATAGACTTCTGCACAAGAGTTAAGCAGAACAGAGGGAGAGAGCACCATTCCCCAAGAAGACATAGTTGCTCATGGAAGATCCATTCTCAGCTAGCTCTCAGAATAAGGTTATCCTAGGAGGCTCACGTTGGATCAAACTAAGTCCTCCCCTTTCCTGGGGAAAAGAGTAATCCTGATTCAGCCCTGGGTATGTGCTCTCAAAAGCCTCATCTATTTAATGGAGACCACTATTTCTGTGGACACCTACCAGGATATAGACTTGAAATCAAGTTATGTTAGGAGTGAGGTGGACCATCAGTGGAGACCTTTCACTCAGCAGGGTTGGTCTAGGAAACATACAAATTTCTCAAATCCCTTTTGTCCTCTTGGTATCAAAACTAGGAGTGCCAATTGCATCACCTATAGGAGTGGAACCTGGAAATCACTGTCTAACTTTTACCCACATGAGACTTTGGCCTCTGTTGACAAATAAGATAGTTGAAGAGGTAAAAATTAAGAGCCAGCCCCTTGGCATAGGCATCAAACTAGGACATCAATCCTGCTCTCAAAAACAATACCTGACTTGGGCTAGTTGTTCATGTGCAATAACCTTTGGTATTTGAGAGGTCAAAAGCCTGGAGGGGGGGTAAAAAGAACTCATGTCCATCCTTCTTTTATTGAACCTCATCTCTTCTAAATATCTACAACCTGACAGAGAGAGAGCAGGGGAGGTCCAGAGATTCAATGCTGAATACAAGGTCAAAATTAGGGTCCTGACATATATCCAGAATTGGCCTATAATATTGAGCTCTCACCCACTTTAGACAATTTTTTTTTCCATTCTGGGCCCTCAAGACTTGCTAAAAGTGCCATCTTCCTGAGGAGTTGCTCCATCTCCCCATCCCAGGCCAGGTTACTATCTCAGACACACTAAGAAATACCATAGCCAAGCCCTTCTATTCTTCTCTCTTCTTAGGTGACCCACTCCCTCTATGAATCCTGAGCTACACCACAACTGGGACAGGGGCAGAGGAACCAGCCGATACATGGAATTCTTGCAGCACCTGTCCTGAAATCCTGCCCAGCCCTAACCCAGAGATCCAGGCTTCTGTAGCAGCCAAGCCCATGACTGAGGATGTTTTGGGTGCTAGTATATAATGGGACCTCCAGGTTCTCCTTTGACCCTGAAAGGCTCTGTTGGTAGAATGGGATTTATTTCCACCATGGGAGGAAGTTACAAGGAACCAACTTTTAGTTCAATATCTCAGGAGGGAATTTGTCAGGGCTGAAGTTCTTCTACAAAAGACTGAATAGCCAAAGAAGAAAGGGTCATGGGAAGGGACTCAAGCAAGATAGGTAACCAACATGAGGGATGCAAAGAGAGGATTTCTGCATTAGGCTATAGGTTTCTGTGTCCAAGATCTGCATTGCTAAACACTTGTAGGCATGGACCATGTGTTATTTCATCAGCTGCCAGTTTAGTTCTTTAAATGTTTTCATTAATCTGTTCATGATTGTGTGTCCAGTGGAAAGGCCATTGAAAGATGCTCATCAAAGGATTGTTGTACCTAAAAGGGCCCAGCTACTTCGTGCCTGAGCCTAGACTGTGAACAGAAGCAGTTTTCAGTGAAAGAGCCCCAAAGAAGTTTCTGATTCTTATAGCCTTGGTAGGAAATGGATTTCACCCTCAAACCTAAAGCCTCAGCATTGGAAGAAAAAAGGAGGACAAATCCATTTATAATAGCACACTGACAGTGGGAAAAGTAGGAGTAGGGAGTATGGGTGAGAAGGCCATTCACTTGGGATGATGTTTCTAGAAAAGAACCCTGACCCACCAACATCTCTATCTCTCCGCATTCCCACTGAGTGACATTCCTTGACACATGACAAGGCTTGTTATTATTCCATGAGCGCTCAAGCTTCTGAGGCAACTGGCCTTTGGTTAAACACATTCATGTTTCAGTGGCAGATGGGAGTCCCTTTCCAAGGAGCAGGATGTGACAGGGAAGAGAAGAGTGAGGGCATAAGAAGATGACCTGCCTGAAAAGGAAGAGAGTACAGAGAGGAGAGACTGAGGAAAAGGAAATCTGGGAGCTTAGAAAATGTTTTCTCCTTAATTTCACTTGGATAACAATCAAAATGTCACACTATAAGTTTTCTTCTTGCTTACTATGATTTTAACATATATATTGAAACAAAAGTCACCAAATAAAAATAATTCTACCCCTGAAAAAGATACATCTAATCAAGGTATCTTGCAGTAAGTTAATATTTTGTTTATAGAATACCATGTTCAGAACACAAGGACCCTATTCAGACACCTGCAGGGGTTCCTAATACTCAAGACATCAGGTCTAACCTACTTTGACTCTGAATCTCATTTCCTCCCACTGCCCCCTGCTCTCCTTGGACCTCCCTATTTGCACGTCTTTATCTTGTTGCTGAAGCAAAATAAGTTTCCTCCTTTCCTTTTCCTTGCTAGCCAAACTCCTTACTGCATTAAATCCAACTGGTGCCTTTCCCTCTGTCCAGACCAACTTGGACTATCCCAAATCCATATTCAATCTTTCCTCCTGATTTCCCCAAGCACTTCAGTGATACCACCAAATTTGGCACTCAGTTTGAAGAGACTGTCTCCTGTTCTTTCCTCCATATGGGGGAAGCCCCCCCACAGCAGAGAGCAGGACTTAAGATGAGAATGGCTGTGTTTTCTCTTTACTCGGCCCACTTAAGCTGTGCTCTGAATCTGTTCAAAGGCTCTGGCAAGTACTGAGCCCACTGCTATACTTCAGCGTGGGATATGGAAAAGATAATCCTCCCCTGTATGCGCTGAGACAAGGTGGTATCCATGGCCCCACTCATCTGTAGAAGAAATGCCAAATATTTGCGGTGGCATATTTCATACATGGCTAAATCACAGTGGCTCCCCAAGAGGAACATCACCTCAGAATGGGCATGTGAAGTCCAAGCTAGTGAATAAAGCCACTGAGTGGAATTATTCCATCTGGTCATGGAAACAAGCACACTCAAAACAAATGTTGGCTTTGGGCACCACACATTTTTAGGAACTGTTCTTCCTTAACACAAGCTTATATCTATTATTTTTTTATTTAATAAGTTGCTCAATGGGTGCTGGGGGCAAGAAGAGTTTGGGACATGTTTTATCACCCAGCATCCATTTCTTAGACCATTGGTTTCCAAAACTGTGCTGGGAAGACCTAGAACAAGTTAGTCCACACTTAACTGTATTGCATTATTGGTCTCCCGCCAACAACCAAAATAAAACCACTCCAATCTCACAGAGAAAAGTCTGTTAAAGTTTCTAACCCAGAATGTCAACCAAAGGACATTGCTGTCTAGCCTTCTGTGAGGTTATTTTTAACAGTGAAAGACTTCAAAAACAATGCCTCTATGCCTCTCTCCAACCTTTAAACCCATGCCCAAACAGATCCACACTCTACCTTTGCTATCTTGCCAACTATTTTGCCACTGTTTTGCTCTTTGCCCTATATCCCATAGGGCAAGAGTCTGTCTCAGACTTCACAACTGTGTGTGATTTTTCTGCCCCTGCCAGACAACAGATGTAGCTATTTTTTCATCTGAGCTGAACCCAGTAATGTCTTGTGTGATTTTTTAAAAATAAATTATACCGTGATGTAAATGACAAGAACTGAAGCAAATACTGGGAATGTACAGCTTCTGACACCCTAATCGGCTATTCTTAAAACGCAGAAAAGGGCAGGAAATCCCAATTCAAGATTTTGAATATAGCAAAGAGGGCTAAAGAAGAGGGGAGACACATTCATATCAACCCCCGCACGTGGATGCATCGATCCTTCCTGTGGGCATACTCACACAAGGGTGCACATGCTACATATGTGTTTCGTCAGTATCAGCAGTAGTTATAAATTACCTCCTAGATTTATTCAAAATACACCCCCTTGCCCTAAACATCCAAGTAAATGGATAAAATACAAAGAGAACAATTCAATTCCATCCCTCCTACGGTTCTGTATAAAATGCACATAAAGAAAATTAGAAAAAAAATATTCACTAGGGAAAAGCAATCCCAAAACGTCAGCTGCAAGGTAATATTCATACAGTTATTATTTAACACAAATTTAAGGTTAGGAGGAGTAGCTAAATGTTGTACTGAACTAAATCAATTCCTTTCTCTCCACCTGAAAATGAAGTATAGAAAATAAGAAAAAGTTCTTCCTAATACAGGACAGCAAGTTTTTTAAGTCCTGTGCCATATATTTTTGTAGACACACAGCATGTAATACCCAAATGGAATCACTCTTTAAGTGATTCAGGTATCACACTACATTATCTTTTTAAATTCCTGTTTTTCTACTGCTATCAAGTTTTATACCATCATGATGGTTATCATTTTTATTCTGACCTGGAGTTCACTAGGAGGCCAAAAATGAAGGCCAGAAAAATATCACATGGGAAAGGTGGACCATCTAAACAACATGATACATGATGCTTCTTCATGTAACTGGAGGATACAAGTAAAGGCTGGTCTTATCCCTATCCATTCTGGTTCTTTCTCCTTGTTCTAGTTAGAGAAATGTTTTTCAGAAAGCACCAGAAAAGGAGTCTCTCTCTCATCCCCTCCTCACAATAACACACACACAAAGTGCACACAATATAAGCCCATACCCAAAGACATGTGACCTCCACAAAAAGACACACAGCCCCATACACAACCTTAAACTTCATCCAAAAACTGGAATTTCTGCCCAGGTTAGGATCAGTCTCTGAGAAAATAGTATTTCTTACTGATCCAGAACCAAGTATAAAATCAACTTGAAAAAAGGGACAGAGAGGCTTCTGAATTAGAATACTAAAAGGTACTAAAAGAGGTGCAGAGGGACACAGGAAATATGCTCTTTCTCAGGAATAAGACTCAGTCAGCAGCAGAGTGGACCTGATAAGGAAGCCAGGATGTGGGAGCCAGACCAGCCACGGGACACAAGATAGGAATTTCCCAGCTGTCGGCGATAGGCAGAGATATAACCATAGGAGAGGCCCACTAGTCAGCGGCAGGTGAATGAGCCAGCATGGGGGCAGAGCACTGTATCATGGGAGACTGGCAGCCTGGTAGCAAGGGGTAGGCACTCAGCTATGGTGCCTGAGGCCCAGGGTCAAGACTCCCATATCCCAAGGGTGTAAGAAGATCCTGGCAGATCGTATGGTAACGGGAACAGGAAGGGTACACAAGGATTTAGGGAATAAGTCAGCAACCTGTTATTGGAATATGGACGCAAGGCATAAGTAATGGGAGGAACACAATGAGCCACCTACTCTGAGCAGTAGCTGACTTGAGGTAGAGCTGTCATTAACCTTGAACTCCAAAAAACTGACTAGTTCCAGGCTTAATCCCCTAGGCTGAATGAAGGGCAATGAAGGGGGTACTAAAATAATGACCGCATAATTAATAGCACTGTCCACTGAAAAATGCCCAGATCATAAGAATAACTAGGATAGTCCCCCCACCGCCATTTACCCCCATGTACCTTTTTAATGTTTATATGCAACAAATATTTACTGAAGTCCTTCTATGTATCCGATGCTGTGGTAGTGCCATATATTCAATCCCAAACAAGACACAAACCCTAATATTGACATTCTAATGAAGGAGGCTGTTAGGGACACCATTTCTGTTGTGTCTCTGATGTGACCTTCATAACACCGGTCCCCATTACTGTCCCTGCTGCTTAGGAGGCAGGGCCTTTTACACGTGATGGTGCTTTAGGAAGGAGGAAAGGAATCTCTACACCAGACCCTAATCTCAGCTCTTTCTCTCGAGCAAAACCTTTGAGAGCATAAGGGAGTGACCACTAGCCCTGAAGCGAAGGCAGCCATCACCCAATCTCCGCCATCACTGTTTGGAACAGCCTCGAGCCCGGTCAGAATGAGGCATATCCCAAGTGGTCTCCCCAGGTGGAACGTGGGCACAGGCTGGCAAGGGCCAGTTAGGCATAAACTGGTTGCTATACCAGGACAGAGTAGGCACAAAAGACTGACCAGGACTGGGTCAAGAATGCAGAGTAAGTCATGTGCTCATCATCCTGGGAAGGATGGCTTCCAGGAGGATGGCTTGAGAGGGAAGACGAGCTCAGAAAGATCAGCTTCTTTAGAAAGGCAAAGCCATGTGGAGTGTTCAGCCGAGGTCTTGGCAGTTGGGCCTCTCTCTCCATATGGAACTTCTTTAGCCCCAAAGATTCTAAACCAACTGCAGTAAGGCTAAGGCCCCTTACGAAAGAGCCCTTCTCAGCAAAGACCTGCCTCCACTGTCAATATCTGCGTTGGGAAACTATGGTCTCTGGGCAGATTAGTGACTTGTGTGATGTGGTAGCTAATCAGCTGGGCCTCCTTTAGGAGGAGACTGAGGTTTAGGGCTGAGAAACCCACTTCCTGTATATTCTGCTCTCACTTTGCCTGTTGACAATTCGGAGGAGAGAGCTAAACACCTGAAATAAATTGTATGGCTGGAATCCCAGAGCAACGATGCTACAAAAGGGGGCATTTGGGGCCAGGTTGGGGAGGGGAAGAAACATGCAACATTCTCCTACAGATGTTCACAGAAGCAGAAATTCAAAATACTGTCTCAATCCACTGCACCTACTTGCTATCTCTGTGTGCACAGACATGTGTAGAGTAACTTAAAAGCCAATAGATTTGCTTTCCTTGGTTCTTTAGTCTAAGTTTTACAAGGCAAATATCAAAAATGAGATTTCTAATATTTTTTTTAACTAAATTGTAATTTTATCTTCTTGGCAGCTTTTTTTTTTTTTTTACTTGACTAATACTTCTGAAATAGTCCTGACACTGATTTACAGTTGATAATCATTTTCAAGTAATGGTTTTCAGTTTCCCTCATGTTAACTGTTTATCATCAGCCAGGGCCCTTTCAACAACATGCTTGTGGCCACAGAGGAGTTTATTGGCCAATAAAAAATATTCTCTTTGTAAATACGTTCAAACCCCTCTCGATCCACTTTATGTTTCAGGTTTCCTAAACCTGGGGGTGAAAATGTTTCTGAAGATTAAAATTATCATAGAAATGGAAGCCATGTTAATAAGATACAGATCTAGCTCCTGTGCTCTATGACTTGCTACAAACATTCTCTCATGATCCAGGTTCAGGTTGAAATCTGAAGTGAAGGAATGCCACACCCAAATGAGCTTTCTTCTGTTTTCCTCATACAGAAAGAGGTCAATTCCTCTGCACTACTTAACACCTCAATCTCTGAAATCATGGGGTTTATTCCCAGGGCACTAATGAAACCATTACATTAAGGGAAGGTTGTTTCCAACAAGAAAGACTACATGAAATCTCTGCACAAATAGGCCAATTTCTTCCCTGTTCAGAGCAGTACGGACTCATTTCTGTCTCAGGGCCTTTGCTGTTTGCTCTCATAATATTGGGATGCCCTCTGCCCTGGTCTCCTGCTGAGACCAAACCCGATTTCAACCTTCAAGGCCTAGCTTAAGAGGGACCTTCTCCCAAAAAATTCTCTTGGTCTTCATCAACCTGTTCTCCCCCCCTTCTTGTCTCCACTCCTAAACCTGCTCAAATATATTTTTTGTGGCAGGTGATATCCCATGACATAGCATTCAGTGCAGAAAAGTGCTAGAAGTACAGTACGACAGCTTGATTGAGAAGGTCTCAGATACCTGACAATAGAGGCAGCAATGTACGCTTAGTTTGTGTAGTTTTAGGGGAAAACGGACCCGCCCACAACTGAATCCTCGCTCTGACACGTACTAGCTATGTAGCCTCAGGCAGATTACTTTCCTTCCCTGTGCTAGAGTATCCCTTTCACAAATTTCATGGGAGTTGCTACCAGGCTAAAACTGGCTTAGGCTTAGATGGCCACTTTCCTAAACACTGGAGCTACAAAGATGAGTAAGATAGAGTCAGAGTCCCCATGTTGAAACAAGCTCATCGTCTACAGATAAGTTATTTGCAATAGTTTCAGGCTCTTTGAGGGTAATGGTTAAGTGGTTTGGAGAAAGAGTTAACTGGAAACAGTAGGGGAGAAACTGTGAGTCCGAAGTGACTCCAGAATTGCAGACCCGTACTGAAGGCTGGAAAAGACTGAATCTTGACCCAAACTTCTAGCTGAGGAGACAGATAAAGGCACTGATAGAAATAGGGTAACTGGTTTGGGGAGTGGGAGGGATCAACCTCTGCAGGCTACAGGTGTGTCTCACGGACAGCTAATGTCAATCTCAAAGTCCAGCAGCTTTTTTCACAAGCCTACTGAGTCCTCTTCCTCACCCCACCCCCGGCCCTCTTGACTGAGAAAGCTCACAGGTAAGCTGAACAATCGACTAGGTTTGCTAGACCTAGGCCAACGGCATGCACCACTAACAAGTACACTCCTTACACATCTTTTTTTTATTGGCCCTACTTGACCTTTAAAGTTAAAATGACTTTAGCCTCGGATAGCCCGTGTTTCTCTTGACCATTCCTCCAAGATTACAAATATCCAACTGTCCTCTGAAGCTGCCCAGGCAGAACAAGGCAGCCTAGTCCGTTACAATTGGAGGGCGGTACTTCCACATTCTGAACCAGTAACTGTCAGCCAGACCCAGCCAGAATCTGCTTTCTGTGGAACTCCCAGCCTCCTCCTGGCCACCTCCAACACTGAGCGTGCTCACTACAAATTAGGAAGGGGATTCCTCAAATAGTCCCTAGTTTATAGAGATCAAAAAAATTTAATGTATGCATTTCCTTTGATCCAACAATTATAGAAATGTATACTAAGGAAATCATCAGAAGTGCACATAAATAAATGGCTGCAAAGATATCCTTTGAGGCATCTATCTTTAGATTGTGGGGAAAAAAAGAGAGAAAATGCAGGGACATTCTGAATGCAAAACGATAAGGGAGTATTTTGATAAATTGCCACATATCCACATAAGGGAGTATTATACAGACATTTAAAATATTGTAAAGATATTTTGATGGCATGGGAAAATATCTGAAATACATTCTAATTAGTGAAAAAAGATAACAGAACTACATATAACTTTCTTCTCAATTTCGTAACATACACACACACACGCACATATAAGCCTTATAGATATACACAAACACATATATACACACACATATCCAAAGAAAAATAACTTGGGAAGTTATTACTATTATCTCTGGGTGGAGATGATTAAATAATTTTAAATGATATTTATTTTCTTCTTTGTACTTTTCTGTATTTTTCAATTATCTTTGAAATTTTTTGTAATCAGGAAAAAAAAAATCTCAAAGGGAAATGGGCCATGAAATAGGCCATGACTTGAAGGGAAGAAACCTGTGGGGATGATACATATGCAATGGAGCATTTATTCGTTCCGTACTTCAGGGGATATTTTTTTCTTGCTCGAACACTGAGATGGCCAGTCTTTCCATCTCTTATCATGAAATGCCTGACAGCTTGGATTTCAAAGCTTTTCTTTAAAGCTCAGAGCTTCTCTCAATAAAACCTATATTCCTCCATGCCTAGGCAATAAAGAACCACAAAAATCTACTAGGTATTTGTAAACCATCATTTCTCTTTCCTTTATACTGACTGAATTAACTTTTGCCAAAAGACAAATGATCTGACTGGATCACTCGGTTCCTTATTCTTTGATTTAATTTAGGGATTAGATGTTAATAGACTGGAAATAAATTCTCTTTTCATTGACCTAAATTAACTTTGCTTTTGAAATATGGCATAGCCTCAACAATTATCTGAAAGAAAAAAATATATATACATATATATTAACCCATCACATGCAGAAAACTGTACCAATCCAACCATTTAAACATGTCTCATTAACACCATTTGTAATAAATCCCCCTGAGCCTTTGAGTAATATAAGCCATTTCTGTCTGTAAGAGATAGGAGTAAGGAAAGGTGGTGGGAAGGAATTCCCTTCCCAGCAAGTATTTTTGTGTAGGAATCTATTTTTATAGCAAGATCGTTTGTTGGCCAAGTATCATTCTTGTTTGACAGACCTACCTCCCACCATGTGCCTCTGTCCTCTACAACAGAGCTTTGTACACAGTGATGGCATTTCTCTTTCTAAAACACCCTTTGGGCCCACTCACCTCGCCTCCACAACTTACATTTGTATAGAAAGGCATGGTTTGCCAAAGCCTTTCACATAAAGATGTTATGCAATCTTTATAAACACTCTAGATGATAGAGTTCTACAGATGAAGAAACTAAATTCAGAGAGATTGTTACTTGTCAAGATTCCTGCCAGTAAGGAGTGGTTATCAGATGAACACTTCCATTTTCTAGCCTGTGATTTAGTGTTTCATCTATCAATAACCCTGATAATACCATACATTTGTCTCAATGTTGACTTTTAAGACATTGCTCGCATCCATATGCAGTTAGCCACTTCCACACTGCCTCCTGATAATGATGTGTGTGTGTGTGTGTTGTGTACCATAATTTCAAGTGCATTCTAATGAAAACCGTTCTTGGAGGACGGCACAGAGGACATGCCTTAGGACAAGCCAGCATGTAGACATTCAACCCATTAAAGCCTTCCGCATAGGATATACTTCATTCTCCAGAAATGTCTGATAACCTAGAGAGTTCCATGTGCCTGATCTTGGCTCCAGACAGTACCTGTTCTCCCAGGCTTTGGCTTCTTTTCTCAGTTCTGACTCTGGTATGCCCCTTACTAAGATAGTTGGTATGACCTCTAGCAGCAGTTACTTTTCTGGCTTATACTACTCGTGGATTTGTATTAATCTCCCCACTCCCCACTCACTCACCCTGTGGTCTGCCCACATCCTACTACATGTGCACATACACACAGAGGCATGCCCTAGACTATAGTTGCCCTGAGAGGAAATAGAGGTCTTACTCTTCTTGCTATATCACCCCATTGCCAACGGATGCCTAAAAGTTTTTGCTGCATTAAGTTGATCACTATATTTTTAAATTAATTTGAGGGCATACTGGAAAGTGCAGCTATGTAATTATAGTTGTATATTTTATAACCCACTCTTTCCCCTACCTGCCTCTACTTTCCTTTTTCTTGCACCACAAATCCTTTCATTTATTTTAATAGCTTTTAGAAAACAACTTTATATTTTATTTCATGGGACAGTGATCATAAGGTCTCTAACTTGTTTCAGCCTAAGACTCCAAGATTTAAATTAGTCTGGGAAAAGTGTGGGAAATCACTATTTATTTATTCTCTGCTTCCCATGTAATTTCTCTAGGCAAAATATCCTCTACTCTTTAAAAAGTATATTCACTTCTAAATGAGAATACGAATTTCCTTTTCCTAGGTCAAACTAGCCCAATTCAATATTCTTTGTTGTTATGCTCAATTATAAAACGGAAAAATTGGAAGAAAACACAATTTTATTATATAACATAATAACATGAGCCAGGCTATAAAATATTGTTTACCATGTCCTTCTAATCATGTTTTCAAGATTTTTTTTTAAATAGCTTGGCAATATTTAATTTTGTTAGCAGAACATATGGTCTGGATTACTTCTTTTTTGAAATGTAGATGGATCTGGTAGTTAAGACGTCTTAGAAGGTGAATATTACATTTAAAGTCGTATCACAGGACTAGGGAAACAATCTCTTTCCTACAGAGCCCCATATTTTAGACATCACCATATAGGGTCGGTGGAGGACAACTTCAGGAGAGATGCTAGCATGCGTGCTCCCCCCCAACAATACACACTCACACACACACTCACTTATCTCCAGGTAGAATAAGATTCTTTTACAAAACATGGATAAAGTACTTAATGCAAACTGTAAAATGTTTAGCCTATAATTTTCATTAATTACTGTCTCCAATACAGAGTGCTTCTGGGAAATTAAAACATAAAAGCAATGCTTTTTTTTTGCCTTGTATTTATTGAGCAAGAAAAAGAAATGGAACAATAAGAGATACACTAAGGAAAAGTTCCCTGTTCGTAATATATTAAAGGCATTATTTTAAATGTGCTTCCTCGTTCCTTGTGGGCCAGCCCTTCCCCTGAACACAGAATAAGCCCAGCCTACACTCCTATAAATGTTCTCTGGCTTTCACCAACAGTCCTCCACATATCTAGGCCTGCCTTCCCAGAACTTTTCTTTTAAAATAGCTAAATTCATGAGGGATTTCAGGAGGAAAATCATGTCACATTGAGACAATTAAGTTTGTGGTTTCTAAAAATAAAATGAAGTAAGGATAAATGTGTTGGCAATGAAAAAGGGGTTATCTGCAGTATAAGATTTCAAAGGTCCTAGCCTGAAAGCTATGAACTCTAATTATATTCCAATTTCTACCCAGGAAAATCCATCTTTTCCCCTGTGTTTCACTTAGACTCGAAAACTGAAGTATTGTACACATAGAATAAATATTGAGTTCTATGAAGTAAAGGTATTATATAACTAACGGTGCCTGAGAAATTATTAACACATCCTACCAGTCCCCCAAATCACTGGTCCCAGGCCTTCCTATGCCCTGGTCCCCTTCAGCATCTTTACAACTCGCTGTTCAAATCTTCTAAACATCTCTGTCTAGTTTTCCTCCTGGCCATGACTGATGTCATTTTTCTGTCCTGGAGGCAAAAAGCCATGTTACATATCCCTTCAAAGTTTTACACCATTCTGGGACCCTGAATTTTTTTTATCAGAATGTCCAAGTTTCTTCCTTCTTTGCCTAATTACGACTTCCTGGCTTCAAGATCTTTTCTAACCCTACAGAGGAACCTGCCTCCTTCCTCAGCATCCACTTGCCAGTTTTGGTTTTCGTTTGTTGGTCATATTGCCCTTTGCTTGATGTTCCTGGAAATCTCCTTGTGAAGAGAGAGAATATACACAGAACCCAGACAAGCCCCTTCACAGATTATGAAGCAGTACAAATGGTTTGAGAACCTGAAAGATCTGGATTCAGATCGTGGTTCTAAAGCACTGGCAAACCAAAGAGCCCTTCTGGACCTCACTGTCCTCACCTTTAGAACGGAGTCCCAGGGGGTACCTCACAGTGCCACTGTGGCAATTCAAGAAGACTGTGCCTATGAAGACGGCAATATGCTTCCTGGCATCTCCTGAGTGTCCACTTCACCTTTCCTTTGCCCTCATAAGTTTTTAATTAAATATTTTATCACTGGGGCACCTGGGTGGTTCAGTCATTAAGCGTCCACCTTCAGCTCAGGTCATGATCCCAGGGTCCTGGGATCGAGCCCCACGTCGGGCTCCCTGCTCCGCGGGAAGCCTGCTTCTCCCTCTCCCACTCCCCCTGCTTGTGTTCCCTCTCACTGTGTCTCTCTCTGTCAAATAAATAAATAAAATCTTTTTAAAAAGATAAATATGTTATCGCTGATCACACACTTCAGGAGTTAAGTCACTCATGCTTCCTGTAACTCTTTGGAAAATCCTCAGAATGTACTATTAGTCTTCCCTAACTTCATCTCATTGATTTATTTCATGCAGATTACAAAGCTATTCTCACTGCTGGTTAAGACTCAAGATCATGCTCACCCCAGCAAAGAAACACACTTATGGTTTCTGAGTTTGAAATACTTTCTTCTTTTACTTCTTTTCCAAAAGTTCAGTCAAGTGCAAACATTTCAAACTTGAATTCAGCACTTTTCCCACACAAGGCAATCAGTATATACCAATACCAATTTGGCATACCCATGCACAATGTGATATTCAATATAAAAAGTGGGTTATAAGAAGCAACGAATCAGAAATTGTAATAAAGTAGAGGAGGGGGAAAATTGTAATGGTATTCAGGACCAAAATTGAGCTGTCCAAATCTATTGTTTATACGTGGGCTTAATTTCACCAGAACTGCTTGCTCAGCTTAACATAAATCCAGGGGGGAAAAAAGCGACTTTCACATGAAGAAATATGAACTGGAATTCATAGATACAGCAAGAAAAAAGTTCAGCTCTCATCTGTCTACATGAGCAAAATTATTTCACTAATGTTTCTTCTGATTCATGGTCTCTACTTTGTGACAGTTTTAGATGGAAATCACAAAAACTAAAAGGTCTCTTTTGCACCAGAAGAGAACAAGCAACGTGCTCTTCAGATAAGGCTGAAGGATGATGCCTGAGTCACCAGTGTCTCCAAAGATGGGATGCTACGAGCTTTGCAAGTTTGCCCCTGAACGCTGGCCCTCTTAGGGTGGGGTGGAATCAATATATTTAGAGATCTCTGCAAAGAAAGCAGGGAGTGTGCAGATTCTTCCTAATAAGTGCTGTGTATCACTCTACTTCAGATCTTTGAGTTCTCAGTTCAGGGAATACAAATATGCCCCAGTGAGGCAAGGCATTCAAAAAGGATGCTGGAAATTATCCTCACCACACCCTGCCTCCCACTCCTCCACCCACCTTCTTTGACAGTTCAAACTATTTAAAAAATTAATACACTTCTAATTCTATGGTAATCTTCCCTGAGCTGGAATACATATTCTTAGACTGGGAAACGCTGCCTCAGACTGGGAACAGATTTTCCCATATGTCAACACCCAGCAGAATTCCCAGTAGAATGGATGGGGAGATTATTTCCTCCCAGAGCAGCTATTCCCTTAGAATGTCCTATTGAAATGTCCTTTGTTATTGTGAGCCTTAGCCCGCTGATGATTTGGGCTACCAGTTTGGGTTTTGCCCTATTGAGTTGTAGAAAAAAAGTGTCTTTCTTCCTTATCACAGCTCTTGAAAGTCTTGAAGTCTCCTCCTAGGTTTATTTTGTTCTTTATTAAATAGGACACTTTCATTCCTTACACCCAATCCATTCAAAAAACATCACAGTTCTTAGCAACTACCAAAATATGGCATTGATATCTTGAGTTGCACCAAGGAAATCTATCTGCAGGGAATAGACAGCCCTAATCCTTTCTTCTGTATAAATATTGGTTTCCAGTGCAGCTGAAATGTAGACTCATTTGTAGATGTCCAACAAAAACACAAATACTAGAAATACTCTCCAAAAGAATCAACTTTCATGGAGTTAAGCTTTATTCCCACAGTTAGATATCCAAAAAGAAAGCTTCCTGTTCTCACTTGACATCCACACCTTCAGAATATAGAGCTGTTCTTCAGGCCAGATAAGTCAGTAGGTTAGTAATCATGAATTGGATTTTTAAGTGGGGTCTACAAAGGAATTTAGCGCAGTAAAAGACTTAGATCTATCAAGGGTGAACTTTTTTTTTTCTTTATTTCTTTTTTTTTTAAGATTTTATTTATTTGAGAGAGAGAGAATGAGAGAGAGCACATGAGAGGGGGGAGGGTCAGAGGGAGAAGCAGATTCCCTGCAGTGCCGGGAGCCAGATGCGGGACTCGATCCCGGGACTCAAGGATCATGACCTGAGCCGAAGGCAGTCGCTTAACCAACTGAGCCACCCAGGCGCCCCTATCAAGGGTGAACTTAAACCACAGAGTTACACATTAATGCAACTGTTGTAAATTAATGGTTTCCCATAAAACATGATAAATTTTATAGAGTGGCATCATAGATTCTGAAGCCAGATGTACTGTGTAATTCATGTGATAATGGAAGATGAATGTTTACCGCACATATCATCCTGAATTGGGTTCTTTGTGAACAATTTTTCCCTTTGTTTTTGAGTTTATCAAAGCCAAAATACCTAATCCGTTCCTTAAATGAAGAAACAAGTTTGATTTATTGACTGAATTTTTTTTTTACAAATGCTTAGGTTTTTCTTTTCTTATTCTATAAGTCAAGATAGTCTGTAGTCTTACCTAAACCAAAAAGGAGATAAAATGGAGATTTCAGATAATGATATGTAGCTACTGAAAAAGCAAAGATAGGGCTTACTTCTTAAAAATAATTTGGTGCATTAATTTTCCACAAAGTTCCCATCAGATGTCATCAAATCCAACACACTGTGCAGATGGGAAAGACTGACTATTGAAACAATTAACTATTGTGAGTCATTTCCTCAATCTGCTTTTGTTTTAGCCAATATGTCAAGTGGTGACAGACACTGTTAAATTTCACAAGCGCTACTGTCTTTTTGGAAACAGCATAATACAATTGCCATAGCTCAGCTTGATATATCTGCCAAACTAATGGTGGGGCCTCTTTCCTTCTACTTTTCAGTGCTAAAATCTAAAGATATTATGTAGAACCTATTCAACAAGAAGAGCACAAAGTCCATTTTATTCTCTCTGAATACCCCCACTTAATCACCTGCTGACTCTTAGTTTCCCAATCCCTTTGAATTGAGGATAAAATAAATATGGTAAAAAAATTTTTACTTATTCAGTCTCTACTATCTCAGAAAAAAAGCTGTCATGGACCCTGAGTTTTTCTGAAATTTGCTACTTGTTTCAGCTTGGTCTGAAAGTTTATTACTTTAGGTGACCTAGTTTACTACTTAACACTTTAGGTGACTTATACATGATCAAAAGCCACTTGCGCTAATCTAACTAAAACATTTTCTAATCTTAGAGCTATGATTTTACTATTTGTATGTATCATGTCACTTGCATGTCTAAGGAAAGTGGGGGAAAACCATGGGAAACCAACAGATACATGAAAAAATGCCTAACATCACTCATCATCAGGAAAATGCAAATCAAAACTACAATGAGATATCCTTCACACCTATTAGAAAGGCTATCATCAAACAGACAAGAGATAACAAGTGTTGGCAAGGAGGTGGAGAAAAGGGAACCTTTGTGCACTATTGGTAGGAATGTAAATTGGTATAGCCACTGCTAAAAATGGTATGGAGGTTTCTCAAAAAGTTAAAAATACAACTATTGGGGCGCCTGGGTGGCTCAGGGGGTTAAGCATCTATCCACCTTCTACTCAAGTCATGATCCCAGGGTCCTGGGATTGAGCCCCGCATTGGGCTCCCTGCTCAGTGAGGAGTCTGCTTCTCCCTTCTCCCTCTGCATACTTACCCTCTCTCTCCCCTCACCTCTCTAATAAATAAATAAATCTTTTTTAAAAATAAATAATAAAAAAATTAAAATACAACTATTAAATGATCCATCAAAAAATACATAAATAAGTGATCCATCAATTCTTCTTTGGGGCATGTATCCAAAGAAAATAAAAACAGGACATTGAAAAGATGTCTGTACTCCCATGTTTATTGCAGCATTATTCTCAAAGCCAAGATATAGAAACAACCTAAATTCTTGTCAACAGATGAATGGAAAAAGACAATGTGCTACATATTTCCAAAGGAGTATTACTCAGCCATTAGAAAGAAGGAAATCCTGTCATTTGCTACAACATGGAGGGAACTTGAAGGCATTATGCTATGTGAAATAAGTCAGACCGAGAAAAATACTGTATGAGATTCCACATAAGTGGAATCTAAAAAAAAAGCTGAATTTGTAGAAACAGAGTAGAATTGTAGTTACCAGAGGGACTGGGGGGATGGGAGTAATGGGGAGATGTTGATTAAAGGATATAAACTTCCAGTTAGAAGATGAATAAGTTCTGAGGACCTAACACATAGCATTGTGAATATAATTAACAATACTGCATTGTATACTTGAAAGCTGTTAAGAGAGTAGATCTTAAATGTTCTCACCACACACACACACACACACACACACACATACAAACACAAAGGAATTCTGGAATATGATAGAGGTGTTAGCTAATGCTGTAGGGGTAATCATATTGCAATATGTAAGTATAAAAAATCAACACGCGGTACACCTTAAACTTACACAATGTTATATGTCAATTATATCTCAATGAAGTTGCATAACCTAAACAAAACAAGTGGCCATCTCAGAGAGTGCAAAGGCCACAACTCACCCAAGATTAGACAGAACACAGCAGCTTGAATGCAAGAAAAAACAAGAGTTGGGATTATGGCAGTCACAGAAAGACTGTCCCAACTCAAGAGGACCCCAGTTAGCAAAATATGCACAACCACACTGACCAATCTCAAATACACTCTTCCTACTGCTGGCAGTCATACCCCATTTCTCTAGTACATTTACTCTCCATCCTTATAGATAACTTTTCACACCTCACTTCTTTTAAAACCTCTCCAACACCTTCTTTCCTATCGATTCTGATGACCTTGCTTCTTCATTTAAAAAAACTTGAAGTAACCAGAAGACAACCTCTGTGGATTTCTACCACTGCATCCACCTACTTACCAACTTCCACACTCATACAGTGTGGTTTTCCACCTGTGAACATACTCTCCATGCACTTGCACAAAACTAACCCCTCCATCTGAGCACTTAAGTCTTTTGCTTCCTCGAAGATACGGAACCAGCAATTCACTCACCCTCTTCTGTATCATCAAACTCTGCTCTCTTCTGGGATTTTCCCTTTTCGTACAAATGTGATCTTAACTCTCCCATCTTAAGGAAAAAGATTATCTATCTTTTAGAGACTAAACAATCCTTTAGTCTGAGGCTAGTGGTTCTCAAACCAAAGTCAACATGAGAATCCCCTAGGGAGCTTGAATAAGAATATCAATGCCAGGGCTCCTGCCCCTCCAAAGATTCTGATTTAGTTGGCCTGGGGTAAGCCCTGGGCATTAGTATTTTGTGCATGTGATGGGATTATAATGTGTATCCAAGGTAGAGAAGCACTGATCTAACCTAGATTCATCATTAGTGAGGTAACAAAAGTTGAGAGAGGGGTAGCAGCTCACCCCAACCCAGACAAATCATTAAGGGAAGAGCCAAGACAAAAATCCGCAAAGCTAACTCCCAGTCAGGTGCTCTTTTGACAAACATCAGGCAGTATGTCCCACACAAAAATGTAATCTTTGGCCAAGAACAATGAATGCCACCATAAGTAATGAACTTACTAATTGTTCATCTCCATAGAGCATACTGACCTTTTAGTCTTTGGTCACAAAAGGAGAGCTTAAACCAGTATGCTGAGAAGGTAAGTATAACAGGGAATGTGAAGAAATCCCTGCCATGGTACCCACAGCAGATGTTTCAGAAGTTTGGGGATGGTGAGGGACCCAGGGGAAGGTGCCAAGGAGCAGCACGAGGTGCAGTGTGATAAATGGAGCTGTCTTTTTCCCATTACAGGAACATAGCAAGTTTCAAGAGCAAATCAGAAACCCAGAATGATTAATTGTGTAGTCTACAATGAGTCCTGTTGTGTTTGTCTATGAATCCCTTTGCTCGGCAGATCAGACACACCAGGTGCAGAAAAACACCTGACTCTGATGAACCCTGTGAGTTTCTGGGTAACCCACTCCAAAAGAAGGGAGCAGTGGTTTTGTTTACAGGTGAACGGTAGGAAAGGAATCAAAGCCAGTGAGAAAACTGCAATGGTGCAGTAAGAACAAAAGCATCCCTTTAACGTCAAGCCAAGATGCTGTCATATCTCTGGCTTTGCTTCCTCTTTTTCTAGACCTACTTGGCATCAACAAGGAACAAAATGCTTTAAGGAAGTCTTAACTTCATTCTTACTTATTCCCACCCACTGGTTCAGCTGACCTAGCAGTCACCTTTGCATTCTCCCTAAGGAAGTTCCGGCTAAGCGTTAGCAGAGAAGGGCACAGCAGTTGAGCTCATGGGTTTCTGGGCCCAAAGCCCACATTTTGCTATCCGTGTGACATTGCACAAATTATCTAAAGTCTCTGTGCTTCACCATCTGCCCATATATAAAATAATGTTAATAATACCCACCTTGGAATTCTTGTACTAACTAAAGTAGACATGAATGGAAGGTGTCTGAAACAATCGATAAACGGTAGCTATTGCTGTTAAACAACATGGCCGGGGAGATTTCTGTTATTTTTCTTTAAAGCGTTACAAGCACGTTAACAATACTGTTTGCATACTAAATGAGTATGTCAATTACACACAGTTATTGACCCTTCCTTAAAGCTGATGAGGTACACTAATATTTCGTTAACTAATTTTGTTGAACTGTGGAGGCGGCATGGCTTGGTGGAAAGATCTAGATTCAAATACTAGCTCTATTGTTTACTAATTGCAAGCCTTAAAAAAGGTACTTAATCTCTCTATGCCTCATCTGGTCTTTAAAAAGTGAGAAGAAAAATACCTCATTTGCACAGTGGTTGTGAGAAGGAAATGAGATAATGCAAACACCTAGTGCATAATAGGTGTCTACAATACAGGATCATTGACAAGACAACACATATTTACCTCACAAAACTGCTCTCCATTTTTAAAACACTTTGTTTTCACTAATTCATAACAGCATTCCTCCAAATTAGTTTGAATTTGTTATATTTTGTCATATTGTTTAATTCCAAGTAAAGCTAAATGAAAAGTGACCATGTCAGAATGATTCTGGGGGAGGGTATCCTCCAAAACAGATTAATGTAGACACAGCCCTCTGAAAAATATCTGGGGTGGTGGGATTCTAAAACCTCTTTTAGTCCCACCTCAAGCCTGTAGAGGGAGGAAGCTTTTATGTTTACCTTCTCTAAGGGTAAAGGACTGGGTTTAGATTAATTGAAAACAAGGAGGAAAAAAAAATGCACAGATCTATGTAAAACAGAGTATGTCTATGACAAGTGTTTCTAAATATGTGGTAAAGAAAATTGGTACATTAAATATCTCTGGCTTGTCTGGTTTCTAAAAAGCCAAGGAAGTTAAATTAGGTTGATTTATTTCCCAAAGTGGTCATTTGGATTATGTTACCAATAATGGGACATCAGTATCTCTGAAAGCAAAAGACTTAAAATATATAAAGACATTTTTATGGTCTGCCATGCCTATTTCTAAAATACTCTAAATCTGATACTGCCTTAGGCTGGCTTCCCCGGAAGGAGACACTGAGACAACAATTCATGTGCATGTGTTTTATTAAGGAAGGGCTCCCAGAAAAAGAACTGGTTAGAAAGAAGAAAAGCAGGACAGAGAAGGGAAAGAAAGCAAGCGAGGCTTTTTCAACGGAGGACAGCTTGGACCTGGTCCTGCAGGAGAACTCTGGAGGGTTAATTATACTCAGAGCGGTCTCAGCTTAAAGAAAGCTGGAGCCTTCCTAGGTGCACCCGCTCATCACTGGCCAGGGCCGTCTGGGAGAGCACACATAAGCCCCCAGACACTTCCTGCCCTCTGGAGCAATTGGTCAACAAGAGTCACAAGTGCTGGCCGTTGGTGGCAAAAGCACAAGGACACTGGGGGAAAGGCACATCACAACAGGAAAAGGTAACTTTCCATGGAACAGGGAAAGGATGAGAGAAGAAATAAAGTCAGAAACAGTTAGCTTTCCTCTCAATTATTCCAAAGCAATTTTTTCTTTCATTATACCTCAGTTTTTCTATTATGAATGTTATGAATACAAATCATAGACACAGTTGAGACCTACATTACCTCCTGTAAGTGGTGTTGCATCAATCCTACCTAGATTAGATAAATTAAGCAAGAAGCAAGCTAGTGTGTTCACATAAAAAAAACTTTGTATTATGCACATGGTTAATTCAAAGTGCGCATATTGGTTGCTTAGCATGAGGGAGTTATGATTATGGGAGTTAGTTATGACTGTGAGACACAAAAATTACAAGTATAATGGTGACTCCTTATATTAATCTCCTATACCTGTACTTTTTAAGAAAACCACATGGGTTTTAGTAAGCCTTTTTTCCAACGGTACTTTGTTTTGATAGTATACATTAAAATGTCATTTTATGCCTATTGTAACTACAACGTATCAAATTGGGCTTGCATTTTGTATGTCTTTTTCATTTAATTTTTCTAGTTATTGATTTTTATTTCGCTTGATGATAATGCAGCCCACAACAGATTGGAAATTTTAACGAACTTGGTCCAGCACCGCCTCTAGACTGGGCATCACCGCTCTTCCCCAGGCTGCCTCCCCGGCGCCTGGGGTAAGTGGGCAGGGCCTCGGAGTCAGAAGCAGCCCGGCGAGGCAGAGGCGCACCCACATTAATAATAATGATACCATAATAAAAACAGCCCTGTCTGAAACACGGTAACACATGATTCAAGATAGGACATGAAGTCAGCTTTATAAATTATGAAACCTAAGTCAAGATTGCATTTGTTCTGTGATGATTCGAACAAGTTCTTCCTCAAGCCTGGAACGAAAAGCAAAGATGAAGAAGTAGGGGTGCCACCTTGTGGAGGGATCAGCCAACACCAGGTCCAGGGGTGTCCTCGTTCTCCCACCCCCAAAAGCAAGCCTTCCCCACCCCAACCCCTAGGGCCTCCGAGTATTTTTCAGAACTCCAATACTCTTTTTTTTTTTTTTAAGATTTTATTTATTTATTCATGAGAGACAGAGAGAGAGAGAGAGGCAGAGGGAGAAGCAGGCTCCCAAGGAGCAGGGAGCCCGATGTGGGACTCGATCCCAGGAGTCTGGGATCATGACCTGAGCCGAAGGCAGACGCTTAACCGACTGAGCCACCCAGGCGTCCCTCCAATACTCTTTTCTTTCAAAAACAGGACGCAAGAATAAGAAAAACATCCCTGTCTGCACCATTTTCCTTCCCAGCAGAGCTGCGTGCGGCGAGACGGGCTTTAAGTCGGCCTCTTTAATCATGGGACATAAAGATCCCACCTGCTCATGGCTGGAGGGAGCCCCTCTGTGGAGCAAAACCCCTTTGTCCCCCCCACACACACCCAGCTGTTTTTCTCCCATCTTTTACCTGTCACAGAAAGCTGATGAAGCAGGCAGAAACCTGAGGGCTAGCCCAGGATTAGCTTCACTGTGTACAACAAATAGATGGTGTGTGGGGAGGGCTTTTAAGTCAAGTGCTGCCACAAACTTCCTATTTTGAGGAAGTGATGGTTGTAAGGGATTTAGGAAGTCATCTGTCGTTTGTTTTCAAGCAACACCACACAGAGCAGGCCAGACATAAGAATGGCAATCCCATTTTCAATGCCTTTTTTCCAACCATTCCAGGAGACTTAACATATAATAATCATTCAAATCCAGAAATACATTCTTATGTTGAACATATGTATCTCAGCTACTGCTTCCTGCATTCAGTGGACATGAAGAGAAAAATACATAAAAACACACAATCTCCTTTTCAGATTCAAATGATCATTTACTTTTCCCTAGATTTTAAATTTTTCTAAATTTTTAGTCATAATTTACAGAGTACCCTCATAAGACTTTGGGTTGTAAATTACAGAAATATAACTCGAATACCCCGAGAACAGAGAAAAGGAAATAGATTGACTCACACAACTTGGAAGGCAGCTATGCTCACCACTATACCACCAACGTGACTCACACAACTTGAATTCTAGGAGGTTTCAGGCATTGCTGGATCCAGGGGCTTAAACAGTGCCATTCAGTATGTCTTTCTCTCGGCCTCTCGGCTATCCTTCCTTTTATATGTGGCTTTATTCTGAAGACAGGCTATCTCCACATGGCAGGAGCAATGACAGTCAGCAATGGAGTATTCACATCTCCACCCCAGCACCTTGACCTCAAAAAGCACGAAATAGTCTTCCATGGCCACTCAAGTAGAGCAGTCTCAAGGAAATATCTCGGGCCCCATTTGTGTGACACATCAGTCCCCAGCACCACAAAAGATTGTCACAACAGAACCACACAGGGTGGAGGAGAGGTGGCTCAGGAAGGACTCTTAGCTATAATTTGGGGTAAGACACTGAGCACTCTCTACCACGTGCCTGGATTGATCTGAGTATAAGTGAATCATCCCCTGTCCCTGCATTCTTGGTCCCAGTCTCCATTCAGGGACCACGTTTGGCTGTTGACAGTCAGTACATGGTCATATTGGCACCCATGGTGACCCATGGATATCCAATCTGAGCAGCAACATGGTACAAATACATGGCAATTATGGTAAACATAAAGTTGTTACTAAACTCACAACTGTTTGTTGTCTTGCAATGGTAAGTAGGAAAATTATGAGTGAAATCATGATTCCCCATATTAAGCTGCCTCCATGCACACATGTATATGTGCCCTTGTCTATATACATGAGTAAAAGCCTGAAAAGGGGTAAGAGGAATGCATCCCCAAAAGACCTGGAGTGCCTTCAGGGAAGTCTCTGATGACAGCAGAGTCTAGGCTGAAGCTGAAAACCTCCTCAAAGAAACCCTTAAAACCCCCAGCGATCACCAGGACAGACGAGGCCACCACCATTAGATGGAACTTGATGGAACCACCGGAGTCAGGGTCCCGTGGCACCAGGATCCCTTCCACGGGTCTCTTGGCAGTCACACGAAGGGATTTCTACCTCCCTGTCCCCCCTCCCTGTCCCTGGGAGAAGAGTCAACACCAGAGAGCCAAGCCAGGCCCTCCCACTCCTTTCCAAGCCCCCCGAAGACAGTGCTGGCCTGTGGTGGCAGTGGAGGAAACTAGCCTGAAACTGACCTCCATGAACAGGGCCAGAAGCTATGGCACAAGAGCCAGAAGAGTGAGAGTGATGGAAATGGGTGTGGTGCCTGCAGCCATCTCCCTTCAGTCTCGTAGAGCAGCAGGGCTGGACTAAAGCCCGCGTGAAGGAGCCAGGCTTTGACTTGAGCCTGGGCATGGCAGAGAAATTTCAGAAGCAATCGTCATGGAGGGCCCTG
Source organism: Mirounga leonina (assembly GCF_011800145.1). Taxonomy (NCBI): domain Eukaryota; kingdom Metazoa; phylum Chordata; class Mammalia; order Carnivora; family Phocidae; genus Mirounga; species Mirounga leonina. The sequence continues at coordinate 42,671,679 of NW_023270433.1, read as the reverse complement.
CAGTTCGGCATCTTTTTTGGCCAGGGGGACTCCTCATGCACAGGGGCAGTAGAGAAGACAGGTCCCTGGCCTAGCATGCCAGGGTTTCCTCCTGGCTGGCTGTGTGTTCTTGGGCAAGATGCCTGACCTCTCTGAGCCTCAGGTTCCTCATCATAAAATGAAGACAAGATTAGTACCTAACTCAGAGGATTGTTGTGGAAATGAAGTCCAATGTTTGGAACCATGCCTGGCACATAGGATCTAGGGTGGTCCCAACTATTATTATTATCCGTTACCCAGAGTGGTTACTCTCATAACCAAAAAAAAAAAAATGATGGTTTCTAGGATAGATTTAGTTAATGATGACAAAGGACTGAACTATCATTTTTCTATATTCTAATTGTGTTAAATACATAATGTGGTCTGACCTATGACCAGCTAAATTAGTAAAAAAAAAAACTTTAGTTCAAGTGAGAAAGCGTTTTTGAAATACTTCAAGATTTGATAGGACAGAAAATAATGCAGTATTTGTATTATCTAGTGCCTTACCAAAAAAAAAATAGGAATGTCTGTTCCTTTAACATTTAAGAAAATGAACAGAACTGAATCAAAAGGACCACTTTTCCCTACTACGCCATTCTCCATACAACCAGAACAATCTTCTAAAACAGATATTAGATTTTTTCATCCCCCTGCTTGAAAGCCCTCAAGGGGCCTCTTCCCATCACACAGTAAAATCCAAACTCCTTCCTGTGACCTGCAAAGCCTTACCATATCTTGCCCCGGAGTCCTCTCCAGACTTCTCACCTTTCCTTTCCACCTCCCAACCATGCTGTTCTTATTTCTCACACCTGTCCAGGTCTTTCCCTCCTCAGACTGCACTTTTTTCCACAGCCTACTCCTGCCCTGCATTTAGGACTCTACTCAAATGCCACCTCCTTAGGGAGAGCTCCAGGATAACTCTTTTTCCCCCATCACTGCACCCCCCTTATCTGACTTTATATTTATAGCACTTATCAAGAACTCAATTTGTTTTATTTCATTTTTGCCCCACTGGAATAGAAACTCTCATGGAGTTTCTATTCTATTCTATTTCTAAGACACACTGGGTGTGTCTTATCCACTGCCAAGTTTCCAGTGCCCAGAAAAATACTTGGCACATAGAAGGGAATACAGAAATCTTTACTGAACAAAGGAAGGAAGAAATGATGAGGAATTCACTTTCTCCCAAGACAGCCTGTTCATTCCATCCCTCAACCGAAAACTGCCTGCCTCATTTTTCATGCATTGGATCCTGATGTTCCTAGTTTTGCAGCAAAACATAACACATACATACCCTCATTTGACATAATAACTATTTGTTGAATAAATGCATGGACAGATGGATGATGGATGGATGGGTGGATTTTGATCTAAATCTACGATACATCAGAGTCTACACACTGCAGTCTTTTTTGTTCAAGTAAATAAGTACTCAGAAACAACTGCAATTCTTTCCATCCTTTCAGTCCTCATCTGTCATTGCTTATGTCACTATTTTTTAATAAAAAGACACAGGCTTCAGGTGATCACTGAATGGCTAGAGGTCTCCCATGAATGTCAGACCTCAGGAAAACATACCTGAGTATTTTCCATGTATAGAAAACTGTTACCATGATACCCTCCCCCCACAAGTCTATAATATATTTTTCTTGTACCAAATGAGCTTTCTAATTTCATCCCCCACCTTCTGCACAGTATCCAGTCACTGTCCTTCAACCCTCTGTTCTCGTCAGATGAGCTTCTATCCTCCCCCTCACTGGCGCCTTCCCACGCACCCCACACAGCCCCACCCTTGGGCTCTGTCTCTGCCTCAGCTGTCATTTTTTGTCACAGTGCATCAGAACCGACAAGCCCTCATCTCCTCCCCCAGGTTCCACCCACCTCAGAGGCTCCATCAGCAACGTTACAAGTGATCAGAGCCCTATGGCCCAACGCCATCCATCAAAAGCCCATCGGCACGTCCCAGCTCTGCGAAATGATTTGCACTCATTGTGGTTTTACAAGAAAACTACCATGTAGAGTATTTGAGGTGAGATGAAAGAAGAAAAATGGTTTCAGATTCAGTCCTAAAGTCTAATTAGGAAAGGGAAGGAACTCCTGCCAGAGAAGATTTGGCATTGCCTGGTGACATTCTAGATGGAAGACACTGCTCAAGGTTGACATCCTTTACCCAAGAGATAGTAAATAGAGGCTCAGAACTCAGGGCTGTCCTTGAACTGTGGTTCCTGCACTGTGTTCTCAGCACATCTCGAACACATCCTGTTATATACACTCCCACACACATACCCACTCACCCATGGGTACACACACATGTACCCATGGGTATACATACACCCACACTACACATGACACCCCACACTCACACACTCACCCACAGATATGCACACACACACCCCCAAGGTATACACACCCACGGTACACAAACCCCCACACACCCATGGGTACACACACACACCCCCATGGGTAGACACACAGCCATGGTACACACACCCCCATGCACGAGTATACACACACACACCCATGACTACACATACCCCTACAGGTATACTCACCCCCATGGTACACACACCCCACCTACCCATGGGTACATACACACACACACACGGGTATACACACACCCACAGTACACATGCACACCCCCACAGATACACACACATTCACCCACAGGTACACACACATATATCCATGAATACACACACCCATGGATATACATACATACGTCCATGAGTACACACCCCCCAGGTATACACACACACACATCGGTAAACACACACATTTATCTTGCTCCCTTTCTAGCCCTCTAACCCTTAGCATACTATCTGGCCCATCATAATAACAGCTGACATTTATCATCTAACAGACCCTGCACAAAGCATGTTATAAACAGGACCCCACTTAACCCTTCCAACCACACTATGAGTACAACTATTATTATCTCTGTTTTACAGAAGAGGATGCTTTCCCAGGTTTCTCTCTCTTACTTATTTCTCATGTTTACCTAGCACGCTGTACAAAGAAGCTGTTATTGACCACATTGTTTGGACAAGGAAGCTGAGGAGCAAGGAAACTGAATGACTGAATAAGCAAGGCCACCCATATGGTAAGTGTTGCAGGATGGATTCAAAACCAGGACTCTTGACTCTGCAACCCATGCTTTCTCTTCTATAAGCTGCCTGCTTCCCAAAAGTAGCCTGTCCTACAATATGTAAAACCATACAAGGTAATGATCAAAAATACATTTTAATGAAAAACAGTAGATGTACACACGTAGCTGGGATGAGTTAGTTGCTAGATTTGAGTATCAATTTTACTGAGACTTTCTGCAAGCCATGTAGAGCAAAAATCATCAAACCTGGCTTGGTCTTATGGGCAAGCCAGCTTCCAACAACTACCTGGGAAGCCACCTTTCTACACTGGACAGATTCAGTTCGCCAACTTTCTACACTGCGCAAATTCAGTTTTTAGATACCTAAGAATAAATGTGCAATGCCCTGTCCTGATACATGAGGAAGGATATATTTACTTTAAGCACATGTGTCTGCGTAAAGTTGCCAGAACTAATCTACACACAGAATATAGGGATGAGTTACAAAAACTCACCTTCATCACAGGATGCCTCCCTCCTGCAGAGCATGCAAAGGGTGCAAGAGTGGAGACAGAAAGTGGTCACAACAGAAGGACACTAAGGGAAAAGAATGAACATTTGCTAATTCGCTAACAGTCACCATTTTACAGTGGACAATGCCAAAGACCAAGTAATAACTAGAGGGGTACAACTGGAGCCTAGTTCTGTTGCCCCCACTTCTTAAGAGTGGAAAGACGGGCATCTTGTCCCAATTCCATCCCTTGTTAGTTGTGTGACCTGGGTCAAGTCACAAAAGCTGTCTTGACACCTGAGTCATCCATCATCCATCATCTGGCAAAAGGACTCACCGGGTTGGTGGGACAGTAAAATGAAATAATGAGTAGAAAACCTCTTTGAAAAAGGATAGAGCACTTCATAAATTTTGGCCTTGCGGGGCACCAGGGTGGCTCAGCTGGTTAAGCATATGCCTTCGGCTCAGGTCATGATCTCAGGGTCCTGGGATCGAGCCCCACATCGGGCTCTCTGTTTAGCAGGGAGTCTGCTTCTCTCTCTCACTCTCCCTCTGTTCTCTCTCTCTCACTCAAATAAATTAATAAAGTCTTTAAAAAAATTTCTAGACTTGCTATTCCTTATTCATCTTTCACAGCTTAGCTCAAAATCATTACCTTAGGGAAGCCCTCCCCCGCAAACCTTCTTGACGAGACTGGATTCCCATAGTATACCTTCTCCTTTGTATGCCTTATTAGAGTCACAATTTGACATTTGTGTGCTGATTGGATGGTCTGCCTGCCCCTGCAGTCCTTGGCTCCATGAAGGTAAAATAAAAGCCACCTAGTTTTGCTCAACGTTATTAGAACTCCAGGCCTTAGCACCACGCCCAGCACTCGGTGTGGATTAAATGCATCAATATATCAGTATTAAAATGAAAGTATACATTTATATAATCATAAAGTATACAATTACAATTTTGAAAACTGAGAATTACACAAAGAAAAATTAGCACCCTATTTATTACCTAGAATCTACACTTTGAGTCATCCTAACCATCTAGAACTTAAAGGTAAAAAAAGAAAAAAAATTTTACCGTATGGAAAATGACTGTCATAAAGTCTACACATTTAACTCCTGAGAAGAGGTGGGTCCACCCTCAAGCCATCATTCTGACAACTGGGTGTCAAACAAGGCAAGGGGTGACAGCAGCTGGGACACCTGACAGCCAACAGTGGCAGGAGGAGGCAGAGTGTAAGAGTGCAGGCTGGTTCTCCAGCACAGCAGTCTGAGTACTTCATGTGAAGGCCACCGGCCCCCACTCCCCCGACAGCCCCCCAGAGACACCACATCACCAGAGTGCCACGGCTGATGCTCAAGGAAGGCACTGAGTCTTCAATAAAGGGAAAGCACGTCCGAGATAGTCAGCAGATAAACAAAGGAACATGGTCAGAGATCCCAGCAATGTCTGCCTACCGTGGTGCAAATGAAAACTATTTCAGCTGTAAATAAACTTCCCTAAAATGGAAAATACCTGTGTCACCGCCATGACTGCTTTGCATAACGTAGCTATTGGTGAGTACACACTTTTCACCAGGCAGAGGTTAGGACCCACTATTTCTGTTTACACCTCCTCTCTCAAAAGCCTTCACACCTCCTACTAAAGTCTTATAAGTGATTCCCCCAAACACACCTCAGGGCATCACAATATTTTCTTACACGAATGGCCTAAGTCAGATATAATTCAGTCCTCATCTCTCCTTACCAGTTGGGGAAACCTAATGCCAACTTACCAGGCAGCAAGGGGGGTGGGGGGAGCGGCAAAGGCAGAGGACAGAGGAGAGGGGCACAGCGATAAACATGAAACTATGATCACTTGCAGATTTAAATATAGACAAAGCACTAACTGGTACAAGGCAAGAAGGTCTGTAAAAGCCAAGGGGGAAGAAAATTGCTCTCGTGGTTAGAATTCACGCATCCACTCACGTATTCAGTTTACCAGTTGTCTAACCTTAGGCAACTCACCTAACTACTCTGCACTCAGTTTCGGTGTCTGTTAATATGGGCAAATGGCAGTATCCACCTGTTAGGATCTCGCGGAAGATTCAACAGTTTGTCTATGCAAAGAACAATGGCTGGCGATCGGAAGAGCTATTTAAGTGCAAGCTACTGTCATGAGTATCACCATTGTTGTTACTGAGCACCTGCTCTGTGCCTTGTGCTAAGCAATGCTCCGTAGATGGAGCAGGGAAGAAGACAGACAACAAACAAACAAAAACAATAATTGTAGCTGTAGATAAGGGAGAAAAGAAAATAAACAGGTTGCTATCGTACAGGAAATGGTGGTGAGGGGGTTGCCTTAGCTAGAATCCTGGGGAAAATTCCTTCAAGGAATTAATATTTAAGATGAGAAGTCAATTATTCTAACAAAAGGAGGAAACTTATTTCCAGCCTAAGAAACAGTAAGTGCAAAGACTTCGGGAGCAGAGAGGAAGGAACGGGGCATGTTCTAAGAACTGTCAGAAGGCCTTATGTGACTGCAGCCGAGGAAGCCAAAGGGAGAATGAAGTCCAACAAGGCTGGAAAGAGAGCTAAGGAGAAGGAATGCCGATCTGAAGCTAAAGACTCCATCCCAATACTGATGCACCCCAGTGAAGTCACGTGCCCCTAGGACCTAACTGAGAGGATGAGCGGGGCTCCCTCCCAACCTCCCTCCTCTTCCCCTCTCTCTCCATTTTGCATAATGTGACAGCAATACCCATAATACAGGACCACACCCAGGAGTCATTATTATACTATTAACCTTCTATAGTTTCTTAAATAAATAATACACTCCTACAGGTAAACATATTTATGACCATTTTGTGAATATCCTATTTAATTCTAATGAGAAGGAGTTAGGGGAAGAACCAACATTTATCCAGCCCCTTCTATGCATCAAGCACTGTTACTAGATATGTTAAACCATCCCATTCTCACAGCAGCTATATAAGGAAGCTATCTCCATTTTTCAAGAAAAGATATTGACCTTCATATCAGAGATGTTAAGTCACTTGCCCAAGATGGCCCAGCTAATGGCAGAACTTGGATTTGAACCGAAATCTCTCTGGCTCCACCATTCATTCCAGTAACAGCTATTCATTCAATCGTAAGCCCTTCTCATGAAAGGTTTCATTTACTCAGTTCATATCCATTTCCCTTTGACATCTGACATTTTACCTTTTTGGGACCAGGAGCATCACCGCTGAGAGCTAAGACGTTGGCAGACCCAGCTGGGCAAGGCTGATGCTGAGTTCGTTTGTTGTAAATAATGTAAAGATTTGTTGTAAAGATGCCACTAAAAGATCCATAGGAGCTACTCCACTTGGGACTTCTTTAAGAATAAGCATTATACTATGAAAAGAGAAGTTTAGAGCTCTTGAAACACCTTGCAAATAGAAAACTAATTTGCCTTATCAGTTTTGTCCACTGTACTCGATCCTTGGGATAATTTGTGAGCCACTATATCGGCCTCACTTATATTGTAGTCTTTTATCATATGGATGCAAGATGTATGTCCTGCTGTCAAAACTAATCAAAGCATCTCAAGAAACCAAAGCAACCTTATTTACTTCCTCAGAGATCACAGCAAATGTCTTCCTGGGTTTTTTCTATATATAAGTTAATTTTTCCTTTGGCTGCACATCAAGGCACTTAAATTAAGAACAATATATCTTCATTTCAAATGTTGGTTGATATCCCTTAAATGTTTGCTTAAAAAAAAAAAACGAATTCAAGTCTAAAGCTGGCAAAAATGGGCACTGTATTATTAACAATTTAAATCAAAGTTTAATGCTTTTGTCATCACAAAGACACGGATCCCACATTATCATAACCTTCGGCAAATGAATAGTAAACTAAATGTAGGCTTCCGAGACAGCTAATCCTAAAAGGTATGTTACAGAGGAGAGTGGTTAAATATAGCGATTATTGATATATGCTCTCATTCCAATAGAGGGGAGGGATAGAGGTTGTTTAATTTTAATGTCCCCAGAGGTTGACTTTGCTCGTAACATTTATGAAATATTGAAAGACAAGAAATGGTACAGATGTGAATTCCGCAGTTGGTTTTTTCCAGTTGCCCTTGAAAGCAGCTGCCATAAATCTTAGATGAAGCCAAACAAGGCTGATGATTTTGATCTTCAATTCATTCCTTTCTATCCTTCAAAAGGTAAATGATCCTGATGGAATTAGAGCTGAGCAGATCGGCTTTCTTCTGCGATGTGCCTAGCCAGCGATGCGCTCCGCCACCATTGGCAGAGTAGAGCCAGGGCCCCCGTGCGGCTGCGCACGCGCACTCGAGCTTGAGCGGCGCGGGGAGGGAGAAAGACACTTGCACGTTGAGCTCGGAAACCTTCCGTTTCCCTTCCCCCCGCCCCCCCCGCCCCCCCCGCCCCGCCCCTTCCTGTCACTCTTCCTTCTTTATGGGCTCAGCAGAAAGCCAGTGTGAGCTGAACGTGTGAGCCTCAAACACAAAGCTCTGCCACCAATTCCTGGGTTGGTATTTGAAAAAGTCTCAACAAAAGATTTTTTTTTTTTTTCCAGTCTGACTCTGAAAAGAATACTACAAAAAAGTTGTAGGAGAAGCAGGAATTCAGGCAGTCCGACTGTTCCCTGACGGAAAATACTGGGGCCTTTCCGCGAAAACATGGAAATCGGATGAATCCCCCTCCATCCCTATGGGGACACACAATGTCATTTTCATAAGTCCCCCTCAGTCATACAGAAGACATCAGATCCTGTCATTAGGGATGGCAATAAATGTATTTGTGTGGGTTTGCAAGTCTGCTCCAGACTGCAAGGCAAACCCAGTTAAAACAACCACAGAGGGAATCATCTATCTTCATAAATTCAGTTGCAAAGAGAAATTCATCATGTTTACTGTCTTTAGGAAAGGAGCGAGTCTTGTAATAAAATGTTCTCTGGTCCAGATTCCTTGTATTTATAGGCTTCTTTTCTTTCTGCCTTTCACAGAGCACGGCACATTCTAAACCACGGGCTGTACCTTCATTAACATAACGTAATAAGTAAGTTACGTGTCTTGAAATGAAGAACGTGCTTGGAGAGGGTGAGGATGGTAAGTGACATCCTCGAAAAGCTTCGTGTAAGAAACAGCAGAGCTGAGCATTTTGAACCAAAATGCAAAAAAGACAAAGGGCCTTTGTGAAGATATGCCCCACCCTTTCCTCCTCCCCCACTCCAATACATAGAATTGTTGGGGGGATTTGTTCACTCATTCAACAAACATTTATTGAGCACTACTCTGCCCCAACCATTGGAAAAATAAAAATATCAAAAGAATGAAATGACTCAGGAGCAGTTTTTCGTTTGTTTTACTTTGAAACATTTTGCTAATGCAGGCACGCACACCCGTACACTCTGGCGACATGAAACCGATCGCTTTTCTAGAAGAAGTGACCCAGAAGGGTCATTTTAGGCCCACTGTGGTCTTTCTCTCCCTCCCTCCCCGGGCCACAGAAAAGTGATAGCAAATGTTGTAAGCTAATGTAGGAGCCAGAGCAGTTCCAGGGCTGGAAGAATTTCTCTGAGCCATAGTGGTCTTCGAGCACTTTACGGCCCATTTGTCAGAAGCATTGAGAGATGTCCCTCAGCTTTGTCCTTTAAATTGTGTAATTCCATCAATTCCTGCCAGCACCCTAGAACATTTATATTACCTTTCCTTTATGGCCTAACTTTAAATGATTTTTGAGGAGGAGGAGTATTTTTGAACTCGGCTTCTTTCATGTTATTTTTTTTGGCGTCACAGGTTTCAAATGAAGATAAAACTAAATTCAGAAAGTTAGTGGGCCAGAGAAAGGACTCTAGAGTCCAACCGCCTGTGTTTGAATTCTATCTCTCTCTTTTATTAGCTCTGAGGCTTTAGAAAAGTTACTTAACCCATAATAGCTCACTTTCTTTACCCATAAATAGCAGTGCCAATCCCTACCTCAGAAAGTTATTATGAGGATTAAATGAGACAAAACTTCTAAAACACTTGGATGAATACCTAGCATACAGTAAGTACACAAGAAACCAAAACTGTCATTGCAGGCTCGTAAATTTAAATTTGGTTCCCAACAGGTAAAAAAAAAAACACCTTGGATTAGTTGAAAACACTTAGAAAAATGCATGCATTTAGAAAAATGCATGAATACAAATTTTAAGAACAAATTTGTCAAATAACTCTCATTTCATTGTATGACAGAACTAGTAAATCAGAGGGTCCAGAGAGCCCTGTGAATATCATGTTTTTAGTGGCTCGGTGTGGTCTCTGACAATCAGGGTAACCATAATACTCTTCCACCAAAGCAGAATACTTTTGAGTGTGAAAGGAGGTACTCCTTAATTAGGGGTAAACAAAAGGTGTAAACCAGAACATAACCGCATAAACTGGGACACTCCTACACACACCAGTCCAGATGGTCATCCTGTCTATAACAAGGCGATGAGCTTGGGTGTCTAGGTTGACTCCTGTCTAGTTAAACAACCACAGCCCAAAGGAGATGATCTGTACAATCCCCTGGGGCTCTGTCCTCCTACCTCTCTCTTTAGCATTTTTATCAATGACCTGGGTAAAGATATAGACAGCATATTAATCAAGTTTACAGATAGCATAGACTGGGACAGAATAGCCAATATGAGAGATGGCAGAATGCAGGTTTGAAATGATCTTTAAACTGGAACATTAAAGCAAAGCCAAGTCAATAGAATTTTAAAGCAATAAATGCAGAGTCCTACTCTTAGATTCAAAACAATCAATTGCACAAACAGGATGCAGAAAAGGCTTTGCAACCCGTTGTATGAATAATATTTTAAAAATGCCGAGGGGTTTGGGGCGACCACAAGCTTGATAGGAACATTTTAAAGGCTGTTGAATGAGACAGTACATTTGCCCTGTTTTGTACCAGGGAGCTGTAATAGAACCAATAGACTAAAAAGTAAAAAATCGGCGAAGCAAATCAAGACCCTGGGAAGGTGGCTTTTGAGATTCTTGCAGTGAGGTGACAAGCCCAGATGATCCTCAGGGCCTCTTCCAACACTAAGTTCTGACAATTTTCTCTATCTATTCTTTCACACTCCACCCCTCCTACCAGGCCTGCCAAACAGACCTACTAACATTGGCTAAACTTTAGGAGTTCACAAAGACCAAGTTCTAGCATCTTTTCTTCCCACCATAAGGATGCACTCTCCTTCCAGGTGGATCATCACTCCTTCCTGTTTGTTCCCAAAGCACTCTGTACTTGTCTCCATCACTTAGCCCTCATCACAGACTAGTAAAGATGTGTTCCCATTCTGCTTTCTATCACCAAACTGGGAGCTCCCCAAAAGGCAGAGCCTGGCTCCTGTGGGTACTTATTTGTTTGAAGAATCAATGGTTGGATAAAGAAATAAATAAATGAATAGATGAACATCAATCTATACTCCCCTGTCTTTCCTAGAGGATATTTCTACCATCACTGTTAGAAAAAGCCTTTTTCAGAAAAGGAAAACTGTAGAGTGGACTTAGGCAGGCTTCTACTTAAAATGTCCCCTGAACCTGGTATAATTCAATCTAAATGTTCTCCTCTAGGGAATCAAAAGTTCCATTCTCTCACAAATTACGAACTAATGCAACTATTTCCCCTCTATATAGAATCTCTTTTACCAAGTGAAACAAACGCACGGGGATAAGAAAGCTAATGTTTCTGTTGTATTGCTTTTTAGAATTTAAAGCAAAGATGACCAAACACACTCTTCCCTTGGAATATCGGGAAAGGGTCACACATACACTTCCCCAGTGAGTTAGTTATTGTAGTTGTAAAAACCAAACCCTCTGCAACCTACAGAAACACTGATTTAAGGCCCAATTCTCTGAGCACACACTATAAATCCTTCCAGCCAAATGTCCACTGATCTGGAACTAGAATCCACAAGACAATCATCTTCAAAGAATCTTATAGTGCAACTAATGTAATGTAATAAATTTAAAAGACCAGCTTGCTTTTTCCTGCTTCTGCCACAGTGGAAAAAAACAACTGCAAAATGACATGAACCGAGAATACTGCAAAATGGAGCTCGATTGGTAATATATGTATTTTCCAAATTCCACTAATTTGGATATCTGAATTTTTTTTTTCTTCTCCAGTTGTTTTTCAAGAGTGTTACACAATTACACAAGCTGCTAAGACACCCATCTCTATGGTCCTGTGATATATACAACAATATTGATATCTGATAATATCAACTATTTATCACAGCACAATTTCTTAGGTTTGGCTACCATTAAGCATCTGTTTAACTTTTCATATGCCTCACTGACAAATGATTGATTTGATTCCAGTTGCTTAATTTTAAATGACCATCGGTACAGTCCTTTTTCTACCTAATCTATCTATCCTTTCTTTCTTTCTTTTTTCTTTCTTTCTTTCCCTTTTATTCTTTTTTCCTTCTTTAAAAAATTCTGGCCAAGAAGAGAAGTGCTTTAATCCTCCACTTAATCTTTAAATAAAATGTTCAGTGATCTCAGGCAAACAATAAGTCATAAAGTAGACACAGTGATTCAGGCAGTAATCTATGGGCACATAGATCATCCTGCAATGGTACATTAATCATTACACTTAAAGACAGGGCAAAAGGGATGACGTTTTTCCAATTGCGTCCGTTGCAATACAGCAACATTCAAGCATTTTTAATCTGGGCCATTTCTGGAAACAGAAATGACTGTATGTTAATCTAGAAACATTTTCAAACCACACCCTGTACAAGATGAAAGCAGTATCAGAAAGGTAGAACTGTTCCTGCATTTTATTAAAAGTTTTTTTTTTTAAACTAGGCAAGAAAATGATAAGAATCATGTCCCTTTCCAAAAAGATTCAATCCTAAAAATAAAAACACTCCATGACAAAACCCAAGGTCAGCCATCTGCAAACAATATGATCTTTACCAAGTTACTTAATTTCTCTAGCCCTCAATCTACTTATCTGCTAAATGTGAATAACCGCGTCAACCCCAGAGTATGCTAGGAAGGGTTACTGGTTATGCATGCAAGGTCCCTAGTAAATTGCACGGCACATATTAGGTACTCGAAATATAGTCTCAATTATTGTTGCTTCGAAAGTTTTTATCTTAGACATCCCTTGTGCTTTTGATAAGCTTACAGAGGTTTCTGATTCAGCAATGGACAAACATATATACCAGAAGAGCAGTAGAACACCAGAAGCCCTTTTCTGTCTGGAAGGGTGACTAGGTAAGAGCCCCTACCGCATTCACTAAAGCACCCTGGTCTTATCACAATGGAATCTAAGACTGAATGCCAGCACCTGGCACCTGCTCCAATCTGACTGATAGCTGTAAGTCTTCTGGTAAACAAAAAGTCACTCCTCCCCACAGAAAGTTCAGGAACAGCTGACCCACTCTATGCCAAACAGGTTGTTCTTTCCAAACATCAAGATGTTGTGAATCACGTAGCTCCACCATAGCAATAAATGACCAATCTCTTTCCATTATATGGGGGAGATCCCATAATTATGTAGACACAGTATATTGTAAACATCCTATGAAAGATAATGAGATTCCTTCAATACTTCTTTTTATGTTACAAAATACTTGGGTCATTGCTTCTAACGTCACCTTAGATCATAATATCATATGTTTTAAAGTTAGTGAATTCATTAACTACGGGGCTTTAACCACCATTCTGAATCGAATCGCAGCTTCTGGAACAATCCCCAACTCTTTGGTAAAATCAGAAGACTTCTGTGGCTCCTAATCTTTTGGAATCATATTGTATCTCCTAGGTCTGACCTAGAATAAGTTTGAGTCATCCAAAACTGAAAAACGGCCGGTCACTGACTTACTGAGGCACAAGCCATATCATTTTTAAGTTTCAAAGCATAGAAGGGGTGGGAAGCACAGCCATATCCAGGCTTTGGAGGGCTATAAGCATTTAGTGGTTGACTAAGAGAAGGCTTTGCAGATACTGAAAATAGTTACCATGGAGAGAAGAGAGAAGTGAGAATTGCTGGATTGGGCTAAAGAGAGCAAATAAAAGCTTGTAGTGTTGGGATAAAAGTATGGGTGATTCTAGAAGGAGGATCCTATGGTGAAGTGAAATGAAGTGAAATAATGTATGCAGCATGGTTAGCACATGCTTGACTCAGAGTGAGTACTCAGTAAACAACAGTGATGATGATGATGATGATGATGATCACGATACTATGCCTAACAGACTCTAAGGCTCCAAGGACTTCCAAGTATAAGGACTATATTTTACATATTTCTGTGTTCCTAGTATCTAGCTCAGCAGCTGAGAGATAGAAGATATTTAATTATTATCTGTTGAGCTGAACTGAACAGAGACTTGCCACTGACAAGGAATTAAGAAAAGGGAAAGGCCAAAAAAAGAAAAATCAAAGAGCTCATGGTTCAAATCAAGGTGTGTAAAAAGAAAGTGGAAGAGGTAAATATCAGGCCCCTGTTGAGATATGTTCTAGATAAACACTGCCCACCAGGTAACTAAGCATCCCCTCCTTTGAGTTCCACAGTCCATAGTCACCTGAAAACATGACATAAAGCATTGTTAAAAACATGGATCTCTTTGCTTTTCAAAGTGTGAAACTCAATTTCCCCAAGCAGGATGAGTCTTAGTAGCTAAGTAGAAGTTTGGGGGGGGGGGGGGGCAGGGTGCAGAGGCTGGGCATTCAGGAATGTTCAAAAGAGTCAATTTCCCCAAGGATGGCAATGACAACTGACAAGCAAGGGAAGAGAGGATGCCCTGCCTTAATCACCACTGAATAACACTCCCCATTATTAACAACAATGACAATCACTAATATTTTTTAGGGATGATTGTGTCCCAAGTTATGTGCATATCTCAGCAACCCAATGAGGTAGATGTTATTACCCTCTTTTAAATGAGGTAACTAAAACGTAGACTGGCTAAATAACTTCTCACACAGCTGGGAAGTAGAAGAGTCAAGTTTAGACTCCAGTCTGCCTAACTCGAGACTGAATCTTAGCCGTTACCATAAAGCAGCAATCTGTTATTATTCTGCAACACAGTGTGCTCAGAGATCCTAACACATGGTTTAATTTCCCTGCTGTTTCCTAGGCACTGCATTTGACCACAGGTTTTTTTAATCTGGGACCACAGACTCCAGAAAGCAGTTTGCTTTAGTGTATCTGTGAATTCCCTAAAATCAAAAGTAAAGTGGCATGAGTGTACATTTTCTGCTGAGAAGGTTATTTATGACAGCAATTTGTTTTTAAAGAACTGCTGTTTAGTATACTTTTGTGGGTTTTTTTAATTTTTTTTATCTAAGTATAATTAACATACGGTGTTATATTAGTTTCTGGTGTAAAATGTAGTGATTCAACATTTCTATACGTTACTCACTGCTCATCAGAGTTAAGTGTACTCTTAATTTCCTTTATCTATTTCGCCCATTCCCCTCACACACACACCCATTTCCCCTCTGGCAGCCACCAGTTTGTTCTCTGTATTTAAGTCTGTTTTTTTGTTTGTCTCTGTTTTTTCCTTTGTTTGCTCATTTGCTTTGTTTCTTAAATTCCACATATGCGTGAAATCATATCGCGACAGCAACTCTTAAAGGGGATTGGGGTGCAAAAACATCCTAAGAACCACTGCAACAGACAATTCATTCAAGAACAAAGGAGGCTTCTTCCCCATCATTCTGTTAAGATAATGCCTCTTTGGAAACAAGTAAGGTTAGATAAACACTAAGTAGTATAGACGATGGATCTGAATAAATTTAAGTCTGTTACCACTGTCTTTATATCCCTGAAGTTAAAAGCACAGGTGAGAATGAGAAAGAGAAAGAAAGAAAAAAAAAGGTTAAAAAAGTTGTTTTTTTTCCCCCGAAGAAAAAGAGATGTTATTCAAGGAAAGCCAACTTTGTTTGCTATTCTTAAATTATTGTGAATACTCTGAGGAAGAGAAGAAACCGTTCTGCCTGCTCATTTCCAAGTCCATTCCCATTTATGCTAAGAACTGTTTAACCACCAGGCATAGTTAAAGACAGGGAACTCTCTGGTGCTGCACCAATAGCGTGACTCCCATCTCTCAGCACAGAGCCAGAAAGAACCCAGCTCACAGCAGCTGGTACACAGCGCTGCAGACCCATCACACAGACCTGTGTGGGATTTCTACTAAGGACAGTGATTGTGAGCAGTGGAGGGCTGTGGCCAGTGATGGCAACAATCCTCTTCAACACCTGCTCTCGTATCTGTGGGTTTCAGCTACCCAAGTGTCCTACTCACTCTCCCCAAAGGTTACCAGGAATAGGTAATTGTAGAGGTTTTTTCCTCCCTGGACTTTTTGTCATGGAAATGGAATACTTGCCACATCTTTCTTGCTAGTCCTTTTCAACTTTCAATTTCCCTTTGGTAAAAAGGGTTTCTGCATACACACACACACACACACACACACACTAGCAGTCACACACAAAGACACACAGACTCACACATGCACATGCTCACGGCACAACTAGATACTATGTTTGTGACAAGGGAGGATGTTCTTCTGTGGATTAAACTGCTTGACCTGATCCAACTTCCAATGGTACCCTGCCTCTCACTTCCTTTAACACATTTACCTCTATAGAAAAATTATTTTCTTTTAGGGGAATCAGAGTTTTCTCTGGAGGCATATAGTCAATTCTGTCAGTACTTAAAAAAAAAAAAAAAAGGTTAGGCATAAGCATTTTAATTCTTATTTTATTTGGGATCAAGAGATTTTTTTCCCCCATTGAAAAAATAAGATAAAGTGGTTTGGCCTTTCCAATCTCATACCAACCCTGAGGTCCTGAGTTCAACCTTTCTCCAAAAAGAAAAATGTCAAGGCTGAAATGCACCCAATTTCACCTAATTTTCTGTGCTTCACTCTTCAAGAAGATGGATTGAGATGGCTCACCTCATAAAATGGGCACAACTTACTTGAGAAAATAAGAAATGTAAGACCACGGTTTAAGTAAGTACACCATTCTGAGGCAGGTTTTAGGTGCTCTGTGCAATTCTCGTTTTCTAGCTTCCCAGGGCCAACTGTGTAATTATACAGAGCACTCTTTCTATTGGCAAGACCCATTGATCCTTAAGTGTACATTTTCTGGCATCCAATAAACTAAGACGATGAGCGAGCAGTGTTTTCTGCTCCTGGAACAGTGAAGGGCTAATTAGTTGCATTTGCAGATTAATGACTTTCAACTAGAAAGGGCAATGCAAAGGGATAAGGCACGGCCACAGTGACAGAATGCAAATAAAAGTATTTATAAGGGCAGGAGGAGGGGTGGGGGCCAGGAAGGGCCATCGATTGCTTTTACCCTCTGCACCGCGACACATTCCAATGAGGGAGGGCATTCTGCCAGCACGACAGCCTTCACTGAAGCTAAGGCATAAACAGAATCTGTTGATAGATAACAAGCAAGGCCAAGAGGAGAGACTGAGAAAGAAATTCTCTGCAGAAAGAGCAACAGGGATCAAGAAAGCTCTCCCTCTTCTGGCCCCAGCCAGCCTTAGCCTTCTCTTTGTCAGAGCAGCCTTCAGTTTCAACTCACTCTCCTTCTGCCCTGTGTCTCTCCCTCATCTATATAAAGGTTGATGTGATAGCTTGCTAGGAAAATTCCCAGCAAGTGTACAAAATAACATGTTTAAATTCTGTTTATTCTCATTTCCTGAAATAACATTATGCTTCTGAGTTGGTGTGTCTCATTACTTTTAATCCCATCTCCCACATAAGTACAAAGGTACTATCTTATTCCTTTGACTTATTAGGTTAGTCAAAGCAAAGATCTTCCCTCCACTAATAAAATAAAAGGGAAGTGTGGGGTGGGAGTTGCAGCAGGATATAGATCACTTGTTCCCAGTCTTCAGGATGTCACTGACTAAAAATATTTTAAATAAGATGGGAGTGATGATGTAGGATTTGAAAATTTTTATAGCCCCACATAATTCACTCAAATATTTATTTACCATAATAATCACTGTATAAAAGAATGGGTGCTTTAAAATCACAAATAAGGACAGACAATCTCAGGAGATAAGACAGACCTTTGTTTTAAATACATTTAGCTTGATAAAAAAAAAATCCTACCACTCATTGTATTTCTCATTTTTCCATCTAGTGCTAGGACCAGCTTCCCGCCCAGGGTATAGAAGCCACTCCTGTTGAACCCTAGTTAAATGAGGATCCTCAGGATACTGGTCTGGGAATGTAAATGCCATTCCTTTGAGCCAGCCTTTCCTCATCCAGACCCCATCTCTAGACAAGGTTATGACCTTCTTATAAATTCCCATTGCAAACTGCAATTTCCATGCATCTGCACCTATCACAGTTGTCATAAACATATTTTTGTTTGTTGTCTCTTCCACTCTTTGTTCACACTCTCTCCAAGATCCAGCATGCTTACCCCTAATAGGCACAAAGTAGACTTTTTAAAAACTAGATGAACTAAAAATCTCATTCTGGTTTCTACACTACCATTTACTAGTCAGGTGACCTTTGGTAAATTGTTTTATCAAGCCATTTCTTGCCTTGGTGAGCTTGTTTGGGGGATCAAATCAGATTTTCATGGCAAAGAGCTGTTAACTGCAAGACTCTATGTAGCTACAATTTACCAAAAGGATGAGTAAGAGTCTTCTCTTTTTTCAGGTTATATTTCTCCACCTAAACACTTCTGTTACCTGTCTTTTGCATAAATCCTGTCAGTTAAATTTCTCCCTCCAATTAAAATATCACACCAGATTAGACCTCAGATTTCTAGAAGAGAGTAAAAAGAACACAAGACTAATCACAGTGAGACATCACCTCACACCAGTGAGAATGGCTAGTATCAAAAAGACAAGTGTTGGCGAGGATATGGAGAAAAAGGAACCATCATGACTACTGGTGGTGCAGCTACTATGGAAAAAATATGGAGGTTTCGCAAAAAATCACAAATAGAAATACCATATGATCCAGTAATTCCATTTCTGAGTATTTACCCCCCACCAAAATAAAAAACACTTGAAAATATATATGCACCCCTACGTTCATTATAGCATTATTTATAATAGCCAAGGTATGGAAACAACCTGAGTGATGTCCATCCGTAGATGAATGGAGAGAGAAGATGTGGTATGTATATGTATATATATATATATGCATGCATGCAATGGAATACTGCTTTGTCATAAAAAGGAATGAAATTTTGCCATTTGCAATAACATGGATGGACCTAGAGGCAAAATAAGTGAAATAAGTCAAAGACGAATATGATTTCAATTATATGTGGAATCTAAATAACAAAACAAGCAAGCAAACAGAAACAGACTAATAAATATGGAGGACAAAATGGTGGTTGCTGGGGTGGGGCCAGTTAGGCAACATAGGTAAAGGGTTTTAAGAGGTACAAGCTTCCATTTATAAAGAAGTCTTAGGGATGAAAAATACAGCATAGAGAATATAATCAATAATATTGTGATGATTTGTATGGTGACAGATGGCAACTACACTTATCATGGTGAACATTTTGTAATGTATAGAACTGTTGAATCACTACGTTGTACACCTGAAGCTAATATAATGTCAACTATGCTTCAATTTGTTTAAAAAACTCACAAGATTGGATATAAGGCAACCTGGTTTCCAGTTCCTGCTCTTCCACCAAATAGCCATCACACCCTTTCTGGTTCTCAGTTTCTTGATCAATAAAATGGAGGACATAGATCAGTCCCAAAACTCTAGGCCATAGGAATGGTTTCACTGGGACGATTATATAGGAAATAAGCACCACTCAGCAAAGACTTTATTCCTTGCCACTTAATAAACATTCCTGAGCATTTGCAATTTATTAGACACTTCAACATGATGTAACTCACTTTAAATTATGCCAAATGAGACCCCTTAGCTATAGAAAGTTTTATTAAAAGAGAATATTATCCCATTCTTCAAACTACATTTGATTGTCTTTCTAGTATGGATACCTTGAGCCATCTATTAAATCACTTTGCTTTGTTTCCTAACTTTTCCTCCAACATTGGTATTCTTTACAAAGACTTTTATTTTTTCTAAACTGATGCTATGTATATGAATAGAAAGTTGAAGTTCTTCAGATTCAATTCAACAAATGTTGGTTGAGTGCTATGAAAGAAAAATTACACCCGATCAATTAAATAGGCAAAGGAGACCTTATTTAAAACTATTGCAATAAGAGAGAGATTGAACTGAATTCCTCTGAAAGGGTGGGAGCATTTTGGAAGCTGGGGTGACCTAATGAAAAAGTGCTGGCAGTTTTTGGTGTGTCAGTTGATTAAGCCACCTGTGTTTGCTAATTGTTGATCCTCAGTGTTAGGCTCCTACCCTCCCACAGACACTGGGAGACAGAGGCCCTATCTTTCTTTTTTTTTTTTTTTTTTAATTATGTTACATTAATCACCATACATTACATCATCAGTTTTTGATGTAGTGTTCCATGATTCATAGTTTGCGTATAACACCCAGTGCTCCGTGCAGAACGTGCCCTCTTTAATACCCATCACCAGGCTAACCCATCCCCCCACACCCCTCCCCTCTAGAACCCTGTTTGTTTTTCAGAGTCCATAGTCTCTCACGGTTCATCTCCCCCTCCGATTCCCCCCCCTTCCTTCTTCCCCTCCTGCTATCATCTTCTTCTTCTTTTTTTTTTTTAACATATGATGTATTATTTGATGATTACATTTCTAAGGGATAGCTCCCAGGTCCTTGAGAAAGACATTCCTGGATTGTAGAAGATCTAGATCTCAAAAGGACAAAGAAAGAACTTACACTTGCAACTTTCTAAAGTAAATGCTCTAAGAAAAGGGAAGTCAGGGGGCTATAATCAGAAAGAAACTTATCTAAATTTTAGTCAGGCTGAGGGGAATGTTAAGCCTGTGTTTGTCAGTGTTCCCAGGGCTAGATAAGCTACTTGGTAAGACACATGGTCTACTGCCTTCATGAAGTTTACAGTCTTTTGGGGGAGGGGGGCGGGAGGAGTTTTCCTTATGTCTCACCCAAAAAAATATTCATTACAGAGATTTGAGTATCTGCTCTTCCACTCAGATAAGTAAACTACATGATCCTTCATCTGCATGGTCCAAATTCTGGAAGTGTCTGGTAAGCCAAATGGCTCTCTCCACCAGTTGACCAATGGTCTACCTCTGGGTCATTCATCTCTCTGGCAATGTGGTTTCTTTTCATGATCATCTCAAGTCAACCGAGTCTGATGGTAAGGCTGGAGACAGGATCTCAGGCTTGGGTTTAACCAAATTTTTAAATCTATAATGATATGTTCTTTTCTTCCGAAGTATAGGTATAAACCATGTAACTATTTCCCAGTGATATATCATAACTTCAGTGTTTTCACCATTCTACTCAAATCCCTCAGCACCTACACTGATCTCCATCCTTCTGAAATATTTGCCCATCAATATTCCATCAAATTTATGAGTAGCATACTGTTGAAGTGTCAGCTTCCTGTGGCGTTTTTATTTCTGTCACTTGCAAATCCAGTTCTCCCTGGTCTCAGGCCTCTCTGAGTCCCCATCCCTTACCCAAGCAGTCTCCTGGCACTTTAAATGCCCCCATCTTCCTTTCATTACATTTAATCACATGGTAAATTTAAAAGATGAGTCCAGATAAAGAAGGCTCATTAACTTTAATGGGTCAGTTTTTATATTTGGGTGAAAGGCCTTAAACCCTTGTAAATTAGGCTGGGATTTATAAACCATGACAAACGTGATGACAAATACTGATTTCCTAGTAAATTCCTTCAACACACTATATCCCCGTGCATGATGAATTGGTAGTGCTCCTTTCTGTTATTATTTACACAAATGACTTTGGCATTGTCTTGATACATGGGCAATATACTTAAATCCATGACAGATCTCACAGATTAGGGTAGAGCCTTATATTTCCCTTTTGAATATGACTTCCACTAAAAAAAAAAAAGAAAAGAAAAGAAAAAAATCTGACTATGCTTTATATGTGCATGCATGCACAGAGCATTAAAAACATACTTCGTACCCTGTTTAAAAAATAATAATAATAAAAGCCAACCAATTCGAGATAGATTCAGAGTTTCCCACATAACTGCTCAAATTACTGAGACTGTGTGGTTCTTTTTCACAAATTATACCTCTGCGGTAAGATTCCTCTTCAAGAAAACTATAGAGATCAATCAGCTCCAGCATAACACCCTTAATCCCACTGTTCGACTTTTATAATTTTCTGCCACCGGTGAGTTATTGCTTGACAAGTGTTTAAATATTATACATTGTGAAGTTTAAATAAAGAAATTATTTACACCGCAATATAAAAAAGTATATTACCAATTATATAGTTCCCCGAACGCTTAATCATGCAGCCGAGTGGAAAACCCTTCAGGAAATCTGTCCTCTACCATTTCCCCATAATAAAGGGTGCCTCAAGAAATACTCATTTAATCTCTGCAGTGCATTTCAAGCACCTAATCTCACTTTGCACTGCACTCTGCCACTTCTTGTCATCCAAACAAAATGCAGGTAAATGATGGAGAAGCTGAGTTTAGACCCTTAAGTATTTACTGGCGAGTCTACTCTTAGTAATACATGCTGTAGTGTTAGACTCAATTTCATCCTCGAGTGCTTGGCAGACAATTTGGACAGGCTTACTGAGAAGTGGAGGGTCTTTCCTTGCTTTGCCTTTGAGGAGAAGCCATTCCCTTATCTTAAGTGAATTAGTTTAAAAACTTTCCCCGCTAGTCCAGTGTATCAACAAATCAGTCAGGCTTGCAGTACTGACGGCTCACTTAACCCAGCTCACTGAGCTAATGGGAGAAACCTGGGCGCGGCTGTCCCTGTGGAGCGAGGATCCCTCCACCCCACCAGCCCCTGACAGACGTGAAACCCTAGCACACGGCTCTCCCTCGTTTCCCAAAGAGAAGTTGGTGCAATCAGCTGGACAGCAAACCGACCTGATCAAAGGGTCATTTTCTTTCACAACCGGGGGCTGAGGCTGTCTTTAAAACAGAACTATGTCCAAGGTCAGGTGGGTCAGAGGCAGAGGGCTCTGACTGCTGGTGCAGCCGCTTCCCCCACCCCATCGCTGCTAGTTGTCTAGGTTTTTGTTAAAAGTCAGAAGGAGTTGAAAAGTCCCCTTGAAATGTGATTCTCATTGTTAAAGGGGAATAAATCTATACATACTAACATGAAAAGATATTGAAAATATAAAATTAAGTAAAAAGAAAACCGCACTTATATTTTTAAACTATATAGGTGTGTTATGTACATATATATGTGTGTATATTTATTTCTATATTTGTATATACCTATGTGAGAGAGAGAGAGAGAGAGAGAGAGAGAGAGAGAGAGAGTGTGTGTGTGTGTGTGTGTGTGTGTGTGTGTGTGTCTATGCAAAGAAAAAACTCTGGATGGGTCTACTTTCAACTATTCCTAGTGGTTACCTTGAGGAATGGAACTTAGGGAATAAAAAAGAGAAAGCCAGGAATTTTGCTATGAGTTTTGCACGACTAGAACTTTTTATAACAAACCTATATTACCATTATCATTTTTAAGTGTTCTTAAGGAATGATTCTCCCATTTACTTCCTTGTGATCACGCTGGTGACCTTAAGCACTAGGGATCCGTGGTACACTATACACAGGACAGGCAGAGCCTGATCCTGCTTAAGGACAGCAGGTAATCTACTGGAGTAGCTACAGAACAGACTGTAGATATTAACAGGAGGCTCCACATGGGATTTCTGAGATCTCATTCTGAATCTTTCCCTGAATGTTCTCATAGCATTACAAACCCAGCTCTGCACACTTTATGGCTAATAAATTAAATGCATTTAGAGCTTGATCTTATCCCTCTCTCTTCAAAGCATCTTTCCTCAAATACAACCCATGCTTTACTTGGTATTAGCCTATTTGTGGCTTTGCAAAAATATTTAAATAGTGTTTTGTTGGGGGGGGTGGTTTAAAGGTATTTATGGATAAGAAAGTAGATTAAATACCCCAGTCCCAATTCTGCCTCCAGCATATAACCCCTCTAGACTTCAGAAAGGCCTGCCCGTTGCTTTTTCTGAAAGCAAAGAAAGGCCCATCATTCCATAATTACTCTCTTGTGAAGACTGGCAAAGTATAGAGCTAACACAACAGAGTACATTGAAATAATAAACTTTGGCAAACATGGAGGACAGCAAATTCAATTTGACAGTCTTTTCAAAGCGGACTATGAACAACAGAGGGAAGCTGACTAAATAGGATTAGGACCTATTTTATTAAATTATTACATCATTGGATAAGGCAACGTGTAATGAGATTCCCCCAAATCATTAATTCGGCATTCACAAAATAATGGTAAAAATCAAATTATCATTATGTTCTACATTCAAAATCACTGATTTTCAAGCTGGAAGAGAGTTTTCTAACTTCCTCTAGCTTCAAGCTCTCTTTGTTTCAACAAACACTTGGGTGAAAGTGCACGGTGTAAAAGAGATAAATGGGAGCTTGCTCTCTTAGCACGGAGGGAGGGCTGTGTGGCTATGCCCACCGATGCCACCTCCCCAGGACTCGTGCCTTCCCAGCCCCTCTGGAGGGGCCTTTGCAGAATTCCTACATCTTTACTATGGAGCATCATTTGGGAAAGGACCTATCTAGGCCATCATCTTCATTTAAAAGATGCATGTATTAACTCTTTTAAGATTTCTAGCTAGAGGTGCCTAGGTGGCTCAAATAGTTAAACGTCTGCCTTCAGTTCAGGTCATGATCTCCAGGTCCTGGGATGGAGCCCCACATCGGGCTCCCAGCTCAGCAGGAAGCCTGCTTCTCAGTCTCCCTCTGCCTCTCCACAACCCCCCCCCCACTTTCTCTTTCTCTCTCGCATGAAAAAATAAAAAAGTCTTTTAAAAAAAGATTTCTAGCTAAAGATAGAGTTAGGGAAGGGGTAAGAAAGAGAAACCACATTCAAACAAAGATACCTATTGGGAAATCAATAGTAAATTCATCTTTTAAAGGCACTAACTAATAATAGTTAACTTCCATTGACCATTTGTTACATGCCAGAAATAGTGCTGAGTGCTTTATGAGCAAGCATTAACACACTTGATTTTTACAAAATTCCCATGGGGCAGATACTTTTATCACCGTGAAACAGATGAACAAGCTTAGGCTCAGCAAAGTGACAAGATCAACCTAGGGTCACACAGCTAAGAAGTGGCAGAGATCATTCAAACCCAGGCAACCTGGCTTGAGTGCCTACCCTTATGCTCTTCCAACTTCTGTCCACCCTCCTTGCCACCAGTTTTTTTTTTTTTTTTGCCCCATTACTTTACTGATAAAATGGTAGGAGGGCATCATTTCATCGGTTTGACCACACTCGGTGGACATAACTATGAACATCCTACTCAATATGTATGTAGAGACTGCCAAATCTACAGTCCCTATTCTAACCAATCCAGCCAACAAACAGAAAACTTCTATTAGAATAAGCTCCTATGAACCATGAGAGATGATGGACTCTGAGAAACAAACTGAGGGTTCCAGAGGGGAGGGGGCTGGGAGGATGGGTTAGCCCGGTGATGGGTATTAAAGAGGGCACATTCGGGCGCCTGGGTGGCTCAGTTGGTTAAGCAACTGCCTTCGGCTCAGGTCATGATCCTGGAGTCCCTGGATTGAGTCCCGCATCGGGCTCCCTGCTCAGCAGGGAGTCTGCTTCTCCCTCTGACCCTCCCCCCCTCTCATGTGCTCTCTCTCTCATTCTCTCAAATAAATAAATAAAATCTTTAAAAAAAAAAAAAAAAAAACCAGGGCACGTTCTGCATGGAGCACTGGGTGTTATGCACAAACAATGAATCATGGAACACTACATCAAAAACTGATGATGTAATGTATGGTGATTAACATAACAATAAAAAAATTTAAAAAAAAAAGAATAAGCTCCTCAAATCCAAATATGTGACCAAATGAGACAGGACTTCAGATACTATGAAAGACAAGAATAAAAGCCAAAGTAGCCTTGACAAGCAGGACACACACCTTCTAAAAGCAGAAAATTAAAAAAATAATAATAATTTAAAAAGGCCAGATCAAGCAGAAGCATATGGGGACAAACTGACATGGGTAAGTACAAGATGGGAAGAGACAACCAAGGACCAAGTCACAAATAATCCTGGCAGGAGTCAGAGTGGACAAACTGAGTCAGCAACGAAGTACCATCATTTGGAAAGAAAGGAAAAGGATCAGGGAAACCCTGGGAGGAGTGTGAGTGACTTGCAAGGACTCCCAAAACCAGCCTTCCAATATTCCACTCATCAGCTTACACCTTTGATGTCTTCTGTGTTGGGTCCTGGCCCTTACACTTTGTAAATAATGGAGAGAAAATACAGGAAGGCCAAAAAGGCAGAGCAAAGGAGACTAGAAAGAGGAGAAAAGTCCTTTGGAGGAAGATTAAAAGATGTTGTGTTATTGAACCTACATGAGATAATACTAAGGAGAAAAATAAGCAGGGGCAGGAGAGATCCCAACTGTTTAAATATCCTAGCAAGGGAATGCTGAGTCCTGGCTCCCCATTCACACAAAATAATTCATTCCCTGGTTCACCGAACAAATATTTATCAAGTACCTACTTCATCCCGGGACACGAATGTGGAAAACACGTCTAATTTGTGCCCTGAAAGGAATTCATAGGCTCATGGAGAGTGAGACGTGCAGATAAATAACTGCCACTTCAGTGTGAAGGCTACAATCATAGGGGCAGGACACACAGAAAAGGGGGAAGTAGTAAAAACGCTGGTTTGGGGTGGAAGAAATAGGGGCAAATGAGCAGAGCCTCAAAGGAAGATTAAGAGATTTTTTCAGAAATTTGAGGAGAGGAAGAACATTCCAGGCAGAGGAAACAGTATGTGCAAAGACACAAAAATGGGAAACCATGGAGCACATTCAGGAAACCACAATTATGACACCAAAACAAGAGAATGGGGCATCAGAGAAGAAAAGCAGCAGATAAGCCAGAGACAGACTAGGGACAGACAGTGGAGACGCTTTCATGTCAGCTAATAAGCTGAGTCTACAACCAGCTTGTTACAGTGTCTCGTTACAAAATCAAAATGCCTCCATATCAATTAGAATGGGCCCCCCGATTGCCATCCTCCACTCCAGACACACTGTCCCTACAGTGGGGCTTTGAGACCTCCTGACAAGCCAGCAACTAAAGCGTAATGTCTGGGACCAGGAACCCACACTCTCCTCTCCAGTTCTACATGTGGGTGCATTTTGATGTCACATCAGGTTTAAAATGTTCAATATTGGGGCGCCCGGGTAGCTCAGTCAGTTAAGGGTCTGCCTTTGGCTCAGGTCATGATCCCAGAGTCCTGGGATCGAGCCCCGCATCGGGCTCCTTGCTCAGCAGGGAGTTTGCTTCTCCCTCTCCCTCTGCTCCTCCTCCCCTTCCCCACGCATGTTCTCTCTCTCTCTCTCTCCCAAATTAAAAAAAAAAAAAAAAATCTTTAAAATGTTCAATATCACCCCTGCTAACACTTTAGGACTTTTTCCATAGGTGAAGGGGAACCACTGAAGAGTTTCAAGCAAAAATGTCACATGATCAGAATGACATCATTTAAAAAAAGATCCAAAGTAACCCCTCTCCCCGCGCCACCAAAAAAAAAAAAAAAAAAAAAATGAAGATTCTCTCCATGGAGACATTTAAGAAGACACATGATGTTCTCTAGCTTATAGGTTGAACAATTTCAACGCTGCTGATCCTACGGATGACTGCATGACGGGTTTTCATTTTCATTTCATTTATGAGACTACTGCAGTGTCAAACACTGTGGAAATGCCGCCTGGGGAAGTCTTCCTCTCCCATCCTTAAGAGAGAAAAGGAAGGTGGAAGAGCCGGGGTAGGGGGCTGGCCGCTGAGAGACAGCCTCCGTCGCATAAGCTATAGAAGAATAAGCGTTGTTTTGCGTTGACATTCTTTTCATGCCAGTGTGGCAGGTAACCCCTGGCAGCAGGTGACCCCTGATAGTGGCCTCTCCTCCCAGGGCTTTCCACACTGTTGCCCTTTCTTCATCAGAGACAGCTGCAAGACTGAAGCATGGTGCTGACTTAACATTTCAGGAGTCATGGAGAATAGGCAGGAGCCACCAAGGGGGAGGAAAGAACTTCAAGGTCACCCAGCAGAACAGGTAAGTGCTGGAGGATCAGAATCCACATTTCAGCTCTGAATCTCCCCACTCAAGCTGTATCCTTTTCCAAATGCACTACATTTCACCTAAATTTAATTATTTCCAAAAGATATTGTAAAAAATAAGAACTCAGGTTTTTCTTTAAAAAAAAAAAAAATTTGCATTTCTTAGTCAATCACATAACCCTAGTCTTGAATTTTCCCCTGCACATTTCTTCTCATCTTTCAATTACCTGCTGATCTACTCCTGTGCAAGCGTTTTTCTCCTCATTTACTGAGGATACCACTTTCTTTTTTCTTCTTTTTTTTTCTCCTAATGTTCACCTAATTAACAGTCAAGCAGCTTTTCATACAAAATCTCCAAGCTTTAACATTTTCCTTTTGATTAGAAGTTTAAAGAAAGAGCTGTTAAGTTTCAAAATTTCTTTTTCCAAGAATTTTACCCACTCAACCATCAGACCATCCAACCTGAATTAGGCCAGCATTGAGTAGCAGGCTATAAAACTCCCAGAGACTGGGAAACGTGTGGTCCCTGAGATGATCACTGGATGTTTTGGGGATGGGGTCCTTTAAGGCCATGCCATGGCCATCTGAGCTTGATCACAGGTAACACACTAGAACCATTTTCAGAAAAAGCTCTATTCCTTTAATCCCTTTTTATTGTTCTGTCCTCAAGAGTTAGAAGAAGCCATGTTTTCAAATTTTTATTCATTCAGCCAACAATCATTTCTTGAGCACCTTTAGATGCTAGGCACCAAATGAGGAGCTGGAATATTACAGTGAGCAGAAAAAGATGTGGTCCTCCACGTAATGGAGTATACAGCCTATCACGGGAGTTCTTTACCTTGGTAAAGGTAAAGGGAGTTCTGACAATTCCCAGTGCACAGCCAACCCCAGACCAATTAAATCAAAATCTCCCAAGGTGAGGCCCATGCATGAACATTTTGTAAAGGTCTCCACATGATTCCAAAGTGTAGCTAAAGTTGACAACAGTCAATCATACAAATAGGCGCAAAATTGCAATATTATTAGAGACTGTAAAGAATTAGTCACACTTTGTGAGGGCTTCAATGTCATTCATTTATATGCACAACCAAGATCTGCTGAGCACCTGCTGCTTGTCAAGAAACTACAAGGGTAACAGAACTATGGGCCATAAGCTGAAGAAACACTGGCCATCCTGGTCGTTGTTCATGGTAATGGGTCATAACTGAACACTGAGCGCAAGGGGATTTCTGGTCATTCCCATCTGCTCCAGTGAGTGAACCAACATGACTCATACCAGGTAAGCACGTTGGCCATAGGGCACAAGGAAAACTGAGAGCCTGACCCTCCTAAACACTAGCAGGATAGCTGAGCAATGCCACCTGCTTGAAATTCAGTACTTTGGTGACCATGTGGAGTAGAGGAAAGTGGCAAAATAATCTGGACTGACAATAGATGCCTGGGAGGAAGAAATAGGAAACCAGATCCACCAGGTCTGTTTGGGGATTTAAAAAGGAAACTACTACATTAGGTAAGGCTCTAAGCAAGATTATCTCAGATTTGCTAAAGGATACGTGTAGAGTCCATACATAATGAGTTTCTTTAAAAAAAACAAACAGCATTCTAGCTTTACAAAAGCTTCTAGATGGAGAACTTATTTAAAGATGAAAGAAGTGGTGATTCAGTCTCTTTGAAACAGTGTCCCTCAAGAGGATGTGATTTTTTTTATCACTGTATCAGATAGAACTATACCTAAGAAAACTCTTACTTGTTCATTATATTCTTCTCTCTGTTATTTGATCCTTAGTCTGTCTTTAAGTGGTAAATTTGACTTCCTACAGCTCACTACTATGATCATCTAATTGTCATAAAGCAGATAATGTTCAATATTAAAGATCAAGGATACATGGATATATACATCTTTAGTGGGAAATGATTTTTAAAAAACCTTCACCATCCAATTTTTAATTATGCAATGATGATATCCTATTTGGTTTTTTTTAAAACATGCACTCAAAAATGCTTTAAGAAGCAAATGGGCTGAGAATTTGCCATACTTCCTTAGAGCCCAAGAAGAGAGTAGCTATGACTGTATTTGATTCCAAAGGGGAAGAGAGCTTCATTTTTAATAAGTGCAGAAGATTTGGATTTAATTTAAACAGAGCACAAAATCCACACTGTGAACTTATTAGCTTTGTTCTGATGCCACATCATTTGTCTGTCCTGTGAAGGATTAGACTCTAAGTCTGATTTTCTATGAAGAACTGGCACAAAATAGAACCCAGAAGCTTTGCATGATCATACTCCTAGGCAAGACTCTCCACTCACACAAATCCTCTCTTAATATAAAATTTAATAAATAAATGTAGAAACGGGGGGGGAGGAAAATAAGATGAATCTGTAAGGTTAAATACCCAAAGCTCATGCTAGAAGACTCTACAGTAAAGGTAGAACCTTTGATGCAGAGCTTCCTAGGAATTAGCCAAGTCCATAAGGTGATACTTGGCAGAGTTTTGTCAGACTAAGAAAGCCCTAACTGTTCTGCTAAAGAGCTCAGAGAATTCTCCTGCCACATCACTTAAAATGTCCCCATCATCACAAGCTCGGTGTTCAGTCTTGCCATCTTAAAACAACCCAAACCAATGCCATCCATCATAACATGTATTCAGCTAGAACCGTGAGCCAAATTATATCTTCCAAAATAGAGTTATATGAATTATATGTGCTATGAATAACATTTATCACAAACTCCAAGCAAATTTC
Organism: Mirounga leonina; assembly: GCF_011800145.1. Taxonomy (NCBI): domain Eukaryota; kingdom Metazoa; phylum Chordata; class Mammalia; order Carnivora; family Phocidae; genus Mirounga; species Mirounga leonina. Next base: position 42,641,135 of record NW_023270433.1, on the reverse strand, counting down.
CCAATCCTTATGTTCTAACAGAGTTCTAGTCTAATATTTTAGGAGTGTCATTAAAAGCATTTGTTCCTGGAATACTACTCAGCCATCAGAAGAAAAAAAAAAAAAAAGAAATCTTGCCATTTGCAATGACGTGGATGGAACTAGAGGATATTATGCAAATCAAAATAAGTCAATCAGAGAAAGACAATTATCATATGATTTCCTTGATACGTGGAATTTAAGAAACAAAACAGAGGATCATAGGGGAAGAGAGGAAAAAATAAAACAAGATAAAATCAGAGAGGGAGAAAAACCATAAGACACTCTTAAGCATAGGAAACACACTGAGGGCTGCTGGAGGGGAGGAAGGTGGGGGATGGGATAACGGGGTGATGGGCATTAGTGAGCACTGGGTATTATATAAGACTGATGAGTCACTGACCTCTACCTCAGAAACCAATAATATATGTTAATTAATTGAATTTAAATTTTAAAAATAAAATTTAAAAAGAAAAAAAAGTCCATCTCTTTTTCTTCATTCCCTCCCATCTCCTTTGTTGTGACAATTTTGGGGCTTTTTTTTCCTCCCATAACCTATTATTAACAACAGTAAACAAAGGGGCTCCTGGGTGGCTCAGTTGGTTAAGCATCTGCCTTCAGCTCAGGTCATGATCCCAGGGTCCTGGGATCTCCCTCTCCCCCCTGCTTGTGCGCTCGCTCTCTCTCTCTCTCTCTCTCTCTCAAATAAATAAAATCTTTTAAAAAACCAGTAAACAACAAGAACAAAAAAAAAGCATTCGTTCCTCAGGCCATCTTTTGAAGGGCAATATCTGACCAATAAATACGGAATTTTTTAAAAACACAGAGCCTGGTTAGGATTTCACAAAAAAAATATCTCCAAAGCAGAAAGAAACTATAAGAAAGCAAACCAATTTAATAGGACAGATGAGAGGTATTACAGTAAACACACAGAAGTTAAACTGCAAATATTATACATAAAAATTTTCTCAGTTTTTCCTTCCCTTTTTTTCAGAGGATACACATTTCCTAACTTGACTCATTTGTCGCATATCACCTAAACTTAAATCTGAAATTCTCCTTTTTACATATCACAATTTCATTCAAAATCCAAGATCAACTTTCCCTAAGACCAATTTGTTCAAAAAGACAAGGAGCTCACCAGTCAGCCCAAGCACACAAAACTGTTGAAAAAGCAAGTCATTGAAATGAGATTGGGTTAGTTTAGGAAGCAGTGCCATGAAAACAAACACGACTTTAGCTTTCCCTATTCCCCAGTTGTCTTAATATTTGCCTTGCAAGAAAACAAACAAAAATAAATAAACTTTTAGTGAACTTAATTAAGCAAACCACTACACTGGAAAATTCTGACTCAATGATACTTTCATAAACAATTTTCAGACTAAAACTCAAGCAAAATAATGTACATTGGTGGCTCAGTCATTGGGCGTCTGCCTTCGGCTCAGGTCATGATCTCGGGGTCCTGGGACCGAGCCCCGCATCAGGCTCCCTGCTCAGCGGGAAGCCTGCTTCTCCCTCTCCCACCCCCCCTGCTTGTGTTCCCTCTCTCACTGTGTCTCCCTCTGTCAAATAAATAAATAAAAACTTAAAAAAAAAAAAAAAGACAGAAGTTGTCTTAATTAGATTTTAAAATAAAGTAAAAAGAGTGGGACTTCTCTAGAAGTTTGCAGTCAAATATGACAAGCCTGTTTATGTAAAGATATATGTGAAAAGTCTTAACTAAAAGAATCAAAAGAATTCCAGTCAGCATTTCTCAGGCAGAAGAGGTACACATCACAGAAGCAATAACCCTCATCTCTTGGGATCGCTGAGAATGCTGTCTTCCTCCAAGTAAATTCTACTTTACCAAATCCTAGGAGGGTCTTATATGGCCACGGCAACCTACTCTAAAGTGATTTTTCACTGAGACAGCTACTTTAGAAAGATGCTATAACACTGACCCTCAGCGAAGAAAGTCACTGAGTACAGATGAGGAAGCAGAAAACTTTCCTTTTTCGAGTAGAGTCAAGGTCTAGATATCTGAACGTCTTAAGATAATAACCAACATGTATTATATACTCGGAGCACTCTGGTCTTTGGAGAAATGGTAACTAAAAAAAATAAGAGAGAGAAAATAAATGTGCTTAGAATTTTGTACATGAAAGCAAGAATGGACAGAAGGTCTGAAGAATAATAGTTCCCACATACCGGGCATTTTGCCCCATAGGCTAGATATCTTCTGTTGGCCTCTCCGGGTTCATTATTCACGCTTTTGCAGCCTGCTTCATGACATAGGAAGCTAACCCAAATGGACTGCATCAATGGCACCCTTGCCTTCTGGCTGGATGTGGCCAGTGGAATTTAAGGTCGGGAGCTTGGGGGCAGAAGAAGAGTCGGGGTAGAAAACTTGGGGGAGGATACGAAACAATAAAATAAGTAGGGACCAAGCCAGAAAGATGGAAAGAGCTGAGAATGATAAGGATAACCAGTCAGAAAGAGGACTTAAATATGATGCTGAGAGTCTCAAGGAGGCAACCAAGCAAAGGATGAGAAACCCAGGAGGTGGACTTAGCTCTCCAAGGGAGGCAAGACCTAGACAGAGAGAACCACCTGATCCTTGTTGCACAAGGGGCAGGGCTCTGCATGTGGATTCGTGTGCCTGAATGCTACCTGATAGTAATATTCTCAAAGAATTTGGGTGAGGTATGTCCGTTTTCAACACAAGGTCTTTATCAGCCTCTGAGAGCTGCTTTAGGCATGACCTAAGAAGCCTTGTTATAGGCCATGGTTGGAGAGAAGTGGTTCTCTATTTCCAGGGGCAAAGAGAGCATAAGAATAAGTGCTCAGGAATCCACTACCATGCCACACTTCAAATATTTCATGTTAATATGATCTATTTGGGGAAGAGAGGAAAGAATTGGGAGGTCATTATGTCCAGAAATATTTAAATGCTTTAAGATGAATGGAGATATAAATCCACACTGTACTCCCTGATTTCTTTCATTCACCCAAAACCGTTATTATTCAAAAGCGTTCACCAAATTCTACTTCATGAAAGGGAACATCTCGCACAAAGGACCGTTACATATTCCCAACATAGCTCCCCCACAGACTGGATGATAAGCAAATGTGTTCCTCCCCGGATGTGCATATGAAGTCTAGCAAATAACATAAAACAATGGCAGGAAGAAAACACACCAAAAGCAAAAATTATCAGTGGAGCTGATTAGCATATGTGTAAGAGACACTTGTGCAGATGCAGGATGCTTTCTTTAGAAAGTAAGTCCTCAAGACCGCCTCCGAGACGTTTCCCGTCCGTTACAAAATCACCATGATTCTTCAGAGGCTCTTCAGGTTCTCCTCTCTCATTCGGTCTGCAGTGTCAGTTCATTTGAGGAGGAACATTGGTGTTACAGCGGTGGCATTGAATAAGGAACTTGATCCTGTACAGAAACTCTTTGTGGACAAGATTAGAGAATACAGAACTAAGCGACAGGCATATGGAGGACCCGCTGATACTGGCCCAGAGTACCAGCAAGACCTAGAGAGGGAGCTTTTTAAGCTTAAGCAAATGTATGGTAAAGCAGACATGAATACGTTCCCAGACTTCAAATTTGAAGATCCTATATCTGAAGTCATCGAAAAACCCCAGTCCTGAAGAAAGAATGTAAAATTTATTTGGTAATTTGTCCTAGATTAGTTGTACAACTGTATCAGAATAAACATACATTTCTCAGCAAAGAAAAAGTAAGTCCTCAGAGCAATGATCCTCACTTGTTTTTTGGAGTTCTGACATCTTATCATTTATTTGCTTGTTATGACCATCACCAACCTCCCCCTACAAGTTTATTTTTAAATAAGAAGGACTAATTTTATTTTGAAGCATTTGCTTTTATTTTTACTCTCCTTGAGAAGCACCCTAGAGGACCGTACCATGGACACAGTTATCAGTGGTTAAGAATCCAGAGGCTTCTGTTCTTTGCCTTCTTTCCTAAGGGAGAGTTTTGAAAATATCCACTGTCTCAGCAAAGAGTGAAGACAAAAGGAAGAAAGCTGGAGTAGGGACTGTTACTCCAAGAAACCTCCAAAGTCTAGACAGGACACTTCAAAATCAACCTAGAAGGGAAGAGGACAGACACTGGCATGCTTTTTCTACATGCAAAACATTTGCATACCGTTCGTTCCATTTTGGCAAATGTTATGAATACTGAAAATCAGTCTCCACAGAGGTTACCTCAGCAATTTACCTCATGGCAAACTCCATTGTGCTAAGCCATTTCCATAGACCTTATTGATTATTTGTGTGAACGTGAAAGAAAAGCAGCCACATCCAGAACCTTTGGTGTTGCAACTGATTTTAAGGTAAGGTTTAATTCTTCCTCCAAGACTGTGTTAGAAGCTCTCTGTACGAGCCAGAATGCAGGACATGAGGCCGAAAAATTCAATTCTTTTGAGAGAAAGCCAGTAATCTTAAGCAGGTTTCTTTGAATCAGAGTTGTTCTATTACATAGGAATAAGTCATCCATAAATATAACTCAAGACTACATACAACACAGGGCTCCCGGGTGGCTCAGTCATTAAGCATCTCCCTCCGGCTCAGGTCATGATCCCGGGGTCCTGGGATCGAGCCCCACATCGGGCTCCCTGCTCGGCGGGGAGCCTGCTTCTCCCTCTCCCACTCCCCCTGCTTGTGTTCCCTCTCTCGCTGTGTCTCTCTCTGTCAAATAAATAAAAATCTTAAAAAAAAAAAAAAGACTACATATAACACTGTATTTCTTCCAGTGAATTTTAAATTCTTATTAATCTTCATGACCATTTTGCCAGGTGTATAGCCACCAGATATTAACTGCAGTTACCTCACAAAGGTGCCGAGAAAAGAAATGTCAAGTCCTAGATCATGAAACAAGCAAAGCACCCATTGCCCTGATGGTCTCTCCCCGTGCTTTCTAGCGATTCTTTTCTCTCAGCCGCAGATGGGTAAGTTCCAAGGAGCCAGGCCAGGGGATGGTGTCAGTGCCTAGCTGGTGAAAGCTGCTCTGGGATATACCCTGGCGCTAGAGTGAGAACACAAGACGCCTGTCTGGCCACACAGCAACACACACATTGACATGTCAAGACCTAAAGATTGAGAAACAGGTGTCTACCCATTGCCAAAACAAGGTATCTCTTTGGTCCATTTTGCCGGGAGAATCCTATGAGGGAGAAAAGACCCTTCGATTTGCCTGGTTGTTGGCACAAACTGGCTACCCAGGCTGGTCCAAATCACTGACTCTGTCATTCCAAATAAATTTAGATCAATTCTGGTTTTTATCTACAGAATTATTTGTGTAACCAACACTTCTGCTTCTCTTCTGGGAGGGGAGCAAACACCCAAAACTTCAAATCCTTTAAAAATAAAGTGGGCGAGTCATAGCAAAACGCAAAAACAGACGAGGCATTATAATATTATTGCAAAGCAAAGGCTTACTTTCCATTCAGAGGAAATGTCATCACCGCCTGTCATATTTCCGGTTGAAGGCTACATGGGTCTAGTCAGAATGATGCCACCAAGACAAAGAGCAAGGAGAAAGGCAGGCCGAAAGACAGGGAAGGAAGCTCAAGCCGAATATAATGAAAAAGGGAATAACCTTACAGCTAAACAGTTTACTTTTCAAAGGCAGCACAAGGGCAAAATGCCTTGTGCAAAGAGAAAATTAGTTTCCAAAGTGTATGTATTCTACAAAGAGCCAAGTTAATTATTCAAAGCAGAGGCCCATGAATTCCCACAATTTAGTCATTCCATTCTGACACATTCAGGCCCAGCGAGCTGCTTCTTATCACTAAGACTTTGATAATTGGCTTAGACATATCAAATAAACTTTCTGGAGAATTCAGTCGTAAGCAGGTATGACATCCTAATAGGGGTTTTATTAGGCCTTTCTCTGTGCAGTAATGTATTAGCAATCACTGTGACATTTTCTGCTCTGGGGGTTTTTGGCCTTGCTCATTTTTTACACTTGCTAGAAAATAAATTTATTCACGGTAGAGATCTAATCCAGTACACTACTCTGTTTACCCTGGTTTCTAAAGGAACAGGCCTCTCAGAATTAATGAAAAGTGACATATACATCATAGAAGAAAATGCACTGTCTTCAGCCAGGCATAACTGAATAGCGAGAATCCCTTCTGATTCTACAAACTTGGGAGTCAGTCAGTCCAGCTTTCGTGTCCCTTTCCCTGATCACACTTCTCCCTCCCATTTCATCCAGGAAAACAAAACAAAACACATAACCAATAGCAGGGGTAGATTAAAGTCCTCCTTTTTAGCAGCCATTGTAGTTTAAAAAAAAATAATTCCCTGAGAAAATGTCTATTGGATATTCTCTGGGATGTGGCAATTTGCTCCTTTGCATTTAATATTCCTGATAACAAAACAAACAAACAAAAAAAAGTCTTAGTGCTGTATATTTACATACTGAAAGTGTAGTTACTATTTGGGTGGAAATCAGTGTGGAATAAAAATGGAGCCTACCTGCCAGTAAGGGATGAGCAGGCAGAACGGAAGGAAACATTCGGCTTCTTTCTACATTCTTTCATTCTCTTTTGTATGAGAACATTCCTAATGGGAAGACACATAAAGCACCATCAAAGTAGTCATACGTAGTTTGCTCAGAGTGAAGAACATGATGAGATAATATTAAATACTTTTATCACATAACAAAGAAGCATCAACAAGGGTCATCTATGTGAAATCAAGGTATTCTAATGCTAGATATTTTACCACCAACTTCCCACTTTCCCCATTGATGAGGATAAAGTTGATAAGGAAAATTGATAAGGACACAGGAACTCTAAGTAACTCAATCACTGGTCTTCTTTCTCCTTATCTAAGCTCTTATTGGCCTGACATATGTTCCAATTCAGAAACACTGGCAAGATCTAGGGGCATCTGAGTGGCTCAGTCAGTTGAGTGTCTGCCTTCGGCTCAGGCCATGATCCCAGGATCCTGGGATCGAGCCTCGCATCAGGCTCCCTGCCCAGCGAGGAGTCTGCTTCTCCCTCTCTCTCTGCCCCTCCCCCATACTCATGTTCTCTCTCACTCTCTCTCAAATAAATAAAATCTTTTTTTAAAAAAAGAAACATTGTCAAGGTCTACTATCTTCCTCAAAATACCTCCTCTACCTTCTGGATGATGCCTGAAATTTCCTAGTTAAACCTTTAACATGATGCTTTGTTCAATGTGAAAATTCAAGTATTTCTGTGAAATGCACTACATTAAAGTCTGGTCAGTTATTTGTGTCTTCATTCATTCTATCCAGACCCCTCCCCATTCCAAAAGCCTGACTCAGTAGGCCTGGAGGAAGACCTAAGAAGTGTTTTTTTAAACAAACTTTCTAAATGATTCTGCAGTACCCTAGATTTTGAGAACTAATTCCTTGGTATGAATGAGTTGTAGAGCTTTCATGTAAATAGGCTTTGAGGAAAGGAAGTGAACTGAAGTCAACCAATGACTTGCTATACATCAGGAACTGCTCTAGGCAATAAACACATGCTGTGTCATTTCATCTTTTCATCTTCTATGAAGAGGGTTTTATTATTCCCATTTTACAGATGAGAAACTTAATCGCAAAAAAAAAAATTAATAGCCAACCAATGATTGCATGGCTAGGAAGGCTGGCATTAGAATCCATATCTTTAGTAACAGAAGCAATGGTTACAATATTCATAGGCTTTCAGGGATGAAAAGAATGGTGATGATGTCATCTTACTGAAGATATATTCTTAGCTAGACCCTGTTAGGCATTTCCCATGTATGGCCTTACTAAATTCTTACAACTACCCTTAGAGATAAATAATATGAATTTCATTTTATATATGAGGAAACGATCTTAAAGAAGTTCTGTACCTTGTCAAAGTATGCATAGTCATTCAGTGTATATACTATGTGTAAGTGGAGCAGCTGAATTTTGAATCCAAAGCTTGTGTTCATTCCCACAGACGCTGCAGTACGAGCCCTTAGCATCTGAGAGGTAAACATGGTATCTGTGGTAGTCAGAATAATGCTGCCCCCCCAAGATGTCTACATACCTACTCTTCAGACCTGAGAATATGTTAGGTTTCATGGAAAAGGTCAACTAAAGTTGCAGGTGAAACTGAGTTTGCCAGTCAGATGACCTTGAGATGGGAGATTATCCTGGATCATCCAATGGGCCCAATGTAATCACAAGGGTATTACCAGAAGAGGGAAGCAGAAAAAAAGAGAAGCAGAGAGAGAGCAGCGTGAGAAGAATGCTGTCTGATGTTACTGGCTTTGAACATGGCCACAAGCCAAGGAATGCAGCCTCTAGAAGCTGGAGAAGAGCAGGAAACTGGTTCTTCTCTAGAGCCTCCAGAAGGAATGCAGCACAGCGGACACCTTGATCTTAGCCCAATGAGACTCATTTCAGATTTCAGACTTCCAGAACCATAAGATATTAAATTTATGTTGTTTTAAGCTGCTAGGTTTGTAATGATTTGTTACAGTGGCCATAGGAAACCAAGCAGAATCACTCCAGATTAGAGAAAGAATGCAGACTTGCTTCACAATTATGCTAGGGTTGTGCCAGATTTAACTGTGAGACTGGTCATCATTTGTAGCAGAACCCTTGGTCATTCCTCCCCTTCTCCCTTGCTTTACAGACCCTCAGTTGAGGTTGGTTCTCAGGCAACTGGGTGCTTCTGGGCCACTCCCAAGGCTCAGAGAATGGCTCAATTAATCTTAGCTAATTGTGTCAGTTCTCCTCTTACCAGTTAATGGTTGAGAAGAGGGACTTCAACACAACCCTGGACATGAGTCAGGACGGAAAGTCTGAAAGGGGGTTGCTGGAAAAGTTTTCCTTACTCTTTAAAAGGTCTATGAAGAAATTGGACAGCCACATGCAGAAGAATGAAACTGGACCATTTCCTTACACCACACACAAAAATAGACTCCAAATGGTTGAAAGACCTCAATGTGAGACAGGAGTCCATCAAAATCCTAAAGGAGAACACAGGCAGCAACTTCTCTGACCTCAGCCACAGCAACTTCTTCCTAGAAACATTGCCAAAGGCAAGGGAAGCAAGGGCAAAAATGACCTCTTGGGACTTCATCAAGATAAAAAGCTTTTGCACAGCAAAAGAAACAGTCAACAAAACCAAAAGACAACCGACAGATTGGGAGAAGATATTTGCAAATGACATATCAGATAAAGGGCTAGTATCCAAAATCTATAAAGAACTCATCAAACTCAACACCCAAAGAACAAAGAATCCAATCAAGAAATGGGCAGAAGACATGAACAGACATTTGTCCAAAGAAGACATCCAAATGGCCAACAGACACATGAAAAAGTGCGCAACATCGCTCGGCATCAGGGAAATCCAAATCAAAACCTCAATGAGATACCACCTCATGCCAGTCAGAATGGCTAAAATTAACAAGTCAGGAAATGACAGATGTTGGCAGGGATGCGGAGAAAGGGGAACCCTCCTACACTGTGGGTGGGAATGCAAGCTGGTGCAGCCACTCTGGAAAACAGTATGGAGGTTCCTCAAAAAGTTGAAAATAGAGCTACCATACAATCCATCAATTGCACTACTGGGTATTTACCCCAAAGATACAAATGTAGGGATCCGAAGGGGTACGTGCACCCCGATGTTTATAGCAGCAATGTCCACAATAGCCAAACTGTGGAAAGAGCCAAGATGTCCATCGACAGATGAATGGGATAAAGAAGAGGTGGTGTATATATATACAATGGAATATTATGCAGCCATCAAAAGGAATGAGATCTTGCCATTTGCAACGACGTGGATGGAACTGAAGGGTATTATGCTGAGTGAAATAAGTCAAACAGAGAAAGACATGTATCATATGACCTCACTGATATGAGGAATTCTTAATCGCAGGAAACAAACTGAGGGTTGCTGGAGTGGGGGTTGGGGTGGGAGGGATGGGGTGACTGGGTGATAGACACTGGGGAGGGTATGTGCTCTGGTAAGCGCTGTGAATTGTGCAAGACTGTTGAATCTCAGATCTGTACCTCTGAAACAAATAATGCAATATATGTTAAGAAAAAAAAAAGAAGAAGATAGCAGGAGGGGAAGAATGAAGGGGGGAAATCGGAGGGGGAGACGAACCATGAGAGATAATGGACTCTGAAAAACAAACTGAGGGTTCTGGGGGGGGGGGGTGGGAGGATGGGTTAGCCCAGTGATGGGTATTAAAGAGGGCACGTTCTGCATGGAGCACTGGGTGTTGTGCACAATGAATCATGGAATACTACATCTAAAACTAATGATGTAATGTATGGTGATTAACATAACAATAAAAAATAATTAAAAAAAATACCATATGATCCAGAATTCCACTACTGGACATTTACCCAAAGAAAATACAAATACTAATTCAGAAAAAAATAAATAAATAAAATAAAATAAAAGGTCTATGAAGAAGGACTCTTTCTCTTATGGCCTATGGATACTGTTCTGTGTTTGAATTGGTTGTAGAAACCTGGCATATATTAGCAGACAAGCTTGACAATGTAAGTTAACACACTGGGAGCAACCGAGTAGAAAAAAGAAAGATCTGAGTCTTTGATGATGTCATTGAGCCACTGAACTAGCCAACTCTGGACATGCCTAATTCTAAACTTTTTTTATCAGATAATAAATGGCTTATTGTTTAAGTCATTTGAGTTTGGGTTCTCTATTACTTACAATAGAAAGCAACCCAAATGACATAATGGAAAGTAAATTAGTCACCAGTCTTTGTGTAAATTACTGTATGTGGTTTGGTCCTTTTCTGTTCCAGCCAACAGTGACTCCAAGCTGTTCCCAGTGGATGGAAGCATTATAGGTGACCTGCTTAAAAGATCAGTGGTGGTAGGATTATTCAATTCCTGGGTTAAAGAAGCTTCCTCCCTAAGATTTTTTACCCTTAAGAAATCTTACCCTTAGATTCATTCAGTAATTGCAGAAGCCCAACTTCATTGCTGCCAATGTCTATTAGAAGTAAGAAGGAGATTTGGGTGCCATTAGATAACATTTAATCAAGGAACCAAGAATATCCAACTCTTACCCACCTTTCTCTTAGGTGTTGAGGTTATGTGTGCTCGAGCACCAATGATAAAGAAAATGCAATTTCATACTCCTTTATTCATTGGGCTTGGGCCCCAACCCCCAAGATACAACTCTTTGATAAACTCAGTAGGAACCCCTTGGCTTGGGTACAGAGGCCTAGAAGAAATCCTCAAAGTTGAATCTCATCTCTAGCCTTCCATCTGGGGGGGGGGGGGGGAATGAGTTCAGTGGCCCCCGGTACACACAGATGGGAGAAAAGAAGTGAATACTGGGTGTCTTGGGCTTCTGCCAGCAGAGGGTAGCTTAGCCATCTTGCCCAGACGCCACATAGGAGAAAGCAGAAGAGAGTCACCCCTATGTGCTTGATCCTATGTGCTTGATCTAAAGAGGTCCACTGGCCTCATCTGTACATGAAATCTGAACAATAAGATCAGCAATTCCTCTTCCAAAGGAAGGCACAAGCAAATGTGAAGTGGGATCTGGAAAAATATAAGTAAAGTTCCTTCTCAGTATCTAGTCTTTCACCCTCTAAGGCTTTCCTTTTATAAGATAGTCAATATTGCAGTACTCTTAACACTTAATGCCAGTTTCACTCATAACTGACTCTTACTTTCCCCTGTAGCTTGAGCCTTCTCTTGTGAACTATTATATTTATTATTTTTTTTTAAGAGAGAGTAAGAGCACAGGCACGTGAGCAGGGGTGTGGGAGGGAGGGGCAGAGGGAGAGAGAGAATCCCAAGCAGGCTCCACGCCCACCGCAGAGCCCGACATGGGGCTCAATTTCACAATCCTGAGAGCATGACCTGAGCTGAAATCAACAGTCGGACGCTTAACTGATTAAGCCACCCAGGTGCCCCGAATTATTATATTTATAAGCATTTATTTCCCATGGCTCTACTAAAAAGTGAAAAATCATAATCACAACCCAATCCAGACAACATGTGGAATAATAACGCACTTAAAAATCCTTACCAGAGTGCTACCTCATTATACACAGATGGTGTCTATGTGGTGGTTAGCATAGTCATGGGATGAAACAGCTGGTCTTACTGATTTTTTGGCAAAAATTCACTTTAGGGGATTTGGCAGGAACTTTTTGGCCTCTACAAATTCAGCTACCCCGGAGTTCACCAGTGTGCAGTTTGAGCTCTATCCTAATCCACAAAAGACACCATGGACATCCATTCTCCTCCCTCAGATCTTATCAGCCGTGCCAGGCTCTTTTACCAATGTCCATGAAAGCTCATTTTCTCATTCCCACTCTTCATTACAGTCTTTTCATAGGTGAACAGCTAAAATGAACATTCGCCACCTTGGCCTGCAAGTCCTTCCTCAATCTTGTTCTAACTTACCTTTCTAGAGCTAGATCCTATTTCTGAAGACTCTGCTCCTGCAAAGTGATTTTTCTTAACATAGTCTATTATATCCCACAAACAGCTTCTGTGTTCTCACTTCCACACTTTTCCTCGCTCTATTCTTTGTAATGCCTAGCACACTAGCAATGGAAACATCCTTGCAGATGACTCACTCCAAATGATTCATTTTCATCTGTGAAAACTTAGTTCCAGAATTACTGGAACCAGAGAACATATTGTATCAGTTAGCCTTTGCTTTTTAACAAAACCACCCAAAACTTAGCGAATAATGACTTAGTATTTTTTATGATTATGTGGGTTGGTGGGCAGTTCATCTGATGATTGTTGCCTAGGTCCATCATTCAGCTGCAGAGTCAGCTAGACTAGAAGGTCTAAGAGGACCTCACACCCGTGTGGAAGTTGGTATTGCTGTGGGAGGGGTGTCTTGGTCTCCTCTAATGGCTCATCTTTCTGCAGGCTTCCTTATATGGTAGTCTCAGGGCAGTGGTCCATGAAGATGAAAGATGGAAGCTACCAGGACTCTTGTGATCTCGACTGGTATCACACACTATCATTCCCACTACATTCTACTGGCCAGAGCAAGTAACAATGCCAGCACAGATTCAAAGGTATGGAGAAACAGACTCCAACTCTGGATGAGAGAAGCAGCAAAGTCAAATGGCAAAGTGGAATACATACCAGGGTGGGAGGAATTATGGCCATTAAACAATCTTTCACACAAAACAAGGGAGGGACCAGTTGTCGGGTTGCAGTGATACAGAATTCCTGGAATTCTGGTCAAGGACTCCTTAGAAAGTTTCTACCTAGGGTAGAATGGGATGAGTAGGATGGGATCCAGGGCCTAATATAGATAAGCATATCAAGAAGCAGCCAACCAGATCATTACAAAGCTGCCCTGCCATTGCTGAATATGGTTCTGGTGCACTTTGAAAGGGAAAACCACAAGATAACGCTATTACTGAGGGAAGGGCAGGGAGTTAGCTATACAGACGGCCCCCCAGCAGTGCTGGCAGTCTAAGTAAGAGCAGCCCCCATGCTCCTGAGTCTGGTCATCTGCTTTTTACTCCTCCAAACTCAATTGTCAATATGCCAAGAGATGATTAGTACCCTCGAGCCTGGACCATGCTAATCAAACCCATGAGTGGCTCTTGTGTGAAGAAGATTGCCCTAATTTGCAAAGATAAAGAGTCCATTAGAGGGTTTGGCTGCTTGAGTTCCTGCTGTAAAGCCACATGAAAATCCAACTCGTATTAAAAAAATGACTGAGTAACAATAGCATTCCAGTCAGGGGAGCCATGGGGTAGAATGAAAAGACGATGGGCTGGGTTTTAAACCGCATCCCTGCCAACTACTAGTTCTAGGACCTTTGGCAACCTCTCTCTTTAGAGAAAAGTTTTCCATCTCCAATCCTCAGTTCCCCATCTGTGAAGTAAGTATACTTACACCTGGGAAAGTTGCTATAAAAAATAGAAAAGTTCCTAGGACATAGTAGTGTGCAATAAATAGTAATTATTTAAAATAATTATAATGTGCTCAATACTATTCTAAGTTATTACTAAATATGTACTTTATTTCACATAACACCAAGATCTAACTGCCAGGTCAAACAGTGAGAACACCTTGTCCCTTGGACTCTCATGGGACTGTTAACATGTTTAGAGAAATCCAGATCAATATTTAAAATTTAGCATGAGTGCCACCATCTCTGTCAAACCTTCCTGGGTTCTCCCATGTTTCTATTCTCCTACTACCACATATTTGTAAAAATCTTGGAAGCAGAGGCAGAAATGTACTAGAAGTGCAAATCAGTCTCACAATTTTCCATGACCTGGATAAAATGTATTCACCGAGGTGTAAGAAACAATTCAGCTAATCTCCCAAGGATGAAGATGTCACTAATGAAGTTTTATTGTATAAAGCTATAACTGCACTCTTAATAACAACCACATTGGAGGCAATTTGCCCATCTTAACACTAACACACTGCAATTAAGAATTTAGATTAATTTCCCACCATGATTCCAGAGAAGGAGGACCGATGCTCTGTCAAATAAAATGGCAATATAAAGCGAGGGTGAGGCAGACAAATACATAATTCTCTTTAAAATAAAAAAGACTTGTCTAAAATAACATTTCAAGTATAGTTATTTTATTTACCCCATTTTTTTCTAAAGTAATTAGATAACGTATCATCCCTTCTTTATCAACTCTTTCAACAGTTCCCCTCGCTTATATTCTTGCTGAAATAGCAGACCACGCCAATCATCTTACCACTAGCTAATAGAAAATGTGGTCTTTTTCATTTTGTATTTATCCACTCAAACAGATACCTTCCACAAGGAGAGGGGATATACATCTGTACGTCTTTCTTTCAGGGAAACTTCCCGTAATTCTCAAAATATTGATCATAAATGAGCCTGGCTCTGAGACATACTGGAAATTCCCCTGATCAAGAGATTAACCAAGACCAGGTGACACAGAATGAGGAAAAACTCACCAGTCAGCAAAACTCACCAGATCACAGAATCAAAGTGCACCCCGATGTTTATAGCAGCAATGTCCACAATAGCCAAACTGTGGAAAGAGCCAAGATGTCCATCGACAGATGAATGGATAAAGAAGATGTGGTATATATATACAATGGAATATTATGCAGCCATCAAAAGGAATGAGATCTTGCCATTTGCAACGACGTGGATGGAACTGAAGGGTATTATGCTGAGTGAAATAAGTCAAACAGAGAAAGACATGTATCATATGATCTCACTGATATGAGGAATTCTTAATCGCAGGAAACAAACTGAGTGTTGTTGGAGTGGGGGGTGGGGTGGGAGGGATGGGGTGACTGGGTGATAGACACTGGGGAGGGTATGTGCTCTGGTAAGCGCTGTGAATTGTGCAAGACTGTTGAATCTCAGATCTGTACCTCTGAAACAAATAATGCAATATATGTTAAGAAAAAAAAAAGAAGAAGAAGGTAGCGGGAGGGGAAGAATGAAGCGGGGGAAATCGGAGGGGTAGACGAACCATGAGAGACGATGGACTCTGAAAAACAAACAGGGTTCTAGAGGGGAGGGGGGTGGGAGGATGGGTTAGCTGGTGATGGGTATTGAGGAGGGCACATTCTGCATGGAGCACTGGGTGTTATGCACAAACAATGAATCATGGAACACTTCATCTAAAACTAATGATGTAATGTATGGGGATTAACATAAAAATAAAAAAATTTTTAAAAATTAAAAAAAAAAAAATGAAGGGATTTTGCTCCCTTCAGACCCGCATCCCTAACAGGAGGTCCCTGGCTTAGCCTGCTGAGGCTGCCATAACAAAATACCACAATTGGGTGACTTAACAAGAAAATTATTTTCTCACAATTCTGGAAGATGGAAATCCAAGATCAGGGTGTCAGCAGGGTCAGGTTTTGGTCAGGGTTCTCTTTCTGGCTTATAGATGGTGATCTTGCTGTGCCCTCACTTCTTGCTGGGTCTTATAAGGGCAACAACCCTATGAGATTAGGGCCCCACTTTTATTACCTGATTTAATTACCTCTTTAAAGACCCTATCTCCAAAGACAGTCAAATTTGGGGTTAAGGCTCCAACATGAGTTTGGGGGGGGAGGGAGAACACAATTGAAAGTGATGCTATTTAGTCAGGGATTATCTTTTATCTCTGTTTGCGAAACAGCTGGAAGTGTAGCTACTGAGACTTGATATTTGTCTTCCTGCACTTGACTGCCAAGCAAAATCATTTCATTTGTAATCAACAGAATGTACCTTCATGAATTAGCCAGAAAGAGAACACAATTAAGGCTCCAACACGAGTTTGGGGGGAGAGGGAGAACACAAGTCCATAGCAATACTCAATAAATATTTAAGGAAGTAATTGACAAGCAATTCAAGGTATGAGCAAAGGCATAAAAGCATGGAATAATGGAACAACAAATAATCCAGTTTAACTGGCATATAGGCTACTTAAGGGGAATAGTGAAAGGTATGATTGGAAGGCTAGGTTGAGACCAGATGGAGAAGGACCTTGAGTATCATGATAAGCACTTTTACTTTACCCCACAGGTAACAGATAAAGGTTTTTGAGCAGATGAGCCAAGGTTAATGTTTCACTTTAGAAAAAGTATCACGGCAAAAGTCTAGAGAATGGCTTTGCAAGGTGGAGATCAAAGGAAGGAAGACTGATTAACGTCACTGCAGTGGTCCAGTGAAGAATTACTTAGAGTGATTGGTCTTTACAGTGTATCGAAGATGGATATGGCAGATTCTTCTCTCCTTGGCAGATGAGGAAAACGAGCCTCTGCCTCCAAAAGGCTCAGTCTCCACATTAAGAGACTTAGTCATGATCATGTGGATCAGATTGCAGAACAAGGATGCCTAACTCCCAGTCTAATCCCTTCATATAAATATTTTCCAAGTCAAGAGTAAAATTGGTAATTTACACATGGTTTCCATGTCTCTTGGAGGGCAATCTCCACAATGGTTAAGGGTGTGGTTTCCATCAGGTAGCTGGGACCAAATCCTGGCTAAGCCCTGTGCTAGTGTGATTCCATAAGCCTCATTCTTCTTATCTATAAGATGGGAGAGTTTTAGAACATACAATGAGATAATTCATGAAAAGTGCCGGCTGCATATCAAATATCCAATAAATATAAGCCAGAGTAATTAAATGTGTTCTCTCTGATACTCTTTTTTTTTTTTTTAAGATTTTGTTTACTTATTTGAGAGAGAGAGAGCACAAGTGGGGAGGAGAGGGAGAAGCAGGCTCTCCACTGAGCAGGGAGCCCAATGCGGGGCTCGATCCCAGGACCCTGGGATCGTGACCCAAGCCAAAGGCAGTTGATTAACCAACTGAGCCACCGAGGCACCCCTCTATCTGATATTCTTAACTATATATCAAATAGGAAAACATATTTTAATTGTTTAAGTAGCACAAATTTGTTGAGCAGAGTTCTTGCTGATCTCTAGAATCAAATGTGTCTCATAACTGGAAGAATAAAAGTCACCTGTTGCCAGGGAGAGGCAAGGAGGCTTACTTTAAACAATGAAAAAGGAAAATACTACTCTGAGAGTTCTGGGCTAATTTCAAATATAGAATCAGAGAGGGAAAGAAAATTCTGTCTATCCAAAAAAAAAAGATCATATACTATATCTACTAGAAGGTCAAGCTTGTAGATTCAGTTTTTCAATGGTATATGTTTATGCTAATTCATGAAGGTACATTCTGTTGATTACAAATGAAATGATTTTGCTTGGCAGTCAAGTGCAGGAAGACAAATATCAAGTCTCAGTAGCTACACTTCCAGCTGTTTCGCAAACAGAGATAAAAGATAATCCCTGACTAAATAGCATCACTTTCAAGATAAAAATCAACTTTCAAGTGCACTGTATCGAATAGGGGAAGCCAGGTTTACTCTAAAAGTTTCCAATAATTGGGGTTGAATAATATTTATTAGAAGAACTTGTGTACTATGTTGAAATTGACAGGAGTGGTGCTTTTTGGCACAGCGTGATGCTAATATCTGTAATTAAGGAAAAGCTTAAAGAGCATCTGCAAAGTGAGTGCTTAGTTTGACAAATCTCTCTGCAAGTAAATTTACTGCACTTCATTATTTGTTTCCAACCAAAGGCACATAAAAAAATGTAAAGGTCATGGGGCATCACGTCACTTCATAAAGCCCCACCACCACTTTGGGAGTTATTGATATCATCACCATCACTTTCTCCACCCCCCCAACATCCTCACTTCCAACGCTAGTTCTACTCCCACCTCACCATCTCTACCCCTACAACCTCCACTACTACCTCAACCACCGCAAACACCACCAGCTCTACCACCAATATGAGCAGTTGGACCACTAATGTTTCCAACTCCACCACCATCCTATATCCATCTCCATCCACATTTCCCTCACCATCTTTACCAGCCCCCTACACACCGACCAGCACACCATGTCCACCATCCCCTCAGCTCTAGCACTCCATCTCTCCATACTTCCACCATCACCGTCACTGTCACCACCATAGTTCTTTGCAGACCTCTAGTTGTATGATATGCTACAGACTCTTGTGATTTACCCTTCCTTCAAGCCAAATTGTCTAACCGGGACAAGTGGGAATATCGCAATCTAATCATTAAGCAGTTAAACAACTTATATTCCTATGGTAAGCCCAAACTCAATTTCTGCAGAACTGCTCACAATTTAAGGTAGAGAATAATGTGCAAATAAGCAGGACATTTTTATTTTTATTTATCTAGCCACTTTACTACTGTCTTTTGATAGTGTGGACTTTTTTTTTTTAAATGCAGCTACCAATTCACCCATCCCTCACCGTCATTCTACAATATATCCCTGAGAGTGAGGTTCAGCAAGAGTATATGGCTCAAGTCTAGGACAAAACTAGTTTACACATTTGGTAATATTTTTTTAATAAAAGCAGAGAGTTTAATTCGTTTAATACATTATCCAAATAATTTTTTTCTGATGACAAAGAACACAAGCTCACATATAAAATGTTTTCATGTCATTTAGAATTCCCCAACTCAAGCTTGTCCATATGGAAAGGTTTGATTTGACTAATATTTCTCAGGTCAATCACCACACTCATCGTTACAACCAAAAATACTCTAACTTACAGACTCAATAACAACTCAATGTGTTGCATTATAAAAAGATATTTTCTGATTTAAGAAAATGGGGAGAAAAATTTTTGGTCAATCTAAAGAACAATTATGCTGCTATCCTTCATTAACTTTCCCTATTCCCAGTCTATTCCCTACTTTTTGTTCTGTGTCTCAGGAAATTGAAACTTGCTGATCGCATCAGCTGGCCTTTCTAGCCAACTGGGTTCTAATTGGGTACAGCCAATGGGAGACAGTGGAAAGGGAAGCTGAGCTCTCTCTTCCTACTCCTTCACAGCTTCAGTCTCTGTTTCTGTGTCCTTCCACTATCACAGCTAAAGCCAGGCAGCTTCTCCTCATGGCTCTAGTGGTTACTTGACTAAACACAGCACTGTTTCCTTCCCTTGTCCTTTAGGTGCTTTGATTGGCAACAATTTCCCATTGTTGCCAGTGCCTGGGTGCCTCAACTCTTCTAAACCTGAAAGTAACCACTCCACTGGGGTTCCTCCATTTGAGCCATCTAGGCTGAATTCTACCTCCTGCTAGCAACCTGATTAAAACAGCAATGAAGAGAAGGAGATATGATCCTTATGCTGCTCTTATAATCACCTTGAGCAGAGATCATCACCAAAATCTAGTATATAGATAAAACAGCTCAGTAGTCTGCTTCAAATTAGCATTAAGGAAAATAGTCAGGCAAGGTATTTTTTCCCAGATACATCTTTTTCTCCACTTTCAGCTCCACTCCCTGGCCCTGAACTTACAGAAGACAGATAAACGGAAACATTATATCCTAATTTACTCAATGCAAGCTACAAGGATAGGAGGCAGAAATTCTGGGTAGGGTTCTTTCTAGGCAGAGAATAGTATATAATTAGAATATCCTTAAGATATTCCCAAACCTCAGAGCATCTGGGTGGCTTAATCAGTTAAGCATCCAACTTTTGATTTCAGTTCAGGTCATGATCTCAGAGTCATGGGATCGAGCCCCGCATTGGGCTCTGCACTCAGTGGGGAATCTGCTTGAGACCCCCTCCCCACCACTCACTCATGCACTCTCTAAAATAAATAAATCTTTAAAAAAAAAAAAAAAAAAGATATTCCCAAACCTCTTGAGAACCTAGGCATGACAGAAGGTACAGAAGCGAGTCTCCATAATATTAATACTCTCTTACATTTTTACAGTACTATAGTTTCCAAAATGCTTTCACATTCTTCATATTATTTGACTTGAATATTGCATAATTAGGGAATCAAACTCTTAACAATCTGAATGGAGAAGATAAATCTAAGACGATAAAGGTAAACAATCTGAATGGAGAAGGTAAACCTAAGAGGATAAAGAGAACACTGAAAAATAGCTGTATTGTAAAGAGTAACATTTGGAGAGTAGGTATTCAGGTATACAGGGCAACCTCATCTAATGCAATTGTCCCAATTCTTGTAAAAAAAAAAATTGACCATAAAGCAATTTTCTTTTAATCAAAACCTATTTTTTCATTGACTTACATTATAAAACCAAAGATTTGTTCCCCACAGGAAATATTTTAGCCCTAAGTCTAAATAAAAATCACATTAACAATGCAACAAACCCCTCTAAAGTCAATTAACTAAAGGAAAAGCTATAGTTTCCTGACACAACAATAATCACATTCAAAATAATTCAAAAAATACGAATAAAGGCTCTGGAACAACATTCTTTTAAGGATAGATCCACAGAGAAGCAAAATCATCCACAGAGGCTTTAACAAAAAGCAGCCTGGGGCGCCTGGGTGGCTCAGTCGGTTGAGCGACTGCCTTCGGCTCAGGTCATGATCCTGGAGTCCCGGGATCGAGTCCCTCATTGGGCTCCCTGCTCGGCGGGGAGTCTGCTTCTCCCTCTGACCCTCCCCCCTCTCATGTGCTCTCTCTCATTCTCGCTCTCTCAAATAAATAAATAAATAAATCTTTAAAAAAAAAAAAAAAGAAAGCAGCCTGTGATGTTGTGATGTAGAGTAAGAAATACTTGGTCTTCCTCCCATTCCTGGCACAGTTACTAAAACCCTTAGATTTTCCGTTGGAGGAGGTAAGCGGGAGGCCGTGACCGCGCGTTGACCCACCGGTGAGCCCCAGGCTGTCAGGGGCTCCGCACCGGCCCTGGAATGTGCGTTCTCCCCACCGTTCCCGCAGTTGGGCCACTTTCAAGGACACAGCCCTGAGGGAGCACTGCGTTGTTGAGATCATCTGGACGGTACCTGTGGCCCAACCCAGTTAAGGCCTCTGTGTAAACTTGTAAGCCTCTGGCAAGCAGGTGCGGGGACATCCTCGCCTCGTGGCCCAAGACGCCCCGTAAACTCCCTTGCTTTTTAAAACATCTACCTCCCTCCACCTACCTGGACTGGTCACCTTTTTCTTCGTTCTCTCCTTGCTTCCCGCCCCGCTCCCACCCCAAGCCAGTAGCTCGCATTACCAGGCCAGTTTGCAAACCAGCGATTTCCTAAAGGTTAAGAGGAATATAGGTGAAAGGGAGCGTTTTTTGTTACTCGTAAGAAGCCCCTTTCAACCACAGCTGAGTGTGTGTTAATGAGGTAACTTTTGGACAACCCCTAAGGGCGGGGGGGCTAGTTGCCAGGGGAACCTGCATGGTGATTGGACAGATGGAACTTCCAGCCCCGCCTCCACGCCCCCTTCCCTCCTTGGGCATAGTTTGAAGGACTCCGGGAAGGTGCCACTCAAAACTTTCCTACAGCGCTGTCTGGCGTTTCGTTCCCGGGGACTTACTCCTTTGGCTTAAATACTTCTCCCAGAGTCTCCTTTAAACTGGAAATAGCCACGTGTTATACCTTTGAAGCAATGTTCTCCAAACTGTAATCTCTGCGCCATCTACATCAGAATCACCACGAATGCTTATATTACCCCCACCCCAGCCCTTCCGAATCAGTATCCCAGAGATGGGTTAGGGAGTCTGGATCTTAACAAGCTCCCAGGGGCATGTTAACATTTGAAAACCACTACTTGGTGTGAATAAGGTCATCAAACCCTTTGCCTCAGCACTGTTGCAGAAAGGGAAAGGATATTATCCTATCCTGTGCATATTTTGTACCCGGTGCACAAGTGTTCCTTATTCTCCGAGACGCTAGAGCCCTTGGAGGGTACAATCGCAATATCCTCCAGCTGTAGAAGCTTTGCAGTTTGTAAAGCACGTTTTTATGGACTCTCTTTTTTAATCTTCACAGCGGTCCCGTAAGGATTATTTTTATACCAATTTCTTATATGAAAAAAAATGGATTTTCAGAGAAATTAAGTCTCTTTCTCAAGGTTACACAGAGCTGAGATTCAACACCAGATTTTCTAATGCTAATTCTCATGTCTGAGTCTGGCTTGTAGCTCTTGAAAAGTTAAATAGCCCTTAAAAGAAAGAGGAAAAAAAAAAAGAGGGTAAATGGGACTTAGATTGAAATCTCAAATAATCAAAAGATGAGAGCACAGAATGGGATTAAAAAATTCTTACGTTGGACATTTACAATTCAAAGTAAATTGCCCTGACTCTCCACAGCGCGGTCAGACCTAATACCACGAAAACACTTGACTCTAATCAAAGGTCAACAGAACACTGGTTGTTCTCAGTCATTTGATTTTACACTAAGCTCTAAGGATCTTTTCTCTGTCTAAAGTGGAATTTTATATGTTTTGCGATGGACAGAGCACAGTGAAGCAGGCTATATTTTGGCTCAGAAAAATATAATCGTTTTAATCTAATTTTTATTAGGCAAAATTTTAAGCATGCACAAGGCAGAGAGAATAGTATAATGATCCCACATGTACCCATCACCCAGCTTCAACAATTATCAAGATTCTGCCATTCTTGGGGGAAAATAGTTTTAAAAAAAAGTCTTAAAATCATATAACAATGTATAAATTCAGAATTCTCCACTGCAAAACTCAAAATATTTTCAAATAAAGAAGCAAATATGTATATTGACAAATAAATTTATACATCCGCACATATTTTAAAGGAGAATGAATTGTTTCCCTTGTGGGGATGCATACAAAATGCCTGCTTACAGCTCAAAAATGTGTGCGTTTTCACAATCTGTTTGATGGCAGGCACTAATGGTCAGAAAAAATAAAATTTAGTCCTTACAGTCTGTCCTGTCTGTAAGCAAAATGCGTGCCATTTACTTGGGAGCTATATAACAGATGTGGATTTAAAAGGAAGAGACCAGTGATAAAGCACTGGGGGGAAGCTGTGCAGATGTCCCTGTTTTTAATGTGTTACTATGCGGGGCCAATTTATCTCACTGCAAGTGATCTAGGACTTCATGAAACAGCTCCAGCTTACAGATCACCAACACCGTTAAAGGCCTTACATTGTTTAAAAAAAAAAAAAAAAAAAAAGGCATCCTTAAACCTGGCCATTAAGGCACACAGGGTGGTGTCCCGGACACATTAAATCTGATGAATAAGATGGAAGGACGGAAATGTTTGGGGATATATAATACAAAGGCATGTATGGACAGGTCTTAGCCCTTTGTGGGGAGGCAATTTCTAAGCTCTCCTCGCAGAAAAGAGCGTTAGATGGTTCATCACACCAGAAGCCTGAAATAGCGTCATTATTAGGAGGGTGAAAAATTATTCTTGTTGCTCTCCTAGAGCTGTAGCTTTCTATAGATCCAGTAGTATGACAAATTAAGTGATTGTTTTGTGCCAAGCACTCTACTAGATCCTTTAAAGGATACAAGATTATCTCACTTAATTTAAGTGAGGTAAGTGTTGCTAATAGATTTCAGAGATGAGGAAGCTGAAATTCAGGTATAAGTAACTTGAGATAGAAAGTGTCTGATTCAGGATCTGCCTTTGGTTCTTTCCGATTCCAAAGTCTTTTCTGGAGTTCTCATAAATGATGGCAGTTGAAATAATCTTTAGGATACTCTAGCAATATGTAACCCCTTGCTTGTTTGATTTGGCTACTTCCTTTCTAGAAATTCAACCTGTGGGAATAATTGAACAAGATTCCAAAGCAGTACACACAAAGAGATCTATTGCAATGTTGGTTATGATACAAAAAATTGGCAACCACCAAAGTGTCCGTTGAGACTGAAAAAACTAATTTTGATAAATCCACATACGGAGATGGTATATACCTATTTAGAAGGTTCCAAGGTAGGGTGCCCAGGTGGCTCAGTAGGTTAAGCATCCAGCTCTTGAATTCAGCTCAGGTCATGATCTCAGGGTCATGATCTCAGGGTCGTGGAGCCCCGAGTGGGGCTCCATACTCAGCAGGGAGTCTGAGATTCTTTCCTTCTGCTCCTCCCCCTACTCCTGTACGCATGTATACTCTCTCTTTCTCCTTAAAAATAAATAAATAAATCTTTTAATAAATAAAGTTCAAGGTAAGGTATATATTGGTATATAACCTCTTTATTTTGAGATGGAAGAAGCAAATTATAGAAGACAATTATAATAGAAATGTGCATGTGTATGCATATACGTGTGTGTTGGGGGAGAAAGACACACAGCAAACTTACCAGTGGTTTCATTCTCTTCAAATTACTTAAATTTTTAAACAACTATAGAGATAAGTATCAGATAAAAAAGTTAAAACTTTTCTGTGTGAGACACTAAGTCCCTGCTCTTTTCCCCTGAAAAGCCAAACTCCTGGTGCAATCCGGCCCAGCTTTTGACAGTGACATCAAGGGATATTTGTGAGAGATGAGGGGTTTGTCTTTATTCAGATTTGCAGATCTAATTGGCAAAGTCTTCCCTGACCACCGGAAGCAGAAATAGATGCTTCCTCTCTGGGCTTCTGGGACATCTTGAGTACATTCCTCCTTGTAGGTTAGTTATCTCACTACTCTAAACATTTAGGTTACATGTCTGTTACCCTCACTTGACTCTGAAATCCTCTGATGAATGAGTGAGGTAAGGAGGGACGGAAGGAAGGAACCAATGGTTCATGGATGATGTTTAACTTCAAAAAGCTGGTGATGTGTTCAAAGTCCCCATCAGATAACCATTGTATTATGAATCAATTAATCAAAGCCTGAGCTAAAGGTGCTGCTGTAGAGAGAGTCCTGGGTCATGAATGTCGGGATAGGCAATGGATGTAAAACCTGGATTTTCTACCTAGAGGTTTTGTGAGAAAGTCTCTTCATCTGAGTTTTAGATTCACCGTCTGTAAAGCTGACAGGATAATACTGACACAGGAGGACAAAATTAGATAAAATATGCAAAATGCCTGGCACATAGCAGACATTCAATTAGTATTTGCTGTCGCCATTACTACAGAGCTTATTAAGTGAAGTTAGTGTACTACAGTGGCTTACGGGAGCATGAAAGTACAAAATTAAGAATTGTTTTTAAGCTACTGCTAATTCACTTCAGATCTAACACCAGTCAGTGCCTGCAATAGTATTGTCCCCATATCCTCCAAGGGCTCAGATGGATCTCCTGGGTAATCTGCCTTGAAAGGCATCTACTAGACCATTTTGACTCTGGGGCAAGAAAGAATGACACAGATGTAATGTGTCTCCCAAAAATGGAAAGTTGAAGTCTCTGGTGACCTTTTGGTTTCATGTAATCAAAGGAATTTTCTGATTTAGAAAACAGCCAAGCAAACAGAAGTGAAGATATTAGGGACTCAGATACATTACTAGTGGGAGTAAAACCTGAAAAAAGGTTCTTGGGGGAGGGAGAGGGGCAAACTGACAGTATCCATAAACATGTAATGTGTGCATTACCCTTTGATCCAGCAATTGTTCTTCCAAGAGTTTATCCTGTAAAAATACCCACACAAGTGTGCAGTTCTAGATGAACAGTGTGAAATACTGTTTGCAGGAGTGAAAAATCAGCAACAACCCAAATCAATAGGGAAATGGCTAAATAAATTATGATACATCCCTCCAGTGGTATATACTGCAGCTGTTAGAATGAAATTGATCTCTGTATATTTCCATGATAAAAATGTGCCAGATGTATGAATAAGTGAAAAAAGCAAATCACAGGGCAATAGGAGCCCAATTTTGAAGAAAAAAATAGTAAAAATAACCTTTGCATATACATAGAAAAAACCTAGAAAATGTATTCAAAATTATTCTATTTTAGGGGTGATATCAGGGGCTTTCACTTTCTACTATATGCAGTGCCTTATCTTTAGATATTATAAATGAGCACGCCATTAATTATTTTGGTGATTAAAAACCAAAAATGTTATTTTTAAAATTCCAGTTATTAATGGGAAGGAAGGTAAAATATGGGACAAAGAATAACTTTGTTAAAAATCTTAAACTATTCTTTCTGATGATTCTTGTCCCCAAGGCCCTTTGACCGTTAGCCGGAAAACTGGCCATGCCCTATAACTCTGTTAACTAACCTGATAGGTCTGACTGATGGTAAAGGGGACAGGGACCATCTAGAATGGTCTTTTTTTTTTTTTTTTTTTTTTTTTCAAAATGAACAAAAGCCTAATATACAGCCTGGCTGTGAAATATGTAATTGGAAAAAGTATTGCCCCTTGGTTAAAGAAGTGACCTCCAATGGGCAATAATTCCTCTAGATTGAACATTTCGTTACAATTGTCCACAGAAACTTAAAGAGGTTATTTCCTTGATCTGCAGGGCATTCATTTTCTACTATAAGCATCCCACAGTGTAATGTATATACCCTACATATAGAAGATTAATAGCATTTCTTTAGAGCTTTTCCCCTGAACTTCTCAATACAAGTGGTGCTCATGAAAATGATTTGCTCTGAATCACTTTTGAGCCCCAGCATTCAAGCATTCCTAGCTGTTCTTCCCTCTTATTTCCACCACTGTTGCATATTATTTCTTTTAAAAAAAAAATCACCCAACTCACTTAAAATTTTTTTTAAAAAATGCAAATAAAAAATATTTTCCACCTACCATATTGACAAAGATTGAAGAAATAGGCAAAATTCAGGGTTGGTGAGTGCATACTCAGGCACCATCTTGGGTTTGTAAATCAGTATACTTCTCCCAGGAGATAATTTGGTAATTTGTATATCAAAATGGAAAATGTGAATCCTTTTGACCCAGCCATCTCCCACAGGAGTGAAAAGATGTATGCTTCATGAAAAACTATTCTGTCGGTAGTACAGAACAGGTTTAAAAACTGGAATATTCAGACAATAGAACATTAGTTCTGAGATAGTTAACAAAGGGATACTATAGTAAATGGAATAGTGCCCTCCAAAAATTCATATCCACCTCAAACCTCAGAATGTAACCTTATTTGGAAATAGGATATTTGCAGATGTAGTTAAGGGTCTCAAGATGAAATCATCCTGAGTTTTCGGGTGGGCTCTAAATCCAATGACTGGTGTCCTTATAAGAAAAGAAGGTATTGAGAGATACACAGACACACACAGGGAAGAAAGCCATGTGGTGACAGAGACAGAGATTGGGGTTATTGTAGCTATAAAATAAAGAATGCCAAGCATTACCAGCTACCACAGGAAGTAAGGAGAGAGGCATGGAACACATTCTCCCTCAAAGCCTCCAGAAGAAATTAGTCAACACCTTGATTTCAGACTTCTGGTCTCCTGAATGTGAGAAAGTAAATTTCTGTTATTTTAAGCCACTCAGTTTGTGGTCATTTGTTATGGTGACTCCAGAAAACAAATACAGATACAATGTTGGGATTTGTTTAAAAATGATCCATGATGAGGGGGAGGGGGTTGGAGAGAGGTATTGATGAGACAAAATTAAGATAATAATACATGGGAGTTATACAATATTCTGAATGCTTTGTATATATTTGAAGTTTTCCATCACAATGAAAGGTAAAAGGAAATACTATGTAGATTTAAGTTTATTGATGGGGAAAGATATCTGTGAACAGATAGTTGAGTAGAATAAAATAGGTCACCAAACATGTTGGCTCTTATGATTTATCCTAAAGAGAGATTCCAGAATGATCTTTATCAAGATGTTAGTCAGTCATTTCTGGATAGTATTATTTGAGTTGATTTCTTCATGTTTTTTGTAGCGTTGGAATTTTTTATATTAAGGATGATTGATTTTTATTTTTAAAAATAAGCTATTTTCAACAACAGCAGTAATAGTAATAATAATAATAATAATAACAATGTCCTCTTAAAATTACACCATAACAAAAATTTCTTTCTTTACCCCATAACAAATATTTCCTTCTTCACCCCCTCCCCTGCGCACACTTATTCACAGGGAATCCAAAGATGCTTGACTCTCTCCTAACTATAGAAATGCTCAGTAATGTCATCTGTTGAGCCAGTGTCCACTATTTGCATTTACAAACTCTCATCCTCACAACAGCTCTGCAGGGTAGATATTATTATCCTCATTTTAGTCATGAGAAAATAAAATTCCAAGAGGCTGAAGTATGAAGACCAGGAAATAGTCTTTACGGGGTAGAAATGGGATTTAAACTTAGGTGTCTGTGAGTCCATGTGCTTTACAGCATGCCAGCCCCCTCTGAAAAGGTAAAAAATACGCATGTCAGTTTGTATGAACAGGAACACTCACAGGGACACACATATATATATAGCATATATATATGATAGATATATGGGCATGTACCCAGCAAAGGCCAAAAACCATATAGTTCCTGAGGAGGACACCAGCATTTCAATGAATTACCACAACTAACCAGTAATGGACGTCATTAACACACTGACTACAGGCACAGAAATGGAAGACAGTGGCTTCTGATCATAGGAAATGCTCTCCGAAGCATTTGATTCAAGGGACTCAAATCAGGAAACTTCTCGTTTGTACACCTTCTCCACTGCTTATACAACAAGCAAGAACCTAATCCTCTTATTTGAAGATCTCAGAGAGCAAGCAGTGTATGAAATCACTTCAACAAAGCAGCAACAGGAATATTTCCGCCGCTTGGTCGTGGTTTGGTCACTGCTTTCTTCTAAGTTATTGTGAACCTAGGGACTGCCAGTCGAAGTGGGAAAGACAGAGAGGAAACAAAGAGAACTGAACATCACCGGCTGACTTTGGAGGATGCGAGATGGGCGACAAGACTCACTTCATCAGTCCAAAGGCCTCTAAGAGTAAAAAAAAAAAAAAAAGAAACAACTAAGGAAACTAGACCAGTTTGATTCAAAGGTACTGCAAAATGAAAAACAAAACAAAACACTTTGCATCAAATAAGAGCTTTCTTCCCAGAATAAATGCCGCAGAGGAGTTAATCACCTAAAATTAAAACACACGGTTCTCATATTTAGTTTTTTTGTATTGTCAACATGTTCCAGTGTTCAAGTTGAAGCCAAAGATTAAATATCCTTCTATTTTTGTTGTGATTTTACTGCCAAATGAAATGTCTAAGTGTAAGGAAGTCATTACTCTCCCGCTGTTGTGGTCTGATTAATTCTCACAATATTAGCCAGCAATTCATTTTATCCCTTGGCATCACAAGTCCAGTTGAAGGAGATAAGTGGCTGATAAAAGATCTCTGAGAAGAGTTATAAATGATTCACTTTAAAAGAATAATAAAGCAGCCACTGGATAAGCGCAGCTGAGTAAACCGTCCGTACATTGCCCAAAACTAATTTAGTTTAAAAAACTTCAGCAAATTATAGTCAATAATCTTCACTGTCACCCTGCCGTTCACAAAACTTTTGAGAAGAAACTTAATGCTGAAATGCAAATATTTAATTAGATTTTAATGGTGAGGTTTATTTTTCCTAAATTTGGTCATCTGTCTCAATTATGTTCCCCATTTTTTACAGTCAACCAAGAATTGTCATCCCCATGGGGCTTCAGGGGATGTTTTCTCTTTCCTAATTCCTGTTTAGCATCTGCTTTTTCACAAGCGTAGTTCTCGAGGAAAAGGGTTCGGTTTGTTCTTTTCTCTTTTGGAAAATAGAAACATTGGGGGAAAAAAGAAAGCTCATGTTCTGAGCAATGCTTTTAAAGCTAATTGTTTTTCCTACCTCACTGCACAGGGCAATTAATATGCATTTTTATTGTTTAAGACCCAATTAAAGCATATACGTGAAAATTCTAAAGCTATGGTTCTTCCAAACCTACTCTGTAGTTTAGATTTTACATTAATTTGCAGAAATTAGTGAAACGTGGAAATTCATGCCCCTTTCAACAAAACCAGTATTAAAATCGGTCATAAAACTCTTCGGAGGGGCGCCTGGGTGGCTCAGTCGTTAAGCGTCTGCCTTCGGCTCAGGTCATGATCCCAGGGTCCTGGGATCGAGCCCCGCATCGGGCCCCCTGCTCCGCGGGAAGCCTGCTTCTCCCTCTCCCACTCCCCCTGCTTGTGTTCCCTCTCTCGTTGTGGGTCTCTGTCTGTCAAATAAATAAATAAAATCTTAAAAAAAAAAACTCTTCGGAACTGTTACAGGGGGTGAAATATTGAAACTGTGTTCCTGAACTCCTCTTCTTTGTTCCAGCCAAAGAGCTCTGTCTCCTGCTTCAGACCCATCTTTGTACCCTGGGCTTTGTGACTTTGGGGCTGGAGCCCTGAGCCTCCTTCCTCCTTCGCCACGGCTGGGCGACTCCGCCAGCAGGGGGCGCGAAGGGAGACCGGGGCTCCGGGGAGGAAAGGACTTGTCGTCCCGCCTGCGGCCAGTTCTTGTGAGCAACACCCCAGCCGCTTCCAGTAGCAGCAGCCCATCCCAGATTGCAGTTTCTCCAACACAGGCGGAAACAGCCTCATCTGACACTGTCAGACACACCAGCCCCAGGCGGCAGGGCACCTCCCCAAAGATCAGGTTCCAGCACCGGGGGCGGGGCTTCCTTCAAACCCCTAGGTTTGATCATTCTATCCCCTTTGCTTTGTTCCCCCAATCTGGTGGCTGGTCACTGTTTCCTGCAGCTGCTATTTCTGTAATACCTTAATGTTCACTTTTTGTATTTTCAATTATTCAGTACCTTTTATACAATTTTAAATATTGAATTCTGAAAATTAATGGGTGTGCCTTCTGTCTCCTGGCAGCACCCTCCTGGGCACGCCTCGCTTCTTTTCAAATCAGAGAGACCACTTAGGAGCTGTGTGACCTTGGCAAATGACTTAAACTCTCCCTGAGTTTTCCGTACTCGTTATTCAAAATGGGTATAATATCCTAGAGTTGTTAGGATTCATGACATAATTCATGTCAAGTGACATACATAATAAGGGGCAAAAAAGCCGATTCCCTTCCCCTTCACCTTCTATAGTTTCAAGGTCTCTCTCATTTACAACAGATAAAAGTTATGCTCTTTCCTTATTGAGAATAAATTCGTTCTTTATCCTTCTTGACAACTTATATTGTGCAATTGTACTTCTAAAATCACCCATTAGCTCCTCCACGATCCCTTAATTCCAGGTGCAATCATCACAATAACTCCTTCGATCCTGTCAATATGGTGGGTTTTTTTTAACCTAGATCTCATCCCTTTTTTTTTTTTTTTAGCATTTTTTTTAAAGGTTTTTTAATTTATTTGACAGAGAGAGAGAGAGAGCACAAGTAGGCAGACCGGCAGGCAGAGGGAGAGGGAGAAGCAGACTCTCCGCTGAGCAGGGAGCCCCACGCGGGGCAGGACCCCAGGATCATGACCTGAGCCAAAGGCAGACGCTTAACCGACTGAGCCACCCAGGCGCCCCCTGTCAATACGTTTTTATGTTAACCATATTCTTTCCCACTGTCTTCTGTCAGCCTGTCTTCCAGTTATTTTGCCAATGCTCGTGACATTTTTCTTTAAGACACTCCTGCATCTCTTGTTCTCTCCCCATATGGTTTCTGGAGCTGTCCCTCTTTCCCTTATCCTTCCCTGCCACACAGCCTCGCTTCACCCCTCAGTCCCCACACTTACCCCATTGCTCCCTAGAAATTTCATATATTGGTAAAATAACTGCACATCAGGTCATATATGTCTTTTGTAAATATGAAATTCCTCTTTGCCCATAGCTTTTCCTTTGTGAAGCTTTTAGACTATGGTTCATAATAGGCTCTTGATAAATATCCACTGAGTGAAAAAATTAATGAAATCTCCATTTATCCCAATCATCAATGTTTTATGTTCTACCCTTTCCAAATGCCTTGGCTTTTACCTTTTGAAAGCTGCTATTTTCTCACTCGGAGCAAGGAAGAATAAACTCTGGTCACAGTCCCCACTCTGTTCTACTCTCTCCATTAATATTATAATACAAAAACGAAACTTCAAAGACGCAAAGGGATATGAGATATTTAAAGATCTAAGGCAGTGTGTCCTTATGTCTAATCTTCTTTCACTCAAAAAAACACTCAAAATTTTTTTTTGTAGAATCTATTGTTTGATAAGGCACTTAGGCACAGTCTCTGCATGGACAAGCCATATTAGGTTATTGATATCCAATTATAGCTTCTGTAGCCATGTGCTTGTGTGTAGATATATAAAATATTTGGTGAGTTGCACTCATTTTTTTAAAAAAATCTACTTATTTACTTATATCTACCTTATTGTAGGTTGTAAGACAAGCAGACACTGTTGAAATGGACACACTTTCCATAAGACTATTTTTTAGGGACGCCTGGGTGGCTCAGTCAATTGAGTGTCTGACTCTTGATTTCAGCTCAAGTCATGACCTCAGGGTCCTGGGATTGAGCCCCATATCAGACTCCACTCTCAATGTGGAGTCTGCTTAAGATTTTCTCTTTCCTCTCCCTCTGCCCTTCCCAACCACCACCTCCCAACAGCACACAGGTCTGTGTGCAGTCGCTCTTTCTAAAATAAATAAATAAAATCTTTAAATATACATATATTAAATTGTTCAATGTGACAGATCTCTTTTCCTATGGTTAGGTCACACTGAATCTAAAGTTTCACAGTTTAATATTTCTGTATTAATATTCCTACTAAAATATTATGGCATCTTTGGTTCCTAGTGTTTCACCCTCAATCCCTCATCTTAAAATAGAATCCTCATATCATGGATTTATTATCTGGTTTTTCCACAAAACTCTATTTTTAAATCTTCAGCAATGAATTCCCCAGACACTTGATGAATTCGTTGTTGACCTTAATTGTTTCAAGGCTCGAATGAGACAATGGAAACCATTTGTGTAATGGCCCTCCTTCACCACCATTCTAAGAAAATGGAATCAAGGCGGGGTGCCTGGGTGACGCAGTTGGTTAGGCATCCAAATCTTGGTTTCGGCTCAGGTCATGATCTCAGGGTTGTGAGATTACGCCCCTAGTCTGCTCCACGCTCATCGCAGAGTCTACTTGAGATTCTCTCTCCCTCTGCCCCTGCCATTCCTGCTCTCTCTCCCTCTCTCTCTAAAATAAATAAATAAATCTTAAAAAAAAAAAAAAGTAAAGAAAGAAAAGAAAATAGAACCAAGGCAGAGAGGGCTGATACAAGTTGGCCAATTTACAAAGCAGGAATGGCAGAACTGAGAAGTTTAGATTCCCTGAAGGTCAAGCCAATATGCTTTTTTTTTTTTTTTAAGATTTTATTTATTTATTTGAGAGAGAGAATGAGAGACAGAGAGCACATGAGAGGGGGGAGGGTCAGAGGGAGAAGCAGGCTCCCTGCCGAGCAGGGAGCCCGATGCGGGACTTGATCCCAGGACTCCAGGATCATGACCTGAGCCGAAGGCAGTCGCTTAACCAACTGAGCCACCCAGGCGCCCAAGCCAATATGCTTTCTCTTCACTTTTATCTTGTCACTTCTTTGGCAATCGCTAAGGCTTCTTTCAAATCGTGAATATCTGGAGGGAACTGTTTTATTGTTTCTAATCTCTCTTCATTCCACCTTGATATATAATTTTTCTATATTTCTTTCCACCTCATAATATCTACATAAAAGCATGAATATATCCATGCTCCTCAGCACCACACTGCCCTACCACTGCCACTGTGCCCAGCCTTCTTAACTGAGAGGCAACCTGAGTGAAAGGAAGAAAACTAAGATGTTAAACACATTTATAAGCCTGGGACTTCCAGTTTCAAGGTGATGGACTGAACACATTTCCCTTAATGAATCAAAAGAATAAAGGTTTTCAAAACAAACATAGAGGGGCACCTGGGTGGCTCAGTCGGTTAAGCATCTGCCTTCAGCTCAGGTCATGATCTCAGGTCCTGGGAGCGAGCCCCGTGTTGGGAGCCCTGCATGCTTCCCTGTCTCCTTCTCCCTCTGTGCTCTCTCTCTCTCTCTCTCTCAAATAAATAAAATCTTTAAATAAAATAAATATAGAATGGATGTATATAGATTGCTTGAAAAGAAAAGAGGAACTTTTAACAGAGCATAATGTAGAAAATCCCTCAAATATACAAAGCTTCTGGGAAGCTAC
Organism: Mirounga leonina; assembly: GCF_011800145.1. NCBI lineage: Eukaryota > Metazoa > Chordata > Mammalia > Carnivora > Phocidae > Mirounga > Mirounga leonina. Next base: position 42,606,799 of record NW_023270433.1, on the reverse strand, counting down.
AGAGAAATTCTGTATGCCCTTACAATACCTCATTAATTACCTCATGACTAAACCGCACCACACTCCATTATATTATTTGACTTTTGGCTTGGAGCTAAAAGGAATGAGAAAGGAAATAATATTTATATATTATTTCATTTAATCCACAAAATAACTATAAAATTGGTGTTATCATCCCTACTTTGCAGATGAGGAAATTGAGTTCCAGAGAAGTTAAGTAACCAAAGTCTTCATAGCTAATACATGACAGAATGGGAATGGGAACACAGGTGTTTCTGTAATTTCCATTACACCAAGACATCCCCCCACATTACCATACAACAGGCGTGGGACCAGGTGCAAAATTATTCATGACACTGCACTGTGCAGGTAGTTTGCTTTGAGTAAGGAATTTCCAGGAAGAATTTGAGTAAGACAAAGATGGTTAATCCAGTTTATAGTAAGAAACCCTGAGGAATGTAGAGGACACATCAGTTCCTTGGGTCACAGAAGTCACAAGTGGGGACTCCAAGAATGGAAGTCATCTTATCACCAGTTAACAGTCACTACCCACCGTCTCTTCTAGTCCCAGCTTGGACCCAGAGTGCACATTTGTGAGATGACCAACCCGAGATTAGAATGGCAGGCTATGGCTCTGGGACTGACTCAAGATCAAGTCCATGGTCTTGTTCTCATTAGCACATGCCCTAACACTCTGGGTGCTCTCAGACATAAGCTACTTTTATTTCCTTGAAGCCTTCAAATCATCACTGAGGGAACTATGAAAGTCCTGTGGGAAAAGCAAACCAAGAGAAACAAATGCCCATCATTCTCCCACCTTCCAGAAATCTTAGCAGCCTTCATAGAGGTTGACCGTGCGTGCATCAGTCGCTGGCTTCAAGCTCAGATTTCCAATAGGTGGGTCTTCAGGAGCTCTTGAGAGATTTCAATACGCAGTTTTTTCCCTGTTGTGATTCATCCTGTGAGCTTGACTTTCTGCTGTAGCAACAGATTCTTATTTTAAGGTCCTCTCTTCAGAGAAAGAGCTCAGCAACATAGAAAAAAGAAGGAAGAAATTAATTAACATTTATTTAATGTCTACTATGTACTGGACCCAGCAGGAAGTGCTTTAACTATGTTATCTCATTTAATTGGTACAAAAACCCCATAAGATAAGGTGAGTGTCTCATTTTGGCAGGTGTTGAAACTGAAGATGTCTGAGACTAAGAAATGTACTCAGGTTCACAGTTAGTAAGGTTGTGAACCCGAGATTCAAGCATGGGTCTATCTGATAATGAAATCTATGTTCTTTTCATTAAATTACCTTCTATAAAAGAGAGTAACTATGAATGTATTCTATACAACAGCCTATCCTATACATCCATGGACTTATATGTAAAAGAAAATACCATTAGGTAACTATCCTTACTCTTTTGCTAACTTCTGCTCAGAAATAATTTGATTTAAAGTATCATTTGCCTCTTTTTTGGTGGGAAGGGGAGTATTTCTGTCTAAATACAGAAAATATTGCACCATTACCTAGTAAATTGTTTTTTTACGTACCATAGTTTATCATCTGCAGATACTGTCAGGGCCTGATGTTTGAGTCATTATGCTTATGGGATTTAATTTTTAATGATGCAAAAATTATGCACAATATACCATCATTTCTCTCCCAAACCCAGAATCTGATAGCTAATAATTGCTCCTTACTTAGTTTGCTGACACTCCGTGATATTAATTAGAATGCAACTGGATTCAGAAAAGTGACTCTCTGAAAATGGCCTTTATGGATTCTGGGCTCATTTTCTTCCAATAACTTCAAGATTAGAGTTGTTGGGTACACACATCAACAATTTTTTCTCCCTGACAGACTCTTCTACAAGCAAGTTATAAGATCTGGAAAAGCTAGTTGGTGACCTTCCCACTTCTTGGGAGTGCAAAGAACTCTACAGTCATATTAGTGTAATACTAGCTAGTTAGTTTTGTTTAAAAAAAAAAACTGCTTAATGGAAATTATTTTAATATTGAAGGACTGGTACAATAAAAAACATGAAAATCTATTTTAATGTTGAAAAATATCTTCCCTGTAACAAATTGCAACTCCTGTCTCCCATTTGCAGGCTGCCCCTCTCTACCACATACCATGAACAATAATGCCACTCTTAGACCCAGCAAGAGGGGTCTGCCCTGGGTCCCAGGCTTAAAAGACACCACTCCATGGTCCTTCTCCAGCCACACCCCTTCCCATGAGGTGAGAAGTCTACATGGCCAAGAAGACCTGCCCACCAAAAACCAATACCTTCCTTCTTACTGCACCACCAGGATGCACAGCCCTAGGCCTAAGAGGTGACTACAGAGAGGGTAATTATTTACGGAGTTCATGGAAGAGCTTGCACAGATAGCCTGGGATGTACTCATGGGTGCCTCTGAAGGCTCTTGAAGTGCAGGAGTATGTGAAGGAGGGAAGAGGGGGGACTGCCCTCCAAGAACTAGGCCTGCCGTCCTTGTACTCACCCATTCTACAGTGGAGCTCCACAGAGTCCAAGAAGTCTAGATGCAAACCCGGTCTTCCATGTCATTATAAAGACATATTTGTAAAATAGGATGATAGAACATATTTAATAGTTTGCTAGCTAGACTTACAACTTTAGATATTTAGACATATGGTATCTAGGCCTCTACTTATACTTGGCCCTGAGCCTCACAAATATTTGGGAAAGGCTGCCATACCAAAGAAAAAGACAAGAATAGAGGGAAAAATGTATTCTCTCACAGCTCATCATCACTTTTTCTGTTCACCAATCTTCAAAGAAAACAACTCACATTCTCCAAATGTCTCCATCAAATAAATGATTTCCTAAAGGTGAAAGTGATTTCATTTGCTGACTACATTTCAATATTTGCTTAGAGCAAGTAATCATTAAATTTGGACATGGTAAGGAGGTTTGATGAAGCACACCGAAGACCTCCCCAGAGCCCCCTTTTGTAGTTAGTTAGGCATTCCACCAATGCTATCCCGGGACCATGCGCACTGGTCATACCCACAACTGCTTCTGCCACAAACAGCCACATTGTCTCTGTGGTATTGAAGTCCAGGTGAATAAGAGTGTGCAACCACAGCTCTAAAATCACATTTCCTGGAAGTTCACTGCTGAAGGTGCATTTCTGAGTAATTCTGAGAGACAGTTTTGGACACGGGGAAGGCCACGAATTTTCACATCAGATAGATTTAGAGTTGAGGTTTAGCTTTGAGTCATTAGAACCTTACTCATCAAGTACACCAACTTTCTGAACCCCAGATTCCTTACCTGTAAGATAATACGATCTAGTTCATCAGGCTACCTTCCAGGTCAAATGAAAAAATGGGTCACACGCCCAGTGGAATCTCTGGCACATAGCAAGTGTACAATAAATGTTGGTTTTCACTTTTCCCTTTTTTCTCTCTGTGGCTGAGTTTGATTCTTACCTGGATTCACTATCTGTGACAAACAAATTGAGTTTAGTTCTTCAATCTGCAACTAATATTTGGCTCCCGAATATTTCTGTCCTCTGACCTATTTTGGATCTCATCACGTTTTTTCAGTTCCTTCTCTGTGTTTCATATCCACCCTCCCACAAAAGTCAGCAAAGCAAGGGAGGAAGAATAAAGAATGGGAGGAAGGTCACTCATCCTTCATCACTGCCATGTCCAAATTGCCATCAAGAGTTCCTGACAACCCCTCAGATCAACATGAGTGTCCACCCTCCTCGAATTTGGTACATGCTTGCAAATTCACATATGACAGGAGCTCTATAAATTTTATTCTTCCTATAACCAAGGTAATTTGCATAACAATTACAGCTACCAGGAGACATTTGACTCTGCAACACGCACCATTTGCAAATGCCTGCAATGGAGAATCACCCTTGCACTTGATGGAAAGGAGAAGGTGGGGGAGTTGGTCATTTACCATAATGACTTTTTCATGATAAGCAGCCGGCATCTGTGATTATTTCCAAAGGCAGTGAATAGGTTCAAAGTCTTACATTATTGGACTTTAATTAGGAGTCCAGTTTGCACGCATTTTAAATGTTAATCACTGTTCAGTGAGCCGGTGAACTCAGATAGGTCACCCACAACCTACTCTCTCCATAAAGAACATATCCTCTTTTCCTTTGTTTGAGATCTAAAGGGCTGTGAGGCAGTGGCACAAGATTCTATTTCTCAAAAGAAAATAGCAAAGGACAGGAAGAGTTCAGAATGATGACTCTGAGGTTTGCAAATCTCACACCACTTTCAGCTACAGTCTTATAACACTCCTCCTTCCTCCCCCAAATGTGGAACAGTCCATATTGCCTATAAATTGTATTGATTTTGAACACTATTTGAGGACCTCTGGACAAAATTTCAGGCCCAGTGGCATATACGGAAACAAAGAGTCAAATATTTTTGGCCTAAAATTAGTCTGAGCTGGATTTGAGCAAGTCACCTGAACAGGGAACGCTAAACCTAGTCCATGACACAATTCCACCTCCTGGTAAATGAGACTAATACAACAACTGTATTTTCTTGGATAAAATAGTCCATTATTATAAAATTATCTCCTTATTTTTTTGGTATTAAAATGTCTCTTTTATGAAATTTGTTCTTAGTAGATGGTAGTCATGTTTGTTTGTATTTTAATATGTCCTTGCTTAGTAAACTTAAAAGTTGGTGGGTCTCCTAAATTTAAAAGAAGAAGAACAACAACAACAACAAGAATCATCATCATCATCATCCTCCCTGGTAGATGGGTGAAATTCTCAAATCTGCAGAAGGCTGAATTAGTTGTACCCCAAGTTCCAGGACTCATCAGGCAAGAAACCAGCATGCACAGGTCTGCTAAAGACCAGTATCCTGGCTTTGACTCTGCTATTTTGTGATCTTTCTTTTCCATCTAAACAATGCTTAAAAGTCAATATTTCTCCATTTCCTGCCTCTCCTTCTTAATGAGAAAGGACAAACACTTGAAAACAAAAATGTACGCAAGGTGCTTGAAGATAGAAATTATTTCCTCAAAGTGCTTTAATCATGCTGTTGAAAACCACTTCCTCCAGTGGCCTAATCACATAAATCATAGTAAAAGGTTAAAGACAAAGTTCAATTGTACCAATTGCCTGCGATGGTTTCTCAGAAATGGATTACTTGCTATTAAAAGGTAAAGTCATTCTGTTACACATTAGTATGCTCAGGGGGTCTCTATATTGTAACTATGCATTTCCTATCTAGATTATGCACATGAATGTTTGGTTTGGAGATGTTGGGAAGGAAAAATTTTTCCTCTACCCTTCACGATTGTTTGGCTGGTTTAATAATCAAATTAACATGAGACAGACTAACAGGAGAAAAACAAATTTAATTTTGTATGTATGGGCACCCCACATACATGAGAGGTTCAAAGACAGAAAGATCAAAGGAGATATATATGCCTTCCTGAGCTAAGGAAAGGGATAAAGTCCTGGGGCTTCAAAGAAGTGGAGGGCATATCACAGAGTGATAAGAAGAGCAAATATTTGGCAATTAGATGTCTGTCTGTCCATACAGATTGGTCACTCAGATAAATTTTACCTCTGATAATAACTTCTACTCTATGTTACGTTTCAAGTAGTACCCAAAATTCCAGCTACTTTACTACATTTTTATCACAAATCAGGATACGGAGTTAAAACTATATAAATCAATCCATCTGTTTGTCTTAGATTTATTATATATCCCATAATCTCCTCTGTGACTACGTATCTGTCAGTTCACCAGGCACTGACTGTTCTTTCCACATCAGAATCTTTACTTGTTTTCCAAGACATGTTTCATCATCCTCATTTTGGAGAGAAAGCACATAAAGCAGAGTTTCTTTAATTTCCTCCAAGCTCTCTTACTCAACAGGCAATGAATATTCATACCATACAATCCAGCAATCCCACTTCTGGGTATATATCCAAAGGAAATGAAAACAGAATATTGAGATATCTTCACTGTCATGTTCATTGCAGCATTATTCACAATAGTCAAGATATGAAAACGACTGAAGTGACAATCAACAGATGAATGGAAAAAGTAGATGTGAGATATATATATATACAATGGCATATTATTCAGCCATGAGAAAGGATATCCTGCTATTTGTGACAACATGAATGGACCTTGAGAATATTATGCTAAGTGAAATAAGACAAAGACAAATACTGCATAGTATCATTTATATATAGAATCAAACTCCTATGTAGAGTCAAACTTACAGAAACAGAGACTAGAAAAGTGGTTGCCAGGGGCTGGGGGTAGGGAAATAGGAAGAGGTTGGTGAAAGGCACAAACTTTCAGCTATAAGATGAGTAACATCTCTGAAGATCTAATGGATAGCGTGATGATGATAGTTCATAACATTGTATTGTGTAATTGAAATTTGCTAAGAGAGTAAAATTTGAATGATCTCACACACAAACAAAAAAAAAGATAAATATGTGAGGTAATGGATGTGTTAATTAATTAGATGAGAGGACTCCCTTCACAACGTATATATATCTCAAATCATCATGATGTGCACTTTAAAGATTTATTTTTATTTATTTGACAGAGAGAGAGATAGCGAGAGCAGGAACACAAGCAGGGGGAGTAGGAGAGGGAGAAGCAGGCTTCCCGCCAAGCAGGGAGCCCGATGCGGGGCTAGATCCCAGGACCCTGGATTCATGACCTGAGCCGAAGGCAGACACTTAACGACCAAGCCAACCAGGCGCCCCATGATGTGCACTTTAAATATCTAACAATTTTGTCAATTATACCTCAATAAAGCTGAAAAAAAAAAAAGACTACTCTGTATGAACCACCTCATTAAGAACTGTAAATGATATTAAGATGTAAAAGGGACAGAACATTGCCCTTGAGGGGCTTAGCATCTACCGGCCAATCTAACTAGACAAGCTGACTTTAATTCTCCCATAAAGAGAGGAAATTAACCACATTATTTTAAAAAGGGATTCTTCATTTTACAAAAAGATTCACTACATATTTTCCTAAATGGCAATAGGCCATTTGAAAAGTGAGTTGATGTACCTACAACTATTGGGGAAACATATTTGTTACTCTCACAATATTGGCAACAGTTTGGTAGGGTCTTTTTCTGTTTTCCAACAGTAAGAATTAAGTTTTACATAAATTCTTGAATACTATTTGTTTGTAGGCAAAAAGTGGCCTTGAAAATAGGCTGTGTATTTACTGTGAACTTGATGAACGACATCAAGAAAAATATCTACTTTTCCTTTTCCCACAGACTCTCTTTTTAATATGCTTTTTAAATATTTGCTAAAATGTGCATTTGCATTATAGACTATCAATTTAATATGACCATTTCCATATAAGCTGTAAAAACTACAACACTATTATCAGAATCAATATGATATCAAGAAACAAAAACGAGATCTAATTACACTTTACTGTAGTCATATATCCTCTTAATAACATTCATAAGTTACCAGTTACATAATTAAATGCCAGAGGTGTTATCAAAGATACATTTTAAGGTCTAATTAACTGATAATAATTATGGTTCAATGCTAAGTCTACATGGTAATTAGTGAGACATTAGCAGAGAAAGTCTGCTAATCTGAAAATTATGAAGCTATTTCTCACCTGTTGCATCACAGATGGAATTCTGCCGCCACGGAAATGACTTCCCAGGTTGGACTCAGAAAGAAAAGATGTGGTTTTATGTGCTGCTGGAATAAAATAATATTTATTGTTCCTGGACTCTTCCCTTTTTAATTTTTAATTGTGATAACATACATATAAAATTTACCATGCAAGCCATTTTTAAGTGTATAGTTCAATGGCATTAAGCATATTCATTGTTGTGCAATGCAACCAGTCTCCAGAATTTCTTCACCTTGCAAAACAGAAAGTCTGTATTCATTAAACAACAACTCTTTATTCTCCCTGCCCCTAGCCTCTGGCAAATCATTCAACTTTCTGTCACCGTGGCTTTGACTGCCTAGTTACGCCATATGAGTAGAATTGCACAGTATTTGTCTTTTGTGACTGGTTTACTTCACTTAGCATAATGTCCCCCAGGTTCATCCATGTTGTAGCATGTGTCAGAATGTCCTTCTTTTTATGGCTGAAAAATATTCCATTGTAGGCATGGCCCCCATTTTGTTTATTTATTCACCTGTCGATGGACGCTTGAGATGCTTTCACCTTTTGGTTATGTGAATACTGCTCTTGAACATGGGATCTTCCGTTGATTTGCTACAAACAGACACATTTTCTGGGTCAAAAATTTGACCTTTACTTCACCTTCCAATTGCTTCAATTGCACTAGCAATGCCTACCCCTGTGATTATGAACCAGCCTTCTCCTTGAGACTGATGAGCTTTCTCCTAGGAGGGAGGTGGGGAAAGATCAAATATTTACTGTGTCCGATATGTATCAGGCTCTGTGAAGTGTGCTTTTATTTCTATTTTTAATAAACCTTTCAAGTAGATATTAACCTCTCCATTTTACAGATGTGGAAATCGAGGCTGAGAGTTTAATAATTTGCTCAAGATCTCAAAGTATCAGGGAGAAAAAACTTTTCCTCCATCCTCTTAGGTTCACTGTATGAGGGCCTATAAATTAAACAAAAGATAGACTAACAGGAGAACAGGCACACAATTTTTATTAATATGTACATGCCCAGGAGTTCACACAGTGAAACTCAAAGAAGCAGGCAGCCTCTGGGGCTTATATACCATGGTGACAAAGGAAAGGGTCTTCAAGAGATAATAAGTTGTGGTGAAGTGACTAGGAAATGTATGGAGGAACTAAAGGAAGACAAAGGTTATTTTAGTAAGGTCTGTTTACGCAAGCTTGTCTCAGGGCTGACTCTCCATTTCTGGTAATAGGAGTGCTCTCCCCTTCCTGGTAGAAGGAGGACACTCTCACGAAGGGAAATCTAGGCCCTGCTTTTAGACAACTTGCAGAGAGGGCAGAGAACCCTTCCTGCACCTGTTGATTCTCAGTTACCTTCAACTCAAAATAATCCTTACACACAAGTGGGATATTTTGGGGTGGCACGTTCTAAGCCTCTTCAGTAGTAAACAGTGAAATGAAATTCAAATCCAAGTCTTTGGAGCTCTAAATCCCATGTACCTTCCCACTACAGAGATAGTAAATAGGAACAGCATTCTTAGATATAAATTATACCGTTTTGGGGGGGTGGGGGTCATCCTGCAGGCCAGATGTGGCAGTCACCCCCGTTACCTGCCTAGCCCCTTCCTTGGCACAATGGGATGCTGAGGTATAAGATGAGGTCATTCCTCTAAGAAACTCACAGACTACCTGGGAAGAAACATAAAAAAAAAAAAAAAATTCGAGGGGGGCACCTGGGTGGCTCAATTGGTTGAGCGTCCAACACTTGATTTTGGCTCAGGTCATGATCTCGGGGTCCTGGGATCGAGCCCTGTGTTGGGCTCTGCCCTCAGCACAAAGTCTGCTTGAGATTCTCTCTCCCTCTTCCTCTGCCCCCAGCTTATGAATGCTTGCACTCTCTCTCTCTCAAAAAAATAAATAAAATCTTTAAAAAATTTTTCAAGGGAGTGAGTCTCTACAGACACATTAGAAAGTCAATGAGGATATATGAATTGTGATCCCGGTGCTGTCCACCACTAGTCCTCTGCTGGACACTTCACCCCTCAGCCTCTATGGAAAATGAGGGCACCGGATTGGATTTCCTTTAAACCCTAAATTTCTTTCTTTCTTTTTTTTTTTTTTTAAGATTTTATTCATTTATTTGAGAGAGAAAGAGTGAGGGCGAGAGAGCAGCAGAGGGAGAGGGAGAAGCAGACGCTCCACTGAGTAAGGAGTCCGATATGGGGCTCGATCCCAGGACTCTGAGATCATGACCTGAGCTGAAGGCAGCCATTTAACCAACTGAGCCACTCAGGCACCCCTAAACACTAAATTTCTGATATGTCATTACATATGTACAAACAGGTGCATTACCATGTGACTGAAGACAAGTTGCATAAGCTCTTGATGCCTTAGTGTCCTCATTTCTAAAATGGAATACCTGCCTTGCAAGATTTGGGGGAAATTGAATGCAATATTTCTAAAAGAATACCAAGAATATTCTTTGTATAATCAGTGGTAGCTGGTCTTACTCTAGATCTGCATGGTATACTAAACACATCAAGAACAAAGATAGTGATGTAACAAAGTACCTAAGGTGTAATTTGGGGACTTCTGTTTCCCCTCATGGACAAAAACAACCCATTAGTAGGTATAGTTCCATTACCATTCTGACTCCTTTTGTGAGAATTAGATAGTGAGCCACTCATAAAATTCTGTTTTCCATCTGCCAGGGAAATATCCAAGGACTTCACAGATGCCCATGGGTAGCAGGGGTAACTGAGTTTTATCCAATTGCGAAGTGGGAAAAGACCTTGAAAATCATGGAGAGGGCATTCTATGATCCCCAAGCCCAGCTTGTCACCAGAATTACCCAGGGTACTTATAAAAAATACAGACTGCTAGCCCAGCTCCCAGAAAGTTTCTGATTCGGTAGGCAGTTCTCCAATTACATCTGGGCTCCAACCCTCTCACATCTTCCTTCTACCTCATGGTAAGCTACAGCTATACTTTAAAAAGTAGTTTTCTGAGCAATTCCACTTCCAGGTGAATACTCCCCAAAAGTGAAAGTCGTCACTTGAGCAGATATTTGTGCATCCATATTCATAATAGCAGCATTATTCATGTAGCCAAAAGGTGGAAGCAACTCAAGTGTCCATCGACAAGACAAAGGGATAAACAAAATGGACTATATACTACAATGGAGTATTATTCAGCCTTAAAATGGAAGGAAATTCTGACACATACTAAAACATGGATGAACATTGAGGACGTTAAAATAAGTGAAGTAAACCAGTCACGAAAAGACAAATATTGTATAGTTTCCATTATATGAATCATCTAGAATATTCAGACTCACAGAAACAGAAAATAGAATGGTAGTTGCCAGAGACTGAGTGGAAGGAGGAATGGAAAATTATTCTTTAATGGGTATGAAGTTTCAGTTGAGAAAGATGAGTGAGTTCTGGAGATCCATAGTGGTGATGGTCACACAACAACAGGAATGTACTTAACAACACTAAACTATATGCTTAAAAAATGATTAAGATGGTAAATTTTAGAGGTGCCTCACTGGCTCAGTAGGTAGAGCATGCAGCTCTTGATCCCTGGGGTGTGAGTTCAAGCCCCATGTTGGGTGTAAAGATTGCTTAAATAAATAAACTTTTCAAAAAAAGAAAGATGATAAATTTTATGTTATATATACTTTACTGCAAAGAAAAACAGAAATAAACTAAAGCAGTAAAACAACAAATACAACAACAACAACAAAAAGCTTTTCTGGCTGGGGGAGGAGAAAGATTTGTTTTGAGCATCCACCATGAACCAGGTTCTCTTCTAAGCACTGGGGGAATGATTCCTTCCATCAGAGAACCCATGTACCTCTAGAGAAAGGGGCTGGAATGTATCAATGAATCCCACCTAACTGGAAAAACCACTCCCATGGCAGCCTGCAAAAGGTTTCTGTGGAGTTAAACTCTGTGGGGAGCAATCAACTCTTCCAGAGAAAGCTGGGATGGGTACGGTGGGGGACAGTTGAAGGCTCCTCAGGGAAAGTAACAGATACTGTGAGTCTCCACCAAAAGTCTGGCTCTGCTTCAACACCGCCCACCCCAGCTTTTCCAGAATCCACATTACATGCTCCCTTGCTCCAGCCACTGCACCAACTCCTCTGTTTTCAGGATTTTTGCCTTGTGTCCTAAAGTTCCAACCTGAACTTCACCAGCATTAGTTGACTGATATTTTACAGAAGGCTTGGAAATTCTTTATCAGTGAGGAGTCAGGTTGAAGTCTTTTTCTTATACCTAATATTCTGAAGCTATTGTTGTTTTGCTTTGCTTTTTTGTTGTCATCCATATATATCTATCATAGAAAAATGTAAAAGCAGATAATAAAAAAGAAATGAGAAATAAAAATCACCTATAATCCTACCACCTACCTGCAGAAACACTAACAGTGTGCCTGTATGGACATGCACGCACACCCACACCTGCACACATTTTTCAGGGTGACCCTCTGCTGTCATCTGCTTTTTCCACTTCCCTATGTTTTATTTTGGGTGATGATTCCTCTAGGTATTTGTGGTTGGGGAGAGCATGGAAGCCAGATTCCAACATTCACCATTCTTCATGCAGACATGCAATTCCTGCTGAGGTTTTCTAAAGGGCTTCACCCCTAAACCAAGGTCTGCTGAGGTAAGGGGCCAGGAGCCTGAAACTGGAGGCAATGCCAGCAAAAGCAACTTCCTGCCGCTCTTCTCCTTCCAGGCTCCCCCCTTCCCCAGACCTCACAGCCGTCCCTCCAAACACAGTGCACTGAAACCCCAGCCCTTTGGAGCAGGCCTGCCCTGCCAAGAATTGGGCACCGAGCCATCCCAGCAGATGGACTGGAAAATAGGTAGTCAACGTTGATTTCCGTGGACAAATAGGAGTATCAAGTGTGGATGTTGAAAACAGGACTCCTAGGTAGGAATTTATCCTTCAACACTCAAATCGAGACAGACAGTCAGAAATCTAGCGGAGGGACAAATTCACTCTGACCCAAGAGGAACACCTGTCAGGTCTTGGGGAAAGCAATACTGAGGAGCGTTCTGGACAGTGAGGCCAAGGAGCTCTCTGGTGGGTTCCCCTCACTTTCTGCAGAATCCCTCTTCCAGCCCAAACAAGCTTGCAGGCCCAGCCGGCGCCTGGTTAAGCGTGCCCTTAGGATGCAGAGCCGCACTCCACAGGCTCTCCAGATACATGAAGAGTCCATAACATTTGGGCTGCAGCCCTGACTCCTTATTTGCTATGAAAGTTTATGCAGTCACAAAATTAAACAGGAAAAGCACGTTAGGGAAACGTTGGAAACCTACTTAACTCCTGCCTGACAATAGCAGAAGACCCCAGTGTAGCTGTCAGCTTAGTACTTCTTCCCGCTTGAAGTCACAGCTAGTCCTTCCGGGGAAGTTCCACACGACAGGCCTCTCACACATCGTCAGGCCTGTGTCCTGTGGCCTGGGACCTCCCAGACAGAGGTGAGCTGGCCATGCCTGTAGCAGCCCACTCCCCTCAAGACCCCGTTAGGGCCCTCTCCTGCAGCTGCCCCTTCGCCAAAGTCTCAGGCTGATTTCTACAGGCTCCCATGGGTCGTTTTAAGGTCTGAAAATCCTCACTGAGCCACAGATACCGTCTTCCTACAAGATCTTTTCTTTTACAAAATCATGGCTCAGCGAACTGTGGCCCCAAGGCCAACTTCAGCCCCCCACCTGGCTTTTAAATAAAGTTTTATTGCAACACAGCCACATTCTCGTTTACATATTGTCTATGGCTACTTTCGTCCGATCTGGCCAGAGTCGAAAGGCTGCAACAGAGTCTGCATGGCCAATAAAAGTGGAAACATTCATTAATCTGGCCCTTCACAGGAAAAGTCTGCCAACTCCTCCACTAAACCATTATTTGTATCAACTTGTATTTGTTGTTGTTATGGAAGAATTACTTGCATGTGGCAGAAAAGACCTGAAAGCAGTGGTTATTTGGGGGACAGAAGAATTATGGATAATTTTATTTTCTTCCTTTTACATATGTGTATTTTCTGCAAATGCTATGTGTTTTTTGTAGCTTAGGGGAGAAAAACTTATTTAAGAAAAAGGTGAATGGATACTTTTGCTATGGAGAAAACAGTCTGAGGGAATGGTTGTAGTTGTACAGATGATATAAAACCAGACCCAATTTTCCATTTTCTTCCATGGAGAGAGGTGAATTTCTTAGGGTACCAAATATAGGTTGCAAATCAATGCAGCTCATCAAGAAGCAGTATCCAAGACATGGGTCATGCTTATGAGAAAAAATGAAGAAAAGCTGGGTGAGACTGGTTCTACACGTCTTACCCTCAGTGAGAGAGGAAAAGGAAGAAAGGAGGAATGGATAGAAGTATTGGGGAATGCAGTGCAGTTCTAAGCAAAGTTCAGCAAGGCGGAGGGGGAGTTCTTGAGCCAGTTGCTCATGAGCAGAGCCAGGCACCTCCCAGTGATGGGTGCGCTTTGTTTCCTAGCCACCTCCCCCCCACCGCCTCCCCAGTCACTGGCTGGGAGCAGGTGGGGTCGGGGTGGGGAGGGCATGGCCTCACGAAAATGCAGGGATGGATTTCCAAGGCCAGCATTTGGGGCCTTGAACCACTACACACCTTACGGTCGGAGAAAGGAGAGCTGTGTCATCATGGTCACCCCAAGGAAAACCATAAAGATTACACACACAAAAGTGGTGATTCTATGAGATAAGTCATTTTAGTTTTTTTACTATTTTGTTTAAGTAGGCTCCACACCCAGCATGGAGCCCAAAACAGGGCTTGAACTCACAACTCTGAGATCTAGACCTGAGCTGAGATCAAGAACCCGATGCTCAACTGACTGAACCACCCAGGTGCCGCAAGATAGGTCATTAAAAAAACCCAATTCAGCATATAAATGAGGTTCCAAAGAGACACTGACTTTTTGGAAACAGCATGAGAGCTCACTAATTCAACCTCCTTATTTTATAGATACGAAGAACGTATTTCAAACAATCCACCCTATAGAAAATAGCCCAATGTCCTATTTCTCAGCAGAGTACATCCTGTATTCTAAGTTATCACTTATTTTAGAGCTTCAGATATTCTGGCATTGGCTAAAGCCATGAGCAGAGAGAAAGAGGTTCAGAGTGAAAAATGGCTCTCAAATGTTGGCATCATTCTTTAGGCATGGGCCCAGATTCATCATGATAAGATGTTCCGGCAGAAGTCAGATGAAAACCCCATCTTTGACTTCTTAGAGGCATACACAATATCAGATGAAAGCTAGATTTTAAAGCTGTGTAGTCTAAACCTTCCGGTTTACCAGATAAAGTCACCGAAGCCAAGGAAATAATGAAGTAACATTTGCTGAGCAGCTACTATACAGAGTAATACTACTCAAAGTATCAGGAGTCCACCAGTGGAAGTCAGTCCTAGCAGCAGAATGAAGGCTGGTCTGGGGGTAGAGAAATCAGTTAAGTGGTTACTATAACCATCCGGCAATGATAGCAGGAACTGGGAATGAAGGGAGACACGTGTTTCCTCGTCAAACAAGAAAGTGCAGAATTCAGGATTTAGGGAACTTAGCAAAGGAAGAAAAAGGTGTTCCCAGACTGAGGAGTCAGAAGAAGGTGAGGCCTTTAGCCAAGAGGGTCAGTAAGAACAGAGTAGGTGAGGACAGAAGATGGAGAGAGAAGAGTAGCTAATGAGCAAAACTGGACTTATCTGGTTTGTGAGGCTGGGGGGACACTGGTGTGGAGCCATGTGGTGAGTGGGTGAAAATTCAAGTCAGATCTCATTAGCAGAGACGGAAGCTAGACAAGAATGGGAGCCTGGGAAATGACAGTGTTTCTAGGGCGGGTGGAGGCACAGGATCCAGCACAGCGCAGTGGGAAAGAAGCAGGAAAGCCTGGTGCTGAAGGAGCCGGAAGAGAAGAGAGCTTCCAGATTGCCGCACCTGGGCAATAGCGCTCACGCTACGGAGAGCTCAAGTCGAGCTCAAGTCTGAGGAATAATCTGGAGAGATCCCAGAGGCTGCTCCGAACCCAGGCAGGAAGAGCAAAAGTCATAGTGCAGAGCTGGAAGCAAGCAGATTGTGAGGAAGCAGAGCCTAGCAGTGACAGGAGAGAGCAGTAGAATTGTGCAATAACCACTGGAGAGGTGAGGGTTATAATTGGCCAACCTTGAGTGCTTCTCAACGGATTTTGTTGTTAGGTGCTCAGATTCTTGGGTCTCATCCCCTTATTTCTGCATTCACTCTCATTCCTGACACTTAAGTTTGCCTAATCTGGTCTCTAGGTGACTGCACCCCATAGAATTTGACTGCATTAAGGATTAAATAGGATTTTGTGAGCAAGCCTCAGCACAACTATTTGTAATAACCCGCTCCAAAGAAAGCTAAATTATTCAGGACGTGGTCTGGTTCTGCTTCCGTTCACAAAGGCTTAATTTATGTCTTTTCTGAGCCTGTGCCTTAGAGAAAGGAAGGGATTGCAGTTAAAAGTCTTGTCTATGAGAAAAAAATATATATTTTTAAAGTTATTAGTAAATTGACCTGTAAGTATAGTCATATCTCGGAACTCTGTTGTGTGTGTGGCGGGGGGGGTCTGTGTGTGTGGGTGTATGTGTCTCTCGCTTTCTCTGTCTCTGTCTCTATCTCTTTGACACCCAGGCACCCACACAGTAGATGTTATAAAAGTTATACGAGTTTTTCTGGCTCTTAGACCATCATTATTAAGGAGTAATAATATGGTTTCCAAAACATTTTTGTGTTGGCTGTGTAACAAATCTTAACTGTAAAGATGTTAAGCAGTAACCATTATATTACAAATAAAACTTACACCTGTCTCTGTCTAAAATGTTACAGTTTATTATTATTGTTGTTGTTCTAAGGAAAGGAAAAAGCAACCCTATAGGTATAACCCTTCACAAAAGAAAAATATCATGCTGGCAACTCATTATTTCAGGTTGTTATTATGTTAGATGGTAGCTTCTAGGTATGAGGCACATACCGATAATGACCACATTAAGGCAGAACCTCATTAATAATAGATGAGATCTGATTATATCCATTCCTGATGTTAGTTTAATAACCTGTGGCATTTTTGCAACAACAAATAATTTGAACTTTTTTTGCTTTTTAAAAAAAATCATTCCTGGCACATCTTCGTACCAAGCTGGAGAAAATAGGCTGCTTTTGAATCAAGGAATAATCCCTGACATGGGTCTTTCTAATGCCTTTCAACAGTAAGAATTGATATTTCAAAGAAATAATAATCATCATCTTAGACTGAATTTCTGGCCCCTTAAAGATATTGGGAGAAGGGGTTTGATAATTTTTCACTGTTGTGTGTCATGATTTTGTTGTTGTTGTTTAAGATTTATTTTTTATTTTAGAGAGAGAGAGGGAGAGAGAGAGCACGAGTAGGGAGGAGGGGCAGAAGGAGAGGAGAGAGAGAATTTTGAGCAGACTCCCCACTGAGTGTGGAGCCGGATGTGGGGCTCGATCCCACAGCCCTGAGATCATGACCTGAGCTGAAATCAAGAGCTAGACGCTTAACTGACTGAGCCACCCAGATGCCCCGTGATTTTGTTTTTTATAATAGAATACATCAGCTTCTGTATTCACGCCAGACCCAAATGCCTTGTATTTCCTGCCAGGGCACTTGGTCCAGTACAGTTAAATTCTGTAAGAATTGAACAGATATTCTGCATAAAGTACTTGGTTTGTTATTTCACATTACCAGAAACTTGGTTGCTTTTTTTCTTGCTCAGTTTTTATTTAGTTCTTCACCTCTTAATAAACTCTGTGTGTTAGGCTGAATGACAGCCTCCCACTTAAAGATGTCCATATGTTACCTTAGATGACAAAATGGACTTTGCAGGTATGAATAAGGATCTTGAGATGGGGAGATAATGGCAGATTATCCAGGCATGTCTCCTTCTATGGTGAACGAAGTGCCGGAAGCAGACTGGAATCATGGGCTTTGAAGATGGAGAAGGAGCCACAAAGCAAGGTATACAGGCAGCCCCCAAAAAGCTGAAAAAAAACCCACAAAGAAATGGATTCTCCCTTCACATTCTCCAAAGAACCAGCCCTTCCCACACCTTGAGTTGAGCTCTTTAAGACTCATTTCAAGACTTCTCATCTCCAGAACTGTAAGAGAATACATTTGTGTGGTTTTAAGCCACTAAACTTGTTACTTGTTACAGCAGCAATTAGAAACTAATACAGCCCACATCTGCTCTCCTTTCAAAAGAGAGAGGGGCAGATTGTATGGAACAAAGAAATAAATAAATAAAATCTTAAAAAAAGGAAAAGGAAAATCAATAGGTATTATTACAATCCATGTTTGCTCAAACAAGAAAAGATGGCTTTTGTAAACTATAATTTTCCTGTTGAAAGATAATGCTTGCCTATATAGAAAGTTGAAAATGCAGAACAAAAAGGAAAAATAAACAGCCACTACTGACATTCTGTTCTTTTTCCTTCCAGTCTCTTTTCTATGTATATTTGTATATACTTGAGCTTCTGTTATCAGAATGTGGGAAATAACCACAAGAGACAGATATCTGTTGCTCATTTTGTAAAGAAGGAAACTGAGGACCAGAGAGGTTAAAGTCATTTTGCTCAGTCATACTGCTCATGAGAGTCTGGATTCCAGAGATCTCGTTAACAACACCCCTCTTCTACCCCAGCATATGCTGTGAAGTTACGAAGTGGGAGTAAAACTATAGGGGGGGCGGGGAAGATCCATCCATTTTGATGGAGGCTTTAAAAATCCAATCCTGCTTAAGGGAACCCACAAGGGAACCAGAAGCTTTGGAATGTGGTGCTGATGAACCTCCCCTGCATGAGCCAGTCTTCCTTTTTTCTAAGCTGATTCTCCTAACAAGCCAAAGGCTGGGAAAACATTAGTTAGATGTAACTGTTACTAAGATGAGATGCATAAATTAAAATCCCCTTTCATACCAGCAGCCAAACTGCCCCCATTCATAGAGCTGAAGGGAATAGAGTCTTGTCTTTTTCTTTTAGAGAGGGTGGAGAGGGGCAGAGGGAGAGGGAGAAAGAGAATCACAAGCAGACTCCCTGCTGAGCACGAAGCCTGATCTCACAGCGCTTCAATCATGACCTGAGCTGAAAACAAGAATCAGATGCTTAACCGACTGAGCGGCCCAGATGCCTCCCTTCCTTCCCTCCCTCCTTCCCTCCTTCCCTCCTTCCTTCCTTTCTTCCTTCCCTCCCTCCCTCCTTCCTTCCTTCTTCTCTTGAAATTCTCCAGATAAAACCTTTCACATTCATGCATTTTATCTGTTGTGTTAATAATACTATACTACTCTATTTTGTTCCACTTAAATATATTTGCTTTGTCTTTTCAAAAAGAACTTAGACAGGGGCGCCTGGGTGGCTCAGTTAAGCGTCTGCCTTTGGCTCAGGTCATGATCCCAGGGTCCTGGGATCAAGTCCCGCATTGGGTTCCCTACTCAGTGGGGAGCCTGCTTCTCCCTCTGCCCCTTCCCCCTGCTTGTGCTCTCCCTCTCTCTCATGCTCTCTCTCTCAAATAAATAAATAAAATCTTTAAAAAAAAAAAGAACTTAGAAAGGAAGAAAGAGGAGGCAGGGAGGGGAGGAGAGAAGAAGGGAGAGAGGGAGGGAGAAAGAGAAAAAGAAGGCTCATTGAGCTCTATGCAATGAGAAAAATTGATTAACATGCTCTCATAATTTTTGCATATTGGTTTCATCCATAGGCTCCTTTTTTATTCTTATTCATTAAACATTTCTATTTGTGCCAAGCAATTGGGAATTGCTTGCATTTAACAGTTTCATGCCTCGTGCAGTCAGTGATGTAGGAAAAGTAATGTAAATGAAAATAAATTGGGTATTATGCCCAGTAGGAAAGCACCCCAGCCTGTATCCCACCTCTAATGCACTGCCTAAGCCGCAGTGCAGAACTTCTAATGCACTGTAATTTCCTCTTCATAACGTGCAAAATACAGCCTCCACTAATGGTCAATTTGAAGGCTATTTCATAAACGGAGAGAATATCCGCATCCCGTGAACTCCTTGGGAAGCTGGTGTCCTCTATGAGTTCTGGCCACGACATTCATCCTGAAGGCAGTTTGGAGAGAGAGACAATAGCCAATAAAGCTAAATCACTCAAGAGACAGCAGAGAGCTCTCCTCTGTGCCTGGGTGGTGGAGCTGGGCCGTAGCCAAAGCTGTTCTATCTATTCAGAGTGCAGTTGGCCCTCCTTCAAGATCATTTCCCCAGTAAAGCGGGGAAGGGGATATGGGATTGGAACTGAGCTGAGATCCCTGACCCCTTTCACACAGAGTCGATAGCCACAGAAATGTGCTGCCCACATTTCTCTTTATTCCATGTATCTATTGCTCACAGTCCCAGGGCTTGCCTGTTTCAGAACAATCTAACTACATGGTTATATAGTACATGAGAGATTTGCTCATTCTTATGTTAGGACCCAAACCCAGTGATGATATGGTGGCGATGGCAGAAGCTAGCTTTGACCGAACACTTGCCACACACCAAGCACTACTGAAAAAGCTACGTATCTTCTCTCTCACTTAATTCTCAGATCAACCCTAAGAGGTAGACACTATTTACAACCCCTGTTAGCTATACTAGAAAACTGAGGCACAGGGGGGATAAAGAACTTCCCCGAGACAACAGTAGCTATTACATGGAGGAGCCAGGATTTGAACCCCAGTTGTCTGCCTCCAGAGTCATCAGCCAGCCTCCCTACTGCCTCTTTGACACCTAGTTTTGCTAATTCTCACAGCAACCCCCAGGACAGGTTATACACGATGAAGACACATGGCCTTGGCCAAGCTCACTCAGTCTCACATTTGTTTACAATTCCACGGGGCACTGGTTTTGCAAACATTTTTCTTCTGCTGAAGTCTTCCTAGAAGTGAAAATTTATAGGAAGCTTGGGGCCAAATAAAACTTTTCAGATTGGTGTGAGAAAAGGGAGAACCCTGCCACTCTCTGCACCCCCACTTCGACAGGGGGACAACATCCTCTTTGTTCCTGTCAAAGCATTTATCATAATTGCCAATTATCTTATGTCACAATTTGATACTTATTCATTGACTATTGGCATAACCAGCCTGTAAGTGCTATGAGGGCAAAAACTCAGTCTATCTCACCCGCCACTGTACGTCGAGCACCCGGCCACGCTCCAGGCACATGGTCAGCATTCAGTAAATAATTACTGAGGGGCACCTGGGTGACACAGCTGGTTAACCATCCGACTTTTGGTTTCGGCTCAGGCCCTGATCTCAGGGTCTTGGGATCGAGCCCCGTGTCCAGCTCTGCACTCGGCGCGTAGTCTGCTGGAGATTCTCTCTCCCTCTCGCTCTGCTCCTCCCCCTGCTCGCTTGCTGTCTCTCTCTTTCTCTCTCTCTAAAATAAATAAATAAAATATTTAAAATAAATAACTAAATAAATAATTAATTACTGGGATGTACAGGTGAGGTCATAGTTTTTTCCCCAAATCTCATTATGGAGCAAATCAGGACAAAACAGAACTTCCAAAAACTGGAGAGCAGCGGGAAATGTTAAATGAGGTTTTCAACTGATTGAGGCTTTCGTCGATTTCTATTGCTATAAATCACTTCCCGGGGCCCTGGGTCTAAACTGTTGCCGCTGCCACTGCAGGGGGGAGAGAGAGAGTCGGTGAGGCCAGGGTGTGGCTCGGCTCTCGGCCCACTGGAGCCCCGAGGAGCAGGAAGAGAGGATGAGCCATGAGCCCAATGAGCGTCTTTTAGGGAGGTCGACAACTACGCTGATGCACAGAGGGGTTGTTTACTTCTTTTAATTTGAAAAGTCTACCCACAGCCTACCTGGTGAATTCCCAAGAGAAACTAAAGTAGCATGTACTGAGACATTTCCGTGTTCCAAAGGTTTCTATCGGGAAGTTCTTCTAAAAAAGTAGAGGAACCATTAGAGTAAAAGTCAATAAATTTGGCTAGATCAAATAAAGACGTAAAATAGTCCAAATAAAGTGAAAAAAGAAATTAAAAAAATATTTTTAACAAGTTTGACAGACGATATTAAAAGATCACCCCGATTAATAGAAAAAAGGCTCAGAGTCCATAGACAATTCTGCAATGGGATGAAAAGACAATTCTCCAAAGAAGGAATACAAATGGCAAATAAATATAAAGCTGTTCAATTTCACTGCAAAAGAACTGTGACTTAAAACCACAAGGCAATGTCATTTTTAAAGTCAGGTTTATTGAAGTATAATTTATGTACAGTAAAATTCACCCTTTTCAAATGTATAGTTCAGTGAGTTTTGACAAATGTATAGTCGTGAAAGCACCAGCAAAATCGAGATATAGAACATTTCCATCAGCCCTAAGAAATTCCCTCAGATCTCTCTCCTGTCAATCCTTCTCACACCCAAACCCCAATCCAACTTTTTTCCCTGATAGTTTTTCCTTCTCTGGGATGTCACGGAAATAGAACCATACAGTAAGCTGCCTTTTGAGTCTGGCTCAATGTCTTTTTCAGTCTATCACATTTGTTAAGATGTGAAAGGTAACATTACTGGTGGTGAGCATGCTCTGACAGAGCTAGTGTGTGGATAACTGGTATAACCTCTCTCGGGTGCAAACTGGCAATGTGTATCAAGATCCCAACAATATCAATGCGCTTCAATCACTAATTCCATTTCTTTCTTACTTGCCTATGCTTCCAGTGTTAAGACACCCCCTGACAAATGTCCAGACTCGTGTTACAACTTGATTCTAGAGCAAAGAGAGATGGTTCCATCCCCTGCATCAGGAAGTGCTCTTTTGTTGGCCTTTCTCCACAGAGTAGGACCTTCAAAGAAACCCAG
Organism: Mirounga leonina; assembly: GCF_011800145.1. Taxonomy (NCBI): domain Eukaryota; kingdom Metazoa; phylum Chordata; class Mammalia; order Carnivora; family Phocidae; genus Mirounga; species Mirounga leonina. The sequence continues at coordinate 42,584,312 of NW_023270433.1, read as the reverse complement.
CAGAAAGCACTCGAGCTTCTAGGTTAACATTCTAGGAAACGTTACAGAAAACTTCGGAGGCAGAAAAACAGCAAATATTTTTTCCAACAAAGAGGAGTTTGCTCATTATCTTCCCTTTTTTATTTTTTTCCTTGTCCTTTGCACTATCTACCAGAAGCTCTTCTACTGCATGCACAACATATAAATTCTAGCCATCCCAATGATCCTCTGGAAGAGGAAAATAAGGGAAGAAAATTTTCTTTTAGATAGAATTGTCCTTGTTTTGCTTCAGGCACATTAGTCATTAGCCCAATGATGTCACTAGCTAGATCGCTGGGCTGAGCAGCATAAAATGACCACACAAGTTCAATGAAGGCAGATAGCAAACCCCCATGTTAATTATCAACCATCCCAAAGAGAGAGTTGAAGAGAAACTCATGTCAAGGAAAGGGGAGGCCCGATGCACATCATTAGTGCTCAGGGAGGAATTAGGCCCATGTAACTGCTTTCAGCGGGAGATAGGACAGCTCTCTCCCTTTCAATATACATATTCAACATCCATAATCTTCAGGATTCCTGAACACTCCTTCAAGAATCCCAGTTATTTCAGCAATAATTGCCAAACATCACAGCTTTTGCCAACACTCTGGCCCCGGTTTAGGGAAACACTGTTGTCGAATTTAGATTCTCACTCCTTCTCATCTTCACACTTTTCTCGGGAGCACAGTTCACAGGAGGTTCACTTATAAATGTGTATGGAAAGTCACAATGGACTGACAAAGTCAACAACATCCCTACAAGTGGCCGAGCTCAGCAGAAGCTTTCACCCGTCATCTATGGTCATCTCTTCTTCCTAATGAGAGCATGGGAGGTAGAAAATGTAATCCAGGCTGGGAAACACCAGTCACAATAGAGGTTGTGACATACCTGTTCTTAGAGATGATAAGAATACAAACGAGGCCCATCCATCTTGGATTGCTTTGAGGCTTTCCTGTTTTAACCATGGGGTTGGTTTTGAGAGTTTGCTCATGCCTATGATTTTACATAAGGTAAGTTTGGGTTACTCTGAAGAAATTGTCCTAAGTAACCAACTAGACAATGTGTCCCATTCATGTGATGGGATTATTCAATCCTAGAGACAATTGTCCATGTAGAATAGGAAGCCTATGAGGTGAAAAACATAGCATCTGTTCATGAATCTTCTTTCCTTAATACTGAGGACCCACTGGACCTTCTGAATGAATATGTCTCATTTCATTTCAACTCAGCCAACCTACCTTGGCCCCGAGCAGAACCCATAAATCCACCTATAATTTATTAAAGACCTTCATGGCACTCCATTCAACCAGTTCACTCAGCAGGCTCTTTTAAAAAATGGTCCCGTCACTGGAAATGAGAAAATACAAGTCAGGGCCACACTAGGTTTAGAGTGACTGAGTTTAAATGTTTATGGACTTAAATTCGAAGTGCATCTTGTCTTGATACTGAAAGGGTGAATAGCTCTGCATTTAGCCACAACTGATGGAGTAGGTGTCCATGGATATTTCTAAAGGAAGGCTGAACAGAATTTCATTCACAACTTTCCCTTCATTCAAGGAGCCCTCAACTTCTAGAGTAAAGTTAAAAGCAATAAACGCTCAGGTTTTTGGTAAAATTGCAGTCTTTATTAGCACTTTTTTTTTTTTTTTTTGGTATCTTGAATCCCTTTAGAAAGAAATGCTTCATGAGCACACCACGTGGAAACAACCCCACTGTTAATGTGTTGCTACTATTCTGTGTGTAATATATTTTTACCCAGGGCCAGCAAAAGAAGAAATGATGCACAGATCTCTTTAGGGGAAGGAGGAAGGAGGGAAACACTGAGAAGACACAATTTCCCATAAAAAAATTCTCATCTAGTACCTGTAGATAACTGAGAAGAGTGTCTAACAATATGGGGAAAAAGTCTGAACCTTCACTGAACTTGGTATCTTCCAACCTTATCAGGGTAGCCAATGACAGAAGTAGAGGGGCCCCTCAGATTGAGAGTCAATGCACTATATACTAGGCACTGTGCTAGATGTTATCACATCCATCATGGCCACATGCAAAGGGCCCACACCTTTGTAGAAAGAAGACTTGGCTACCCTTTGCTAAGCAGAGAATGCCACAGGACCTAAGGTGAGAGGCCCCCAGGATTGGGAGGCAAAGTGTCAGAGACCAGGTACCCAACAGTGCAGCTAGCACTGGCTGCTAATTTAGAGCAATCCCTGATATTCAGAAGAATTTCCAATGGCTACAGAAGTTCAAAGAGATGAAATGCAAGCTCAAGTTCGAGGAGAGCTTTTGAGGCAGACCACACATGGTTACTAAGGTCTTCTCGACACTTCCTTAGTATGATATTCCTTACCTTAACAGTATTACTGTGGTCCCTCGCAGGACAAAGCCAGAAATTAAAATTTGTCAGGATCCTGAGAATGAATCCACATCTTACCTGAAACAAGCTAAAGAAAATAATATATCAAACTGAAATGCCAATTTTTTTTTCACAATGAGAAATTAATATCAAAGGGAATGTATAAGGTCCATTCAATCATTGCTTTCTGACTCTGTACAGAGATCTTTATGAATAATCTACTAAAATATACCTAAAAACAAGTAATAGTGGGGTGCCTGGGTGGTTGAGTTGGTTGAGCATCTGACTGGTTTCAGCTCAGGTCATGATCTCAGGGTTGTGAGACTGAGCCCTGCATTGGGCTCTGCGCTGGGTGTGGAGCCTGCTTAGGATTCTCTCTCTCCCTCTCTCTGCCCCTTTCTGCTCCCCGCTCGAGCACTCTCCCCACCCCCCAAGAAAAAGAAAAAAAAAAACCAATTTGGTTAAACAATAAAGAGAATTTATTGACCCAAGAACTCAAAAGGACTGTGGTAGGGAGTGTTCCAGGTAAGGCTTGATCCAGCAGTTTAATCACCAAGGATTAAATTCCTTTCCATCTATTTGCTCTATTTTTCATCATACTGGCACCCTCCTAGGATTACTTCTCATGGCTACAAAATGGCTGCTTGCAGCAATAAGATGTATGCATATTTTTAAAAATTCAACTTCAGTAAAAGAAGGATGGCTTCTCTCTCCAGCTATCAAACAAAGGTCCTAGACTTCATTTTGATTGGGCCAACTTAGGTAAATACCTGTCCATGAATATCACTGTAGCCAGAGGATTGGTTTAGGCCTAGGTCAGTGTCCATCCCTGAGTCAATCACTGTGACAGAGAGTATGGGTTTATGAGAATTGGTTTATGGTTGATCTCTGGAGTTAAAGGATGGTAATACCACCCAAACTACAATACAATGCTAATCAGTATATACGGGATGGGATGGATGCTTGGTGGGCAACTAATTGTATCCACTGTAAGAAGCCGTACCATACTCAAAGGTTTGATTTGTGACATGGAATCAGAATGAAGAAAAACAGATACACAAATGCTTGATGGTATCAAGATAAATAGTAGGATTCACCCAACTTTCTACATGGATTTCCCTTTTCTTTTTTTAAATTAAAGATTTTATTTTTTAAGTAATCTCTATACCCAGTGGGGGTCTCAGACTCATGACCCTGAGATTAAGAGTCACATGTTCCACTGACTGAGCCAGCCAGGCAGCCCTCCACATGGATTTCCTTACTAAGGATTCTAGAACATCTTCTGACTAACTTATGATTCTATCAAAGAATGAGTGGAACAAAGAGGCAAATACTGTATGATTCCACAGACACGAGGTATCTAGAGTAGTCAAATTTATAGACACAGAAAGCAGAATGGTGGTTGCCAGGGGCTGAGGAGAGGGAATGGGGAGTTATTCTTTAGTGGGTATAGAGTCTCGGTTTCGCAAGATGAACAAAGTAATTCTGGAGATGGATGGTGGTGATGGTTTCACAACAGTATGAATGTCCTGAATACCATTGAACCATACACTTAAAAATGGGAAAGATGTTGGGCGCCTGGGTGGCTCAGTTGGTTAAGCGACTGCCTTCAGCTCAGGTCATGATCCTGGAGTCCCTGGACTGAGTCCCGCATCGGGCTCCCTGCTCGGCAGGGAGCCTGCTTCTGCCTCTGACCCTCCCCCCTCTCATGTGCTCCCTCTCTCTCATTCTCTCTGTCTCAAATAAATAAATAAAATCTTTAAAAAAAAATGGGAAAGATGTAAATTTTGTTATGTGTATTTTACCACAATTTAAAAAAAAAAGGAATAAATGGATCCATCAGATGAGTTATGAGCATCTCTTGCAGGCCTTGGGGTTGAATTTAGGTATCTCCACTCTAAAGTGTTATGTGCTTGTTTTTAAGTCAAATTATGAAAAAAACAAGTAGTATTTCTCTGTTGCAAAAGAGGGTCAAACACTACAATGACACATAACGATGAAAATGTCAACCTTTGGGCTCAAGGACCAGGTTGGAGGCAGTCCCCTAGTCTCTGGCCATTCCGAGATTTCAGCTAAGTGTGTCCTGCTTCAACTGGCATAGCTGGAGACAATTTAAGTTGTGTTCTAGGAGAAAGACCCCCACCCCCACCCCCAGTGCTCTGCCACCTCATCATTCAATAATAGCTGGGAGGTGACAGAGATCCCCTGGCCCAGATGCTCTGAACACAAAGCCCAGCTTCACCAGTGTGAACAACATTCCATCCTCAGTGGCCGTCTTCTGCGAAGTTTGCATCATGAGCATCAGTGCCAAGCAGCAGAACCTCTGGCTCTCTCTGCGAGGCCAGCTCATTACTGGACTACCTGCGAGGAAGTTGCTGGAGGCATCCAGTAGAGAAGCTAGTTTGTCTCTCCTCATAATCTTACATCCAAGTGCTTAGAGGAAGCTCACGATAGTCCCTGAGCACCGGCTGAAAACAGATTGTATTTCAGAAACAAAATAAGAGGATGGAGCAAAACCAATCCTCCGTGGCAGAAGCTGCACTTCCAGGGGCCTGGGAAGAGAGCTGGGGGCGGGAGAGGAGGGAAAGGGAGAAGGAAGTCTGCGGAGTGCGAGGGCCCGATAAGGTGTGAAAGCCACGTGACACTGCAGTGGGCCTTCAGTCACCTCAGATTGGGGAATGGGGTTCTGCAGAGCTCTTGATTACATGGACTCTGATTTCTTTACACCATGTGATTCCCGCATATCTGATCACTGAACTCTAAAGACGCTATGCGGGTACTCAGTTGGAGTTCAAAAGCAACCACAGATACTCCCTTCAGAGAATATTTCTACCTAAAGGATAAATTTATGACTAAAGGATACATATTTCACTGGCTTAGTCATTCCTTTCTTTTTTTTAAGATTTTATTTATTTGAGAGAGAGAGAATGAGAGACAGAGAGCATGAGAGGGAGGAGGGTCAGAGGGAGAAGGAGACTCCCTGCTGAGCAGGGAGCCCGATGTGGGACTCGATCCCGGGACTCCAGGATCATGACCTGAGCTGAAGGAGGTCGCTTAACCAACTGAGCCACCCAGGTGCCCCTAAGCTGGCTTAGTCATTCCTATAGAATTAAATACCATCGTCTGTCGGTGGGTTAGCATTTCCTAAAGGAAGGAACAAGTCCCCAGAGAACAGCAAGACATCAGCTAGGGATGAGTTCCTGTTTTGTTTAGGTTTCATAATGAGTGAGCAGCTTAACACCTATTATGGGGGTGGTTATATATTATTATTTGTGATGTGGTAACAGTGTTTTGGGACTCTATTAAGTGTAGGACATTGTGGTAAACTCTATATATACATCGGCTCCTCTAACCCTTAAAACACAGTATGGTCAGTATCACGCCCAGTCTACAGACAAAGATATCAAACTCAAAGTATTGTAATTTGTCCAAGATCACATAGTTAAGAAACAGTAGATCTTCTGTCTGAGCCAAAAACAAAACAAAACAAAACAAACCCCTCATATTTGTAATGATTGTGGTTAAATAGACCTCTGTCTTTGTTGGACCAATGAAGCTTTGGTGGGCATTCTATACTTTTAATACTTCTCCCAGACAAAGATGAATGATGGAGAAACAAAATTTATTCTTTAGGCAAAACAGACCAAAACTTGAGGTTGCATAATGTCCCCTGTGAATGGTGATAGCCTGTCTCTTCAGGAGAGGAAAGGGATGTATTCTGAGAAGTAAATGAGTTTCCCTGTTTTCAATTTTGCTTGTGAAGCCTACTTCAAAGGACTATTGCTGGCATAACATCAAGATTAAGCAGGGGTGGCGCACCTGGGTGGTTCAGTCCATTAAGCCTCTGACTTTGGCTCAGGGCATGATCTTGGGGTTGTGGGATCGAGCCCTGCCTTTGGTTCCATGCTCAACAGGTAGTCTGCTTGTCCCTCTCCCTCTGCCATTCCCCCTGCTCGTGCTCTCTCTGTCTCAAATAAATAAATAAAAATCTTAAAAAAAAAAAAAAAAGATTAAGCAGGGGTTAGCAGACCCAGGTTCAAATTCAACTTCTACCACTTCATAGCTGGTCAACCTTGGTCAAGTCACTTAATTCCGAGAGCCTCAGTTTTCTCATCTATAAAATGGGCATCATAATAATGAAAAATTATTAGCTTCCTTTTAATGTTAGCTATTTGAATAAGCATGCCATTGCTCTTTTAATTTTCACTTCTCTAATGACTACTGATGTTGAGTATCTTTTGATGTGCTTATTTGCCACTGGACATCTTCTTTGGAAAATTATCTATTGAAATCTTTTACTCATTTTTAAAAATCAGGTTGTTGGTCTTCTTAGTATTAAGTTTTGAAAATTTTCTAAAAATAAATTCTGGATACATACCAGGTAGAGGTGAGGTATGGAACAATTGGAACTCTGATACATCACTGGTGGGAATGTAAAATGTTACAACCACTTTGGAAAACTGCTTGGCCAGTTCTGAAAAAAATTAAATACATACCCACAATATGACCCAGCCATTCTAGTCCTAGGTTTTTACCCAAGCAAAATGAAAACATACGTCTAAGCAAAGACTTGTGCATGAATTTTCATAGCAGGTTTATTGGTAATAGCTCTGAACCAGAAGCAACCTAAAAGTCCATGAAGAAGTGAAAGGATAAATGAACTGTGGTATATCCATACCATGGAATATTACACGTCCAGGAGTGAAGTACTGATATATGCTCCAACATGAATGAATCTCAAAATAATGATGCCAAGTGAAAAAAGCCAGACAAGAAATAGTATATATTATACAATCCCATTTATACACAATTCTAGAAAATGCAAATTAATCTATAGTGAAAGAGGCAGATCAGTGATTGCCTGAGAACAGGTGGAGGGGCATGGAGAGGTAGAAGGGAGAAAATACAAAGGAGCACAAAAACATTTTCCAGGATGGAGCGCCTGGATGGCTCAGTCGGTTAAGTGTCTGCCTTCAGCTCAGGTCATGATCCCAGGGTCCTGGAATCGAGTCCCACATCGGGCTCCCTGCTCGGCGGGAAGCCTGCTTCTCCCTCTCCTCCCTGCCTCATGCTCTCTCTCACCATCTCTGTTTGTCTCTCTCACAAATAAATAATAAATAAAATCTAAAAAAAAAAAAAAAAGAAACTTTCCCGGATGATGGATATATTCACTATTTTCATCACAGTTATAGTTTTCCAGATAAATATATGTATACAACATAATTGTATATAATTTTATGTATCTACCAAAATGTATCCAAATATGTGTAGTTTATTATATGACAATTACGCCTCATTAAAGCCTTAAAAATGTCTTCGCTCCCAATATTCCCCTGGCCTTGTTGCCCCTGACACAGAGGAGGGGCCTCCAGCAACCACGTGTATACCACACAACCCGACCTTCCTGGCCAGAGCTGGTCCATCTGACACTGCAGGTCACTAAAAATGAGAAATATGAATGTTTCTAGACAAAAGGTCCATGATTTTCTTTTTCTGAGGTCCCTGGAGTTGCCTGGATCTGGCCCATCCAAAGACTGGTTATTTTAATTCTTAGATTTCAGGACTCAAGTGTCCCATCAATAAATTCCTTTCATGCTAGCTAGCTGGGGTTGATTTCTGCTTTCTGCAACCCTGGGGAAGAAATGAAATTGACATTTAACTCGTGGCACTGATATTTCTTATACTTTCAATCACAAATAGCCACACTGCTATTTTATAAAAATAGGGTGTTGAACTGGCCGTGAGTCATTCGTCCATCCCTTCATTTCACAGACTTTTATTTGATGGCATACTACATGCCAGGTGCACAGTACCAACCATTTTCACATCTTCAAATTATGTAACAGCCTGTATAACAATCTCATTTTACAGTTGAGAAGCTCAAGTTCAGAGGGACTCAGTTACTTGCTTAAAGTCAAAGAATCCTTAATAGGCACTGGATCCAATCATTTTGAGTCCAGGCCTGTCTAATTTCAAAGGCCACACTCTGCCACATTCATTACCCAGCTCTGTTCCCTGGTTGTGGTCAGCCCCAACATCAACAGTGTGCCCGTGTCCAGGCACCAGCTAGTGACTTTTGGAACCAGGGACCCAAGATGCTTCCCTGATCCTCTCATGGCCAACAACAGTGTCAAGGCATGGGAGCTCTGGGCGGGCCTTGCCCCTGCGGGCCTCAGTGTCTTCGGAACAGATGAATGATCTACTCTAAAAGGCAGGAATAATCGGGAGATCCTTTTTTCCCCGGTGTTGCTCTCTGTTACCTAGTCATGAAACTGACTCCTCAGTAACAAACGAGCAGCCAAATCCTGAAAATAAAAATGGTCATCCACAACTACAGGAAATGTCCAAGGAATGGCACCCCTGTCCACAAATCAAAAGATAACGGGGCTAGGATATTCTTCCTGAGAACCCATGGGAACTTTGCACACGTAAAAAAAGCTCAGGTTTGAAGCTGAGCTTTTTTTATACCATTGCTGGAAACACCCCTCATAATTTCAGGAGCACAGGTTCAAGCTAAAACCAGAGACCTCATGATACTTTCTTTTCCTCAGGGAAGTAAGTCTACCAGAGTAGGAGAAGATTTTCATTTTCAATTTGAGAGATTTCAGTATAGTTTAAATGTGTTGCTCTTGAATTTAAAAATACAGTAAAAGATGTCTCAATAAAAAAAATAATAAAAGGGGAAAATCCATAGATCTTCACCTTATATATTCTTCCTTGTCATCAACCTGTAGAAATATGAAAGCTGCCCAGAGCTCATGTGCACTGGAAATCATCATGGTGACATCTGGAAGAGGGAAAATGGATGCAAGCATTCAATAACCTGGTAGTATGAACATAGCTTTTGTTATCATATCCATATGGTAAAAATTATACACACGTTAAACATATTTCAAACACTAATAACATAGGGTAATATTTACAATTTGTTAAATTATAAAAATAGAGTACAAAGACAGGTATTCAGTTTGATCCTGACGTGTGTGGTGTGTGTTTACGTGTGTGTGTCATGAAGAAATATACCAAAATATTAACAGCAGTGATATCCGAGTGTGGGTAAAATGCCTTTCTTCTTTTATGTAGTATCATTATTAAAATACATATATGCTAGGGCGCCTGGGTGGCTCAGTTGGTTAAGTGACCGCCTTCGGCTCAGGTTATGATCCTGGAGTCTCTGGATCGAGTCCCGCATCGGGCTCCCTGCTCAGCGGGGAGTCTGCTTTGCCCTCTGACCCTATCCCCTCTCATGTGTTCTCTCTCTCAAAATAAATAAATAAAATCTTTAAAAAAAACCCAAAAAACAAACAAACAAAAAATACATATATGCTAAATGTAATGTGGTATTGTCAGCAGATAGGATCCTGGAACAGAGAAAGCATTAATGGAAAAACTTGTGAAATCTCAGTAAGTCTGTACCCTAGTGAACAGTAAGGTGCCAGTGGCAATATCTTGCCTCGATAATTGTACCATAGTTATGAAGGATGTTAACACTATGGAAAGCTGAGTATATCTCTGTACTATCATGCAGTTCTTTTATTAATAAAATTATTTTTTAAAATAAAAAGCTTTTAAAAATATATATATGGCAAGACAAGAGGAACAACGGTGACAGACAAGCCATTCTTCTTTGTTAGGACTGCATAATTTAGTATGTATAAAATGTTTTATTTTCCAGATGTGTCTTGTTCTTCCATCTAGACTGTAACTTTTTATGGCCAGTGCTCTCCCGGCTCCTCTGGATCCCCCAGACAGCACTGAGACCAGCGCTGGGCTATGGATGTGCAACCAAGATCAACAGGTTCGTTGACTAGTTGACTTGCCCTGAGAAAAGACACTAAAAGGGACACCAAAAACCCACTGTGAATGCTGCTTTTTTCCCATTTTGGCAAGTGCTGATAGCTCAGTTCCAAGTGCATTTTTGATGAACAAGAGAAAATATTAATAAACTAATTAGTTTGAAACATATGAAATGGCATTTTTAGCTAAAGATATCTCATATCTGCATTCATATGTTCAACTTAAATAATAAGTCTTTTACATTAGTCATTGAGGGAGGGCATCAGAGACAATACCTAACAAGTCACAGTGCACACTTTAACGCAATCATTATTTCCATGAGTTCCTCTCCTACAGGGCTTGCTACTTTGCACTCTCAACTCATACATTCTCTTCTTCTCCAAAAGTTACATGAGCAACAAAATTCTCCCCAGGAGTTTGGGATAAATTTCTAAAACACCAATTCAGGAACGCCTGGGTGCCTCATTTGGTTATGCGTCTGCCTTCTGCTCAGGTCATGATCTCAGGATCCTGGGATCGAGCCCTGAGTTCTGAGATAGGCAGCAAGTAACTCATTACTATTTTTTTAAACCTCAGATTTATAATTGGTTTATCTTTTGCTTTTGACTGTAAATGAGAACAGATTCGAGGTAACCCTTCTAAAGGCCTTACATTCACACTCACTCACTCCCTTGCATCCGCAAATGGTCTCTTGAGTGGGGGAGAAAGAAGCACAGGAAGAGCCAGGGCTATGGGACCACGCGCAGTGCTGGCTGTGTTCACGTGGGACACATCAGCAGAGCATCAGCCTGTGCGCACCTGCAGACAAAAGGAGGTTGAGAACCACTGTTACGAAGGCTTAGCAACTGCCATGTGTCCCAAATTCAGAACTCAAGAGTCTGTTTAACTATTTCACCACACACAAGACGTTTATTTGACAGGTATATGCAACCTGAGATCTGTAAGGGTATCTCTTGTGCTATGGCCATATTCACTGAAAGCAATGCTTTTTAAACTTTTTTTGTTACTAGAGAATGTTTTTTCTCCAAACCCAATCTTACAAAAATTCTCCCTGAGTGCCTACTGTGTGCCAGGAAGAGCTATATTACAGTCATTAATAACACAGATGCTGTCCCCATGCACAAGAAATTAGTTGTGTAGACAAACAATAAGTCAGGCAGAGAGTAAAGAATTATCAAGCGCAAAGCGTCATGAGAGAAATGAAGAGGATACCAGGCCAGGGGGAAATCTAATCAGATAGGGAGATCAGGGAGGGTTTCTCTGAAGCTTTAAGTTTAGGCTGAGACCTAAAGGCCGAGGAGAAGTCAGCCAGGCAAAGAACAGGAGATGGTGCACGAGGCCAAGGACAGTTCTTGAGGTTGGCAAACGAAAGTGTGACCTGGTGCTGATCTGCAGAACTGGGCATTTTCTCCCTGGTAATGCTGAGAGGCCCAGGTAAACATTACAGAGGGCCTACTTTGGACTGACAGAGAATTGGAAATTCTGGGCAGTGGGTGTCACTGAGGGTCTAGGAGGTAGGGGAGATGAAGGTACTTTGAGAAATATGAAGATGTTAACATTCTGTAAGAGATCGGAGAGACCCCATGTTTACCAATGCAGACACTTTATTGTGTTTCCTCCTCTGATGTCTTTGCAGAGATCTGAATGCCTCTGATCCATCACAGGGACTCGGAAATGTTGAGCAGATTTCGCTAAAATCTGGAGGTGCCTGGAATAGAAGTGCAAGTTCACATCATCAGGATTATATCATTTCTTAGAAGACAACCATCATCTATATAACAACAAACGGAGCCTAAAGCAGCACTTTATTCCAGTACTTTTCTATGATTCCATCCCTCAACTCGGGGAGTATTGTAAAATCTGTGATAACTTGCCATGTCCCACATACTATCCACCATTACAATAAATCAAGGTTTCATGTTTGTAATTTATGTCTCAGCACTTAGAGAATACCTTGCTAGTTATTTTAAATAGATAAATCAAATCAAAACTTTGTTAATAAAATATTAGAAATGTCATAAGAGCTCTGATTTATTTAAAGATGTCTAACATTCTTGATCTCCATTTATTTCAAGTTTTAAGAAGAAAAATGGTTAGCTGGATCATCCTGCTCTTATTTTTATTCCTTAATTTAGGAGATTACATCTCAGCTCTAAAATCATTTTTAATAATGAGATATGCAATTTTTAACTGTGATGTTTTTTAAAAGAATAAACATGATTAAGATTAATTCATGCAGTCCCAGATATACTTGAATAATGGATTAGTCTGTATAGCACATTTGATTCATGTCTGATAGTCAAGCTTTTTTATTTTAGTTGCATCCATATACACAGAAATTTACTCCTTTGTTTGCTTAAAAGCCAGAACTGCTTATGTAATAGAAGGAAATGAATATAGACTGAACACTCCTGGGAGTACATTCCAATTTCCCAGATTACCAATTGTATATATTCACAGAGAATGATAAGGATACACCAAGTTAACATTATAAAACAAAGAGCGGAAGGTATTCATGGATTACAGAAAGGTTCTTTTCAGAAGTAGAGTACCAGAAGGTAAGAATTAAATAAATGAGAAAAAGTAAGTAAAGAGGGCAGCAGAAAACTTTTCAAAGTGATGGATGGCATAGAATGTGGTGATGGTTTCACAGGTGTATACTTATCCCCAAACTCCTCAAGCTGCATACATTAAATATGTACAGTTTTTGAATGTCAATCATCCTTCAATAAAGGGGTTTTTAACAACAACAAGTGAAAGAATTAAATAAATGGAAGGCAATGAAAGGAAAAGACAAAATCTGGATAAGCATACAGGAGAGGAATGAAAGGGATACTTTCCTTTTCTAGCAAAGAGTTACGTCCATACCAGATCTCAAGACAGAAATCAATTATGCATTTTTGGTGCCAACTTACTTATATTTTCCATCAGGGAGTATGAGGGGCAAATTTTTGTCATTGACCTTGGAAATAATCACCAACATTCTTCACTTACTACTTGAATGATTTTTGTCCTCTTTGCATTATTGAACATATATATTTTTGATGCTGATGAAAACTCAGGCAAAACAACATAATGGAGCTAGTCACTGTTTTTACAACTTCAAAAGGGCCAGCAAAAAGACCTAGTCTGGCATCATCTTGGTGGGCCTGTTGATTTTTTAGTATTTGCCAAATAACCCTATTAAGTGACAACAACGTTGAATATAAAATTAACACTTATTGTAAATTGAGAAATAATCCATGATAGGAAGTTTTTAAAAAGGCAAAAGAAAGCTAGCAGTTCCTAAGGATATTCCTTAGTATTGGCTAGACTTAACAAAGCATAAGAATTGGGGGAAAAAACTTACCTAGGCTCAGCAACCAATAGCCATGTGATCTAGAAAAACTCAGGAGCTTCAGTTTTATCATGTACAAGGTAAGAGTATTAAACAGTGTGATCTCTTAGGTCCTGTTTTAGCTGTGAAGTCCACTATGATTGACCACCCGCCACGACACTGTTGCCTTCCATTGAGTACAGAGCCTTATAACTTCCAAGTGTGCTTAAATGACAAATTACGGGCTAGTTTAAGAAAACACCACCCTTTCTAGCCTAGGTCTTGCTACCCTGGAGAAATACCGAACATTAACATTTAAAAGGATCCTTATACTAGTTATCTGTGTAAACTCAAGATTAAAGCAACATCCTCCTTTCAATTTCACTTCTATTCCTTACGTGATTTGTTCAAAACCAAAGGAGGTAGGACACTGTTTTCTCCTCTCATTGATGGCAGTTCACCAATACTCCATTGCACACACATTACTCACTGTACTCACCCTATTTGCACACACATTATAGAACTATCAAACAGTAATAAGAATCATATAGTCAAGGAACAGATGCTGCAGACAGACTGCAGGTTACGTGAGTGTCCATTTTTAAAGCTGTATGTATTTTAAAGGTGAATTGAAAAAGAGAAAGAATTGTTTACTATGCCCGAAGAGGCATACGTGGGGACAATTGGCAAAAAGCAGAAGAGTAACGAGGATTCTCAGTAATACCTAATACACAGCAAAGCCACTTAAGAAAAGTAAATAGGAAAAAATGGTTAACACTTAAACTGGGAAAAGACCAAGTTGCCAAAAACAATTTTAAACAATGGCATATAGGATTAGATGATCTACTGTTGAGTCTCCCCCGCCCCCCTTTTTCAGATCCTCAATTTCTGTGACTGACCTTCCAGTGAGGGAGACTATACCATACAATGGTAACGAGTAAAACAAACGAGCAACCAAAAGCTAAAAGAATGAGGGAAGTCTCTGTATTGCTACAGGTCAAAGTCAAGATTCAAAGTCTCCACTCCCTAGCCTGTTCAAAAGGATAAAAGAAAAACATTCAGATCCTTGAATTTAGTCCCCAAAGAGAAGCCACCCCCTTAAATAAAGCACTTCACAGCTCTCCTCTCACTGAAGCTATTGTCTTGAGCTGTTTCCACCCATGTTCCCATTAACACAGTAACATAGCTGCCCTTGGCATACGTTTGAAAAATGTAATAGCACCTTGATCCTGCATTTCTAGTTGCAGGGATGGTAGAGAGGGTTGCCGTGCGATGTTACGTGTTCTTGCACGGGAACGCTAAGGCTTTACCTACAGAGTGTGAAGAGGTAGTATGTTGGAATGAATAGTCAGGCAACTAGGATGTGGAAGATCTCACTTTGCCTAATGACCTAAAGGCAAAACCACACATGCCTTACAATTTCCTGGGACCAGAAAGACAGGAGACTCACTCTGCCTCTCCCAATTCCTGGACAATTCTGGGAATCTCACGTCTTGGACATCTCTTTGTTCTGTTTGATGGGATCTGGGGCATTACGTGTGGCCCTGAAGAGGCCCCCAAACACTGTATCTAAAATACAAGGAGGAATGTGTTCTAGGGAGAAAGGGAAGTGTCCTACTCCCCAGCTCTAGCCAGGGCTCCCTCGTGGTGCCCAGGGATTCAGTATGATGGAAGCAGACGCATTAGAACTTAGTGGTTTATGACAATGGCTTTTCACACTAACACTCAAGAAAGAAGAACCTCAAACTACCCTAAGCTCAAAGAGTATAGAGGCCTAAAAACAGAGGTAGGTCTCAGCCCTTCTCTGACATGTAAAGGCATCAATATGATAGTCATGCCTGATCAACTTAACCTGTCTGCAATTGAGGCATCCTTCCTCAACTCACAGTTATTTCTCTTTCAAATCCAGGTTTCTCTTGGGCCACTAACTGCTTTCAAAAGTATTTCAGGCAATTCCTAGATTTCTACTAAGGGTGAAAGGGCTATAAGGACATCAGTTAATGTTAACACAGGGTCCAGTACATGAGGCAGAAGAGGCCGGGATTGGCAGCAAGCCAGTTACATGCGCCTGACATGAATGGGTTTGTATATGAATAAACTGCCAACCCATGAGGCTTTTTGGTAGAGCAAGAAAGAAAATAAGCTTATGATCTGGTAAAATATTCTAAGAAGTATGCTAAGTTTGACCACAAAGTGAAAAGGCCCGCGCTTACAAAGTATTCTTTCTTAGGAAACTGAACCACAGTCTTCTTAAGCTCTCACATCTAACTATCACCTAAAACAAATATAGTAGATAAACACAGTAGTTGAGGCTACCTTGAAGAAACCACCAACCTTAGAAATGTTGGACATTTTACAGAAATTGACATGGTTTCATCAACAAATTGATGGCATTAAGAAACGTGTGTGTGTGTGCGCGCACTGTGTAGAATGAAACTTTAATGATGTTAACAACCAACTGCAATGTGTAGATTGTATTTGGATCCTAACTTGCACAAAGTAAATGTGAAAAGTCACTCTGGTGATAATCAGGGAAATTTAAACATAGACTATTAGAGGACACTGGGTAAAGTCCTTATCAGTTACAAGTCTATCCTAATGCAATGACAAGATACTTGGAAATTTTCTTTAACATTCTCAAGAAAAAAGTGGGGGAGTCGCTGAGACAACATGAGGAAAATGTTGATTTTCGTTGAAGCGGAGTGACAGATAGATGCAGGTCCCTTCTAGTCTCCTGTGACTATGTCACAATTTCCACAATAAAAAAGGTTTAGAAGCCATTATATTACCATTAATCTTAAAAAGCACATAAATATCATTATTATAACATAATTTATCTCAGCGCAAAATGGAAATAACCTCAAAGTTCTGCAGTAGGAAAAAAACTTTTAAAACTATGATAAATCCATCTGACAAAAATTATGCAGCCATTAAGATGACAATACAGAGTACAGCAACAAAGAAAGTGTTTATGGAATTATTTTTAGAATAAAGATTATATCCACATTATGATCTTAACTCTTTAAAATATGTGTGAAGATAAACTGAGCAGAAGAGTATATAAGGAAAAATAAAAAAGCAAGTTGATGTGTTATAAAGTGTGGTGGAATGTTTTTCTTTTCGGTGAGACAACACTGTTTCTCAAAGTAAAGAGCTGACATGAACAAAACAACAAAAATTGCCCTGGGCCTCCGTGTGCTGAAATGCAACACAGGGCAGCAGGAACAGCACCAGCCTTGCAGTTGGACAATCTGGGGACTTATTTACACAACCTGAGAATCGGTCTCCTCAACTCTAAAATTAATATAAAATATCTACCCTGGACGCTGCAAGGATCAGCAGTATAAGGAAATATCTATCACAATCACCTGGCATGCACTAAACCTTCTGTAAGCAGAACTACTTACTACTGTTGTATTAAAGGGGGGAGGTTTTGAATTGTGGAAAGAGCCAAGATGTCCATCAACAGATGAATGGATAAAGAAGATGTGGTATATATATACAATGGAATATTATGCAGCCATCAAAAGGAATGAGATCTTGCCATTTGCAGCAACGTGAATATAACTGGAGAGTGTTATGCTGAGCGAAATAAGTCAGTCAGAGAAAGACATGTATCATATGACCTCACTGATATGAGGAATTCTTAATCTCAGGAAACAAACTGAGGGTTGCTGGAGTGGTGGGGGGTGGGAGGGATGGAGTGGCTGGGTGACAGACATTGGGGAGGGTATGTGCTATGATGAGCGCTGTGAATTGTGCAAGACTGCTGAATCTCAGATCTGTACCTCTGAAACAAATAATGCAATATATGTTAAGAAAAAAAAGAAGAAGAAGATAGCAGGAGGGGAAGAATGAAGGGGGGGGAATTGGAGGGGGAGACAAACCATGAGAGACTATGGACTCTGAGAAATAAACAGAGGGTTCTAGAGGGGAGGGGGGTGGGAGGGTGGGTTAGCCTGGTGATGGGTATTAAAGAGGGCACGTACTGCATGGAGCACTGGGTGTTATACACAAACAATGAATCATGGAACAATACATCAAAAACTAATGACGTAATGTATGGTGATTAACATAACATAATAAAAAAATTAAAAAATAAATAAAGAGGGGGAGGTTCTGGAAAGGAGAAAAAAAGGAGGTGTGCTGATGGTGAAGCGGCTGCAGATGTTCATGGTAATACGGCTTTTGCACAAAAAATGAAGACAGGGCATTTTGCCATGAGGCCCTAAAATCTTACCTGGGCCAGCTGCAGATAAAGGCTAGTTGGAGAGGTGCTAAGTCTCGTCTGGTGCAATGAGGCAGAGGTGGGCAGTGGGGAGGGGAATAAGGTCACCCTATAGAAGAATGGGAGAGCCATATAATACTATGTTCAACCTATCCTGCAGCTCCAGGGCAAAACTTACAGGTCTAAAGGAAGGGGAAGATAGAGCTTGACTAGAGGACACTAAGAAAAAGAACCTAGAGGACCCCAAATCTGAATAAGGTACAAGAAATGTTCGGGTGCCTTTATATGGGGCTAGAGAGATGAGCCTTCCTGGCAGTGACGGACCATCCGTGACGGCCATTGTTATGATGGATGATAGGGTGTCAGAGCTTGAAGGACCTGAAAGTCATGTAAGACTATTTCGTCCTCTCTCTCTGTTCTACAAGATGAGAAAATTAAGCCCAGAAAGGGGAGGCTCCAGGGACTATGGCCAGGTTCTGTGGCAAAATTCTGCCTAGAACTCTGCCAGTGAACTTGTGCTTCATTATGCCATCCTCCAAGATGGTTTGCCCCATAACCACCATATCAATTATTTTTACCCATACTTCTTTTTTTAAAAAAAGGTTTTATTTATTTGGCATACAGAGAGAGAGCGAGAGAGTACAAGCAGGGGAAGTGGCAGGCAGAGGGAGAAGCAGACTCCCCGCTGAGCAGGGAGCCCTACTCGATCCTAGGACCCCAGGATCATGACCTGAGCCGAAGGCAGATGCTTAACCGACTGAGCCACCCATGTTCCCCTTTATCCATATGTCTTAAATATATGTTGCTCTCCCAGTCTTAGAGCAAACAATAAAATATAAGCTCTTACTCATTTCACGAATCTCTTTCACATCAAACACTCCCTGCTAACTTCGGATTATTTTGTTGCATTATTTTGTAACAAAAGAGAATGTACTGAACATTCAGTAAATGTTCCAGCAGCGCCCATAAAAATGAATGGCGCAGACCCCCGTGGTCAAGGAGCCACCAACCCAGTGAAGAAGACAAGCATGCCTACAAATATGCTTCATCCTGCAAGTACACTCTGTAATGCTCAATGTGCTGGGTCACCAGACAGAGAGAGAGAGAGGGAAAAGAAAACCTCCCTGACAGGTGATGCTGGAGGAGACCCTGAGACAGAAGAGCTAGCAGGGACAAGAAGGCAGCCAGTTCCAGGATGTGCCCGGCACGATAGCTCAGGGAAAGGTGGTGAGGGCTGAAATCACAAGAATCCCCAGAAAACATGGCAAGCAAATGGAGGAGTGGGAGTTGGGTTGGGCTTGCGCAGAGAAAAATCCATCAGGCAACTTGGCAGCAGAGTCGAGACCAAAGTAAAAACCGACCTCTTTTAAGTTGTAAGGAAATACTTTTAAAAAGAGAGAGGGGGGTGGCGCCTGGGTGGCTCAGTCGTTAAGCGTCTGCCTTCGGCTCAGGTCATGATCTCAGGGTCCTGGGATCGAGCTCCACATTGGGCTCCCTGCTCTGCGGGAAGTCTGCTTCTCCCACTCCCACTCCCCCAGTTTGTGTTCCCTCTCTCGCTGTGTCTCTCTCTGTCAAATAAATAAATAAAATCTTTTTAAAAAGAGAGAGAGAGAGAGAAGAAACGTATGTCTTGTCTCTGAGCTCTAACTCTAATCAGGTGATTAAAAGTGAACCACTGCAGGGCGCCTGGGTGGCTCAGTTGGTTAAGCGACTGCCTTCGGCTCAGGTCATGATCCTGGAGTCCCGGGATCAAGTCCCGCATCGGGCTCCCTGCTCGGCAGGGAGTCTGCTTCTCCCTCTGACCCTCCTCCCTCTCATGTGCTCTCTCTCATTCTCTCTCTCTCAAATAAATAAATAAAATCTAAAAAAAAAAAAAAAAAAGTGAACCACTGCAAAAAAAAAAAGGGGGGGGGGGAATCATCGTCACATGAAGTATAAGGAAACTCCAGGAACAGAACTAAAACTGGTCTTGGACAGATTCTGGCAGCTGTGACCAAACCTACATTTAAGGGTGTTAGTCCTGGGGCGAGCATACCCATTCCTGGCAAAACACTGCTTTTTCTTTCCTTTTATTTTTGGAATCATGCCTCTTTTCTTCTGGCTTTTACTTTCTCACTGTAGAAATCAGTTGTGGTATTTAGATGAGAAATTTCGGGACACCTGGGTGGCTCAGTCGTTAAGCATCTGCCTTCGGCTCAGGTCATGATCCCAGGGTCCTAGGATCGAGCCCCATGTGGGGCTCCCTGCTCAGCGGGGAGCCTGCTTCTCCCTCTGCTTGCTGCTTGTGTGCGCAGTCTCTCTCTCTCTCTGACAAATAAAATCTTTAATTAAAAAAAAAAAGAAAATTCAATGAAAAATACTCGTCTCCGTGATGTAGTCTCTCTGGACCTGTATAGCCTCTAACAAATGATCCTTCAAAACCACCCTGTGAGGAGGTGCTGATTGACAGCCTTCGAGAAGCAGCCCCTCCTTCTCTACAGAACAACCTCTATGGGTGTCAAATGATAGGGACATATTATTACAAGAGGGAACTATCATTACATCTTCAAATTCAAAGTCGACTCTGAGGAAACTTCCATGAGTGCTGCAAAATACGTTGTGAGCCACACAGGAAGGTCAAGCAAAGGTCGCTGTAGAAAGGGGCCCCTCAGAAGCAAAAAGAGCGGGAAGCCAACATTGCTTGTGGTCCTCCTTTGTGCGAGGCACCACCGCAAGTCCTTTATGTGTTTTTTAATGGTTGCCTTTCCTTCTTCCACTCAGATTTATTCTTCCAAGTATCTCACAGTAGCCTGTACACATTATATCATTTCTACTGAGGATGAACTTGGAGATGATTTGAGCAAGGAGACTGCCAGTGTCAGAATCAGAGACAAACCTATTTCTTCAAACTCCCAGAATATATATTCTTTGTAAGAGTTCCTACTAGTTTTCAGATGACAGAGCACTGAAGGATACACACTGACATGAACATTAGGTATTTCTTAAATACACTGTGGGCATAAAGAATGCTAAACACTCTGTGGGTTTCTGCCTTGTGTTGGCACATCCCTCTATGCAAAATTAGTACATTTTCTGAACCTGGGTGCTGATACGAGGGTGAACCCAGGAAGAAGAAAGCTGTAGGAGGACCTCACTCTCCCACTGGGCAGACTCTCTTCGAGGTGGCCCTGCACCGCTGACCACTGATTTACATTCTTCTCTGCTGCATGCTTGCCTGTGCCTATTAGACTATTAAAATATTAATAGGGTCTTGGTATCTGTCATTATTAATTTTAGAGAGTAACAAGGACATGCCAAGCCCTAGTATTGATAGATTTGCAGAATATGTTAATCATAGCACTCATTACTCAGCTAAGTTACTCTTTTTTCAAATGGTTTTTCTCCACTAATCATTTCTGATATTTAACAATTTGTCATTTCCAACTACGCATGCTTCTTAGAGGTATTCATATATGTATTTTTATAATGTCTTTATAGCAACAATTTATTAAACAATTGTGCCTCATCATGTAATGACAAAATCTTCTGACAAATACCTAGAGAATTCAGTTAAGAAATGAGTAGATTATTAAACCTGGCAGAAAATAATATGTTCCTGCTTTTGAAATGAGAAAGCTGAAGCAAAAAGTTAAATGACTTTTTAACAACTAACATGCATGAAGATCTAATATTTTCTCATTCTCGAAGCTTGAGATTTAGATTTGGGGTGTGCACTTAACAAAGGCAGACTCAAGTACTTCCCTTAGAGCATAGGACTCAAATATAATTGCAAAGGTAACTAAGAAGTATCTTTTTCTTGTCACCCAAAACCTTCAACACAAATTATGTTCAGAGGAAAAGAACAAATCATGCAGGCCTTAAGAAATAATTGCAAATCCTGTCTTCAGGTAATGATTCTTTTTTCTTTTTTTTTTAATATTTTATTTATTTATTTGAGAGAGAGAGATAGAGCACAAGCAGGGGAGAGGTAGAGGGAGGGGAAGAAGCAGGCTCCCCACTGAGTAGGGAGCCCAATGCGAGGCTCGATGTGGGGCTTGATCCCAGGACCTGGAGATCATAACCTGAGCCAAGGCAGATGCTTAACCGACTGAGCCACCCAGGCGCCCCTCCAGGTAACGATTCTTATCCCACTTTATGGTCAACGCCATCACACACACGTCTTTTTATTCTCCTCGATCTATTCCCACTATCATTTCTAAGAGATCAGCACGTTACCTGCCCCCAAAATGGGATGATGGTGGCAAAATGTATAAACCCCAGTCTTAAGTTAGGGAAGCTTATGCATCATACCCCATTACATACAGCACAATCCATACCTCAACGCTCGAGATGAATCAGTGCACACACCCTCCTTCAGATAACTGTGTTACTACATAATTACTTACCATAGTATCTTCACCCTCCAGGAAGAGGACTGATGAAAGGGTGAGGAATGCAGATGGAACCAGAAAATAATTTGGCTGGTTGCATGATCACTGTTACTATTTATTAAACACCTCTCAATGAGGCTTCAGGCAGAAGCAGAAATGTTTTCAATTTAGAGGCTGACATAGCCCCAGTTGTGCTTTATCTAAGGCTATCTCTATCACAGATCAGATAGTGATACATCTCTTTTTAACATGACTAGCATGGCTTTTCATGGCTCAGACTCACAAGATGACAAGTTAAACAATAGGCTGCTTTGCTTGTTCCTCTTAGGCCACAACTAAAATGCAAAATGAAACAAAAAACAAAAACAAAAAAACAACCCCCCAACAAACCAACCAACCTCTGGGGGAGGTGTTTTCAATTTTCGGTAATGTGTAGTTCATGCTTCAATTGATAATTCAGATCTCTTCTAACGACCTTGAAGAAGCTTACAGTTTTCCTACTATAAAGTGGAAATCTCAGTCCACCTCCCAAAAGCATTCAATAATGAATAATTCTGTAAAAGAAAACATTACATAAAACGGGATGCTCTGAAAAGAGAGGGCTGTAATGAACCCATGATTCCCCACAAACTCCTTACTTTCACTCCGGTCATTAGAAATCTTCTGAAAATTAGTTCTCTCTTTGGTATTTAGAATATAACTGAAAACTTCTTGGTGAATGAAGCTCTCCTGTGGGCCAATTCATCATTCTGAAATCAGTGATTAGTCCCTGTTAACCGTAAAGGTAGAAAGTACAGTAGAAAAGACAAGAGAATGTTGACACCATGAACATCCTAAAAGTTGTTACTTTTCTACTTAATCCCTGACCCAGCACTTTCTCCTGTGATCTCTCTCTCTTCAAGTCTAACCTGGGTGTGACAGGGTGTGGGCATGTGTAAAATAAAGGGATGAGAACAGACATTTGCTCCATCATGGACTGAACTACTGATACTCTTCATGTCAACCTTTTTGGCCAGACAGTGGCTCTCTTTGTCTCAGCCTTACTAACATTGCCACAGTAATACTATTGGGTGATGCTACGGACTGAATTGTGTCCCCCCCACCCCCCAATTCATATCGTGAAGCCCTAACCCACAATGTGATGGTGTTTGGAGACGGGGCCTTTGGGAGGTGTACAGGTTTAAATGAGGTCATGGGGGGGGGGGCTCATGGGAATCATGTCTTATCAAAAGACACACCCAAAAGCTTGCTTTCTCTCTCTCCAAAGAAGAGGTCATATGAGCACACACTGAGATGGCCAGCATCCGCAAAGCTGGCAAACCAGGTAGAGAAGTCTCACCAGAACCCGACCACGCTGGCCCCCTGGTCTTGGACTTCCAGCCTCCAGAATGGGGAGAAAATAAGTTTCTGTTCTTTAAGTCACCCAGTCTTCGGTATTTTGTTACCACAGTCTGAGCTGACTAAACCAGCTGGGGAGACAGAGATATTTTGGGAAGAGTCATTTCCATAAAAATAGAGTTGCTCTAAAAGCAATGGACAGTTATTTCCTCTCCTTCATGCTCACACTTTCGACATTTTCATTTAAACACACACCTTTTGACCAGTGCCCGGGGCTGCCACTCTAGAAAAGCAAACAAAAGCCTCAGAATTGGGGAAGAAGAGAGTGAATACAGCTCTTCTCAGAAGACAGGCGATCAGTTCCATTTTCTACAAATGATAACCTACTCCAATTGCAGCAGGTAAGAGCAAAGGCACTAGTGATCCCTGTGAAGGAGCTGGAGCCCTGACACAGAAGAGGTGAACGTCAGGGCAGAGTGTGGGCCAGGCTGTGTTTGCCAAGCAGCCCCCTGCACCTGCGCCCTCCCTGTGCCTTGTACCTTGCACCCCGCATTTCCTCAGTGGTATCTGGTAGGCTCAAGGGAGTTCATTTACGAGATTGCTGGCCTCCCACAGGGAATAACTTAAAAGGAGAGGACAACTGCTAAATCCCACTCCACAAGCCAGGTTTGTTCAGTTCTGACTTGCAAATCTGAAGCTTTCTATTTGACTCCATATGGTTGTGTTACATGAGGGCTCACACAAGCTGAGATACACAGCTAGGTTTGCCATCTGCATGGCCCAAAGTGAGGAAGTTCTCAGAGACAAATCAGTCTCTAATAAACTGCTTTCCCCTGCCTTAAAAAAAAAAAAGTTAGAATAAAATATCAACGCCATGCAGGCAAGTACAGAGATGGAAACGAAAGCTCTCTGCCTATCACTGAAGGCTTTATTTTTATTTTTAATAAAATTGGTTTGGATCAACTTGAGATAACTGCCAGGGGGATGCAAGGCTTTACTTTTGGATACGTCATTTGTTTTTGTTTCTGATCTGGGCTCAAAAGGAAGATTGCCAGTATTTTTCCAGTGGCACAAAGCAGTTCCAGAAGAGTTAAAATAAGAAACCCAACCTGCTTAATCTGCCAGGAAACACATGAGAGGAGCAATCAGTTCTGGGAAAAGTTGCTCAGAATGAGGTATGCCTGGCTGCTTTAGGCCATGCTGTTTGTCAGTCTTTCAAAATTCAAGTCATTACCAGATGCTGATCTACTATAATATTGTGATATTTTATCTGATTACACTTACCTGATTGTGCCTTATCTGCTATTTGCCTTCCCATTCTTCCATGTATATTAAATGCAGGTGCTTTTATTATTCTGAGAGCTGGAAAGTGTTGACTGCTCTGAATATAAATGGGGATATTATATCATTAACTTGCTCCGAAAGCAGGGCCATTCACTGTGTAAATCACATGCAAGGTACCTAGTGGAGACACAATAAAACCATAATGTCTTGAGAAAGAAAGCAATGAGGAATGGATAAGGAGATAAAAATATAAGGCATTGTTAAAGAAAAGTAATCTTCAAAATCCTATTTGGTTCTTTCAAACTAGCATTTGTTGATAATATAACCTTTATATTAGAAACTTTTCTAAGTTCATAAAAAAAAAAACTTTGGGGGGAGGCAATGATAATATGTAATGTTATCGCTCATAGGATTGCATAAAAACACGATCACTACCATTCTATGGCTTATCTAAGTTAGGAGAACCAGTCTAATCTTTTAGAAAAGTACACTATGCTTTGGCAAATATATTCTTACCCTCCTCAGATGTACAGCTTAAACAAGGTGAACAAATGGCCAAATGCTTTACGTTATTTCCAGACATTAAAAGGTGAATAGTGTAGAATCTGGCTGCAAATCTCAAAGGAAGTAAGATGCAGTGAATTAAGGCAGAACCGTGACAATGCGCGCCTGCCCAACAGTCTGGGGTTATATGCTCTGCTTAGTTTCCAGTATGTTGGCCTCCCTGAAAGTGAATCCACAGTTATTTAAGTGGAAAGTTTCAGAAAATCCATTTCTGGAGCAAATGTTATGTGAGAGTTGAAATGAGCCACTGCCCCGTGTTGCATGGAATATCAGATGGCCCGTGCACTGAGGAGTGTGTCAGATTCCTCTTGCGAGGGAACAGCTGGCAGCCAGGCCCTGCAAAGGAACACAAGTGATTCTCTGCCTGAGGCAGTATGGCCAGAGTCGTCTTCCGACTCTCAGATCTGAACGTGTGGGGCAGAAGAAAACAAGTATGGAGACAAATGGGAACCCACAGAGTAAGGTTCTCTCTCCCGTCTAATCGAAGAGGACAGGGTTTCTGCTCTCCCCTTCTTCTCAGATTCCATACAGGGGGTGTAGGACTACTCCTCTCTCCCCACCATTCACCATTACGTACAAATGCATACAGCGGTCAATTTTCTTTTAACTCAACAAATATATGTTGAGAACACCTCTTTAATTCAGGGCTGATCTAGAATCAAAGAATCCATTCTTCTTCTTAAATTATGTGTTTGAAAACAAAACATGAACGGGCGCCTGCCTGGCTGGCTCAGTCAGTAGACCACGGGACTCTTGATCTTGGGGTTGTGGGTTCAAGCCCCATGCTGGGTGTAGAGATTACTTAAAAATAAAATCTTATTAAAAAAAACATGAATGTGGAAGATGGTCTGATCTTTTCAATTATTCCACATTTGCACATATTTTTTCAGGGAAGCCATTGTGATAGGTTTCTCCTAACATGATTCAGCTTCATTTATTTGTTTATGTATAAAAGTAACATTAACTGGGCATTACTTTTTTTTAGAAGATCTAGTCTTGAAAACTTGTGAAAAGGCAAAATAAATATCCCACATATAAAAGGTAAAACTCTAAGGCTTTCTAAAGAGAATGTATAAAAGAATGTGTTTATGACTTAAAGATAGCCAAGATTTCTTAGGTCATAGAAAGAAATAACCTTAAAAATAGACTTCATCAAAAAATTTAAAACTGCTTCTCATCAAAAGACACCATTAGGAAAATAAACAGGCAAGCTATAGACTTGAAGGAAGCATCGGCGAAACCTGTATCTGACAAAGGACTGTTATCCAGGATCTACAAAGAACTGTGACAATTTAACAACAGAAAGACAAACACACCAATTAAAAATGGGCAAAAGATTTAAAGAGTCAAAAAGTATATACACGAGAATGGCCAACAAGCACAAGAAAAAATACCCAATGTCATTTGTCATCAAGGAAATGCAAATTAAAACCACAAGGAGATGCCACTATACTGACGCCCCCCCCAATCCTCCAGAATGACTATATAGAGACTGACTCCACCAATCAAGGACAAGGTGACAGACCTGGTACAACGTGGTTGATGGCAGGGTAAAATGACACAACCATACTGGGCCAAGGTCTGGAGGTTTCTTCTACCCAATGGCCAGCAGTCCTACACACAAGTATTTATGCAATATAAAAGAAAATACATCCACAAGACTTGTAATATTCGTAGCTGCTTTATTCATATAGCCCAAAATAGGAACAGGCCCAGTGTCCATCAACTGGGGAAGAGATAAATAAACAGTGGTGAGCAATGAAACTAACAACACAAAAGTGCAAGAGTTCATGTAGTTCACTGATCTAAAACTTAGTTGGGCATCAGAGTTGCCTGAGAGTTTCCTAAAAAATACAGGTTTCTTTTTTTTTATTTATTTATTTCAGAGAGAAAGAGAGAGAGAGTACAATCCATGATCCTGTTCATCTTTCAACTACTTCAAACAGATATTCCAAAAAGACAAGGGAAATATCTTTTATTCTGCTTCTTCTATATACCATGTACTGTTCATGCTATCCCATTTAGATTGCTCTACTCTCAGAGTTCTCCAAGTGAACATCCCAAACCGAATACTGCTTTTTCCTCTTACAAAAAAATAAGTCTTTAGTACTTGACTGTTAAAATACCTGCCTAGCTGCCTACAGAATTTTTGGTCAAGGTCAACAGTTGAGATTGCCATCCTGGACTGCTGAAGTGGCTGTTTGGGCTTTAGTTCTCTCATGCTGCCTTTAGATTTGGAGGGGATGCTCCTTACAGACAATATAGCTTCACACACACACACACACACATTTTTATTAAGATTTCCATGTTCCCTATTATTGCACATTATAGTCAGAGTCTTTTGTTAGGAGACGTTGGGATTAGGAATCAGGTGTTCAGCATAAACAATCCCTGTCCTTCGTTATGTGATTTGACAATGGGGATGTGGAACATCCTGAATGTTCTAGACCTCAGTGCTCCCCTCTTTGTGGTGGAGTCCTAAGACATCCTGTTGCATATCCTTTTCAGAAGAGGCCCACATCTCTTGGCCATACACACTCTATTTGCAGCCTAAAAGATCAAATCTTCCCATACCTGATTCCTTTCTAGTGCCCAATTTTCCTTTTATTCTAGATACCTCCTTCTATGGAGGCATTGCTGTGCACATAATTACTTACTATGACACATTAAAAAAAATTAAGTCTTAATATGCTAATCACAGCCTATCTGATTTTTTCATTAGCAAATAGGAGAAATGCTTAAGTAACAAAAATGGATGTGTCTTCAACCTTCCTGAGCTTCAGATTCCCCAACTGGAGAAAACAAGGAAGTAGATTCCATGAGCTCTACAACTCTTCCAGTTATAACGTTTTCATATTAGACCAAAACAGGACTGGTTGGTTTTGAGAGGGTTCTAACTCACTTGGTCTTTAGCAGAAAGAGTGATACCAAGTGAAAATCAAGAAGCACTTTGAATAAACACTATCCTAAGTTGGGCAGAGGGTTAGGCCAGAGGGGTTGCATAAAACCCAGAATGTGCCTATACATAATACACACTCAAAACTCTCTTTTTATTAATCATAATTAATGTTTATTGAACATTTATAATGTGCCAAGCACTGCTCTCAGAACTTTACATGTATTAGCTTGTTTAAACTAACAACTCATCGAGGTAAATACTATTATCAACCCCATTTTACCACTGCGGGAACTGAAGCACAGAGGAATTTGAGGCCAAATGTTACAAACGTGGCACAGCCAGGATTAGAACCCAAGCAGTCAGGGCAGAATTAGTATTTGGTTATTAGTATGTGACTTCTCAATTCTCAGGATCAGTGTTTTGAGAAAACCACCTGGTATCTGAGGGTCTTTCTGGAATGTATTTTAATGACCTAACAAGATGTGGCAAACTCATGACTCACTGCTCCTTCTTGCACCTTTGGCAGAATCCAGGTTTGGGTCTCACAATCCATTTTAACATAGTGCTCAGAGCAGGCCTTACCATTATTTGGAGTTGACATGTGAGAAACATGCTATCCCTCATAAAAATTGACAAGTGACCCAAAGAGACCTACATACAGCCATCAATTCCCTGCCCTCGCTTTATTTCCCAATTAAGCAAGAATACCCACTTGGAACTCTCTCATGGACAGTGTATGGTAAGTGACCTCTATGCTATTGGACGAGAACAGCTAGAAAACATTGCCTCTATCAATGATTAAAGATGCTCTTACCCCTCCTTGCAGCTACTCAAGCAAGGAGATGCTGTTCCCTTGATATTCACAGAGAGGCACCAAGGGCATTCAGATACAAATGAGCAAAATCATCAATGGCCCATGGGTGCCACACTTTCCAGGGTGTTTTTCCAACCATCAGACAAGACCTCCTATCACTATCAAGGTATTTAGTTTGTTTATTTTCTATCATTGGCTCATAGCTGTATTATACATTAGAATTCATCCATGGTCTCAGAGCCAGGAAAACATTCGTATAGTATGTGAAGGAGTCTCCAGTTCCAGAATGAACTCTGTCACTCCATACTTCCAGGAAGCTGAAAAGAGTTCCTACTCTAAAATTATATCCTCTTGGGATGTCCAAAATTCCAATTATCGGCCATTCATAATAGCAAATCAGAACCCAAAGGCAAGAGGTTGGTTTTGCATCGCAGATGAAACTCGCTCTGCTGTTTTCCTGTGTGACTGTGGGCAATGGGGATAAGGATCACTTCTCATAAGGTTGCTTTCATGAGGGATGACAATGTATACAAAGCTCTTGCACAGTGCTTCACACACAGTAGGTAACCTTTACCGCTGGCATTGCCACTTCCCTTGGTCGTCTCCTAAAATGTCACTGCTTATGTGAGCCACACACAAAGTCCCTACTACCTTTGTGTACGTGAGAGTTCTTCCCTCTTTGGGGCCAGTAGAGATAGCACAAGTCCCTTCAGCAGAAAGGGCACTCTGAAAGAGGCAGTGGGTTGCCTGGAAGGCACCTGGCTTATTTCTAAGGTCATCCATCCCCAAATTAGTTAACACTCCCCAAACAACAGTTTTGTCTCTGCGAAGTGACCTACTGGAATAAAAACCCTTTTAAAAATACCTCAGTTTGTCTATAAGAAGCAGTACAATGAAGCAAACACTGTAGAAAGACTATTTAAAATGTGACATAATTTTTTAAATGGTTTTCGGACTTCTAAGCACCCTGCCTGCCCACACCTACCAAAACACCTAAGATGATAGCTGACGGCACCTCAGGGGACATTTCCAGACATTTCCTTCCGCTTCTTTCCTTGTCTACAGATGGATAAAGGACAGCTTGGGTTCCTATCTCACTCGAACGTTCAAATCATAGTCACTTGCTTTTCAATCATCTCCTTGTTCATTTATGGAGTAGGGAATGTTGGCAGGTTCAAAACAGGGAAGCAGGGGTTACTAAGCAACATACCTATCAGAGAGCTACAAGTTTACAGTCCCTGGGCACAGATACTAGAGAAACGTAGCAAGGGCTGGAAGTGTTTTTGGCTACCAAGGTTGTGCTTCTATAAAAGTTAAAATTGACATTTGAGGGGCACATGGGTGGCTTAGTTGATTAAGCGTCTGCCTTCAACTTAGGTCATGATCTCAGGGTCCTGGGATGGAGCCCGGTGGGGGGGCGGGCTCCCTGCTCAGCGGGGAGCCTGCTTCTCTCTCCTTCTCACCCTCCCCCCTCCACCCCACTCATGCTCACATGCTCTCTCTCTTTCTCTCAAATAAATAGTCTTTTAAAAAAAAGTTAATTGACATTTGACAAAATGGCAAAAATAACACATAACTCAGTCTTACAAATATGCCAAAAATAAAACAACTAGGCAGCAGAATTATTTTATTGGCAGGTTTTTGCTGATCATTGATGAAATCTCTACTTTTCATCCCATGACATCAGGGTCAAATCAACTCACTGACCAGTCATGGCAGATGTCCATAATACCAAGTTAAGGAGTAGAGTTCCTAAAAGCAGCATATGGGGGTCTCCCACTGAAATAAAAATGTACCTCCATACACCAGTACACAGTTGCTGACTTGTTAGTCTTTGTTGGTTTCTATAAAAATTACTTGATCTCTAGGGACTCGGTGAAATTCAAGGGTCTGGATCAGAAAGTGCATAGAACATTCTTAAAAGTCAAAAGAAGTTGAGTAGCTATTTGCTTATAGACCAACTCATCCATCTAGAGATTGATCTCTGCCAAATTCTTTGTGATTCTGTTACTCTGTTATTTATGAGGAGCTGTGGCATCACGTTTCAGAAATTACCAACCAGTTAGCACTGATGGGTATGTGTTTTTCTTGCTCACTCAGTGGCAAGACACATATATAATAAATTCTTAGGAATTTTCTCTCTTTCAGTTAGAGTCCAAGTAATTGCTGACTCAATGATTTGCTGCAAAACCTATTCCTGGAGAAAAGGGAGGGCCACCCTCTACAGAAAACAGGTATTCCAATACTTCAGCATTTCCAGCAAGAACAAAGAGGTATCAATGAGAAACAAAACAGGAAACTATGTTCCACAACTGAGAAATTTCTAAATATTTTATACCATTCTACATTTGTTCCCAACGAAAGATAGCAACAGATTAATTGCCCACATGCCATTTGATAAAAAAAATTTTTTTAAACAAATTTATTTTACTTTTATGGCTTCATATAGGAGTTATTAACCATCTGCCTTTGTATTATTTAAACATCACACAAATAAACATTATTTTACAACCAGAAAGCAATGATTCATAGAATTGTATATTTATTCCCCAGTAATTCTTCTTTGCCACTTTAATAAGGGCCTAAAGTTACCATTTCAACTATTTTTAAAATTCATTACCTACAATATTAAGAAAAACAGATTAAAATACAGTATTTTACTGTAAATGAAGAAGGTCTTAAAGAGATTTTTTTCAAATTTACTAGCAGCATCCATTACCGCCTTTTGAGGAAACAGTTACGAGGGGAAGATGACAATGGAAATCACAGCTGACACTGTTGAGCAAAACGAGGGTGACACGAATGACTAGCAGTTGCCAGTTCCACTAACCAAGCTCTCGCACAAGCAGTACCCTCTCGCAGAACAGAACGTGGATAAACAAATTAACATTTCCCTTCTTTACTTCTTCAAAACAGAAATGAGGATGCCTCCAGAATCAGACACTACATCATATAAGAGAAATAGAGAGTTCTTTCCTCTGTAGGCAGGGATGAGAGGAAAAGAGGAGTCAGTGGAGGTGGAGAGACAGGCTTAGGATGTCCTGAACAGAGTATGTTTTGACCCCAATTTATTAAGATTAAAGAAATACTGTAAACAACAAACCAGCCGAAGAAAAGTCTGCACTGAGAACAAACCCTGATGTACACTGTAAACCAGAGATGAGAAAGCAACAGAGGGAGAGAACTCTGGGGGGCTGCTGAGCGCCCCTTGAGTCTTCAGCCGAGGAGTGAACAAGGCAGGTGTGTGAGCCAACTACCAGGGCCAGGAAAGAATCACTGTAAGGACAGGAGGTGACAGTGCCTAGCACCCACATGGGGCTAGGAGCAGTGCCTATTCACAACAACTAGAATGGAAAACCTCACAATTTTCAGGTCATTAAGCACACCAACGGTGTTTTATCAGTTGTGGGGACTGATCAGCCCTAGAACGAGCTTGTTTCATTGGGATCCAACAAATCTTAAAAGCCAAAATGGAAAGAGTCAAACTGGTTGCAAGTAACTTAACTGTGTCTAAATAAAAAAAGGGCTCAAGACTATTTATACGAATAAAAAAATCCAGCCCCAACAAAGTAGAATTCACAGTGTCTGGCATTCAATCGAAAATTGCCAGGTCTATAAAGAAGCTGGAAAATACAAACCCATCATTAGGGGAAAAAAAAACCTCATCAAGTGAGACTTAACCAGAACTGACACAGAATGAATAGATGAGGACTTTAAAAAGTTACTATAACCATTTTCTATATGTTCAAAATGTTAAGCAAAGACATGGAAGACATAAAAAAGATGCAAATCAAACTTCTTAAATTGAAAATTACGATGTATAATATGAGAAATGTATTAGGTGGGATTAACAGCAGGTTAGATATTGGAGAATAAAAAAACAGTGAACTTGAAAAAGGGAATTAAAAAAAGGTGAATAGAAGCTTGATGAACTAGGGTAAAAACCTGAAGTATGCCATTGTGTGTAACTGGAATCCTCAAAGGAAGAAAAGAGCAATAAAAAAATATTTGAACAAATGATGGCTTATAATTTTCTAAATTTGACAAAAATTATAAACTCACGAATCTAATACCATGAACCCCCCCACACACACACACACACAAATGAAAACTACATTAAGCCACATAGTAGTTCAAAACTAGTAATGAAGAAAACCCTAAAAGCAGAGAAAGAATGTACAGAGGAACAATGATGACAGGAGATATCTCAGTGGAAAATGAGCAAATAAGAACACAGTAGGGCGCCTGGGTGGCTCAGTTGGTTAAGCGACTGCCTTCAGCTCGGGTCATGATCCTGGAGTCCCTGGATCGAGTCCCGCATCAGGCTCCCTGCTCGGCAGGGAGCCTGCTTCTGCCTCTGACCCTCCCCCCTCTCATGTGCTCTCTGTCTCTCTCATTCAGTCTCAGATAAATAAATAAAATCTAAAAAAAGAACACAGTGAAGCAACATCTTCAAAATAGTAAAAGAAAAAAGGCAAACGATACCAAGTGTTGCGAAGGAAATGGAATCCTTATACATTGCTGGTAGGAATGCCAAATGGTGCAGTCATTTGGGAAAAAGTTTGCAAGTTCTTCAAAAACTTAAACATAAAGTTCCCATATGACCTAGTAATCCCACTCCTAGGCATATATCCAAGAGAAATGAAAACATATGTCCACATAAAAACTTGTGCATAAATGTTCATAGCAGCATTATTCATAATAGCCCCAAACAGAAACAACCCAACAGTCAACCACCTGAAGAACAGATGGACAAAATGTGATGTATCCATACAAAAGAAAATTATTTGGCTGTAAAAAGAAATCAAGCACTGACCTATGCTATAACATGGATGAACCCTGAAAACAAAGAAGCCAGATACAAAAAGTTACGTATTGTACGATTCCATTTATATGAAATGTCTAGAATAGGCGAATCCCTAGACAGAAAGTATATTAATGGTTATCAGAGGCTGAGGAAAGGTGGGCATGGGGAGTACTGCTAATGGGTTTTACATTTCTTTTTGAAGTGATAAAAATGTTCTGGAATTAAGATAGTGTTAATGGATGTATAATTCTAAAAACCTCCAAAATGTATGCTTTAAAAGAGCAAGCTTTGGGGTGCCTGGGTGGTTGAGCATCCAACTCCTGATTTCAGCTCAGGTCATGAGCTCAGGGTTGTGGGACTGAGCCCTGCATTGGGCTCTGCACTGAGCGTGGAGCCTGCTTGAGGTTCTCTCTCCCTCACTCTCTGCCCCTCTGGCCCCCCACTCAAGTGCTCTGTATCAACAAAGCTGTCAAAAGAAGTGACAGAAATATTGTGGAAGATACCTCAAAGGTGCAAGAGTATTGCAAATGATATGCTATGTACAAATATTTTGCTTAAAAAATAAACTGTAAACAAATTTTTAAAAATGTAAATGGCCAGAATAAAAAGTAGAGACTACAATACTGGAAGAAGACCCAACCATATGCTGCCTCCAAGGTTGGAAAAGATACACTATACTAACACTAATCCGAAGAAAGCAGAAGTGGTTATCTACTACCAGAAAAAATAGATTTCAGAGCAAAGAGCACTACACCAGGGACAATAATGTTATTTCATAATGATAAAGAGATGAATTTTTAAAGAGGATATAATAATCCTAAACATTTATCTACCTAATAACAGCTTCAAAATATTTAAAGCAAAAATTATAGAATTACAGGGAGAAATAGACTAATCCACAGTACTGTGGAGATTTTAATATCTCTCTGTGGTGGACAGGATTCTAAGTGCATCCCCAAGATTCTCACCCCCTGCTACACATGCCCTGTATAATCCCTGGCAGAGACTTGTAAATAAAATGGAATTTCACTCCCATGATTAAGTTATGTTATACAGCAACAGTGATGAGATTTTAGAGATATAATTAAGGTCATTTATCATTAACTTTGAGTTTATTAGAGCAGAGATTATCCTGGGTGGGTCTGACCTCATCAGAGTCTAGAGACTAGAGATGGAAGTCAGAGACCTCGACCCTATTGGACTTAAAAAAACAGGCTACCACAAGCTCTACAGCTGCAAGGAAGTGAATTTTGCCAACAACCACATAAGTTTGGAACAAGTCCCCAAGCCTCAGACAATGCCACACCTGCAGCCAACACTTTGATGGCTGTCTCCTGAGACCCTGAGCAAAGAATCCAGCTAAGCTGCCCCCAGATTCCCCACTCACGAAAACTGTGAGCTAATAAATGCATGCTGCCTTAAGCCCAATTGGTGGTAATTTGTTATGCAGCACTACAAAACTAATGTGACCTCTCTCAATAAATAAAGAAGATACAGATGAAAAATCAGTCAGAATATAGAAGGTTTAGCATTGGATTAACTAATCAGAATTTAAATAAAAACTTGGGGAAAAAAGATTATAGAAGGTTTGAACAACACTATTAACCAACTTGACCTAACTGACATTTATATAACACCCCACCATACAATAAGCAGAATATGCATTTTAACTGTGCAAGGAATACTTACCAACATAGACCATATATTAGGCCATAATACAAATCTCAATAAGTATCAAAGGATTCAAGTCACACAAAAATATGTCCTATGAACACAAAAGAATTAAATTAAAAATCAATAATAAGAAAGATCTTTAGAAAATCCTCTAATATTAGCAAACTAAGTAACACATTTCTAAATAACTCATGAGTCAAAGAAAAAATTAAGAGGTAAACAAACCTATCAGAATATTGTAAAACACCACAAAGACTGAGCAATTACAGCTTCACAAAGTTTTAGGTAAATGAACAACCAAATGTAAACTTAATTATTGTCTTTAAATACTTTAAAATGCAACTACTATAGAAAACCATGAGCTTCTATTGTATAAACAGAAATAGGATTGTTATACTATCAAATATTTTTCCTATAAGCTGACAAAAAGAAGCTGTCTCTTAGCCTGATGGCAATGAAAGACAGAAGATGAATCATTGCTTGTGGAAACCAATTTACTTAGTCACTTCCAACGGCTGTTATTTATTACTTGTCAGCACATGCTGTTAGTTCAATTAAATATAAAACCTGAAGTTCTCTTTTCTTCCCCACCCCCATCTTTTAAAACAAAAAAGGAAGAAAAGACACAGATTTAAAACATTAAAAGGACATTTTAAGTTTATTGTGTTTCTATTATTTTACTTAGGCTTTGTTTATTAAACATTCTGCAACAAAGATTATTCATTTCTTTGGCTAGTTAAATTTAAAAATTTATAGGGACTAGATATGAAAATATAATTTGGAAGCTCTCCTTTCAGGATATTACAAACACAAAAATTTAAAACAAGGCACCAGAGAAAGTGTTCATCACAATACTGCACTGAATTGTGAGGAAGCCCGAGACAGTGAACCCCCAGCTAATAAAAAGTTTGATTTTTTTTTTTTTACTGTGGTGTAACTGAATTGTTTCAGATAAGTTATAATACTCATACTTGTTACATACAAAGTATAAGTCACTTTGACCATACCACAGGAGTCTCATCATTTAATTGCAATCAACCATAAAAAAAAAAAAATCTTGTTCATATTAAGCATCAGATATAGGAGCACATGTTGCCATGGGGAAAAAAAAAGATATTTGGAGAATCTGTCAAGAGAGTAACATTAGGCAATGTATGTTAAGTAAATGTGCCGCTTACCCCTGTCAGGCATAAAAGCCCGTTATCTCTAATTATGTTCCTCATTGAGTTTACATCTTTAAAGTGTCAAACACAGCCCACTAGTTCTGGGGCTAATTTCAACTTTCAGTGATAAACATATCTTATCTTCAAATGACATTAACTGGCCACCCACCACAAAGTACACAAGTACATTTTCTTTATTCTATTGTTTCAGTGAACAGAAATTATATATTTTCCAGCAATCTTAAAAATTCTGACTGTAGATAAGACTCAAAGCGAATGTATGTGGATATTATAGGGTGTTTTCAAATAGTTGCCCGAGGATGACACCTCATTTAACCAGTAAATCAAGAAAAGAAGTTGCCTATCTAGTGTTCTTACACCAAAACATTTTTTATACATTTTTTCCAACAAAACTTATTCGCACACAATTGCACAAGAAGCTCTGTCTTGCAGACTGAGATTCATTAGAAACATCAATTATTGTATTGTAAAGCAGTACTTACACAAAAACGGAGTGGGATACCATCTGCCCCTGCGCTAAATGGTATCCAAAGATCACACTCCCTCAGCTCCTTTCATTGGGTGCCGCCTTGCCCCATTGTATATGCCAGCCTCCACACATCTCCCAGCACTCACCCCTGCCTTCTCTGAGCCTGACGAATCAGCAACCATAGTTAATACACAATTCTAGGATACCGACACTTTGTGATTTCTTGATTATGTGTCTTAGATCTTGATATCTGAAGGGTATCAAATTTCATATTTGTACAAATCCTTTTCCTTCAGACTGTGTGCCTTTTAACTCCTTATACTCTTGCCAACCCGGAGTATCTCATGTAGTGTGTGTATGTGTGTGTTTACTGCTAATTTGATCAACACATGATTTTAAATTTTGGAGAACAAAGCAAAACGGCTAACAGATTACATCTAGAAAGATTTATGCGATCTGAAGAGAAACCAGAATACTATAGATTACATCTAGATAGTAGAGTTCCTCTCTATACTTTCCTCTTTTATGTAAGTTATTTGCAATCAATCTACAAATGCAATAAACCTGAAAATGAGAAATAAGAAATTAGGAAACAAAATTAAAAAAAAAAAAAAGGCTTTGTTCCAAATCTCCTACTGTTCATGTACTTTTTTTAAAAAAAGATTTTATTTTTAAGTAATTGCTACACCCAATGTGGGGCTCGAACTTACAACCCCAAGATCAAGAGTCGCATGTTCTACCAGCTGAGCCAGCCAGGCACCCCAAGTGTTTAGGTACTTTTGATGATTTAAACTGAAGTTGTGAGAGAAAGGTAGGAGGAAGAGAATTAATATTTTAGTGACATATGCATTGAAATTATTGTGGGAAATGAAGGAAGGAAGTGGCATGACCAAAAATTTTAATCTTTTTTTGTAAGAGAAAAACACTAAAAAAGAAATTTTTTTTGACAATCATATGTAATAAACATTCAATTTCTTGGTATTTAAAAAAATATATTTATTTTAGAGACCGAGTGCATGTGCGCACAAGTTGGCGGGGAGGAGCTGGGGAGAGGGAGAGAGAATCCTTAAGCCGACTCCCCACTGACTGTGGAGCCCCACGTGGGGCTCAATCCCAGGACCCTGAGATCATGACCTGAGCCGAAACCAAGAGTTGGGCTCTTAACCAACTGAGCCATCCAGGTGCCCCTCAATTTCTTGGTATTTTGAAATAGATCTTTAATATCCCATCCAACTGGAAATTCTGTTTCTCTGGTTTTCTATGATTATACAATTCTCAATTATCTACTCTAAAAATGAAAAACATGGGCCGCCTGGGTGGCTCAGTTGGTTGAGCGACTGCCTTCGGCTCAGGTCATGATCCTGGAGTCCCTGGATCGAGTCCCGCATCGGGCTCCCTGCTCGGCGGAGAGTCTGCTTCTCCCTCTGACCCTCCCCCCTCTCATGTACTCTCTCTCTCTCTCTCTCATTCTCGCTCTCTCAAATAAATAAAAATAATAATAATAATAAATAAAATAAAAATGAAAAACAGGTTATTAAGCAAAGTTTTTTGACATGTATTTTTATTTCTTTAAAGTGTATAGGTTGAGAAGACAACAAAGAATAAAAAAAGCTTTTGTCTCAAATACTGATTAAGGAAGAAAGTATAGGATAGGAAAATGGCAGAAGAGCAAAGGAAAGAGTTAATAGTGAGATGGAAGAGCAAAGGGGGAAGAAAGGACAAAAAAAGATTTAATAAGAGGGTTGGTCAGGTAGGGCTGGTTTCAAGGCAGGCGTATCAACAAAGCTAATGTGGGTAAACTATACCCCTCCACCTCCTCTCCATAAGCTTGTCAACTCCATTTTTCTACCAACCAAAACTCTATTTTCTATTACCATCCAGCTATTAAAGGCACATAATTTCATAAATTTCATAATAAAATGCGCTTGAGATTGAAAACTCATGATGTTTAAATACTTCGAGGAAGAGCTACAATTCAAAGGTTCCTGAATTCCAAATTAATGTACCTAATAAAGGCTCATTTTGGGTATTAAAAAAATATCAATGAAATGCTTATCTTTCACTATAGGCTGGCAGACTTTTTTTTTTTAATCAATTAACATTAATTAATATAGAAAGAGAAATGTGAAAACCAAGTTCTTATAGCTGTCTTATGTTGATACAAACATGTTCTACAAATGGAACTGATTTCACGTATTCAGCATGGAAAACACTAAGTTATCTAAGACTGATTTTTGCCGTAAGCTAAAATTCACATTAGGTTCCGACTAATGAGTCTACAGATTAGGTGGAAAAAGATATCTTAGGGTATATTTAAAAGAAAATACTAGGGTGCCTGTGTGGCTCAACTGGTTGAACAACCAACTCTTGAGTTTGGCTTAGGTCATGATCTCAGGGTCATGAGATTGAGCTCCGCACTGAGTGCTGGTGCTCAGCAGGATCTGCTTGAGATTCTCTCTCTGTCCCTCTCCCTTTGCCCCTCCCCCTCCTCTGTCTCTCAAATAAATAAATCTTAAAAAAGAGAGAGAGAGAATAGCTGATAGTAGGAATATACTTAAAAAATAAAACAAAACAAAAAACCAGGGATAATTACTTGTCTTCCACAGTCTCACAACCGTGCTGTATATATCGTGAACATCTCAGTTCCTTCTCCTGTGACTACAGCAGCAGTCTGATTAACCAGTGTGCAGCAAAAACCTTTTTGTAGGCTTCAGAATGCAAAACTATTCCCTTTACATATTTTAATGTTAATGGCAAGAAAGACCTATAAAACATGAAACTTGACCAGGAAAAAAAAATGTGGCATTTTAACATTTAAGTTTGGCTGTAAATAAGATAAACAAATGTAACACACTTTTTTCTCTTTTTACACACTGCAGATTTGCCCTAGAAATAAACATGAAGGCTGAAATAATCATGAGTAAGCCAAAGGGTTGCATAATCAGATTTTAATTTGGTATCTTAGGGTTCTTGATATTATACTCTCCTCTTCCATATTTACTAATAAAAAAAATCCCAGAATAAATAAGCTATTTACCACAGGTGTTCAATACCAAAATTGTTTTATAGCTCTCAACTACATCAAGCTTTCGTTTTCACTAAGGGACAGACACAAAAACTTTATATGACTGGGTACTCATCCTTTCTGAATCTCATCTTGGGCAGAGTGCTTTTTGTTTGTGTCCCTGTTATGATAGACTGATAAACATGACAGGCAATAATACCAAATTTTCATTAATCTGGTGATTTTAAATATCACAATTAAAGATAGAATCTTATTAAAAATCTTACATCAAATATATTTGGAGGGGAAAAAAAATCAGTTGTCAAAACATGCAGTTCTCTTTTGGACTTTGAGAAAATATGTTCCAGGCAGAGAAAATATATTAAAACAAGAGTAATGAATAAATATCAATTGTTCAAAGGAAGAAACAATTTATCTTTTAAAAAGTGACACAGTGAATTCAATTCTTCTATTCCCCAAATTTTAAAACATTGAAATATTGGTCCTTTAACTCTATCATGTCATCTTTTTATTTTTATATAAATGACTTTTAATCTTAACAGATTAAAAAAATCTTTCAACTGGCAATAACTATCAATTTTGAAAATATACCTAATAAAGCCAAATTCCTTTGCTATTAGGGAGCAATATTAACTTGTTTTTCCTTAGGCTGACAACTGCTTCTACCCAATAAGATAAACAGGCTTTGTTTTTAGAATAACTTTAAAAACTTAAGGAAAAAAAAAAAAAGAAAGACTTGTCAAACCTAATTCATTTTTTTAAAGTTTTTATTTACTATATTATACACCTGAAATATAACACTATATGTTAACTAACTGGAATTTAAATAAAAACTCTCATATCACTTTATATTTAAAAAAAAAAAGACTCGTCAAAATTCACCAAATAATTTTAAGAATACTTTGTAAATAATTCAGTAAGCTATTTTACATATAAATTAGTTTTCCTTAATATGAAATACAGAGTTCCTTAATCTCTTCAAGTCCCTACATAATACCAGGCTGATCAACAGAAAGAAAACCAAAAACCATAAAACAAAAGTATAGGTATCCTCACAACACCAAAATATAAGTAGGTTAGAACAAACCACTAACAAGTCATAAAACCAAAGTATCAACACTTCTGTGGGAGAAAGAGAAGGGAAACCATTTGGGAATCTAATAAACCTGACAGTAGGAAAAACTAAGTAGA
This sequence comes from Mirounga leonina, assembly GCF_011800145.1. Taxonomy (NCBI): domain Eukaryota; kingdom Metazoa; phylum Chordata; class Mammalia; order Carnivora; family Phocidae; genus Mirounga; species Mirounga leonina. The sequence goes on along the minus strand of NW_023270433.1, from coordinate 42,542,978 downwards.
AATCATGGCAAATCAACTTGAGACAGGAACTGAAACTGGAAGGTGAAAATATCAGGTGAATGCAAGGTATAAGGTCTGAAGAAGCTGGGAAAGTCTCACCCCTAAGAACTCTTAAAACTGATCAGCCAGGGCTCCCTTCTAGGACAGAGTTCCACACCAAGAAGAATGAATCAACTGGTTATGGAATCAAATTGAGCAAGCTAGAGAAAAATAACAGGATGAAAAGAAAAGTCCAGGTAAAAATGGAGGAGGGGAACAGAGCCAGGAAATCTCAGAAAGAAAGCCACCATAATTTGAATATTAGGGAAAAAGAAACAGTCAAAGGGCCATGACAGTAGAAAAGCTAATCTGAACCAGGTTCCTTCTAAATAAAGTTCCAAAAAATGAGCTTCACATAAAAAATGGGAAATAAAAATATCAAGGTCAAATCCTATGCAATACTGTTATAAATTAAAAGAGAATAAATAAGGGGCAGAATAAGATCCCTATAGACAATAAAAAGTTCACCAGAAAGACAGACACACAGAACACATCAAAACTATTACTTGCATTTAAAATGGCAGTCATTTAAAAACTGATAAAAGCCATAAAAGAATAACCATGAATCAGAATTAGATATGAGGTGACAGAATTCAGGGAAGAATTAGAAATTAAAAAAAAAAAAACATTTTGGACATGAAAACTAAACTAGAAGGAGCACAGGTGTGAATAAACACAAAAGATAACGCCTTAAATAGGTGAAAAGGGAAAAAAATTTAACTCAAAATGAAGATAACAATTCACAAAAAAGTGACATATATTGATGATAGACAAGAAGACCCAGTGCAAATAATAGAAAATCCAGAAGAAAACCAAAGCAAGGCAAAAGAACAAACAAAACAATAATTCAAGTAAATGTTCTTGAAATTAAAAAGAAAAGGGGGGCACCTAGGTAGTTCAGTCTGCTAAGTGTCCTTTCAGCTCAGGTCATGATCTCAGGGTTGTTAGATAAAGCCCTGCATCAGGCTCCACGCTCAGCACGGAGTCTGCTCGAGATTCTCTCCCTGTCCCTCTGGCCCTCCCTCCCCACCCTCACAAATAAATCTTTTTAAAAAAATAAAAGAGGGCGCCTGGGTGGCTCAGTTGGTTAAACGACTGCCTTCGGCTCAGGTCATGATCCCGGAGTCCTGGGATCGAGTCCTGCATCGGGCTCTCTGCTCAGCAAGGGGTCTGCTTCTCCCTTTGACCCTCTTCCCTCTCGTGCTCTCTGTCTCTCATTCTCTCTCTCTCAAATAAATAAATAAAATCTTAAAAAAAAAATAGCCATTGAGGGGTGAAAAGAATGGCGTGATCTTATAAAAAAAAGAAAAGAAAAAGAAAAAAAGAAAAGGATGTGAAATTACATAATGGAAGAGTACATTGCATGTCTGAGAACATGAATACTGAATAACACCAACACATACTCTAGTAAAAATTACTGGAGTGAAAGAAAGAAGGAAATATGGCCACCTTTAAGCAACAGTGTTCTTGCCAGCCTCAGGTTATCACTGATTCTAATCAACTGTCATCCTTGTATATTCTCTTTCTTACACCTTTCCACTTATAATCAGTTAAGATTCTACATTAATCTAAACATGGAATTTAGAAAAGAAAAAAAATTTACAGTCGACAAAGGTAAAAACATTAAAAAACCAAGCAGTATCTGCTTAAAGCATACTAAACAGATTTGTCATTGTGCCTTTATGAAAGTCCACTAAAATGACAAGTAGAGATTAAAAGCAGTAATCTATTCAGATAGTGGCAGAAAAGACAGAGATGGGTCAAGAAAATTTGGGAAGCTGGAATACAAATACATGAGTGGGATGGATTTAGCTGGTGAAGGTTGCAACCTATGGGCCTATAGACAAATGAAACTAAGAAGCCACTTGATTCTAAACACAAACCCAAGTAAAGCTCAGTAACAAAGAGAACAGCAGATGAAACATGAAAGTTGGTTTCCTCAGGACGTCCAGGTGGCTCAGTCGGTTTGGTGTCTGACTCTTGGTTTCCATTCAGGTCATGATCTCATGGGTCAACGGACTGAGCACTGCATCACGCTCTGCGCTCAGCGGGGAGTCTGCTTGAAGATTCTCCCTCTGCCCCTCCTCCCAACCACACGTCTTCTGTCTCTAAAATAAGTAAATCTTAAAAAAAAAAAGAAAGTTGGTCTCCTCACAAAAGTCAACCATTCATTCACCAACTTCACAGAAGACCTGAGCAAAGTTGAAGCATGAAATGATAAACTTGGGCATACCAAGTGGTTAACAGCAGGGTTAGCCTATCGAAATTGGGGGTTTAAGTAAAAAGTCTTGAGAGTGAACTGTGGATATCCTTAGCCAACCCAAGAGAAAAGTGAACTACACCCATTAAAGTGCCTCATCCATAAACAGAACTCCCAATCAGCTTTTTAGTGTCTTACTCTTACACATGAAAGCAGCCAAATATTACTAAAGATTTAAGGAAATCTGAGAAAACAGAGAACAAAACAAGAAAAACATTAACTTGAAGAAAACAGAAGACAAAAAGAAGAAAACTTGAAAACAACCACTAAAATTAATGAACATCTTCAGAGAGGTAAAATGTTACATCCACCAAAGGCCAACCTAGGGGTTCCCAAATTTAGTTGGTTAAAAAAAAAACAATGAGCTCTTTTTAGATTCAGGCAGGTTATTACTTACATAACAGTGAGAAAACAGTAGTCAAAGGTGCCAAGTCCTCATGGCCCTTGTGCAGGGAGACACCAAAGTAAAAGGGACCAGATGGTTCCAAAGAAACCAAGGTGGCAGATGGGAAGACTGATTCAAGACATCTTTCTGCAAGACAGGGAGCCTCCCTCAAGAAAGAAAGGTAAATTAAATGTTCTTGTGAGACTCTTCACAAGACTACCTGTCTGGCCATGTTCCTAGGAGGACTGCAGGTTGTCGCACCAAGACGTAGGCTGGCTGGAGGTTCAAGCTCTGCCTGCATGGCCTACCAGGATATGAGCAAGGTCACCTGGACACCAGGGTGCAGCCACTGCCCTACAGACACAAGAGCATAATGCTACTTTTAGGAGGGAATATTCAAAAAAATAAATAAAAAATAAACTGGAATATTCAGAGAGTAAAAAATAAAAAGATCTTTGAGATATTAAAAATATGATAGAAATTTTTTTAAAAATCAGTGGAAGAACTGGAAGAGAATACTGAGAAAATATACAAGAAAGTAGAAGAAAAAGATGAAAAACAGAAAATATGAGATAAAAAAATGTAATAACCAGGCTAGGTACCGGTATCTTAATAAAAGGAGCTCCAAAAATAGATTTTAGAAAAAAAAAAAAGAGGGAAGGAACTTACCTAAAGTAATATTTAAAAATTTCCCAGACCTGGGGCGCCTGGGTGGCTCAGTCGTTAAGCGTCTGCCTTCGGCTCAGGTCATGATCCCAGGGTCCTGCGATCGAGTCCCACATCGGGCTCCCTGCTCGGCGGGAAGCCTGCTTCTCCCTCTCCCACTCCCCCTGCTTGTGTTCCCTCTCTCGCTGTGTCTCTCTGTCAAATAAATAAAATCTTGAAAAAAAAAAAAAATTTCCCAGACCTGAATGACATTGAATTTTCCCATTAAAAAATTTCACCAGTGATTAACTCAATGGATGAAAAAGATCCATTCTCTGACACATCACCAAGAAATTTCAGAAGATCCTAATAGCTTCTGAAGAGAAACAAACAGAAGACACATTTAAGTATCAAGAATCAAAATGACAAATGACTTCTCAATAGCTTCAGTGGAAGTTGGAAGGCATGGGAGTAATCCTATAAAATTCAGGACAATGATTTCAGCCTAGACATCAGCACTCACATAATCTTTCAATGCAGTGTATAGATAGAACCGAGCCATGCGGAGTCACACCAATGAATCAAAACAATTTACTCTTCCTGCATTCTTTCACAGGAAGCTGCTAGAAAAGGTACACCACCAAAATGAGGGAATAAACTAAAAGATGAAGACAGAAGATTCAGGAAATTGGGATATCCAACATGAAAGAGGTGAAGAATAACCAGTCCAGATTAGCATAGAACAGAGTTCCAGGAGGAATGTCTTTAGAGAAAAAAAAAAAAAAAAGATAGGTTATATAATGTATTTGAGCCTACTGAGAAAAGATTTTTAATCCTGGAGGACAGTTAGGGTATAAGTTAATGTGTGCTACATAGAACACTGAGCTATTGAAATAATAAGGTAATTACATTAATTCCCCAAAACTTAAAACATAACTGGACCCAAAAAGAAAATGTAATTACAGATACCACACAACCCAGTTGTGAATAGTACTTACATAGTCAAAATAGTGTTAATATTGAATGTTATCAAAAAGTGTGATGTAACTGCACCATTTTGAAAGGATGGAGGAGGAAGGTATGTGTTTAGGGAAGAGGTAGAAGGAATAGATCTTCATCTTCATATTCCAAAATAGATCAATAAAACCTAAAACTGAACTATCAAGAAAGAGCATAATAATCATGTTACTTAGAAATACAGAGATAAATAGAAAAATCACTAAAAGATTTGAAAGTGGTTATCTCTTAGTAGCAAAAGCTGGTATAAAAAGAATGGGGGGGGGGGCGCCTGGGTGGCTCAGTTGGTTAAGCGACTGCCTTCGGCTCAGGTCATGATCCTGGAGTCCCGGGATCGAGTCCCACATCGGGCTCCCTGCTTGGCAGGGAGTCTGCTTCTCCCTCTGACCCTCCTCCCTCTCATGCTCTCTGTCTCTCATTCTCTCTCTCTCAAATAAATAAATAAAATCTTAAAAAAAAAAAAAAGAATAGGGAAGGAGAGTTTTCATTTTAAGCCTTGGGGAAAAAACCCTTTACTAACTTAAAATTATATACTTATTATCTTGAAATTAAATAAAACAGTAAATTAAAGATAACTTACATTTATGGGCCAATGTGAATAATTCTAGACAGTGTACTTACCAAAAAATCCTGACAATAAAGACTCTAACAGGCAAAAGGAAAAAAGTAAAAAACCAAAAACTGGATTGTTCATAGCCAGCAACACCGTAATACAAAAAAGGATTAAACAGACTGCTTCAGGAGCACCTGGGTGGCTCAGTTGGTTAACAGGCTGCCTTAGGCTCAGGTCATGATCCCAGGGTCTTCGGATCTCAGGCTCCCTTCTCAGTGGGGAGTCTGCTTCTCACTCTCCCTGTGCCCCTCCCCCCATGCTTGAGCGTGCGTGCGCTCTCTCTCAAATAAATAAAATCTCTAAAAAAAATAAACAGGCTGCTTCATTTTTGAATCAGGGAAAAGGGGAAGGGAAGTAAGAAATAAGTTTATCAAATTGTACAGCATTCTGTACTGAAATCACACAGTATTATAGCAGAAACAAATCTGATATATTATTGGCTAACAATTTATTTCATTTTACAGTTACTTTCCAGGGTAACACAGCTGGTTTGTGCAGAATCGAACCCTCTGCTCTTAACTCAAAGGCTTTTCACTTCATCACAATGCATTTTTAAAATGATTATCAAACAAATATATTTGCATTCCTATTGATAATATTCATTAGCTTTTTTTTGCTTTAAAAAGGGAATCTACTTGAAAGAAAACGTAGAGAGGCAATTGCAAATCCAACAAGGGCATCACATAGACAGGCTACATATGCCATTATGCCTTATTTCACTGACTGGAAATGTTCAAGAAAGGCATTTGATAGGGAAAAGATTAACATTAAAACAAGCAAATAACCTGTCCCCCCACCGAGTGTGTGAATTAGCAGGATCATCAAAAAGTGGCCCAAGGCCGAACGCAGAGGACCTGTTATTATCAGTTACCACCTATCATTCAAGTTCCTGATCAAATACCAGGATTACTTCAATTTGAATAAAAAATAAGGCTGTCAAAACCTTTTTTGATCTTCTAATTTACTAATTACACATTTCATAAAAATTCTCCTTACTTTGGCAAAAGGGAGAAGCATAAAAAGCAGTAGCACCTGTATCTTTACTATTACTCAGTCTATTCTGTGCTAAAATCTATACTGTAACATCCCTGAGTTTGAGATTCTGAACAAGACTAAACACCTCAGAGGTATTTAATAAATACCTAAGAGCTGACGATTTAAATGGCAACATTAGATCAATATATGGTATTCTCCCATTTACGTAGGCTTCCCTAAAACAAACATATTCCTATTCTCCAAAGCCATTCATTTTTCAAAAAGCTCTTGTGTCTTTCAACATTAAAAAAAAAAAAGAGAGAGAGAAGAGCTGATTTTCCAAGGTAGGAAACTAAGTGGCTTCTAATTTGTTAAGCTCATTCTACCTCACACATACCACTCTAGTCAAATGTCCTCTAGACCATTCTGCACAATGAACAGAGCAGACACACAATGCTTCATGAAGGTGGTAACTAGGCAGCTACAAAGCACTCAGACCCTTATCTACTGCTATATGTTTAATCACACAACTGTCATCTACTGCATTTTATAATTAGTAAGCAGCAATAGAGTTTGTTCCGTACTACTTTGTTATTATTTTAACTTCCAGTTGGAATAAAAAATTATTTTGCCATAATCAATGCTTTTTCATCTTGAAGCAGAACTCACTATTCGAATCCTACCCACATTCACCAGCCTAACAGAAGTACCCCAGATGACATAGGCCTGTGCTACATTAGAAAGATTCCCAGGGGGGGAGAAATATGACAGGATTATTTAAAGGCGTATTCAGAAACAACAAAAAAATAAATTTGTAACTTTGCAACTCTATGTTTCATAAACACTCTCTATTTCCACAAGAAACTCTCTAAAATTTACATATAATTAAGCCAGCTAATATAACACAATTCCAACAAGTTTTATGTATGAGGAAAATCCTCATACATTAGTAGAGCATGGTTTACGAATAAAATATAGTAATTTGTTAGCAAGTATAAAAACAGTGGTTTCAGATTTATATTTTAGAAAAAAATTAATTTATTTTAAGAGTCTCTACCTAAATTTCAGTATCAAACAACTACAATTAGTGATGGGGCAAAAAGCATCCATTATTGTGCAGGATGTTAATTTATTTACAAAAACTATACAAAATTAGATTAATTATAACATCGACTTATCAAAGCTTCCTGAAATTAATTTTACTTTTGGAAATGTATCAAAAGTCTTCAGATCCAGGATGATAGTCTTTATTATTTTTAATTCATGGAATTATAGCACATCAGATCTTCAAGCAAAAACATGATAAAAGCCTGTACAATAAAATATTCTTTTCCTAATAGCTTGGAATGTAAATGCAAATATGTTCCCTTTTTACTGAAGAAAAAAACTTGAACCAAGTGTCCAATAATATCAAATACCTGTTAGAATGGCTTGTCTGCTGGAATTAAAGTTGGGCAATTACTTCTACATTTTTAAAAATGGCCTTAAGTCCTTTTTTTTCTTTTATAAAAAACATTTTTCTCAGCCATTTCAGACCTCTAAGCCTTACAACAAAAAATGTTCTTCTGTTTTTACCAGTAAATTCACACCCACAGAAGGTGTCTCCAAGACAGACTTATTTTAAAAGTGCATATAAGCATGACTAAATTTCTTAAATTGTTAACAAATCTAAAAGCAATAATTTAATATTCTACCACAAAATATAGGTAACCTTAATAGCAACATGCTTGGTCAATCTTTCTTAAGCTTTTAGGTTTGATGCCAAAACATTTAAAAATGAAGGAAAAAATACAGTGACTCTTTGCTAATCGCTTTTCAGATATTAATTTGCAGACATAGCTAAATGCTCATCTAACAAAGTATCCAGGTTATCCAATGATATCTGCCATGAGTTCATAAAGCAATAACACATATATAAAAGTAACAACAGTAAAAAAAAAAAAAACCACAGGTATTTTAGGCCTAAAATGAGTTTATCTAATAAGGATTACATGAGAAATATCACATAAGACTCAAAATAAACTTCATATACAAAATTATATGATGGGGCTTTGCTCAAACACACCTAGAACTCAGATTCAAGTCAAATAACTAGGCTGGTTTTTTTATATCACCAGCCTTCATTAGGGCTTTAATAGCTCTCGCCCTCATCTCAAGTTCTAGCAGCTCCAGCTGCTGTGCGGAAGGCTGAACATCTTCTGTTGGAGGAACAGTCAGGGTGGCTGCTTTGGGTTCCTTTGGGCTAGACTCTGCCAGTCCCAGAATCTCATTCACACTTTTCTCAATGTCTTTCTCCAGGTCATCTATCTGACCAGCTTCACTTTGGACTGTATTTTCTGGGACCTCAGGAGCAGCAGCTTCTTCGTTGCATGGGCCTTCTATGTCGCTGTCATAAGCATCTGCATTTATACTGAGTACATCACTATCTTCCCCTTTGCCTGTAACAAACAAAAAAGGGGGAAAGAACCATGTAACCTAAATGCCCTCGTCAAAATTTCCTTTCTACTTATGATTAAAAGGCTTCTTTGACCCCACCTCCCACCATGGAGTCCCAAACACATTCCACAATCTCTATCCCATCCCCTTTTCCCCTGACTCCTCAACTTTGAAAACAGATATAATTTAATGTAAATTTTAATGTATTTTCATTCCAATTTAGTAGAATATGGAAGCATTGGAAAATTTATACCATCACATGGAGTTCCATGATCTCTTTCCCTAATTAAATTGTCCCAACACTTTATACCACAGGGAAGCTTCTACATTACAAAACGAAAGCTAATGTTGGAAACCCTGAGTAAAACACTGCTTATTAATGAAAAAGTAAAATTCCATCGTAGGAGGAATTTAAAATACTTTGCTTTATAAACTACAAAAAAGGAAAAATACCATTGGCAAGCTGGACACTATGTGCATTGCAATTATCCTAAATCTTTTCATATGCTTTTTCAAACACTTTGTTCTAAATCAATAAATTAAAGGAGAATGCCTAAGGCCAAGTTTTCATCAAGAGGATTTTAATTAATAAAGTTAGTACACTATAATTTTTAAAAATGCATTTGTTATAAAACCTCTGTAACTGATGCTAAAACCTTGAATATAGACAGATTATAGCCCCAACTACCTTGGCTTTGGACATTACTTAAGTCCAGATGTCATTTAAACTTTGGGTACTCACACCTCCAATGTATTTATCTTTTGAATTCTTAATTTCTTTTTAAAGTCATGAACCCCCAAATGTTAGCTTTGCTAGTCTTATATAAGAAAAAACTGACTGACTGACAGATGGAAAATTCAGATAATACAATGTATAGGGGAGGCCATAAACAATTCTACTCCACTGGTTTTATAATAACAATTTACTGAGCCTGACTGACCCTCCTACATCCTAATAATTAAAAAACTACTCCCTATTCCAAAATTAATGTGGAAAAATGAATCAATAAATTATATTTGTGCCTACAAAGAGAACTGGTAAAAAAAAAAAAAAAAAAAGGTTGCAATTTTAATTATTTGATGCCAAAGAATATTTTACGTATCTCCCCCAAAGCAACACATATCTCCAAACAGCTTAAAAAAAAAAAAAAAAAAAAAGAATATAGCCTTTTGTGTAAAGAAATAATGCTTTACATAAGTATTGCAATTTGAGACAAAAACAAATTAAGAAATAAAAGGCTAAGTTGTTCATAGTCTCAAAAAGTTCATTTTCATGCTTAGCCATCTTTAATTTAAAATTCTAAATCTGTACTCACTGATTCTGAGTGAAAATCTGCAGTCTGTTTAAAAGATTTTAAAACATAAATTTTTGAAAAACGGTGATTTGTTTTCCAACTAGAAGTCATTGCCTGATCATGAAGTAAGAGCAGAAGAATATAATGATAGGTGGGGAGAGAGGTGGTCTGAAAGTTGGGATACCTGAGTTCTAAACCTTACTCTGCTATTAAGTATGTGATTTTGGGCAAATCCCTTACCTTCCCAGAATTTCTCTCCTGTAAAAGTTAAGGCAAATTGTCCTAGGATATCTCTGAAGTACAAGGTCTAGTATTACAGTAAGTTAAGTCTATATAAAAGTTTATAAAATGCAATACTTTATTTTTCTTTTTCCCAAGATATGTTTGCCACTTATCTTTCACTTGATACATTCATCACTTGAATAATAATCCAAAAGAATTTCTTATTGATAGCAGTAGCCAATGAAAGATAAGTAACACATGTCAGTAAATCACATTCTACTTAAAATTTTTTCACTCAACAACCTTTTTTTATTTAAGATTTTATTTTAAGCAATCTCTATACCCAACATGGGGTTCAAACTCACAACCCTGAGATCAAGAGTCATACTCTACTTGACTGAGTCAGCCAGGTACCCCCGACCTTTTTGATACCAGATTTTCTAGAAAAAAGAAGTACATTTACAACATCCAGGCAATATAATCGAAGCTCACTTATTATCCTCGGTCCAGGGTTCAGTGTGTAATGATACAACTCTGGAATCCCTTATATGCTAAATCACAGTTTTTGAAGTAGCTGTACTTTTATGAAATTAATTTGCTTTGAATTTATATGTGAGTAAATAAACAGTAATAGAAAATCTTAGAGATATTTTTATTAAATAAGTGGAGAATCTACACTAGTAGATCCTTAAGTCATACACGGCAAATCTTCTAGCTAATTATCACTGTCATATACCATTAGCCTATATTTCTTACTGAAAGACTACAGGAATATCTATGAATGTGTACAAATATTTTTTAATGGAATGTACCTTATGTTCATATTATTTTTGTGTGTTTTTCCAAACACTTCAAATGGCCAAGAACCACTGAGCTACATATATTGTCACCTAATTTTTTAAGCCTATAAGCTTAAGAAGCAACCACACAGCTACAGAGCTCTTCTGCCCTGAGCTTGTAATAGTAAAATCCTTATTTTATAAGGTTACCAGCACCAAAGATTCAGAATCAAAGTGTTTATACACACTCCCCATGTTTCAAAAGAGGTAAATCTTGACAAGAATTTTTTTTCATCTATATATTCTTTGGGTCTGTTTCCATCTTTTTAGTGGGCAGAAGGTGGGCTTTGCTTTATTTCTTTATTTTAAACAGCTATACATATCCTGTGAGTGAAGAAATGGTGCTTCATAAATTTGGCATTCTCTGTTTTACATGTAAAATTATTGAAGGTTGGGGTGCTTGGCTGGCTTAGTTGGTAGAGCACACAGCTCTTGATCTCAGAGTTGTAAGTTCAAGCCCCATGTTGGATGTAAAGATTACTTAAAAAAAATTATCCAAAGTCTAAGTGATTGAGTTCTCCATAACACAGTATTGGTGAATGTATTCAGAGATTCCATCTGCCCATTATACCTGCACCATGGATGCCAAAGCTTTGTACAATTTGTATCTGAAATAACTTAGCATAAGCACTTCATTTCACAAATGTGAAAACAAGTCAAGTGACTCATACAATGTAACATGACAAATTATTTGAAGATCAAGGATCAAACTTCAAGTCTTTTCACTATTCCTTAATTTTCATCACCCTACTGACTTGTTTTTTAAAGCATCATTTGCAAAGAACACCTGACTATACTTCCAAAGATAATTACCTCATCCTTAGTATTAGGAAATTATAAAGTTTTTTCTCATCGATTATGATCCTCAAGGTGAAAGGGGTGACATTTGTACATTCTTTCTGAAAAAGTAACTTTACCCCAAAATGCCTCACTCAAAATCCTTAAAATATCAGTGTTGTCATGTTCTGTCCTTCACACCCCCATTCTGCATGCATGCATGTGTGTTTGCTTTTTGTTAAAATAAAAGTTTTAAATACCGGGCGCCTGGGTGGCTCAGTTGGTTAAGCGACTGCCTTCGGCTCAGGTCATGATCCTGGAGTCCCTGGATCGAGTCCCGCATCGGGCTCCCTGCTCTGCAGGGAGTCTGCTTCTCCCTCCGACCCTCCCCCCTCTCATGTGCTCTCTCTCATTCTCTCTCTCTCAAATAAATAAAAATCTTTAAAAAAAAAAAAAAAAGTTTTAAATACCCAACTGGAAGTACACAAACGTACAAGAATTATTAATCACAAAGATTTTTTTTTATCACAAAGGTTTTGAGGGATAAAATTTTAAAAGGATTTTTAAGTTATGCTAGTATATTTAAGCCTCAATAGAGCCTACATTCTACTTGCTAATAATTCAACTTAGAATAGTTTTAATGCGTAAAGTGGAAGTGTATCTAATGTTATGAGTGACTACATTCTTGTGAAACTTCTTGATACTGAATTATTAAATTAAACCAGGACACAAACCCTAGAACATGAAATAATTAAATATCTGTCTGAATTCCTGCTGAAGACAGCAAATTGAGCACACATACCTAATTCCCTTCCCTACCAAGAACCCACTGAAGTGACAGAAGACAGATACTTAAAAATACAATAATAGCACATAAAAACTGTAAAGTAACTGAGGATAAAACTAACACCAGTCCTACCTAAGTAAAACATAAAATGGAGAATCCATAAAGGAAAAAAAAATCAACAAATTTAGCTAAATAAATAGTAAGACCTCTGAGGAAAAAAAAAAAAGAAACATAAATAAAATAAGACAGAGGTACTCTATAAGCAACTATTAATGAAATACATTTTTTCATGGCAAATGTAAGAATACATACAATGTCTAGGTATCATTAAGAAATAACTAAAAACATGGGCAAAGGTAGAAACAAGTCAAGCATATCATAAAACATGAAATACAAATCATCAAAAAATACATTAAAAAATGCTCAACTAGGGACACATGGGTGGCTCAGTTGGTTAAGCATCTGCCTTTAGCTCAGGTCATGATCTCAGGGTCCTGGGATCGAGCCCCGCATCAGCCTCCCTGATCAGTGGGGAGCCTGCTTCTCCCTCTGCCTGCTACTCCCCCTGCTTGTGCTCTCTCTCTGACATAAATAAAATCTTTAAAAAAAAATGTTCAACTTAATTTCTAATCAAGAAATGCAAATTAAAACAATAAAATATTACTTTTAACTCATTAGTAAAAAGAGAAATTGTATACATCTGGAAAAAATGTAATAGATTCATAAGATGGAAAAATGATCAAGACATGATTAAGTCAACAAAGTAAGCTAACGAGTAATGATCATATTTATGTTAAAAATAACATAAGTAAATTATTAATAGTGGTTACTTCCAGAGAGGGAAGTTAAAGTTGTAGGGGAAGAGAAGAAAATGAGTGTTCCAATTTTGCTCTATGAACATATGTATATTTCTTCAACCATTTCCAAGAACGTAACCTTGTAAAAAGTTAAAAAAGAAATGAAACCATAATACTAGATGACAAAAAAGGGTATCATCTAAAAAGACATTTTGCCAGAGTCCTACAAAATGTAAACAAGCAGGATGAAATTGATAGAAAAATAAAAGCAAAGCAAAACCATAGCCAAAAGACACCACAAATAAACAGAATTCTTTCTTTGAGAGTCTTGGAAGCAAGGAAGAGTTGGCTGTGAAACACACAGCAAGATAATTAAATTAAATCCATTCAGAATAGTTGGGCCAACTGAACACTTCCTTCTTACCCTTCCGCTCCATGCCACAGGTCCAAGCACTCTACTGGGAGGCCCACTTCACTTAAATGAAAGAGCTCTCCTAGAGAAATATATCTAAACAGTTACTGATGAAACCCAAACCAGCTTCCAGAAAGACCCAGCTACAATAAATAAAGAACCAAGATGAACAAAGGAAGAATAAAGAAAATTTAGGGATCAGAAGATAATCTAATGGGGGAGAAGGAAGGGTGGAGGAGTCTACTTAGTATCCCTAGACTGAAGTGGACCCTGCAGCCATTAAGTACATGGTGTAGTGAAAGAAGACCAGAGAACAAGAAATGTTAGAATTTAAACATACAGTTATCAAAAGCAAACATTCAGTGGTTGCTGGAAGATAGTGAAAGAAAAGAAACACTCTAAATGTAGAGAAGAAATAAAATATATTTAAAATATACTATAAAAGGGGCGCCTGGGTGGCTCAGTCGGTTAAGTGTCTGCCTTCGCTCAGGTCATGATCCCAGGGTCCTGGGATCGAGTCCCACATCAGGCTCCCTGCTCAGCAGAGCGGGGAGCCTGCTTCTTTCTCCCTCTGCCTCTGCCACTCCCCCTGCTTGTGTTCTCTCTCTTGCTCACTCTCTCTCTCAAATAAATAAATAAAATCTTTAAAAAATATATACTATAAAAGTTAAGAGATCAAGATGAATGACCCATGAGTCCAACAACCTAATATAATTAATTCAGCAAATATTACTGAGCACCTACTATGTAGAAGACAGTATTTTAAACATTAAGGAAACAGCAGTGAATTAAAAAAAGTCCCTGCATTTATTTAAGTCATAGGAGACTCGATAAATACATATCAGGTGTTATAAAGAAAAATAAAACTAGAATAAGAAGACAGTAGCAGGATGCTTTCACAGAGATTGATCAATGTGATTTGATAAGGTAACATTTGAGCAGAAAATTGAATAAAGTGATAGAGTAAGTCACAAAACAAAAAAAGAGACAGTGGAGAGAGAAAATAAAGAAATACAAGGAAAAAAGTGATCTGAGGTGACGGTCTTCGCGTTGAAAAGGCTTGCCAACTGCAGTGTCTCATACCTGAGACACATCCTGTAAAAAATCAGAACTCAGGGGTAAAAAAAAAGTTACGAAGAATTCCCAGAGGAAAAAAACTAGATTACTAAACAACAGCTAGCCTCAAGATATCAAGAGCATTCCTATCAGCCACTGTGGACAAGATATCACAATGGCTATGAACGTGATCACAAAAAAGAGAAGTAATGGTGTATTATGTGCCTCAAGGACACAACATTGCTTCTAAAATATTGTCAAAAACTTGAACATGAATCTGAGTAAGCCTCTATACCTAACTACCAATTTACAGAATATTAAATAAAACAATGGGATGCAATCAGCAAAATTCAAACTGAGAAACTCTGACAACCCGGTTTCTTCAAGAAATAAACTGCAAAGAGAGGGAGGTAAAGGAGGATGGGATGAGAAGGACAAGCATACAGATGAAAAAGAAACTTAGTGTCAACCAATTGTAATGTAGGGAACTTATCTGGATCTCCATTCATACAAATAGAGTTTTAAAAATATTCTAAGACAGGGGTGCCTGGGTGGCTCAATTAGTTAAGCATCCGACTCTTGATTATCAGCTCAGGTTATGATCTCAGGATCCTGAGATCAATCGAGACCCATATCAGGCTACATGCTGGGCATGGAGCCTGCTGGGATCCTCTCCCTCTGTCCCTCAGCCCCCCACCCATCCCTCTCTCTCTCTCAAAAAAAAAAAAAAAATATATATATATATATATATGAGAGAGAGAGAGAGACAACCAGAGAAATTTGAACACTGGATATCTAGGGATTAAAAATATCACTATTCTGTAACCCTTAATGAAATATTGGATCTCAACAATAATTAATAGCTACTAAAACCATTAGGTGGTAGGGTGAGAATTCTTGTACCAATCCATCAATCTTAATATCACAATACTAACCAATGAGTAGTAGGTTAAATCTGAACACTTTCTGAATATCTGATATTAAGCAATGTTAACTTTTTAAGGCATTATGATCATGCTTAAAAAGAAATCTCTAGGGCGCCTGGGTGGCTCCGATGGTTGAGCGTCTGCCTTCGGCTCAGGTCGTGATCCCAGGGTCCTGGGATCGAGTCCCACATCGGGCTCCCTGCTCCTTGGGAGCCTGCTTCTCCCTCTGCTTCTCTCTCTCTCTCTCTGTCTCTCATGAATAAATAAAATCTTTAAAAAAAAAAAAAAAGAAATCTCTAATTTTTGAGATACAAACATATTTAAATATTTACAGATGAACTGAAAATGCTTAGAATTTGCTTTAAAACAATCTAGCAATATGAAGCGGGTAGTAGTATGGATGAAAAATTAGTCAGAGGGGGATAACTGAAGATGGAGAGGGGGTACATAGGAGTTAATGCTCCTGTTTTTTTGTTATTTTTGTTTGAAAATTTCCAAGATAAGAAGTTTTTTTTAAAGAGTTGATTACTATTCAGAAACCTAAAGTAACGTTTTTGAAATTATGTAAAAATATATATCCTGGAGGAGAACACAAGAAAATCAAAATCCAATATTCCTATTAGGCAACCCTATAGCTGGTTATCAAAAGGGTTAAACTATTTTGCTTTGTTTTCTCTTTCAGTTTTTTCCCATCTAATTTTAAGTTAATCACATTCAGTGGTTATGCCATTTAGAACAGCACATTTCACCATCCTTCCCTCTAGGTCCTTCCCTCTAGAATCTCAACTCTCCAAGGCTTCTAGTGTTATCAACCTGCTAGAATCTCATTAGTAACAAAGTCCATAGCTCACTGGACAGCAATGCTATGCCTCCATGGATTTCTTTCCTGAGACAACAAAAAACCTTGGTTTTACTAAATTTTAAGTGATAAGGAACACAATTCAGGGACAGAGAAAAAAACACCTACAGGTACCAAAAGAGAATGTGTCCACTATACAAATAGAGGGGCTGGTCTCAGTAACACAGAGTTCACCCATTTTGAGAGAAGAGACAGGGACTATATAATTTAAGGTCAGACACAGGTAGGTAGGAAAAATTAATTTACACATCTCTTTTCCTTTACTAGCGAAGTTCTTTCCAAGCCAGGCCATATTTTATTTAACTTTCTGGTGCCTAGCACAAAACTACAATTCATTTGTTGGAAGAAGGGATCAGCTTCAAAATCTGAACAAACATCATTTAGAAAAAGTATTAAATTCATTTTCCATAATCCAAAGGACACACAAGGACAAATGAGCAGAAGTTACATAATAGCAGCCTATGACTCAATATAGAGACCCTATTACCAATTAGAGACAGCAAGTAGGATATTGAGGGGATGAAGCAGAAAATTCTAATGACAACAATAACCATGGCAGAAATAATTATAACAAGAGCTGATATTTACTGTGCATCTACTAGGTACTGTTCACTTCTCTAAAGCGCTTTACATGTGTTAACTCATTTAATCCTTATGCCAACATATTGGAATAGGCATTCATATTTATTTATTTTTATTTTTTTTAAAGATTTTATTTATTTATTCATGAGAGACAGAAAGAGAGAGAGGCAGAGGGAGAAGCAGGCTCCCAAAGAGCAGGGAGCCTGATGCGGGACTCGATCCCAGGACGCTGGGATCATGACCTGAGCTGAAGGCAGATGCTTAACCATCTGAGCCACCCAGTTGCCCCAGGCATTCATATTTATTATCCCCATTTTACAAATGATGAAACTGAGGAACAGAGTTTAATCAATTGGCCCTATAGTTCACACAACTGAAGTGGCAGAACCAAAATCCAAACCCAAGTATATTTCAAAAATCTATGCATTTAAATATTCTATAGTGCCTCCCAGATCTTAACAGAACCAGAATGACCACTGAAGAAGCATCACAGATGAAAATGTTGGCTCAGACTGAATTTAACTTCTTCTCGTAGGTCCCTTAAGCCCACCTGAATAAATAAAATATATAAGAGACATGGAGCTAAAAAGTATGTATTATGAGAAATCATTAAGAGAAGGAAAAGACAAGACACAGACTGGGAGAAAATATTCACAAAACACACCTGGTTAAAGAACTCTTAAAACTCAAAAATTAGAAAACAACCCAAATAAAAAACGGGCAAAAGATCTGAAGAGACCAGTCACCAAAGAAGATACATGCATGGCAAAGAAGCACCTGAAAAGATACTCAACATCATATGTCATTAGGGTATTGCACAGTAAAACAATACGATGCCACTTACACATCCATGAGAATAGTCAAAATCCAAGTCACTGACAGCACCAAATGCTAGCAAGGATATGAAACAACAGAAATTCTCATTCACTGATGGCAGGATGTAAAATGATACAGCATTTTGAAGGACAGCTTGGCAGTTTCTTAAAAAATTGAACTTGGTGTTTATCCAGAGTTGAAAGCTTATATCCATACAAAAAACCTGCATACAAATGATGACAGCAGCTTTATTCATGATTGCTAAAATCTGGAAGCCAACTAAGATGTCCTTTAATAGGTGAATGGATAAGCAAACTGCAGTAAATCTATACAATGGAAGATTATTCAGCAATAAAAAGAAATGAGTTATCAAGCCACAAAAAGATATGAAAGAACCTCAAATGCATACTGCTAAGTGAAAGAAATCAATTTGAAAAAACTACATATTACGTTATGGTGTTGTAACCAAAACTTCTAATTAAAAGACTGTGGTATAGGATGTGCAAAAAGTTCAGAAACTGGTAACAAAATCTGATTTCAAGCCTAATATTTACTATCTTTCCTTTGGTAGGAGTACTTCTATATAAGGAGATACTTTCGCTAATCAGTTGGACAAGAACATAATTACTGAAAAGCACAGTGAATCCAAAGGGGATCCAAACATCCGTTGAAGGCCTGGACTACGTAACCTCCAGAGCAGACTATGTGTAGGATCCTGTGAAATACATCACAAGATAGAACGGATATAATTTAAAGAAACATGGAAACCAACATTTTCCTCATATACTAAATCAAATTCTTCATAATGTCATTCTTGATAAAACACACACAAAGCATTATGCATTCGAAAACCTTGCCAGTTTACTTTTTTTTTTTTAATCCAGAAAAGTTGCACAATTAAATGTAACAGAGGGGTCTTCAAAAGGAAAAAAGAAACAGTATGGGCTAATCTGCCACATAAAATGTAATTTTCACCCTTTCATTCAACTACTTCACACAGAAAGAGACAGATGAAAAGGTGGGAGGATCCTGTTTGGTGTCACTGCTGGTAATAACTTGTGAAAAAGCTCAAAGGAATGAAAAGAGAAATGTAAATTCTTAAGTCGCACTGATGTTTACACCATAAATCTCTTTTTACTTCACCAATTGCTGAACTGGACGTCATTTCTCCATAATGAGTTTCTAAAAATCCTTTAAAGAAGTTAACTCTTGTTAAGAAGCTGCATTCTGTGAATACTTATTTGTTAGAGCCAGTCAAGGAGATAATCAAGGGCTAGGAAAAAAGAAATTAGACTCAAACTTTGAGAACAAATCAGTTGTACATCTGCTTCTCTGTCTCCAACTCCAAACGACCTAAAACACTTTCTATCAGTTTCCCCTCAGCTCTCTCAGGCTCGTGCCTGCGATTTTGGTCTTGAAAGGAAGAGGCAACACAGAGTTCACTTGCCAATCCAGAGGTTTCTACAGCAATATGTACATATAAAACTCCTCCAAATGCTGCTTAATTAACTGATGATATTCATTCTCTCTTCCTTCACAAAGCAACAGAAGTCTCTGAGGGCATTTTTCTCATTATCTTCTTAACTTCTTATAACTTGTATGTATTCCTTCAGCTATGGTGAGGAAGTTCTTTTCAGCAAAACTCAACTCCATTTTAACTGCCAATTAAGTTCCTCATTCTTTTTTATTCTAGTCCCTCTACTTACCTCTGCTTCTCCTGGTACAGTACTACCTTAGAACAACAGTAACAATAACAGCAATAAGAGCACAAATCAGTTGAGGTTTTCCATTTATCCTTCACCTTAAGGACTCAAATGGTCTCATATTTTTAGAAGTAATAAATGTGACCATCATCGATTCTTTATTATAGTCTATTCATTACTTATATAAACATATCAGTGAAAATGTTTTTAAGTACCTGTTCCAGTATGTATTTTTATTTACTTATAATATGTAGTATTATAAGTTAGTATATACTAATACAATTATATGGAATCAGAAATTTTTAAGTGGAGAGACAAATACATAAGTTTATATATATTTATTTACTTCAGAAGTATTGGTATTCTTTTTCTTGCATTCTCTGGAAGTGTGTATAATTACACTTCGGTGACCACTAGTCTAAAAGGCTTAAAAAAAAAGCCCACAGAAAATATCTAAACTTCCATCATACAATTTAACCACTGATAAACATTTTTCCCCTATAAAAGTCTACCTTTCAACTTTTTGAAGCTCTTGTTAACAGGAGAATTCTTAAAGCTGTCCATCCTACACTAATTTGTGAACTGGAAGGTCAAGACATAGTTACATAAGGCAATTACATTATTTATTCGTTTTTTTACATTATTTTTTAAAAAACACAACAACAATGGCAGAATTTGAGCCTAACCACGGCAAAATTTGGTGTGTATTTTATGCGTGTTTGCATGCATGTCTTTCTCTAATAGCAAGGAAGAATAATTTTCTAATAGAATAAAAAATACAGAGAAAGATAAAGTGCAGACACTGCACTAAGCCCTGGTCTTTACAAAATCTAACAGAAACCAACTTCAAGATCAAGGCCAAAGATCCAAACAAACACTGCTTCAATCTGCTCTACAATAGAGCCACCAAGTGGTGGTTTACGTAACCTGTGTTCAAACACCCTTCAGCAAAAGGAAAGCAGCCCACTCATTTTCTGGTACTTCTGATTATTTGAGATAAATAAATTGAACCAAAATCTATCTAATGATAACTCTATCTACTGGCCCTATTTTTATTCTCAGAGGTAATACAGAACAAGCCTAATCACTCTTCCACTTGACAGCTCTTCAAATATTTTAAAGTGAGTGCTAAAAACCTCACGTCCTCTTCAACCTAAGTATCCAAATTTGACTTAGCTATTTCTCATGTATAGTTAAAAAAATTTCTCACGACCACTTCCAAGAAGAAATGCAAAACTAAGAGCTAAATTTTTAAGTTACAAAGGAGAATAATTTGCAAAATTAAACATAGCCCTGGTTGTAAACCTTAAAGCAATAATTTAAATATAGACCATTACTTAAATATTACTGAACGTCTGAAGCAAATTTATTTATAGATATATATAAAGTGAATTCATTAATATTAGCAGAGATCTGATATTTTAAAAAAAATTTTACCAATTAAATACCTCTAACAAACAGCAGTTTTCATTTTTTTAAACTACTGCACAAACGACCAATTTAGAAAATTTATATAAATAATTATTATTTTAGGAGCACCTGCGTGGCTCAGTTGGTTGAGCGACAGACTCTTGATTTCAGCTGGGTTGTGATCTCAGGGTTGGGGGATCCAGCCCCGCAGCAGGTTCTGCGCTCAGCAGACAGTCTGCCTGAGATTCTCTCCTCCTCTCCTTTTGCCCCTCTCCCCACTCCCACCCTGCTCACACGCTATCACACACTCTCTCTCTCTCTCAAATAAAGAAATCTTAAATAGAATGATTATTATTTTAAAAACTTAGCTAAACCTTTTCAATAATACAAGCCCTGAGATCCTCCAGGAAATTAATCAAAGATCTCAGGCTTGTACATGTATATGTGCTCATGTACACAAACATAGCTGTGTTGAAGATAAAGAGCCAAACTATAACTGATGTTTCTTATACAGCTGCCCTCTTGCTAAAAATGAGTTAGGAAACTAATCCCAACAGAAGAGTTCCTATTTTACTATAGTACCAATCAATCAACCAGTAGATTTTATTTACATTTAAATAATGTTTGCACAATGAAGGAAGATCTTCAGCTATTAGTCCATCATTAAAGTATGGTAGAAGTTAGCCCACAATCTGATACTCATCTTCAGCACAGCTTGTTTCATAAATGATATTTCCTATCAATAAGAGAGATGACATGGGAACTAGACAAAAAAAAGTAAATTTCAATTAACTAATTCACCATTAATATTTCTCAATATTTGAGTATTTTAGAAGCTGAGAAGCTGAAAAAATTGAAAGTGTAATTTAAATAACATGTCAGTATCATACACTATGAATAGGTCATATAATAAGACTTACTTTATTCAGAAAGAGCAAAGAGAAAATTCAATGTTGCTTTATATTTTGGTCTACTGAACAAAGGGTTACTTTAATTCTAAATAAGCTTCCATGAATTTTCTTAAATGGTCAAGCCATTAAACAAAACGACAATATATTCACGAGGAGCATTCTATTCTGTTTTTATTGAGCTCACTGTGAGCAAGAACAGCTAGCTATGCAAGAAAAGTTAGAGATAATATTAAATCAGTTTTGCAAGTTTTGCATATTAAAAATAGGCAACATTAGTTTATTCAGAAAAAAAGACACCAATCTTTATTGAGACTACTAGGATTTCTATTTCCTGGTGTACCTCAGCTTCTTGGGGAATTCCAACCAAGTTACTTACTATCTGGTTCAGATTTTAGCTATACTAATATTTAGTAGAAGATGTTCTACATAATTGAATATTTTAGAAAACTTATGTTCATTCCACTATGCAACAAAACATTTTATATTTTAACTATTTTTATAGACATTTTTCTGGAAGATTTTACCTATTTCCCTCTTTTCTTAAAAAAAAAAGTGCAACTTAATTTAACCATTTCCTACAGATTTAGTCACAACATGCACATGAACGGTACTGCATGATGGTACTGCTGTGCTGTGATGTTATGTTTACTCACCTCTGCTTGCTGTCCCTTATTGATGACAGTGTGTTCTTGGATGTTTCTGATGCCTACGTGAGAACCTCAGAGTGGTCTATATAGGCTCCTGAGCATAAAAGACTTGGGCTTTGTGGTATCTGGCTACTCTGAGTTCTTTTTCTCTCCCTCTTTGCCTCTATGGCTGGTTTTTAAATGACTGAAGTTACTATATAAAATCACAGCAAAATAGGTTTTTGACACTGGGAAGTGAGTTCTAAAGAGTTCCAAGTACCTGAACATGAGAGCAGAAAAAACCTCTTCCCTTAGAAGGCAGCACTGGCTAATTTGTACAATGAGGTCTCCATTCCTTTCTCCCTAGGAATCAACCATGTCAATTACATGACATTCTTCTCTCCATAGATGATCTAATAGCATACCCTCCACAATGTCTGCTCATTAGATGCAAAGAATAGAAACAAAGACAGAAAGAATAGCACAGTTGTCCAATTACCCACGGGGTACAAGAGTTATGTGAAAATGATGTGTGCTTAGCATTTATTTATATATGACAAATAAATGTAAATGAAACTATGACTCTGACTTTATGTCTTTGGTGGGTGCTCAGAAGTAGTCAGAATATAAAGATGTAATTTTTTTTTGTCTATTTAAGAGGCTAACACAAAAGGACTTCTGAAAAACAATGGAATTCTTGAAACCATCAGAAATATTTATAAAACCCCAGAATACATAAATTGGAATTACAAGAAATCTTGATTTTGTTCTCTCTCCACATACATTGAATGAATCACAAAATTAGTTACCCAATTTTTTTCACTGTCAATTAAGCATTAATAACACAGACCACAAGTAAAAAAAGAAATTCTGCCTAAATAAACTGATGACCTACTTCTCTGTACCAAGTAAGTTATGACTCAAGTTTTAGAGAAACTATTCTAAGCCAATCAAAGATTAGTTGCTTACATAATAAATAAAACAATCATTTTGGCTACAGCAGATTCTCATTGCTCTGAAGTAATTTTATCAGGAGAAAGGAAAAATGTGAGGTGGTCTTTGAGTAACTAATAAAAATTTATTTTATTTTCAATTTTCCCTACAAGAATGAGAAGAAACAAAAAAAAGACATGTGAAAGATCAAACCCATTGATCTACTTGGCCTGAATAAATTACAAATTACCACTTCAGTTCTGCTGGCTGGTAATGTCAAAAACTACTGATTTACAGAAAATAAATAAAGAAGAGAGTAATAACAAAGTATCTCTGCAGAAAAGACAAAGTCACCCCATAAAGCTTTTTTTGTTTTGTTTTTCCACATATAACCCAAAGCTATCCAGTTAATGTATCTCCAGTATCTGCAGCTGATGACATACAGTAGAGATTACTAAATTAACACTATTCAAGATGACTGCTTTCTGGTGACACTGTAACCATGTATCACTAACACAGAACTACTCCAGGGGCTAAAGGAGTCATGAAATAAAGAATATGTTCTTTACTCTTGTAATCTTGGACCAAATAAATTATTCTGTTCCCTTATCTGTAAAATGGGGGCAACCTGGAGCACTGAAAATTTATTACTGGTAAAATGTTTATAATCTTCAGGTAACGATATATAAAAATTAACTACTTGATTCATACCTTGTTTTAATTCTAAACCTTCAGGTTGCTTGTTCTCTCTCACAGTTGAAGTAGAATCTACACAGATGTCTTGTCTGAGGAATAAAAATAAATAAAACAATTTTTAAAACTATATTTGATCAAGTAATACTTACTGCTCAGGTTCCCAGAATTAAGTCACATACTTGGGAAGACACACTGAATTCTGAGCCCCCAGGACACCACTTAGTACACTTTGGAAACTCAGAAGCATGTATACAAGTGTCAAAAACAGTAGCTATAAACCACTACCAATTTAAGCAGTATATATCTTTGTAAAAATCAAGGAGCAAAAATGGAAGGAATATGGAGGTAACTTTTTCTCCTTTCCAATATCCTGCAGGATAGCTGGTGGGAGAAATCATAACTTACAGAGGAATCCAGTAACTTTTCAACTGTTAAATTTAATGAGCACTTTGGCATTCAAATTATTTTATATTCATCTAATTTCATACCCCAAATGCTTTGATGTCTACAGTGTATGCGAAATACATATTTTATATGTAATATACATATGTAATCAAAGTAAATGGATTAAAGTATAAGAGCATAAAAAAGTTTTGTTTCACCATGTTCTCTAACAGAGCCGCAAACTAATGTTGTTTCTTAGAGGGCATTATACCATCTAAATATTAATGTTACAAATACTTTTCAGCAAAAGAAATTAATTAGTTGCAAATATTCAAAATGACTACCTTCTTTATAAGTAAGTATACCTTCTGGAGAATTTCTATACACACCCTAAAACTAACATATGAGAAACATTTCAGGAATTTTCCTACTCACAAAATTATTTCTATCCACTTAATAACAAATCCTTCAAATAACCAAAGGATAAAGACTTTTTATCATTTCTTTGAGTTTACTATATTCTTTCCCATCAACATATTGGCACTCA
The DNA here is from genome assembly GCF_011800145.1 of Mirounga leonina. Taxonomy (NCBI): domain Eukaryota; kingdom Metazoa; phylum Chordata; class Mammalia; order Carnivora; family Phocidae; genus Mirounga; species Mirounga leonina. The sequence continues at coordinate 42,518,030 of NW_023270433.1, read as the reverse complement.
TGTGTTTGTTTTGTATTAAAATCTGACTAATGCAAGCACAAACTCAAATAGAGACCATAAAATTATTTGGATCTGATATTAGGACCTATAAAAAATTAAAATTGAGATATGTTTTATTCTTCTAATATCACCGACTTAGATTTTATTCTTTCACCAGAATGACTGGCAGATCCCAAGAAGATATCAACAAATATTCTTTGGCAATCCAGGGACAGATAAAATGCTAATATAGTATATTAAGAGCTTTGCAAGGAATAAAGTTAAAATGTGCTACCTCAAGCGTTACAGTCAAATTAGATTTTACCTACTGGGAGCATTAATCTATTTCTAAGTATCTTCCTTTAGAGAAAATGTTTGTTTGCTCTTACACATCCTTGAATGGGCACCTAATTCTTCTTCTAAGCACATATACCTAAATGACTTGAACAAAAACATAATGTAACATCACCATTAAAAGGGCCATGGGCGGGGTACCTGGCTGGCTCAGTCGAAAGAGTGTGCGACTCTTGATCTCAGGGTCATGAGTTCGAGCCCCATGTTGGGTGGAAAGATTACTTAAATAAACTTTGAAAGCGGTGGGGCGCGGGGGGGGGTAGTCATGGGCATATGTAATACCCTAAAGATACAACATCACCTATGCAATATTATAGCTGAGAATGTATGACCTATATCATGAAGAAATCATCAGTTAAACCCAAAATGGAAAAAAGTAATGTTCTATTAAAAGGGGGTGGGGAGTTAAATGTCAATGTTATAAAAGACCAAGAAGAGGTTGTGAAAATATTCCAGGTTAAAGGAGGCTAAAGAGCCATGACAATTAAATGTGATACTTGACATGACACTGTTGAACTGGAAGGGAAAAAATGTTATAAAGGACATTACTGAGTCCCAAATGACAAACTGAAATACCGATGGTAGACTGGATAAAAGTATCATACCAATGTTAAGTTTACTGAAGTTGACACTGTATTGTGGCTATATAAATAGAGCATCACTATCTTTAAAAAAGAAAGCACAAAATACTATTTAGGAATCAAGTGTCAAATGTTTTAAAATAGACACACACCTATATAAAGAGAGGTAAAGAGAGGGTGTGCAAATGGGATAAAATGTTAATAGTAGGTAAATCCAGGTAAAAGGTATATGGATGTTTCTTGTACTGCTCTTATTCTTTTTTTTTTTAAGATTTTATTTATTTATTTGAGAGAGAGAGAATGAGAGAGAGCACATGAGAGGGGGGAGGGTCAGAGGGAGAAGCAGACTCCCTGCCGAGCAGGGAGCCCGATGTGGGACTCGATCCAGGGACTCCAGGATCATGACCTGAGCCGAAGGCAGTCGCTTAACCAACTGAGCCACCCAGGTGCCCCAACTGCTCTTATTCTTATAACATTTTAATAACTGTGAAGTTATTGCCAAGTAAAAATTTTTAATAATGTAATAAAATACATTACTGTATGCATTATTTTATTTTCTCTGTGAAAGCCCCTTGGTTTCCCTTCAAATAAAACCGGACATCCCTATAAAGATTACCTGCTGCCATAAAGAATTTCTTTTAGTGCCCAAAGTGAACTTTTTTAATGTTTTATCTTAAGTTGGTTTGAACATGCTGTTGAAGAAAGTCACCAAACATAATTTCAGACAGTAGATGCAGTACAAGTACACCACCTTGTGGCTGAAAAATGAAATGCTAGATGCTTTTCCATCAGTAGTATCTAAGGTTGAAAAAATATTCCAGAAAATAGCTTGGAATTTTAAAATCTGTGTGAGCTCATTTTTCTAAGATTGTAGGCTTTGCAACTAAAATTATCATATACATACAGAGCTTTTTAATACAATTTAAAGATTTTCACCAAAGAGCATGAAAGAGAAGATACACACAAAAAGGAAATGTCTTAAAGTGTAAGAAAACTATGAGTACATATGATGTCTTTTTATTTCTAGTTTCATAAAAATAAAACATCTACTTCCAGGTAAGACATTCTAGTTGTCAGAGTTAGGAAAACTAAAGTGATTCTAATTTATATTTAAATGACATTTAAATATTTCTATCAAATACTTTAAGAATTTTATAACAACTGTAGGGTCGCCCGGGTGGCTCACTGGGTTAAGCTTCTGACTCTTGATTTCAGCTCAGGTCATGATCTCGGGGTTGTGAGTCTAGCCCTGCTTCAGGCTCCACAGTCAGTGGGGAGTTGGCTTGAGATGCTTGCTCTCTCTCTCTCTCCCCCTCTGCCCCCTCCCCTGCTCATGTACACACCCTCTCTCTAATAAATAAATCTTTTATAAAAAAGAATTTTATAACTGGAGAGAGAGAGAAGGCAAGAGAAAAAAGTGGGGGAGGGAGGGAACACACTGCTAAATCTGGTCTGGGTTAAGAATCTTGCAATGACTTTCGTATTTCTTTCATTAAGATGGAAATAAAAGCCCGTTTTTATTTTTCTAATTCCCTTCTCCCATCCACAGTACTCCTCCTTAAAGCAGCTTAATTTATGATCTTGGCTTTGAATTATAAGACAGCCATATACCCATCTCTGGGATTTAAGTCTTCAAGCCAGCATCAGTCTGACTTCCTTTCTTTTAACCCAAACACAATTCCACTCTTGATCTTTTCTTACAACAAAATAAAAAAATAAACTATCAGGACTACATCAAAATAAAAAAGCTTCTGCACAGCGAAGGAAACAAAACTAAAAGCGTACGAAATGGGAGAAGATATTTGCAAATGACATATCTGATAGAGGGTCAGTATCCAAAATGTACAAAGAACTTCTAACACTCAATGGATTTTTGTCTGTGTGTTTGTCTGTTTTCCAGAACTCAATGAATTTGTTGTTTAATTCAGAGTAATACACTAGGGAGATCTGTGGAACTTAAGAACAATTACACATGTGAATTACTAAAAGTTTAAAATATATTTCTAAAGAGAAAAAAAGTCAATTTCTTGTACAAATAAAAAATACAGAGAAGATACCTCAATGGAAGGATAAAGAAGATGCCAGCATCTTGCCATTTTGGCAAAAGTAACAAAAGGTAGGACTTTTGATTCTCCTCACTCTCCTGGGAATAAAGACGGGCTAAAAGAAGCCAGCCTATCACTCTATGAGCTTTCTACTATTAAAAATAAGAAACAAAGAAACTAGATTAGCCAAAACAACGTTGAAAAAGGATGCACATTATCAGATTACTATAAAGCTACAGTAATCAAGACACTATGATGTTGGAGAAAGGATAAGCTTACAGATGGATGGAACAGAAGAGAATCCAGAAATAAACTCACATATACATGATCAAATGAGTTTCAACAAAAGTGCAAAGACAATTCACTGGAACTGAACAAATGGTGCTGGTACACCTGGCATCCATAGGAATATAATTTCCAACCCGTATCTTGCACCATATACACAAACTAACTCAAAATGGTAACAGACCTAAAAAATGTAAACCTATAAAACCTCTAGAAGAAGATGCAGGAAAAATTCCTTTGTGACCTTATTAATAACCAAAGATTTCACCAAAAGCATGGTCTATAAATAAAAATAACTGATCAACTGGATTTCCCCCAAATAAAAAACATCTGCTTTTCCAAGGAAATGTTGAGAGCATAAAAGACTAGCGAGACTGGGAGAAAATATTTGCAAGCCACATATCTGATAAAGACCTGTATTCAGAGTATATTAAGAACTCTCAAATCACAATAATAAAAAAAACAAAGAACCCTATTTAAAAAACTGGTTCAAAAATTAAGTCACTTGACCAAGGAAAATGTACAGATGCAAATAAACGTAACAACAGACATGGTCAACGTCATTTGTTATTAAGGAAATGCAAATCTGGAACCACCACAATGCCATACCACTACACATATATTAAAATGGCTAGAATCAAAACAACAGACAAATGGAACTCTCAATTACAGTATCAGCAAGGATGCAGACATGCCTGTTAGCAACCCCCACTCATAGGTACTTGAGCAAGGACAATGAAAACTTGTGTTCCTATTGAAAACTTGTATGTGAACATTTATAGTGGCATTATTTTAAATCACCATAAACTGTAAACAACTGAAATGTCCCTTTATTAATTTTCTATTGCTGCCATAACAAATTACCACAAACTTAGTAGCTTAAAACAACATAAATGTATCATATTACAGTTCTGTAGGTCTGGTATGGGTCTGGTATGGATCTCACCGGACCAAATCAAAGTGTCCGCAGGCTGCATTCCTTTCTGGAGGCTCTAGGGGAGAATTCATTTCATGTTCATTTGGGCTGCTGGCAGAATTCTGTTCACTGAGGTTGTTGGACCAAAGTCCCTGACTCCTTGCTGGCTGTAAGCTGAGGATCATTCCCAGATTCTAGTCAAGTCTCATGTAAGATCTCTCTGACCTCTTCTGTCTTCCTCTTCAACTTTTAGGAACTCATGGAATTAAAGTGGGATAACCTGGGTAATCCAGGATAATCTTCCCACCTCAAAATCCTTAACCTTAAACAAATCTGCAAAGTCCCTTTTGTCAAATAAAGTAACATACTCTCAGGTTCTGAAGATCAGAGTGTAAACACCTTTGAAGGGTCATTATTTTGCTTACAAGATTACCTCAAGTGGGGAGTGGATAAATAAACTACAGTATGCCCACACAATGGAATACTAACTACTTAGTAATAAAAAGGAAGAATTATTGATATACACAACAATACGAATGAATCTCAAACACATTATCCTAAGTGAAAGAAGCCGACTCAAAAGGCTATATACTGTATTATTCCATTTATATGACACTCTAGAAAAGAAAAGGTATAAGGACAGAAATCAGATCAGTGGTTGTCAGAGATTGGGGATGGGAGGAGTGGACTACAAAAAGCCATGGGGGGGATTTTTAGTGTGATGGAACTATTCTATACTGTGATTGTGGCAGTAGATTAAATAAATCCATTTGTCCAAATTTATAGAACTATATAGCAAAAAAGGTGAACTAAATGATAGCTTAATTTTTAATTGAAACACCACAAAAGTCTTAGAGCAGACTCAAAAAAATGAAATCATATGGTGGTAAGATGTAACCTTCAAACACTAAGAAATGAGGCAAAACAATCTTAATTTTTTTCAAAGGGCTTTTCCAAAGAGCAAATAAATCCACATCTCCACTGTTTCCCTGAGCAACTTCCTTCTGCAAAAGATAGCAAAATGTAACTCTTATCTCCATTTCCTCTCCCCAAATATTATAATGCAAAGAATCACAGGTACCACACTCATTTTTCTCTGATCCATGATTCTCTAAGAACTCGTGTTTATTGTATAAACTGCTCCCCTGCAACTCTGTGTTTATGAACAGGCAATTCCTTAAATAGGGGGTTCTATTCTATACAAAATGACTAAAGGAAATCAAAGGGGTTTTTCTCTTTGTTTTATCCCTATAATCCTGCATTTTCAAGAAATTAGCAAGAGATCACTTTGTAGGTACATTTAAAGGTACAAACATATAGGATGTGCAAACATGCTACTTTGTGGAGTCTAAGCATTAGGTCACAATCTTGTCAATGATTAGTAATACTTTCTGTGAAGGTTTTCTGAAAAACCAATCCTTTCATTTCTGATAAACTTACCCTATTATGTAGAATAATCTACACCTAAGTATTATAGCCTAACAACAATTTATAAAGGACATGAGACCATAAATGGGGTACAGATACCCAATTTATTATTACCCTTTACCAGCCTAAAAGTACAGTCAGCTCTTTATAATTCATATGTTTAAAGGAACTGAGTTTATAAAGAGTAATGTCAACATAACAAATTGATCTCACTTGTGATAAAAATCCTTTTATGCTTGAAAACATATATATAATAGTTTTCTCCTAAACTTTTTTGTAATAAATGAAAAAATTAGACCCTTGTAAGCAATGAATTGTTTTTTAAAAAGCAACACAGTAAAGAACATTAAAAAACACAATGAATTATTTCACTTTCTTCAGGCTTTCATAAAAAAAAAAAATGTGGGGAAAATCCCCAATACTCATTAGCCTAAAGTGGAATTTTAGGAATAGTTATTATTACAGATTCAGAGTAAAAATCCCAAAGCAAATACAGTAATGTTTTTTTCGATGCTTACCATATTACAGGTACTATTCTAAGCACTTTATGATCCTTTTCTCACTTAATCATCACCACAGTCTTATAGGATATGTAATGGCATTACCCCTATTCTCCAGATGAGGAAACTGAGGCCCAGGAGGGTTTAAGTAACTTGCCAGGGGCACCTGGGTGGCTTAGACGGTTAAGCGTCGCCTTCGGCTCAGGTCATGATCCCAGCGTCCTGGGATCGAGCCCCGCATAGGGCTTCCTGCTCAGCGGGGAGCCTGCTTCTCCCTCTCCCTCTGCCTCTCTCCCTGCTCATGCTCTCTCCCTCTCTCTCTCTCTGTACCTCTGTGTCTCAAATGAATAAATAAAAAAACTTTAAAAAAAAACAAACAAACAATAAGTAACTTGCCAAACATCAGAGAGACAGCAAGCTGTGGAGTTATGATGGCAGGCATTAAATTTAAATTAAATTTGAAATGCAGACAGTTTAATTCTAGAACCTTCACTCTTCACATTTATTTGGACTTTCTATTACCTACAGAGATACTTCTCCAATTAGTAATACCTAAAAATTACATGTAGCCAGGCAACCCTCTCTCCCCTCCCTCTTCGAGAGCTTTGTACTATCGCTCAATAAACTTTGCTTTGCTGCCACCAAACAAAAACAAAAACAAAAAAAACATGTAGCCATAGCTATATACATATTCATAAGGCCATATATATCTCAAAGCATAAAGTCAGTTTTCATTCAGAATTTGACCTCACAGCCCCAGAGAAAAATTCTTCTTTCTAATTGGGTAAACTAAGATAAGCTATTAAAACATCCAGACAGAAATATTTTAAATGTTGAAAATTTCAATGAAAAGACAGACATAAGCAACAACAACGAAAGACCCATAATCCTCAAAAAAGGGCCCGAAAGGAATGGGAATGAAAAGGGAGGAAGGAAAACATTTCAAACTGTATACCTTTTTGTACTATTTTGTACAAATAGTAGTTTGAATTTTTTTTCCTCACTGAGGCATATTATTTGCACATACGTATTACATCCCTAGAAAAAGAATCCCAGGACTTTCCCCCGTGTGTCTTTGTCTTGCTTCTTCATGGTCCATGATGCCAGCTAAGGTTTTTTCAGCGCAGTAAAACCAAGTTGGTGGGATGGGAGCAGATTATTCTGCCATTTTTCTAGATCTCTGAGTTGTATATCAAATCTGGGGCTGATTGCTCCATACTTGATTAACCTGCCCATGAGGTTCATTACAATTTTCCCAGCTTTGTAATCATCAATGATTTCAAATTCGCCAATATAACCATGCTTCATCATCACAGTTAGAAACTGAACAATGACTTTGGAGCGTGGCCTAGTAAGAATTTGGTGTTTGCCTCTCTTTCTGGCACTATGGGGCTTTTTTGGTTTTTTGTTTGTTTGTTTTGACATTGTTAATGCTCTTGAGAGCATGTGCCAAGACATTCATGAGCACCATTATGGCAGCATGGAAAGATGGCAGAAAGAGTACTATTTGTGTTTTTTAAACCATGCCATTGTATTTGGCTATTAACTTTAAAAAAAACAGTTAATGAGCGGCTCCTGGGTGGCTCAGGTGCTTAAGCGTCCGCCTTCGACTCAGATCATGATCCCAGGGTCCTGGGATCGAGCCCCACATCGGGCTCCCTGCTCAGTGGGGAGCCTGCTTCTCCCTCTTCTGCTCCCCCTGCTTGTGCACTTGCTCTCTCTCTCTCTGTGTCAATTTTAGTATATGTGCTGCCAAAGCGAGCACTCTCTCTCTCTGTCAAATAAATAAAATCTTTAAGAACAAAACCAAAAAACGGTTAGGGGAAGTACAGATTCACACAAGTTTGTAACAGAAAACGAGGGGAATAAAAGGAAATAAACATACAGAAGATATTTACTGAATAACAGCAGTCTAATCAAGAGTTGTAAAAATCATATTCTAAGTGAATTCTTCATAGTTGTAAAGAAGAATATGGCAAAATGAAAATTAAAAGGGGATCTTAGAGCCCTACCTTAAAACTTAGACCAAACTAAATTTCAAACGAATCAAAGATTTAAACATCTAAAAAATCCATAGAGTACTAAAAGAAAATATGAAGAATACTTATTAACTTCAGAATAGAGGCCTTTTCTAAATATAAAATCCAGAAAACATAAAAGACTGCCAAATTAGACTACATAAACATAAAATATTTATGCATGCAAAAAAAAGGTAAAAGTACTTAAAGTATAAAAAAAGAGCAACAAGCAAAAAATAATTGCAACCTGTACCACCAACAGTGGACTAAAAAGACCAAAGTTGGGGCGCCTGGGTGGCTCAGTCGCTTAAGTGTCTGCCTCCAGCTCAGGTCATGAGCCCAGGGTCCTGGGATGGAGCCCCATGTGGGGTTCCCTGCTCGGCAGGGAGCCTGCTTCTCTCTCTCCCTCTGCCCCTCAGGGCCCTCTTCTTGTTTTCTCTCTCCCTCTCTGTCAAATAAATAAATAAAATCTTAAAAAAAAAAAGACCAAAGTTCCTCCAACTATATACACAAAGGGTAAATAAATGCCAGAGTTCACAGAAAACTCCACTAACTCCATAATATATATAAAGATGGTTAATTTCACTCATAGAGACTACAAATTAAAATTCCAATGAGATATTATTATCTTTTGGGTGAACAAGGGTCAAAATGTTAGATAACACTATATTAAGTAAAGTGTATGAACACATGTTCTCCACATTTAGAGGTACAAATCAATTTAAACTCTGTAAGTCAATTATGGCAAAATCTTTTATGCCTCAACAATTAACCTGTAGGTATTTATGCTACACATAATCACAGGGGAACAAGATTATATACAGAAATATTTATATCATTTGTGGTAACAAAAGAGTAAGCAACTTAAATGTCCATCAACAGACTTAATGTTTTGCTACATCCGATAACGGAATAGCATACAGGTATATATAGGAAGCCTTATATGTACTAGGTAGAATAAAACCCATTCTTTGTAATCAAGAAAAGACATACTATTATATGGAAAAAATTAAATGGAAAAGGTATGGAATAGTTTGCACAGTATGCTCAATAATGTGTGAAAAGAAAAAAATACACATACACATAAATTTGTAAACTATGTAATATCTCTGGGAGGATATACAAGAAACTGGCTTACTGTGGTTGCCTATAGGAAGGGCGAATGAGGAATAGGAAAAGGATTTATTTTTACTATATACTTTAAAAATTTTTGTACTATGTGCATGCATTTACCATTCAAATAAATAAGCTCTTAAATAACAGACACTAGATACATGGTTATGTGGGAAAATGTCCTTATTTTCTGGAAATTCAAACAAATATTCAGAATTAAGATATCTATAATTCACTTTATAATACTTTAAAAGATGAAACAAAAATGGAAAAATGAAAATTGCTATAATCAATAAATCTAGCCAACATGTATATGGGAGTGTCGTTACACTATTATTTTAATTTTCTATACCCTTGTCATTTTTCGTAATAAAAGTAAAAAAAAAGAAATTCTTTTACCTAACTCAGACAAGTAATGTCGTTTACCTGGAAAAAGTTCTTATTAACATAGGAAAACACCTTTAAAAGTTATATAATCTAAGCATTTTAGGTTAACATAAAACAGAAGTGTTACCTTCCTTCACCAATCTTTGGATCTGATGCCACAGCCTTACCTTTATTAGGAATCCATGGAAAACAGTTCCATTTCATCCTACTCACATAAACCATTTCTACTTTTGGCTTATTTAAAATACAAACATCTGAGTGCAAAAAAAATTACCCTTTAACGATGTTCCCCAAACTTTTATTGTTATCCCACAGCTAAATGACGACTTTTTAATAATTCCACTCTGAGTTTTTCCAAAGCAATCAACTTAATCAACTCTTTTCATATTGATATTTCATCTGTTTATATATTTCACTAAATTATGCAACTACAAAAACTGAACTGGAAACAACATAAATGACTCTTGGTAAGCAAGCACTTCAAATGGTGGTACAAGCTCACATGTGTATTAGAGGACAGTCTTTTTTTTTTTTTTTTTTTTTTTTTTTTATTTGAAGGGGAAAAAGACAGGGGGGGGAGAAGAACAGGGGGGGGGGGGGGTGGGAGAGGGAGAAGCAGGCTTCCCGCGGAGAAGGGAGCCCAATGCAGGGCTCGATCCCAGGACCCTGAGATCATGACCTGAGCCAAAGGCAGACGGTTAATGAATGAGCTACCCAGGTGCCCCCGAGAACAGTTTTTTTTGTTTTTGTTTTTGTTTTTTTTTAAAGATTTTATTTATTTATTTGAGAGAGAGAGAGTGAGAGAGAGCATGAGAGGGGAGAGGGTCAGAGGGAGAAGCAGACTCCCCACTGAGCGGGGAGCCCGATGTGGGACTCGATCCTAGGACTCCAGGATCACGACCTGAGCCGAAGGCAGTCGCTTAACCAACTGAGCCACCCAGGCGCCCCGAGAACAGTCTTTAACAACCGGTTTAGCACACTGTAAACATCAGTGAATTTCTTTTTTTTTTTTTTAAGATTTTATTTATTTATTTGAGAGACAGAGAGCAAATGGGGGGAGGGAGAGAGATAAGCAGACTCAGGGTTGAGCACAGAGCCTGAAATGGGGCTCAATCCCATGACCCCGAGATCATGACCTGAGCCAAAATCAAGAGTCCAACGTTCAACTGACTGAGCCATCCAGGAGTCCCGTGAATTTATTTTTCAAATGAACCAGAAAGGGCAATTAATACAACGAGAATCAGGTAAATGATTAAGAAAAACTTAACTTTTCAAAAACAGTGATAAGGAAATAGCAGAAAAGAAAAATACCTGCTGTCATCTAACCCAGGCTTCGAGCAGCAGGATAAGGCAGTAAACTGACTGACAGAAAAATCACAATAGATACAATTTAAAAATTAAGAAAACTAAGGCAGCTGCTAATCTCTGGCTTTTTATTAAATTAACACAGGATCACCATCACTGCCAAGGTTCAGCAACAGAAGAACGGTCATACAGTGCAGTTCTAGCTGTTGCTCTTAGTAAGACAACTGATCAAGCCAGAGTAATAGTTCAATATTTTCAAGAATAAACATCTTAATGCAAAGTAGTCATTTACTCACCTACATCTAAGCAATATGCTCTTCTTTTCATTCTATCTCACTAAAGTGCCTAACCCTACTATGAACAGCAGTAAATAGGAAGCTACTCCTATTTGGAAGGGTGAAATAGCTTTGTAGACTACTTAAAAAATATAATTATTACAATGTACTAAAACCTAGTACACTGTAACTAGTAACCACTACACTGTAAATAGTAACTAGTAGTAGATGACACCAACTTCTCTTTTCAACCACTTATATTTAATACCCATATATTCCATTTTGAACAAAAATATTCACATTTGAAATTCATAAAACAGATGATTAAATGGAGACTTAAAAATAATTCCTGCCAAAGAATTATTCACTTTGCAAAACAATTTCCTGTGAATTTTATTCACTAGTTAAATATTCTAGTGACTAAAAATGGTTCAACTTATATCTGTTATCTAAAATCTCTAAAGTCTATTTAGGAATCTCATTTTTTTAAAAAAAGTTAATCATCTAAAACTGGAATCCAATAATAGCTATTTATTTTTTTAAAGACTTTTTATTTATTTGACAGAGAGAGACACAGAGAGAGAGGGAACACAAGCTCAGGGAGTGGGAGAGGGAGAAGCAGGCTTCCTGCCGAGCGGGGCTCGATCCTAGGACCCTGGGATCATGACCTGAGCCGAAGGCAGATGCCTAACAACTAAGCCACCCAGGCGCCCCAAAACTGGAATCCAATAATAGCTACTTTAGAACATGACTGGGTGGCTCCGTTGGTTGGGCGACTGCCTTCGGCTCAGGTCATGATCCTGGAGTCCCGGGATCGAGTCCCGCATCGGGCTCCCTGCTTGGCGGGGAGTCTGCTTCTCCCTCTGACCCTCCCCCCGTCTCATGGGCTCTCTCTCTCTCAAATAAATAAAATCTTTAAAAAACAAACAAACAAAAAGAACATGACTATTATCTGCTAAGAAAGTAGCAATGACCAGGAACAGTATTTCCATAACACTCATACAGAAACTACTCTGCAGTATACCTTATTTTGAGAATCTGGATTTTTAAATTTCTTTATCTTCTAGAACTGTGCTATTATCTCAACAATGTTTATTATCTATAGGGAAACAGTTTCATTTCCATCAAATTCTCCCTCAATATCGCTCACTAAAAGCACATTAATTTAAAATTCATTAAAATATATTAGAGCAATTCTAAAATACTGCAAAGATCTCCCTAACGTATTTGTATTTTTCATATATAAAACCTCAATCCTGATTATTTTATTGCACTATTCAAGCTTTAAATATCATTACAAACATATTCTTTAGAGCCTAATCATCTTACATTAAAGGCCAAGCTAATACCTGGTCTCATTTTTAGTGCTCTTTTAGCTATAAAGCTTCTTTTCCAGCCCATTTCTAAACGGAGACAGCACTCTAATTCCAGGCCTCTATATTGACTTATTTATTGAAAATTGTTGTCCTTGTTAAGCAATTGTCATCATCTGTAACATTTGCAAATCCTGTCACTATACCTAACAGTTTTAAAACACTGCAAAATCATAGATGCTGAGGTTTTTAGACTATCTGTAACATAATATAAATTTGTTCATTTGCTTATCTAAGGTGAACTGAAGTGACAATCCCATCCCTCACGCTTTTGGAAACGAAGATATTTAGAAACTATGGATGTTTTATCTTTATAGTTCCTAAATCTCATTCTTATAAAATTTGTTCTAAGTTAACACTCATTAATTTCAAGTTTTAAAGTAGCACACTGTCAAAAATTTCTTATAACTAATGCTTCTGCTTTGTTATTTTTGGTAGTTAAATAAATTTCTGTTGTCTATAAACTAGTCTGTGGTATTTTGTTATGGCAGCCCCAACAGATTATTGACACATTAAGTCTTCACCAAATAGGGAGTTTTACTTTTTCCTTCAAATCTGTGTGACTTGTATTTCTTTTTCATGCTTTGTTAAACCTGTTGGGACTTCTAGTACATTGCTAAATAGGAGTGATGAGAGAAGATATTTCTGCTTGGCCCTATCTTAGAAAGAAACCATGCAGGTTTTTACCTTTAAGTATGCCATTAATTCTATGCATTTGCTTTTAAGTTTATTTTATTGTTCTTTTTTCCCCTAACTTCTTGAATATTCAGTTCACTTATTTTAATTATTTGCGGATCAGTAATTATATTTAAGGCTAAAATTTTCTTCTGAGTACTACGTTAGCTGTATCCCATAGAGCTGGTTAATTTTTTATTTATTGTTAGTTTTTAGACAGTTTATAATTCCTCTTCAACCTAAAAGCTGTTGAGCTTTAAAATATGTAGATAGTGAGGTTCCACAGCCTTTTTGTTCATTTTACTTTACTGCTCTAAAATCAGGACAATAGTTCTTTGAGAACTTTATCGACATTTTATGACCAAACTTATTACCAATTTTTGTGGATATTCCACAGGAGGTGAGTTCTGTTTTCAGAATACAGAATATGGTCTATACCAATCAATTCATTTAGGTCTTCCATATCTTTACTTATTTTTCATCCAGTTAATTTATCATGATAGATGAGAGAGATAAAATCAAGTTCCTACTACTCATGCACTTCTTGTTTCACATCATGATTCCCATAGTTTTTGCCTTATAAAAGCTATATAGAGGAAATACATAGATATATGGCACAGGTAAGGCATATATTCCTGTTAGATCATCTTTGTGGATTTCACATTATTGTAAATTGCCTTTAATTGTCTTGCATAAATCTTTTTTTTTTTTTTAAGATTTTATTTATTTATTTGACAGAGAGACACAGCGAGAGAGGGAACACAAGCAGGGGGAGTGGGAGGGAGAGAAGCAGGCTTCCTGCTGAGCAGGGAGGCAGATGCGGGGCTCGATCCCAGGACCCTGGGATCATGACCTGAGCCGAAGGCAGACCGAAGGCAGACGCTTAATGACTGAGCCGAAGGCAGACGTTTAATGACTGAGCCACCCAGGCGCCCGTCTTGCATAAATCTTTTTGCCCTGAATTCAACCTTCACTAATATTAGAATTGTTATACTTTGCTTGTAACTATTTCTTCCAGATCTTTTGTTTGGTTACTGACTTTATTTAAGACAAGTAATACTCAAAATTTCTTTCTTTTATGGTTTCTGGGTTTTTAGTCTTATTTAAGAACTTCACCAACCACCACAATAGATTACACAATTAAAGTACACTGTTTTTTTTCAGATCATGATTTTCTTGTCTTTTAGTAAAATGTTATGGTTTTCTTCAGAAGTTTCCTGTTAAATGTATTTGAAAGCATATCATAGTTTTTACAACTAGTATTAATAGAATTTTTTTTCTAGTTCCTGGTCACTGGGCTGAAGAATGCGAGTAAAGCATTATTTCTGTGTGTCTGTGAGGATGTTTCCTGAAGACATTAGCATTTAAATTGGTGAGCTGAGTAAAGCATATAGCCCTAGTGGGCAACATCTAATCTCTTGACTGGAATAAAAAAGGCAGAAGGGCAGGGCACCTGGGTGGCTCAGTCAGTTAAGGGACCAATTCTTGGTTTTGGCTCAGATCCTGATCTCAGGGTCCTGGGATCCAGCCCCACATCAGGCGCTGCGCTCAGTGCAGAGCCTGCTTGTCCCTCCCCCTCTGGCTACTCCCTGTGCTCTCTCTCTCAAGTAAAAAATCTTTAAAAAAAAAAAAAAAAGGCAGAAGGGCAAATTAACTCTGTCTGCTTGAGTTCAGAAATCCATCTGCGCTGTAACAGGGGCACTCCTGGTTTCTGGGCTTTTGCAGTTAGACTGGGACTTACACCACATTCCCTGGCCTTCAGACTAAGTCCGTGCTTTGCCACTGGCTTTCCTGGCTCTCCAGCTTACAGACAACAGACCAGCAGATCATGGGACTTCTTGGCATCCATAAGCACATGAGCCAATTCCTATAATAAATCTCTTTTATATACATATCCTACTGCTTCTGTCTCTCTGGAAAACCCTAATACATTCCCTTTATAGATGTTTCTGCTGTAAGAGAGAACAGATGCTAATTTCCTTATGCTTATATATTATTCCATCTTACCAATTCTAGGCTTTTTTAAAAAACCTAGAAGCTCTCAGCTATTCTAGGTTTATAACCTTATAAACTAAAAAGATTGTATAAAAATTAATTCTTCTCCACCACCCATCTTTCTTTTGGTCTAACTACATTTGCTAGAACCTCTAAGAAAATGTTTAAAATTAATGGCCATAACAGGCTTCCTGTCTAGTCCCTCGTTTTAATTCATTAAGTGGGTAGGTAAGTTTGGTCAAATGTCCTCATCATATCTGAGTAGTTTTCTCTGTTACCTTTTTTACCTATAGCTTATATTAGAAATGACTGCTGAATATTATCAAAGGCCTTCTTAGTACCTACTTATCTGACCATATAATTTTTCTTCTTTAATTTGCTGATACAAATTATGCTAATAGACTATCTAATTAAATTTCCTGTAAATTCCTGGAATAAATTCTACTTGGTCAGTGGTGTAACTATTCACATGATACACTGCTGGATTCTACATGCTAATATGTACTTATAATTTTTACATCTATATTCACAAGTGAGAACACCTATAATCCCCCATATGCTTTTTTCTCACTATTTATGAGATTTGGGGTATTAAAGCTATGCAGAAGTCATAAAGTAAATTGAAGACCTTTTCATCTTTTCCTAGGGCCTGGAATAATTTAAATAACACAGGTGTAATGTGTTTGAAAATAACAACAGATGGTATTAATATTTTATTAGATGTAAACACATTACATGCATTGACTCACGTTAAGTAATAATTCAGCTGTGAATCCACCTTGTCTTGGTGTTTTCTTCAATAGATCTCTATTCACCGTTCCAATTTCTTCTATGTTTAATCTCCAAGTTTTCTACTTTTGCAGAAAGTTGACTTGGTTTATTTGTATTTCAAAAAAAACCATCTATTTGCTAGTGTCAAGAATGTTTATACAACGCTGCATGTGGATTCATACCAGTCTATGATTATGTGATTATATCTCCTTTCTTCCTAATCTCAGTTATAATGTTTTCCATCTCCTTAATCAGATCCAAAAGGAGTTTCTCTATGATCTGAACTTTACAAAGACACGTTGTGGACTTATTCATTTCTATTTCTTTAGTTTTTTTTATTTCTTTAGTTTTAATGTTTACATTTGTTGTTTCATTTTTCCAACTTTCTTTTGGTTTCCTTGTTATTTTTTAAATTCCTTTAAAATGTGCACTGAGTTCCTGGACTAGACATTAAACCTATTATTTCTCATATTTAAACCTTCCCTTCAAACTCAGCTCTGTGATGCTAACAATCAAATGAAACACATGAACTCTAATTGAATCCTGGATCAGAATCAGTTTGTTAATTAAAATAAATACACTCTAAATATTTTGTTTTAGTAACTGGGGAAACTTTATATGGCAAATATATTAGAGGACATTATTGAATTACTGTTTATTTTCTTAAAAGTAATAGACTGTCATTTTTAGGAAATGCATACTGAATTGTTTAGGTATGAAATGTTATGACATCTGCATTTTTAAATGATTTATGGGCTGAACTATGTCTCCTCCCTAAAAAAATTCATAGGCTGAAGTCCTAACGCCAGTATCTCAGAATATGACTATTCTGGAGACAGGACCTTTAAAGAGGTAATTAAGTTAAAATGAGGTCACTATGGTAGACTCTGGTGTCTGACTGGTATCCTTATTAAAAGAGATTAGAACACAGGGAGAGGGCGCCTGGGTGGCTCAGTTGGTTAAGTGACTGCCTTCAGCTCAGGTCATGATCCTGGAATCCTGGGATCGAGTCCCGCATCGGGCTCCCTGCTCAGCGGGGAGTCTGCTTCTCCCTCTGACCCTCCCCCCTCTCATGTGCTCTCTCTCTCTCATTCTCTCTCTCAAATAAATAAATAAAATCTTAAAAAAAAAAAAAAAAAAAGAACACAGGGAGAGACACCAGGGGGCGCATACACAAAAGGGCAACCAAATCAAAAGGCAACAAGCAACAAGGGGCACCTGGGTGGCTCAGTCGGTTAAGTGTCCAACTCTTGGTTTCAGCTCAGGTTATGCATGGTCTCAGGGTCCTTGGATCGAGCCCCACATCTCCCATGTCAGGCTCCCTGCTCAGCAGATAGTCTGCTTGAACCTTCTCCAGTTCCGCCCTTCCCTCCCCCCACTTCTAAATAAGTCTTAAAAAAAAAAAAAGAGGCAGCAACAAGGTGGCCATCTGCAAGCCAAGAAGAGAGGCCTCAGAGGAAACCAACCTTGCCAGTACCTTGCTCTTGAACTTCCAGCCTCCAGAACTATGAGAAATTGAATTTCTGTTCTTTAAGTCAACCAGTCTATGGTATTTTGCTATGGCAGCCCTAGAAAGCTAAAACAAATAGCTCTGGGAGAAAAATGATAAATACAAAGAGAGAAAGCAAAAATAGCAAAATGTTAATGTTGCTGATTTCATTCTATGATTCTTTCAATTTTTAGATAAATTTGAAATTTTCCAAAATAAAAAGGTTTATATTAGCATCCCAAAACTCTGGACAGTTTTTATCATCACAATAGTCAAATTTTATGTACCTATATAAAATGAACCACCTTACTATCTCAGCTGTGAAATGAGACAATTATCAACCTGACATTAATAGATACTAGAGAATTTTAAGTGTTCTAAAACAATTAACATAATACCTGGTAGACTAAGTACTTAATAAATAATGAGTATCACTAGCAATAAATTCAAATTCCAAATGAGAGATGTGATTCTGCTTCAGGCTGGCATCATTGTTGTCAAAAATGTATGAGTAGTAGTTTAAGAAAATCATCTTAATCCTGAAAGCAATTAACTGTATTCTCATATATACCAAATGGACCAATCATTACAAGTAAACAAATCAATTCTACACTGTTGAATCATTTTATATAAGTACAATACAGAAAAACAAACACATTCTTGAGGTAAGAAATCATGGAAGGAACAACAAAGAAATTTTGAAATGTAAATGAAAGTTTTTAACTTACTGACTGACTAAATCAGATCCCATCTTAGTGCCATCATCTGCTTCCTCTTCCATATCAGAGTCCATACCATTGTCACCTTATAAATAAAATAAACTATTGAAAGCAGGCTTATAAAATGTCAGAACAATTTAATCATTACACAAAGTGCCATCTATAAAAGTGATGCAGATTCAAGAACTTTATAGTTGTTGAAAGATGAAATTATTAATTGCTTATATTTAAAATGAGTTCCTTTCAATGCCTTATTAGGTATTTCTCACTGTCTTCCCGTTACCTATTTTATAAACACACACACACACACACACACACAAAACGTGTCTGTGTGTATATGTGTGTGTATATATATACTTATAGGCTACACCCAGATGTATACATCTATTAGCAAAGTTACAAATTCCATTAAACCATTCTAATTTTTTTTAAAGATTTTATTTTTAAGTAATCTCTACACCCAACGTGGGGCTCAAACTCACAACCCTGAGATCAAAAGTCGCATGCTCTACCAAGTGAACCAGCCAAGCGTGCACATTAAACCATTTTACATTTAAAAGAGATATTATCTCTGGAAATCGAAAGTCTCCATTTTTTTGCTTCTTCTCTTGTAATGCTAATGTTAAAATCCTTGTACAGTTCCAAAAGAAAAAAAAAAGCCTGAAAATCTAAAATTCTGGGGCGCCTGGGTGGTTCAAATGGTTAAGCGTCTGCCTTTGGCTCAGGTCATCATCTCCAGGTCCTGGGATCGAGCCCCACATCAGGCTCCCGGCTCAGCGGAGAGTCTGCTTCTCCCTCTCCCCCTGCTCATGCTTTCTCTCTCTCTCTCCTCAAATGAATAAATTAAAAAAAAAAGAAAATCTAAAATTCTACAGGTAATAGTGTCACAAAGAAGAGTCACACTTTAGGCAGAGATAAATGTAGGCAAATTGCAAAAATTCTTCCAACTCTGCAGCCAGGTCTTATTAGAGCAAAAGTAGTATAGCAACAGGCAGTTACAAGCAATAGGGATGTAAAGCAGAAAATAAAAAATTGTTTTAAGAAAAGCCATCTCAATAATTAATACTTCTTTACAGCATTTTGGGTAAAATTTATTTCATTTTATTATTGTATACAAACTTATGCTCTTATCTTTGATTATATTTGATTTGAGAAAACGAAATACACATCAAAAAGTCTATTCTTGAAAGGCTCTTCTGCTATGTAAGCTATATTTCAAAGTACAAATAGAAAAATTACTCAGTGATTACCCAGTAATGAAATTAAATAATCAAGTAAAAAAAAAGAATAACTTAGGATTTATGATAGTTATATGTTAACTAGTAAAGTTACCAGAGTGCAGAAATACGTATTCTTACCCTCGAGAATCTTCAAGATTTTTTTTTCAGAGAGGAGCTCTAACTGTTCCTGGCACAGTTTTTTAATTTCTTCTATTGAACAGTTCTAAAGAAAATGACATTAAAAAAATACATTTATGTAATATAGTGCCAATTGAAACTAGAAAACAGTAATCATAAAAAATGTCTGGTTAGCAAACTCTCACATTAAAACAAATTAAAAGCCATATAAATCTTTCCATGAGATGAAATCTGTAAAACGGTCAATAACATGTAAACGTTATAATTTATAGACATTTGATGAAAATAAAGTCATGTATAGATGAGAATAAAGTCATGTTTATTATGGGGCGCCTGGGTGGCTCAGTCGTTAAGCGTCTGCCTTCGGCTCAGGTCATGATCCTGGAGTCCCTGGATAGAGTCCCGCATCAGGCTCCCTGCTCGGCAGGGAGCCTGCTTCTCCCTCTGATCCTCCCCCCTCTCATGTGCTCGCTCTCTCTCATTCTCTCTCTCTCAAATAAATAAAATCTTTAAAAATAAATAAATAAATAAATAAATAAAGTCATGTTTATTATGAAAGAACAAACTAAAGAGTAAGTCAGGTGTCCAGATATTCTTAATAGCAGTCTATTTGTTAGGTAATTCCTCTAAAGATTTACATACTCAAGTGCTGGTTCTATACATCTTAGATCTTCCATGCCCTATTTCCATAACTGTAAAATTAGAATACCATAAATAAATATATGAAAATATTTGTGAATTTAATGAAATGTAAGCTTTTACCAACCAATATTGTATACTGTTACATAGCAGAATATTATTTAAGACACCAGAGTCATTATACCGCTAATTTTGTTACTAAAATTGCCTGCATTTAATAGAATTATTTCCAAAAGGTTAATAAATTCTTTACCTAAACACAGTATACTGCTCCATTTTTTCTTGGCAAATTTTTAAATATACAAGGCCATTTATACTTCTCCAAGATCCCATTTTTTAATCTTTTTGATGTAGCTTGAGTTGAAAACATCCAATTATAATTTACATGAAGTAAAATGATTACTATAAAAAAGGTGTTTGTGAATTTCTATATATATATATAATCCAATAATATATGTAATGAAGTACCTTTAACACATCAGGAAGCATCTTCTGTAACTTTTTCTCGCCTATGATACAGAAACACTGCTGAAGCATTTCTTTTTTGTCTGATATATAGAAACTAACTGGTTTTAATGACACCGTCAGGTCCAGTCCCCCTTCTTCAAGGTCACTGTGCTCTGCCAAGAATAATTCTTTTTCCAAAGTCGGCAAAAGGTATTTGGTATCCTAAAATTAAGAGACAACCATTAAATAAAGGAGTATGCATATGATGTCATACATTTACATTTAATAACTACTTCTTCATTAAACATTTCCAAATTCTTTCTTTGCATATATTATTTACCTAAACCAGTGAAAATATATTTAATTGTTCAATATTCTTTGATCTTACTGTCTGTACTACAATTAACTTGATCAGTTGATATAAAGTGAAGATATTATCTCAGGACACACAAGTGAAAATATACTCAAAATTTAAAAAAAAAAGAAAATATACTCAGTATTGAGTGATCTACAATTTTAGACTTCTGAACAATTAGGATATTCCTCTAGCATGCCACTCAACCCAAAATTTTATGTATGCATTGTTATTCTTCTTAAATTCATAAAAAGAAATGGGATGGCAGCAAAAATGTTGAAGATCACAATTATGAAGTATTACTGCTTACCACTCATTTTTAAAACTGCTATGTAATTTAATCATATTCAAAGTAGCCAAGTCATTTAATACATTTCTGTCAATTTTACCTCCTATCTCCAAAATCTATCCAGTCTCTCCAAATCTACTTGCCATAATCCTGGTCCAAGGTACCATCATCTTTTGCCTAGATTATCTCAACAGCTACTTAACTGGATGTCTTGCATCTAATCTGAGGTCTCTCCAAAAATATACATATACTCATCCTTTTTTTTTTTTTTAAGATTTTATTTATTTGACAGAGAGAGATACAGCGAGAGAGAGACAGCACAAGCAGGGGGAGTGGGGAAGGAGAAGCAGACTCCCCGCTGAGCAGGGAGCCCAATGCAAGGGCTTGATCCCAGCCAAAGGCAGACGCTGAACAACTGAGCCACCCTGGCGCCCCTGTACTCATCCTCTTTATTTATAACCTTTCAACGACTTTGCACTAATCTTGGAGTAATAAAGCCTATCTGGGCCAAAATGTTCATTGTTTGTGCTACAAACACAACCACCTCTGAATTACTCAAATATAACCTGTTCTCCCTTCACCTCATTTAGGGAGGGCTTTTGTACGTACCACTCTGCCTCAGACAGCCTTTCCTCCCCATTCCCTCCCCAACGTTATACTCCTAAAATTAACAAATTCAGGTATCAATTCAAAAGTCATTTCTTTAAGAAAATCTTCCCTGACTATATAGTTCAGGTAAATTTCTTTATTATATTTTCTAATAAAACTGTTTTAGGGGCGCTTGGGTGACTCAGTCGGTTAAACGACTGCCTTCGGCTCGGGTCATGCTCCCAGGGTCCTGGGATCGAGCCCTCCATCGGGCTCCCTGCTCCGTGGGAAGCCTGCTTCTCCCTCTCCCACTCTCCCTGCTTGTGTTCCCTCTCTTGCTGTGTCTCTCTCTGTCAAATAAATAAATAAAATCTTTAAAAAAAAAAAAAACTGTTTTAAAAGTGGTCCATCAAGTGACAAATGGAAAAACCAACTGTGGTATAGCCATACAATGAAATATTACTCAATTCATATAAAATGTCCCGAACAGGGAAATCTATAAACTTATAGAGACAGGAAGTAGTGACTGCCTAGGGATGGAATGTGGTGGAGGTATTAGGGATGATAGCTGGAAGGTACACATCAGGTTTCTTTTGGGGGTAATGAAAATAAAACTGACTATAGTCATGACTGCACAACTCCATTAATATGCTCAAAACCAGTGAACTGTATACTTGAAATAGGTGAATTGTATGGTATATGAATTACATCTCTATAAAGCTGTTACCAAAAACAACAACAATAATAGGGAACACAGTACACACCAGATGTAATGGCACTCTCAGAATTCTGAGATGTTATCCACATGCCTAATATATAATGACTTCTTTTTTCCTTTATAAATTAGAACTAGGGTTTAGTTCTGCATGGAAATACTAATATTATTAATTAATTTTAAAAAATTTTAAGACCCACAGAGCTATACAGCCCAATAGTCCAGTTCTAATAAGAAAGTTCTTCAAGAAAAAGATAGCAACTATTCTGGAACACATCCCAAAAATGCAAAGCTTTCCAAATCAATCTATTAGGCTAGCATAATCTTGATACCAAAACCAGACAGGATAACTACAAAAATAAAAACCATAAGCTGATTTAACTTAGGAACATAGACACAAAAGGAAGAATACTGAATTCCAGCTGAGTACAATAACCAAACCAACAAACCAAACAGGATCTATCCCAAGACTGCAAGACAGTTTGACATGAGTTAATTTACCAATTTATTAAAAATTACATTGTCAGATTGAGGGAGGAAAATTATGTGATCATCTCAACAGAATGCCATAAAAGCATCTGATAAAACTCTACAACCCTCAATGAACTAGGAATTGAATAAAATGTCCTTAACTTGATCAGAAGTATCTTTCACAACCTTTGGCAAATATACTTTTGGATGGAACATTAGAAGGGTTCCCATTAAAAAACCAAACAAGAAAAAAATGCCTACTATCGGGCGCCTGGGTGGCTCAGTTGGTTAAGCGACTGCCTTCGGCTCAGGTCATGATCCTGGAGTCCTGGGATCGAGTCCCGCATCGGGCTCCCTGCTCGGCAGGGAGTCTGCTTCTCCCTTTGACCCTCCTCCCTATCATGCTCTCTCTCTCTCATTCTCTCTCTCTCAAATAAATAAATAAAAAATCTTAAAAAAAAAAAAAAAGCCTACTATCATTGCTTCTGTTCAACACTACACTAAAAGTCTTAGTTAATGTAAAAGTACAAAAAACAAGAAATATCAGTGCTGAAAAAAAAAGAGACAAAATCCCCTGTTAGCACAAATTTTTCTGAGTCAATTTTAAACTAGTAATTAATACTGTGGCTAAATACAAGAAAATACATAAAAATAAATGGCTTTCTGTGCTTCGACAACTCCCAATTTAGAGATGTAATGTTTAAAAATATTAGAAGAAAACAATAGTTTTAAGATAGGTTGGGAGTATGGAAAGATCTTTCTAAACACAAAATCCAGAAGGCAAAGAATAATATTATTAGTCCTGACCACAAAGAAATAAAAAACTTCAGTACACCATGGACAAAGTTACAGTAACATTTGCAATATACCTTACACACAGGATTAGAACCCAGACTTTATATAGATTCAGAACTTATCAGTAAAAAGCTCAAAACAACCAAAAAGAAAAATGGCCAGAGAATATATTTATGCAATTTACATAAGAAGGAATCAAATGGTAAATAAAAATATTAAAATGTTCGATTAATCAGTATATAAATCAAAACAAATGAAAAATTGATCTCACCCGCTGACAAACTTTTCAAAAATGGATATAGTGAGTATTTGCAGAAATGGGTATTCTTCTAATGTTTAGACTATAAATCAGTAAAATAGTTTTTGGAAAGCATTTGGTGGTACCTACCAAACCTTTTTAAATGCATAAACTTTGACCCAGCAATTTCACTTCTAAGAGTCTACCTGAAGTATTTGTTGGGCAATATATCCGTACAAAGGGTTCATTTTCACGTTCTCTGTAACAGCAAGAAAACTAAAAATCTAAATATTCATCAATAAAGATAAAATGGAATATCCCGCAGTCACTAAAAAATAAGACAATATCTAATTCAATGGGAGGTAATATCACAATAAGGCTTATGTGTAAGAACTTAAATACATATACTTGACAAGAGTTAATGAAGAGGCTGCGTAGCAAATAAAGGGGAGGTTTAAACAGATTCTCATGCTTTCTCCTTTATTTCTGTGTTGTATAACTATTATGTATTCATGCTTTCGTTTTATAATACAAGCAAACGGCTTTTTTTTTTTTTTTTTAAACGGCGGTATCTTGGTAGATCGATGGAGTGTAAAAAACATGGCTTTTATAGTCAGATACTGGATTCAAATTTAGGTCTCACTAACAAACTGTGACTGTGGGTAATCTCTCTGGGCTTCAATTTTCTCATCCTGTAAGGCGGAATTAATCATAAACTACTAAAAGGTGAAGATGAAGAAGTAAGTAAACCGTGGCTCTCAAGGGCGCTGAAGGCTAGTTCCCGACCCCTACTTTTCAGGTAGACTGCTACTGGAGTGGAAAGGGGCCAAGAGCAAGGAGGTAGATGATCAGCATATCCGGAAACTTTAAGTTAAAGGCATGGGAGTGTGCGGTTCACCGGTATTCAGTAACATGAACCTCAAGGAGGGGTGGAACCTTGGGATCGTAGCGCTAGGTGAGCTACAATAAGAGCCCCATCCGCCGCCACAGTCCGCTCCCCGCCAGTCTTCGTCGGAGAACACAGAGCAGCGAGAAGGGCGCGCACGCACCTGCTGCAGGGACCCGGAGACGCTGGAGGATGAGTCAGTGCTCCTCCGCTTCCGGCGCTCGCTGCGCTCCACGCTGCTGCCTCCCCAGCAGCTGCCTCCACTCCCGCCGCCGGTGACACTTCCACTGAAGCTGGTGTTACCACAGCAGGTGACGCTCCCGCAGCCGCTGGTACTCCCGCAGCCGCTGGTGCTTCCACTGCCGCTACTGGCTAGGGCGGGCGCCAAGTCCGGCGCCGTGAGCGCCACGGCCGCTTCCTGACCGCTTCGTTTGCGCCGCTTCTCCCGGGAAGACTTCTTCCCCGTCATGATCCCCTGCTGCAACCATCCGGCAAAAGCCGGCAGTCTCTGAAGCTACCTAAAACCCGCAGCGGCAGCGGCTACGGACGGCGAGCGCTGGCGTCGCAGCTTGTGCGTCACTTCCGGCCTCGTCGCAGAGGCCGGGAGGCGTTCCTGGAGGGCGTGACTGGCACCAACCGTGCTTCCTTGCGGAAGGTGGAGGTTGGCTTGAGTTTGGGGGAGCGTTAGCAGGTTGTCTTGAACGTTAAGGTTTCTGTGCTTTTCTGCAAAGGACAGAGGTGGAAGTTTACAGTAGCAGTTTGGCTTATTGATACTTCTTTTCAGATTTTGTCCTATACACATACGCAGTAAGCTATGGTGTAGTTTTTTTATTTGTCTTCCAGTGTTTGTTTATGACACTAAAATGTAACAGAACTTGGGGAAAATCTCATTAACATCATCAGCGGGGCACATTTTTTGAAGTGTATTTTAGGGAGTTACACAGGAATAGAGTTTTGTGCTTCCTTGTTTTTCCCCATTAACACTAATATTTAGGCATGTTTCCTTTTCACTTCTAAAGGCATTTGGGTCTAGTATTTCACCATATTTCTCTTAAATGCTGGCATTTAGGTTGTTGCCAGTCTTACATTTTACAATGTAAACAGCTATGAACAGCTTAAGAAAAAAAACTACATTATTTTCCTTATGGTATTTTGTCCCCCCCAAACAAATTGATCAGCACCTTCTTTTTCTTTTTTTTAAGATGTTATTTAGTTAGTTAGTTAGTTAGTTAGTTAGTTAGTTATTTGAGAGAGTGAGCGAGAGAGCACACGAGCAGGGGCAGAAGGAGAGGGAGAAGCAGACTCCCCTGCTGAGCAGGGAGCGGGATGCATGCGGGTCTCCATACCAGGACCCTGGGATCATGACCTGAGCAGAAGGCAGACGCTTAACGGACTGAGCCACCCAGGTGCATAGCACCTTATTTTTCTTGTCCTATTTAATCAGATTCCTTTGAGAAAGATTAAGCTAATTTAAAATGTCATCCATACACTGAAACCTTAAAATTTTTTCTAATATATGATAATAGAGTTTTAACTTGCATTTTTAATTTTATTTTGATTCAAGTATAATTAATGTACAATGTTATATTAGTTTCATCTGTATTATGTAATGATTCAACAATTCTGTACATTTCCCAGTGCTCATTAAGATGCGTGTACTCTTAATTCCCTTTATTTATTTCACCTATACCACCACCCATCTCCCATCTGGCAACCACAAGTTTGTTACCTGTATTTAAGAGTCTTTGTTCTTTCCTTTGCTCATTTGCTTTGTTTATTACATTCCACATGTGAGTGAAATCATATGGTTTTTGTCTTTCTCTGACTGCCTTATTTCACTTAGCATTATACCCTCTCGATCCATTCATTTTGCTACAAATGACAAGATTTCATTCCTTTTTATAGCTGGATAATATTCCATTACATGTATATAATATATATGTATTATATATATATTTACCACATCTTCTTTATCCATTCATCTATCAGTGGACATTTGCTTCTATATCTTGGCTATTGTAGATAATGCTGCAGTAAACATTGGGGTGCATATATATCCTTTGATTTACAATTTTGAATACTTTACCATTAGTTGGAACACTATTTCCTCATCATCAAGTGCTAATAAGTTTAACCATTTATCTACTGAAATCAGTGTGTTGACCTGATAAATGTACATAAATTATTTATGTTGGTGAGATGGGAGAAGGGAGCAGGGATAAAATACTGGCATATCAGTGTTTCTATTTTTTCTCTCTCCCTTCCTTCCTCAAAAATGCCTTTTCAGACTAGTTCTTGGTTTTCAAAGGAGAAGAAGATAAGAAGGCTTAAAGGAGAGTTTAGGAGTACACAGGATTGGTAAGGAAGTCCCAGGCCACTTTTAGAAAGAATTTGAGGCAAGAAATGCAAAAGAAAAGCAGCAGTGCATGAGGGCAACAAATGGAAGACAACTGAAGAGAATTTAGGGAGTATTTCTGGAGATTATTTATTTCCTGCATCGAGTGCATGAGGGACAAATAAAGGACTTAAGTGAGTTTTTGAAAATTGAGTATGTGTCGTAGGTTTATCAGTGCTAGATTTTGTGGGCTGCTGTGTAGGATTTTGGAAACACAAACCAGGTTTTAAAATCAGGATCAAGAATACATATTTTAAAAAATTGCCATCATGTGGCAAGGGTGGTCTCAGCAGGGGCTTTAGCCACAGAAGAAAAAAGATAGAGCCTGGGGCAACACTAGCTGAGTGATAGTAATCCTAAAATTACCACTTGAGGGACAGAAAAGCAATTTAAAAAAGAAAATTCCCTTCGACCACATTTCCTAACTGTCTCAGCCATTCAACAACTTTTAATAAGTGCATAAAACAAAACAGATGCAGGGGTAATTACAGCCCTGTGAAAACAGCTGTCTCTACCCCCTGGCTCCACCCTTAGTTTTGCCTTCTAAGGTAAATGCTGCGACGGAGCATATTGTGCTCTTGGAAGTTCTATATTGGCCTCATTAAGTATCTTACCTGAAAGGATTGAAAGTACTATGTTCATAGAATAAGCACATAAAATTAATAATATGTAACATTTGTAACCTTGTTACGGAGTGAATTGTGTTCCCCAAAATTTATATGTTAAAGTCTTAACTCCAAATGTATCTGTACTTGGAGATAGGGCCTTTAAGGACATAATTAAAGTTAAATGAAGTTGGGGCGCCTGGGTGGCTCAGTCGTTAAGCGTCTGTCTGCCTTCGGCTCAGGTCATGATCCCAGGGTCCTGGGATCCAGCTCCACATCGGGCTCCCCGCTCCGCGGGAAGCCTGCTTCTTCCTCTCCCGCTCCCCCTGCTTGTGTTCCCTCTCTCGCTGTGTCTCTCTCTGTCAAATAAATAAAATCTTTAAAAATAGAAAAAAATAAAGTTAAATGAAGTCATGAGGTTTGGAGCCCTAATCAGATAAAACTGGTGTCCTTATAAGAAGAAGAGATACTAAAGATCTCTCTCCCCCTGTCCCTGGTCTCCCTCTACACTTTCCCTTCTCCCCTCCACCCCCATCCCACTCACCTGTGAGCACACAGAGGAAAGCTTAGTGTGAGAAGGGAACCAGCTGTCTAAAACCAGAAAGAGAGATGTCATCAGAGATCAACCCTGATAGCACCTTGATCTTGGACTCTCAGCCTCTAGAACTGTGAGAAAAAACACTTATGTAGTTTAATCCACCCAGTATGTGGTATTTTGTTATGGCAACTTGAGATGACTGATATAAACCTACGATGGTATGTATTAGCCTGGATAGTTGCATATTAATTACTGGCTGCAAATTTTTCCCTTATAAAATCAGTTGAGAAGCTTCTCGGTTTCCACCTCATTCTACAGCAAACTGACAAATAGTTCCCATATTTCTTTGGCTGGAGCAAGAAGCCAGGACGCTGCCAACTAGATGGCTTAAGAATTTATCCATTTGGCAGATGAATCCCAGTCTTTGTCCACTCTTCCATATTCTTGTTCTAGAATACAAAGGCATTATTTGACCACTGGTGATAGAGTACAGAATAGACAAAATCCACACCTTCATTAACTTATATTCTGGTAAGGAGAAGCAAACCAAAAAACCACACAATAGGAAGTGCTTCCATCCTCACTCTGGCATTCTGCATTCTTCTTACTCTGCTTTATTTTTCTTCAGTGCTCTTAATTCCACTACACATGCATTTGTTTGTCTGTCTCCTTTCACTTGAATGTAAGCTCCATGAAAGCAATGACTTTGTGTTACTCACTTCTCTATTCCCACTACCCAAGTGCCCTTAATAAAAAATTTCTCGGGCGCCTGGGTGGCTCAGTTGGTTAAGCGACTGCCTTCGGCTCAGGTCATGATCCTGGAGTCCTGGGATCGAGTCCCGCATCGGGCTCCCTGCTCAGCAGGGAGTCTGCTTCTCCCTCTGACCCTCCTCCCTCTCATGCTCTATCTCATTCTCTCTCTCAAATAAATAAATAAAATCTTTAAAAAAAAATTTCTCACATAGTTGTTTCTTAATAAAAATTTGTTGCATAAATGATGAATGAAACACAGTTTCAGATGGAGAACCAGATTTATCCAGGATTATATGACCTCACTAAATTATGGGAGTAGAAGTACCTAGTGAAATTAATGGCCAGAAATTTCTTTATTAAAGGAGGTCAGTAGGAGCTTTGCTGGGCATAGTTCAGTGCTCCTTCATCACATGGCAGAGAGACTTAGCTACAGGGACTCAGCTGCCGCTGTGACACCGGCAATCACACGGGCTTTGGAGCAATCATTACAAGCAGCTTTCTAACAGAAACTGGACAATTCTACATGGAGCTCTGCCACTCAGAGAACAGGGAAAGGACTTTGACTCGTGGTTGAACAGGTCATAGACACATCACAAGGTTGGTTGGCTTAAAGCCAGAGAGATGCCATTGTCTCTTTAGGTTGGACCATATGAAATTGCCTTTTTTGGAGGTCAAAACTGATTGAATGTTGACAGTTTCATATGTTCAATATAATATTATAGAGATGAAGAGACCCAGCATTGAACATTGTTACAGACTTCAGCTCAGCAAACATTGTTACAGACCGCTTTTCTGTCGTGGAACAAATACGTGGGAGGGTGGACAGAGATTGGAGAGTTTTTGTTTTTGTTTTAAGATTTTATTTATTTATTTGACCGAGAGACACAGCGAGAAAGGGAATACAAGCAGGGGGAATGGGAGAGGGAGAAGCAGGCCTCCCGCAGAGCAGGGAGCCCGATGCGGGGCTCGATCCCAGGACCCTGAGATCATGACCAGAGCCAAAGGCAGACCCTTAACAACTGAGCCACCCAGGCGCCCCCAGAGATTGGAGTTTATATGCCCTTTTTATAAATGCTCTTCAGCAACTCACTGAGCATTCATCACAATCATCGGCCTGGGATATGTATGTACTAACGCTAGGGCCAATCAGTATTTCTTTGGAATTTATAGAGACACTAGGTGAGAAATTCAGTCTTCCACTTAAATGAACTGTAAGGAAATTATCTCTAGTTGTCATGTTCTCTGTCCTGTGAAGCTCAACAAGAGACACTTACTGAAACAAGACACAAAGTCCTAATACTGCCATTTTCATATCAATGAGCCAACAATTATCTCCTTTTTCATTAAGCTGATCTGAATTGGTTTCTGTCACTTGCAACCTAGATTCCTGATGAATACAACATGTAAGACCTTGCATGATCTGAACAGCATTTTTCTCTGTAGCCCCATATCTTTCCTAGAAATATGCCCTCTGGGCCTATCCAACAATCCGACCTCCACTCATCTTGTTAATTCTAAAATTCTTTTTAAGTATCACTCCGTATTTAAAACCTTTCCAAATCACTTCCTTTCTTAATCCCGTTAAAATGAAATGCTTCTTCCTTTGTAAGACATTGTCTTCCCTACAGGGCATCCAGAACTCTTGACTGAAGGTATTTGTTTAGTATCTTCTCCAATATACTGTTAGTTCTCATGAACAGAGGCTGTGAGTTTAGTGTTGTGTCACCCCCTAATACTGTGCCTGGCATGTGCTAGAAATGGAATGTTAAATTCTGAACTGAGAAGTTCAGGATTCATACAGAGCTTCTTTCCAAATCACCACTCTGGTAAATTGCATTAAGGTCCCCATTTCTTCACCTCTCCCTGTATTCATGCTCTTTGCCATGTAATTTGGCAGTGTCCTTCCACTTAAGGCAAGACACGTAAGTCCCTGCCTTTGGAGTTGACCAGATGACTTAATTTGGCCAATGGGATGTTAGCAGATGTGTAGCAAGCACGGTGTTAAAAAAAAACAAAAACAGCACACCTGGCTGGCTCAGTCAGTAGAGCATACAACTCTTGATCTCAGGGTTATGAGTTCAAGCCCCACTTTGGGCTTGGAATCTACCTAAAAAACAAACAAACAAAAAACCTTATAATTGTGACAGTTCACTCTTGTGCTTCCACCATTACTATGAAAATGATATACTCAGGTTAGCACACTGGTCCCAGGAGAGAGATGAGAGACAAGTAGAGCTCAGCTGCCCAGCTAAACCATCCAGTCAAGCCTAGCCTAGAGCAGGGTCCTCCTCCAACCTACAGATATGAATGAGCCCAGTCAGGATCAGCGACACCTAAGCTTGTAACTTCTTAGGTAAATTAATGCTATTGTTGTTGTTAGTTGTTGAACAGTATTATGGTGGCTATAGTTAACTGATATGCACTTTTCCTTTTCTGTATTTCTCTGCTAGCCATGAGAAGGGTCTTCAAAACTAGCTTCATATTGCCTGAGTCACTATTCAATGTCATGGCCGTAGTATGGGCAGATATAATTCTTAAATTCCAACAGAAACATCTTTATATTTCATAGTGAGGTTCTGTGGCATTATATAAAGTCTAAATGAAGTGTAAGGATGTTTGTTTTCAGAGTTCCAAACAGTTACCAGTTTTGCAAAATATCATCAGGATACCCCCATCTGTGGGCATTTTTTTCCCCCAGTAGCAATAAAATACTCTTCTGCAGTCACTTTTATTGTTAAAGAAGATGGTAGCCTTGTGTTATCTGTGAAAGCAATGCTTGGTAAGTACTCATTATGTGGTAGACATTTCACATATTAATGTACCTTTGATTAAACTGGGGCTGAGACCAAGCATCTTGACTTAATAGCAAGTGGTGGAAATGTCATTGAAATGTATGCCTTTTTAACCCCAAAGCTAGTACTCTTTCACTTGTTGCTTTTACTATTGAAAATTTTAAATGACATAGAAATAAGCAGTTCTTGAATTTATTAGTTCCTTTGAAGACACAAAAATGAAAGAAATGTGTTTGAGAGCTTGTTTCAGGCATACTTCTGCTCTATGTATCAAGCATACATGCCACTACCAGCCACCATAGTTGCTGTTATGATAAAGTGAAGTGTCTACCACAAATTGATATTTTTCTTCATCTTGATATCCAGCTTTGCCAACATCATTTATTAAATACTATTCTCCATTGTTTTGTTATTAGTGCCTTTTTACTTGAGCTCTTTCAGTTTCTTCACTTGTAAAATTAGTAACAGTACTTACCCCATAGGGATAATGAGGATAAGCCTGAAACTAGTATAAAGTAATTGCTTAATGTATGCTATCTAATTTACTTAAATTTGTCTTTTTTTTTCAATGTTACTTAACTGGTTTGCTTTAAATTCAGTTACAAACCATTGTGTAAGTATTGCTATATCATATGCCTTTACATCTGATGAAAGTATCATTGCCATTTGGACATTTTACTTTTCTGATTTATTACAATGTGTCCAGTAATTCCAAGATCAAGTTTTAAGTCCCAGGAGCTCATATTAGGCCTAGGACCAGTATCAGCCTACCTACTTTACAGAAGGGCATTAGTTGGCGTTCTCCTCCGCTTTCATCACTCACTGTATTCTGAAGACTCTTTTCCTCCACGAGAGGCACCAAAGTGGTTTACTTGTTGCTCTCAAAGTCACGATCCTGCCTTAGTACCTCCAGAAAACAATGGTTGCACTCTAATTGCAACCATTAAACAAGTAAAACCTGATAATCAGTTAGAAAAATAAAACATAGAAGAATGAAAAAACTTAAAAAATATTCACCCATCTCTGTGAAGATGGTCAGTAGGCCAATTACACCCTGTTTTATCTTCCTAACCTCCTTTAGTTATGGTAAGGGGAACACAAACTTCAAGGAAGCGGAGATATGATGCAATCAAGTAAAAAAAAAAGTACACACACCTATGAAGAATTCTTGCTACAATATTTTAATCTTAATGTAACCAAGTCTTTGGATTTAGCTTTTAGTTTATAGGAAATAGGTATGGCAGGTAGATTCTAAGAAGGCTCCCTGTGATCTTTTCCTGATATTTACAGCCTATGTAATCCACTGTCCTTGAGTAACTTGCTTCCAGTCAATAGAATACGTTGATGTTGAGTGGGTGGCATGTTTGTGGTTAGATTATAAAAATTCTGACCTTGGTTCTGCTAGCAGACCCTCTCCTTTGCCGGCTTTGATGAAACCACTTGCCATGATGGAGAAGCCCATAAAACAAAAAACTGAGGGCAGGGGAGCCTACGTGCTCAGTTGGCTAAGTGTTTGCTTCTTGCTTTAGGCTCAGGTCACGGTCCCAGGGTCTTGAAATCAAGCCTCCTGTAGGGCTCCATGCCAAGATTTTCTCTCTCCCCCCCCCCCCCACTAAAACATAATAAAGACAAAAAAATAAAGGAGGGAAAACATTTTTTAATTTTTTTAAAAAAGATTTTATGTATTTCAGAGAGTGCAAGCATGAGTGGGGGGAGGGGCAGAGGCAGCGGGAGAAACAGGCTCCCCGCTGAGCAAGGAGCCCAATGCAGGGCGCAATCCCAGGACCCTGAGATCATGACCTGAGGCAAAGGCAGACTGAGCTATCCAGGAGCCCCTGGAAAATATTCTTAAAACAAAACAAACAGGGCGCCTGGGTGGCTCAGTCGTTAAGCGTCTGCCTTCGGCTCAGGTCGTGATCCCAGGGTCCTGGGATCGACTCCCACATCGGTCTCCCTGCTCAGCGGGAAGCCTGCTTCTCCCTCTCCCACTCTCCCTGCTTGTGTTCCCTCTCTCGCTGTGTCTCTCTCTGTCAAAAAAATAAATAAAAAAAATCTTTAAAACAAACAAACAAACAAAAAACTGAGGGCAGCCTCTGACCAATAGCCAACTAGGATTTTAAGTCCTCAATCCAACAACTGGAAAAGAACTGAACACTAACCATGTAAGTGAGCTCAAAAATGCATCCTTCCCCAGTCAAGCCCTCAGATGAGTGAGCCCTCAGCCTTGGCTGATACCCTTGATAGCATGTGAAACAAAGAAACAGAGGATCCAGCTGAGCTGGGCCAGGATTCCTCACTCACAGAAAATTTCAGATAGTAAATGTGTGTTGTTCTAAGCCACTTTACTTTTGGGGTAATTTATTAAGCAGCAATAGATAATTAATACAGAAGAGTTACAGAAATGGTTTACAAATATGAAATTGGGGTACCTTGCATTCTGGAATGCCTAGATACTTCAAAGTCAATGATACTGAAAATAAAAATGGAGGAACCGTTCTGGATTGAGACCAAAGAGATATATAACCAAATAAATATAATACATAAACCTTGATTATTTATATTAGATCCTTTAAAAAAAAGTGTTAAAAGGTATTATGAGACAATAAGGAAATTTGAGTATGCACTAGATATTAGATATTATGAAATCACTGATTCTCTTAAATACACTGATAGTTATAAATAAGAATATTCTTTAAAATGTCCTTATTCTTGATACATATTGAAGTATTTAGTTGATAAGTGTGGTATCTGTAATTTCAAGAGTAGAGATAAAGCCAATATGGCAAAATGTTAACAACTGTAGAATTTAGTTTGCGAGTCCATGAGTGTTCACTGTACTCTGAACTTTTCTGTATGTATGAACATTTTCATTAAAAAAAACTGAAGAAAACCACATGGAATGATAAGTGAAAAAAATCTTCAAAATTTTATTTATAATCACAACTACACTGTGTACTATAGACTGAAATGTGTCACCCCCAAAATTCAGTATGTTGAAATGTAATCCCCAATGTGATGGGGCCTTTGGGAGATAATCCAGTCAGAAGGGTGGAATCCTCATAAATGGGGAGACCCCAGAGAGCTTCCTCCTTCTGCCATGTAAGAACCCTCATCAAACAAATATGCCAGCACCTTCATGTTGGATTTCCTGGCCTCCAGAATGGTGAGAAATAAATGTTTTTAAGCCACCCAATCTATGGTATTTTTGTTGTAGCAGCCCAAATAAACTAACTCCCTGTGTATAATTTTCTATAGAAAAATATACTAGAAATTAATTATAAACTATTTTTTTAAATTACTTAAAAAAATTGAATAGCATTTCCTAATCTCAAGTAATTTAAATCTCAAGACCTTTAGGAAGTATGATACATCACAAATGATCACGTCTATACATTTTATCATTTCTTAACACAATGACTGATAGCTGCTAAGGAAGCTATGTCCCAGTCTTATCCCCAGAATTTGTGAAGAATCTGTTTTTAGCTATGCTTCTTCCATGATTTAAAAGGAACATGAGGTAGGTAAAAATATCACTGAATTGCTATTTAGTCATAAACTGCAAGTCCCAGGGGCTAGGGGTAGCAGGATTAGAGCAGGGTAGTGGGGAGATCACAACAGAAGCATGCTCATTTAAAAAATGTGATGCCAGATGGAGGCTAATAGTTCTGAAATCAAGGCAATGATAACATGTCTTTTGCAAGCAAATGTGTTTCAAACGCAATATGGACATTAACTCTAAGACTTTTACCACTGGAAGTGACTCGACAGCATGTATCAAGCCTAAAGAATGTGCATTAATTTGGCCCACCAATTCCATGTATAAAATGTAGCCTGAGGAACTAGTAAGACACTTAGGATATTTGTCTGAGCACTGATGATAGCTGAAAATCGAAAACAGTATCAGATAATAGGAAATGGATAGATCCATATAATGTACTATATTTATTAAGGTGGAGGTATGCATATTAATATAATGGCAAGCTTAAAAACCAGGTTATTGTGCAATGTGTATCCCACAGTCTTTTAAGACAAAAACAACACATTTACACACCTACTAATATGCCACAAGACGTTAAGAATGGTTCTCTCTGGGTAGTGGGATTACAGGCAATTTTTATTTGATGTGTGTGTTTTATTCAATGAATGTATGTTTTTATATTCACAAAAAAATATTAAGGGAACCATGGAAAAAAGTTTAACTGAAAAAGACTTTAAAATATCACAAAACCATCATATAACACTTATTTTTCAAGTGGGATTATCTTTTTTCTTTAGATAAATTGTATTTTGTATTTTTTCTTCAATAAACATGAAATACTGATATTCTAAAAGTTGTTGTAAAGACTTGTACACTATACGAAGCAAACAGTGTTTACAATTTGCCACCCCTTACATTTTGAAGAGTGAACTCACGTTCTTAATGTCCTCCCATCATTCAAAGTTTCTACCTAGTATTTCAAAATATTGTAGATAAATTGTTTGTACTTACAACTGCATGCTAGACTGGACATGTTAACAAGAAAGCAGTGTATTGTAATGGAACCAGGCTGACCTGGGTTAAACTCTTAACTTTGCCATTTAAAACTTTGACTTAACCATCTAAATCCCAATTCAACAAAGAGTAAAGCAAAGGTTCCTAATGGAGCCAGACAACAGAATTTTTAAAGTCTGAGTACACATCAGAAAGTTGCAATTTCATACTCAGCAAAATACACATTCCCCCTATTTATATTTTACCCATTCTTTTTTGATATTCCAAATTTTTCCTTGAATCCAGATGATCAAAAATCCTTCCTCCCTTATTGGGGGAAGAACTGTTCTTTGCAATTTGTCATTAAGCCAGTAAATTGATGGTTCTGTATACCATAAATGTTGAGAATGCTGCTATCTTAGGCAAAGTCCTCTTTGTGAAAAGATCTTTCCCACTTTTAAAAATAGGAATAGTTCTGCTTCTCTTAAGAAACTCAAGTTCTTGTAAACACATTAAATTACGTAATTAAAGTGCTGGTTCCTCCTTTGTGTTAATTGCTAGGATGTTCAGAGACAAATTTGTGATGCCTCTCTAGAAAGTATAGTATGGGGGCGCCTGGGTGGCTCAGTTGGTTAAGCAACTGCCTTCGGCTCAGGTCATGATCCTGGAGTCACGGGATCAAGTCCCACATCGGGCTCCCTGCTCAGCAGGGAGTCTGCTTCTCCCTCTGATCCTCCCCCTCTCATGCTCACTGTCTCCCATTCTCTCTCTCAGATAAATAAATAAAATCTTCAAAAGAAAAAAAAAAAGTTTAGAAAGTATAGTATGGTATGCACTTTTCTTTTTTTCTCCTATCATGATTCCTCCCATTATACTTACTTCTGAAAATAGAGACACCATCACTCTTCATCTAAGGGGTTTTGGAAATTAAATATCAAAGTGGTTAGCATAGTGCCTGGATCATGTTAGAAGCTCAAAAATACTACTTTTACATGAAAGGCTCTGGACTTGCCAATAACATTGTTATTGCTTGCACAGTTGCTTGATAAAATTCACCACATTTCAAATTCCCTTTGAGACATGGAAATGACCAAAAATAAACTAATATCAAAACTAGAATGAATAATGAAGTTACCTCAAATAGGGAGAGACAAAAGAAAATGGATCATAAGTCTGGAGTTAATTTGGGGTCTCATCTGTCTGAAATGGTAACAACCTAATGCAGCTTAGTAAGTTGCTTTTCCTTCATCTAAAAATAAGCCATCAAACATAATTTCTATTTACAAGTAACTTAAATGAAGAAATTATATCTTTTTGATATATGGAATAATTTATAACAAACTTAATTTTTGAAAATTCTAAAGTACTTATGCTAAAATAAGACCTTGAAATGTATCAGTGCTGTTGAAAGAATCAGCAATGAAAATGAGTAGAGCAGAAGTTAAATAAAAGACAACCACTGACAAGTAACAGTGTAGGGTATTAAGTAGTAGAAGCAGATTCTATAAATAAACATTCTTATCTTATGTGGCAAAGGTATGAACATTATGCCACTGTAGCATCTGTGTTGTTGATTTTAGCTTATTCTTGTTCCTGAACTCCTGAAAACTTACCCACATCACACAGGAAAATCTCACAGTTCATCAGTGCAAAAATTTTATTTCTTCTTTATCTCCTCTTACCCCCCACTTTACAAGATCTGAAATTTTACTTAATCCACAGCCTTTTTTTTAACCATCTGTAATCAGTCATGTAAAACGTGAGAAAAAAACACTAATCAATTTAAAATCTCAGCCCCGTTCCCATTGTTACAGTAAATTTAGGATAAGTCTACAGCATTCACTTACTTTAGCTGGTTCTGATACTGAGGCATACTTTTTTATTTGAGAATCAACACCTAAAGACTTGGCTAACTGTACAGCATTTAAATCATCACTGATAAGTGTCCCAAGAGCCACAAGGAGTCTAAAAGTGGCTTCTAGGTCTTGTACAACTTCCAAGACTGTGCTAATTACTGATAAGCATTGAGCTTTCCCTTCAATGTTATGGTCTTTATGAAAACAAACAGAATAGTTCAGGGTCAGTGTAGCCAGAGCAATGTGAATGTTCTTATTGCTCCCTGATTTCAGTTCTATTGCATGAGACATTAGTGATTCCCTCTGGGACATCATGAGCTTTTGTCCTGCCTGGCCAACAAAACAATTACAAAAAGTCCTCAGAGCAAGCAGCTGGTTTGCTGGCTTTCCTTTAGGGTTCAGAAGACTGATAAGATGACTGCTGAACTGAGCCCCTTCCTTTTCATTGCAGAAGTTCTCATTCACACTGGGATGTTTAATTGATAACCGAAGAATGTCAAGTGCAGGAAAAACAATATCTATTAAAAAGAAAAATTCATTAATGTTTATAAAAACCCAGAAAATTCCTATGACTATTACTCAGTTTTAAGAATCTTATTTCATTAACACACGACCATTTCAGAAAATGTTAAAAACCATTTGCCTGCTTTACAAAATATGTATCTTTCTAAAACTTTTGTTAATTAATTTTTCATATTTATAGAGACTGGATTTATTTTTACAGGATCATGTACGCTTTAAAGATAATTTAAATGGGTTATT
Organism: Mirounga leonina; assembly: GCF_011800145.1. Taxonomy (NCBI): domain Eukaryota; kingdom Metazoa; phylum Chordata; class Mammalia; order Carnivora; family Phocidae; genus Mirounga; species Mirounga leonina. Next base: position 42,478,869 of record NW_023270433.1, on the reverse strand, counting down.
ATCTAGCTTGATACATACTGAGTATTCAATAAATCCTAGTGGAATGAATGGGATGGGGACCTTGCTTTTAAAAATCCTGTAAGACCAGAGAGTTCCTATAAGACCAGAGAGTTGAAGAGGAAAAGCTTCTTTTTTTTAAAGTATTCCTTTTTTTTTTTTTTTTTTTTTTTGAGAGCGCACGCACATACGTGTGACTGGGAGTCGGGTAAGGGAAGGGAGGAGAAAATCTTAAGCACACTCTACGCCTAGTGCAGAGGCCAGTTCAGGGCTAGATCTCACAACTCTGAGATCATGACCTGAGCCAAAATCAAGAGTCAGGTGCTTAACTGATTGAGCCACCCAGGTGCCCCAAGAGGGAAAGCTTTTTTAATAGAATTCCAGTTGACAAATGCTAATAGGATGCTTACAGGTTGGTGGAGGGCTTTACATTCAAAGGATTGGGCAGACACCATCTGAATGAACCCACTCTATAATCTTAGCATCACTAAAAGTAAAGAATCCAGAAATTATGTGCCCTGTGATATAAAGGTAGTATGCAGCATTGTTTATAAAGCGTATTCATCTAAAAAAAAATCTAATTATGTTTAGCAGGAACTATAGAGATAGTGGAACACATTAAGTGATCTGCCAAATTCACAATATGGGATATTAAGCAGGACAAATGATTTTTCTTCTCTAATCAATAGCATGAAAAAGTAATAAGGGAGAGGACACTTTTGGAATTTAAAAGGAATTAAGTGAGTTAAAAAAATAATTATACCAAATGGTTGTAGCCTGGGGTTAATAGGTCACAAAACGTTCTTGGGTGGTTTGCAGGGGATCCACAAATGCTATAAAATGGCATATGAAATGGTATATGTATGAGGATCATTACATTCCCTTCAGATTCTCATAAGGCATGTGACCAAATCAAGACTATGAATTACAATTACCCAGGGTAACTTTTACTCAATCTAGAAACACCAGTAATACTGACAGAAATGAAAAGATATGCTTACTGCTTTCTAATTACATTTTAAAGACTGTTTCCATACCTTCAGGCCAGTTAATAGCTTTCCACAAAATCTGAAGTTGCTGGGCTGTGGGTTTTTCTGAAGAACTATTACATATGAGAGACAGTATCTTTTCAAGAAGTATCAAGTCATCCTCAGTTAACTTTTTCTCTTCAGGTGCAGTTCCATTAAGTTCCTTCAGTTTACCTAGAACCCAAACTCAAACTTTCAAAATTCTCTAACTGTAATTAGCCAAATATGATATAAAAATGTCAAAATTTTCAATAAGAGTATTCCACCATACACCATGGGGAAGGTAAGACTTTTCATGGCAATTATCAAAGACCATAAATTAAGAATAAGGCCTGTGAATGTTTTTAGTTGAGCACAGTAGAGAAAAAGAAAGGCTACTGTGATGATTTTTATTTTACCTGTTATTTTCTAAGATCTTATGAAACTTTCTGCTTCAAGTAAGTTTTAAAGTAGATCATACTTGTAATCATTTTGGTTTTCAAAGCAATATCATGTCATTATACGCAAGTATAGGTCAATCTTCTATTTTCTCAAAGAAAAAATTTATAACAACTTTTAGCCAACTTATGTCAACTTATATGACTGTTAATGAATTAACCGAAGAGTTAAATGTCTATTTATAATATTTAATTTATTGACTTATTTCCATATGCACATTTGACATCACATTACTTTAAAAACATATTTAATGGAAATACTGCCTTTTGTTACCATATTCATGAAACATGAATGTTTCATGTTTTCATGAAACAATTTTTTGTTAAAGATTTACTTATTTTAGAGACAGAGTAAGAGACCGGGGGTTGGGGGAGAGAGAGAATCTCAAGCAGACTCTCTGCTAAGTGTGGAGCCCGACATGAGGCTCTATCTCATAACCCTGAGATCATGGCCTAAGCCAAAACCAAGAGTCAGAAGGTTAACCGATTGAGCCACCTAGGCGCCCCTTACCAATGATTTTTATAAATATGGCATAAAGGTTAATTCTGACAACCCCCCCATTTTATATTGAGGTGTATATGTTATCATATCTCAATTCTCATGAAGTAGTCGTGGCAAACAGAGCTAGGATTCTCTGTCCAAAAAACACCTATCATTTTGTTTTCAGAGAAAAAAGTTAACAGAAAAAGCATTCAAAGTCAACTGAGCAGTTTCATTTTTAATGGACAATTTGAACAGCCTTTTATTATTATTTCTAAGGGCCACTAATTTTTTTAAGAGAAAACTTTTATTGTTTAAATGCTTTACTCATTCGTTTTCATTATTTTTTTTCCTGAAAACATTAAGATCTTAGGGGATTTCTATTTTTCCCTTTTAGTTTTTTTTTTTCATTAAAATCATCATAAAGCATTTACCTTATATTTGTATAAGGCTTCTTGAAAGTATTAAGCGTCCATTATCAGACTGTGTATTTGTAGTCGACGCAGTTGTGTAATCCCACAACAGAAGTCTCTATCATGTAAGCACCCAGTTCCTAGCTCATGTGAGGAGGAGAAACAGTCTTGAGTGCACTGCAAAGAGTCTATGGATATGTGAGAAAACTGTATAATTAAAATGCACTTACCTAATATTTGTGTAGGGTTTGCCTGGTCAAAAGTAACAGCCTCTTTTTTAGGGAAATAAATATTCACTGTCTTAGATGCAGCTGATCGGTAGGCACTATTCCCTATTTACAGAACAGAAGATGATGAAAATCATAAGGAGTAGACAAAACTGAGATTTTTCTAATTGTATGACTTTGTTTTAACAATTATTTAGATATGTAACTACAATAAATTTTAGTTTTTGGACTGGGAGCTTAAATGTAAAACAAAAGCCTTTCCATTTCATATTCTCTACATCTCTCATACTTCTAAGATTCAACCTAATTTACAAAGTTTTAAAAGATCAGAGAGTACATAACAATTATGAAACCTTCCATTCCCATCTTAAGGCATATTGTGTCTTTCTTCTCATGTCTTTTACTGCTTATTCCAAATGATATAGTAGGCATTGTCATTTTCTCCATCATTTAGTTTATTTTTATAAGTTTTATTCAAATTCCAGTTAGTTAACATAAAGTATAATATTAGTTTCAGGTGTACAATACAGTGATTCATCACTTCCATACATCACCTGGTGCTCATCACAATACATTCCTTAATCCCCGTCACCTGTTTAACCCATCCGCTCACCCACCTCGCCTCTGGTAACCATCAGTTTGTTCTCTATGGTTAAGAGTGTTTCTTGGTTTGACTCTCTCTCTTTTTCCCCTTTGCTCATTTGTTTCTTAAATTCCACATTATGAGTGAAATCATAAGGAACACGTGGTGTGTATACAAACACACACACACACTGGAATATTAGTCAGCCATAAAAAAGAATGAAATCTTGCCATTTGCAATGATGTGGATGGAATGAGACAATGTATTATGCTAAGTGAAGTAAGTCAGTCAGAGAAAGACTAAGGCCATATGATCTCCATCATTTCAATAAATCCCCCCAAGATGTAGGTTCCTGAAGGGAAAGGGTCCTAGTCTTTTATACATTTTTATTTCCTAAGTCCCTATTATAGTAACCAAAATGCAGTGTGTCAAAAAAAAACTGGCACAGGATGAAAATTTAGCACAATACATAGTGACTAAAGTCAATTAAAGTATAATTTAAACCTAATTTGTATTTTACCTGCATTCCAAATCTTAATTTAGCATTGGTGGTTCAGTGGTAGAATTCTCGCCTGCCAAATCTTAATTTATTTTTGTTCCAATGCAAAAATTAAGGTATTTCGCAAAAATACATATAAAACGTTTTGATTTTCTGAATATATCAGAAACAGGAATAAGGTAGGTAAAGATTAAGTTATGAGATAAATACACAAAATTAATTTTAATTGCTTATAAAGCATAAATATTTATTGATATGATCAAAGATGAGCTAAAAGACATTGCCTAAAGTCCTGGTCATTACAGTCTAGTTGTGGTAAGGAGAATGCAAATCAAATACCATCCAAACAATTAAGTAAAACAAGAAAGAAAAATATAGGGTGCAATGCGAGCTTATCATAGAGTAGGTGATCCAGCAAAGGGCATATGTGAACATCCAGGAAATTTCATTTAATAAATACTATATTACAAAATTAAATAAAAAAAGAAAATGGAGGAAAAAGCCAAACAATAATTTGTGATCTAAATAACAAAGCAAAGGGGCGCCTGGGTGGCTCAGTTGGTTAAGCGACTGCCTTCGGCTCAGGTCATGATCCTGGAGTCCCGGGATCGAGTCCCGCATCGGGCTCCCTGCTCGGCAGGGAGTCTGCTTCTCCCTCTGACCTTCCTCCCTCTCATGCTCTCTGTCTCTCATTCTCTCTCTCTCAAATAAATAAATAAAATCTTTAAAAATAAATAAATAAATAAAAATAACAAAGCAAAGGGCTCAAGTATTCTAAAACAGAACAGCATCTACCAAACTCCTGAGGTAGAAAATAGCATGGGACGCTCAAGAAACTGACACAGGCCGGTATGGCTGGGCAGAAAAAAGGCAGAGAGGAAGGTGATACAAGCCAAGAAAAAATATTCAATGGGAAACCATTAAAGGATTTTAATCAGGGGAGGAGTATAAACAAAGTTCTACTGTAAAATGATCGCTGGCTGCAGTATGGACCATGGAGAGACCAATTTGGAGGATATTACTTCATTTGTCTAAGTAAGAGATGACAATAAGTTTGACTAAGGTATATAAGGCCCAGTATACACACCAAACTGTTAAAAACTATAACTTCTAAAAAATGACAGGAAGCACAGTTAACTTTAGACCCTTTTCTAATACAACAGGTACAGCTAACAATTACTAAGTATTTATTCTGTATAAAGTGCTTTATATACATTTTGTAATTTTAAGCTCTTAACTCCATGAGGTAGACATTACTTCAACTTTACAAATGAGAAAAGTAGAGGCACAGAAACAGAATAACTGGCTCAAGGCAAAACACGTAAAAAGTAGTGGAACAGAGATTTGAATCTAAGCATTCTCACTCCAGAGTCCTCAATCTTAATCATTGTGTTATACTTCAATACCACCAGTCAATGTTACTTTTGCAGTGAAAAAATAGCTTACAAAAATCATCACATACCAAGTTAGTTCTTAAGTAGAGTGCTGATTCGTTAAGTATATATTTTATTATGGTCAAGAACATATATGTCCCACATATATTAGTCTCTTGTAGAAAATAACAAGTCGGGGAAAACATATGGCAAGAGGTGAACCACAAATTTAGTTCTGCATTTTATTAATAGTCAATACAGAGGGAAGCATGTCTGCCTATATTCAACACTGATGAACAAGTAAGATGTGTCAGAGTCTAGGCAAGATACTAAGAATAAAAAAGAAAAATTAATTGGTCAGGAGAAGGCCAGATAGCATAGGCCTAAATCACAAAAGCAATTTTTTTTCTGGGTCCTCTTAAACAGAACATGTAGCATAGTAAATAACATTCTCTCTTTTTTAAGGTTTTTATTTTGACAGAGAGAGAGAGAGAACGTAAGCAGGGGGGAGTGGCAGAGGCACAAAGAGAAGCAGGCTCCCCGCTGAGCAAGGAGCCCGATGCAGGACTCAATCCCAGGACCCCAGGATCATGACATGAGCCAAAGGCAGACGCTTAACCAACTGAGCCACCCAAGCGTCCCTGAATAACATTCTCAATACATTAAGAATGAACAAAGGAGAGATGCAAAAAAACTCAGTTTTCATAAGGGTAGTGAGTAAACCAGAGCTATGACAGAATAGCAGTTTTCAGTCCTGGCTACACATTAGAATCACATTGGAAGATTACAAAAACTACACTTGCCAAGGCCTCAAACCAGAGCAGTAATAGACTCAGTGGGCTTCTCTGGAGATGAGGTTTTTTTAAGTTTCCTACATGAGTCCCATATGCAGTATGAAAAATTCTGAGAACATTCTAAAAGCCAGGTCAAGGGGTACCTGGGTGGCTCAGTCATTAAGCGTCTACCTTCAGCTCTGGTCATGATCCCAGGGCGCTGGGATCAAGTCCTGCATCAGGCTCCCTGCTCGGCGGGGGGCCTGCTTCTCCCTCTCCCACTCCCCCTGCTTGTGTTCCCTCTCTTGCTGTGTCTCTCTCTGTCAAATAAATAAATAATATCTTTAAAAAAAAAAAAATAAAAGCCAGGTCAAGAAGTTTGGTCTTAATCTACTACATGAAAAGTTCTCTAGCAAGAAAAAGATACCAGTTTTCTCAATCTTTCATTAAATAAAAGTTTCAATGAATTTTAAAAATGTAAAAAAAGAAGAAGAAGAAGAAGAAGAAGAAGAAAAAGAAGAAGAAAAAGAAATGAAAAGTGGAAAAGTGTGTACCTGTAAATGGATCAACTCCAGCCATGGTAGTTCCCATACTGGCAGACCCTGGCACATAACGACCACCACCTAAAATGTAATAACACATCTAGTAAGCAAAGGTAACTGCAAGTTAAAGTTCAAAATGCTCCTCTCTACATAGAATAACTTATTTTCATTATGAGTCACACTTCAGCATGGCATATTTATATACATAATAAATGGGCTATAAATTCATTTAGAATAGTACCTGGCATATAGTTGGTGATAAATGTTAGTCTTAAAAGTAATTCTCAAATTACAAAATAAACATTAGATGCCTTATACATTATAATTACAGATGCTAATGAATTGAAAAAGCATTAGTGAATTGGAGAGAAGAAATTAAAAGATTCCCATAATGAAATGTAAACACAGGGTGCCTAGCTGGCACAGTTGGTAGAGCATTAGATTCTTGATCTTAGGGTTGTAAGTTCAAGTCCCACAATGGGTACAGAGAGTACATAAAAAGAAAACGTTAAAAAATTAAAAACAATCAAAAAAAATAAATGTGAACACTATTCTACTGAAATAGAGAGGATCAGCTAATACATAAGCAAAAAAGAGACTAGGTAAGATTTAGGGATGCTAATGATAATAGCTCTGTCTCACATTTGAGATCCTACTTGTGGATGTCTCATTGAAAATGGAAAGAAAGGAACATGAAAAACCAGTGTAGAGAAAGAATCAGCAGGATTTGGAGATGTTCAGAGTCCTGATCAGCCTTTGTGGGAAGAAGAAAGATGAGCTACTTTTCCAGCCCCTCTGAATTTAATATCTAGGCATTGGTATAACCGGTGTAACACATACAGAAAAAGCAAACTATACAAAAGAAAAAAACCCCCAAACTGTAGATATAAATAAATTAAAATAACGAAGAACACAGAATAAGAGGCTTTGTTGAGTTTTTACTAATATGCTAGGTAGCATGCTAAGCATCTTTTTAAAAAAGATTTATTATTTGTATGAGAGAGAAAGGGAGAGAGAGAGAGTGTCTGTGTGCGCGTGTGTGTGCGTGCACGCAAGCATGCCGGGGGAAGGGGCAAAGGAGAGGGAGAGAGAAACCCAAGCAGATTCTGCTGGGGGCAGAGCCCAAGGTTGGGCTCAATCTCATGACCCTGAGGTCATGACCTGAGCTGAAACCAAGAGCCGGCTGTTTAACTGACTGCACCACCCAGGTGCCCTGCATGCTAAGCATCTTATATTATATACTCATTGAAGTATCAATTAGATACCATTATTATTACTATTTTAGAAGAAGGCTGGATAACTTGCCCAAGGCATTAATTATAAAGGCAAAGTACAATTCTACACTTTTCTAAATGTGGTTCTCAACCACGTGAGAGTCACCTGTTCAATATGCAGATTCCTAGGCCCACCCATAACAGCCTAGTGGTTCTCCAAATTGGCTTCTCTTTAGAAACTTATAGGGAGCTTTTAAAGTTACCTAACGGCAAAACAAACAACAAAGAACATTTAATCAGAATCCATGGGTGAGAGATCAGGGCATGAGTAATTTTTACCTCCTCACCAACCTAGTGTATCAGAATTATCTCTGTGGGAAGGACCTTATGAATTAAACAAGCATCCCAGATGATTCTAATTAACATTAGAAGTTTGAGAAGCACATAAATAAGGAAAAGGAAAGAGAATTAAGATTGACCTTAAGCTGTAAGGTGAACGGGAAAAACTCTTTGCCCCAGTGCTACTGGTAAAATTGGGGGAATATATACTAAAATATATTGAGGGCTTAAATATAGTCCAGGCATTTTGCTAAACTTCACATGTACTATACCATTTAATTTTCATAACATCTCAATATGTAGGTGCGGTTATCTATTTTTTATAATAGTGTGGTTGTTATCCTAGTATGCTATCTTGCATATCTCCATAATCACTGAATCTTCGGAGTTACTGACATTGTGCAACAGTGAGACAGACGGCCCCAGGAGTTCTCTTGATTTTGATGGTATGCTTGAAGCTTCCTTCTGTTCCAAGAAAAAGCTGCTAATGAGATCTGTGAACTACGCTGTTCTAAGTTTCAGGGCATCACTATGTCTGAATAAGCCATCACCTCTTATCTACTCTTCAGATCCTTACTACCTTATTAAATTGCATTATGTCATCAAGGGTTTCCTTAATAGCCATTGTGCCATCACAACATTTAGCTGGATCTTGATAGATGGTGATTGTAGCATACTGGTTACCAATGCACGGGGTACGGCTATGGGGCATCTGGGCCACCAATTCATTCACAGGAGAGAAGAAGCTCACTGAGAGCAATTCACAACTTCATGATAGTGACTGAAGGTTGTGTGTTGATCCAATCTATGGTTTAGACAGGAATCTATGTTGGCAAGGCCAGTGGATACCATTAAGTGCCAAGAATCTTTTCCCAAATTGGGTATATTGTCCGGGAACTCTGGCTGATGATCCAACAAAAGCATCATAAAATACACCAAAGGCTACTCTGAAAACAGAGACTTCTTCAGCTGCATTAAAGTCCAAGCTTGGCAATTTTTTCCCAGTAGTGTTGATGCTGAGGCATGCATACCTTGGTAAATAAAGTCATTGTGAAGAGATACACCAACACTTCCAGGGCTTCACGAAGGCCATTAATAACATAGATTAGAAGACTAATCCTGGGTGGACTGTGTCCTTCCATGCTAAGGCAAAATATGCTTAAACAGACTTCTTGACTGCACCGCTTCATCCAATATCAACGACTCACATGGCTCCTTTGCTTGTGATCAGTAGAATCTCGCCAGTAATAGCACTCATGCTGTGTCTTGGTTGGTGGGTTCCCCTATTATCTAATTTCACAGATAAAAAAATTAGGCTCAGACAGGTTAAGCAACTTGCCAACTTCTCATAGCAAGTAAGTGGTAGAGCCAGATTTTGAACCAAGGTCTATCTGACTCTAAAAACTATGCCCTTAATGACTCTTGCTCTCCTTGCAGGAAGGACCACTGGAGAAAACGATGAGTTCTAATAATATGCTATTTAAAAGTCATGAGAAAAACTACAAAATACTCCAGGAAAAAGCAAAAATTAGAAGTTAAAGAAAAGGAGATCCATCAAAATTGGAATATAGATAAGGGAATTATTAATTATTAGATGATGTCTCCAAAATGTAAAGCCATATAATGCAAAATGCTACACATTAAGTGAAGAAAGCTGTATTTATCAAAACTGCATCCCACCTGTAAAAGGATCTGCTGCAGGCAGTGTATTAGAAGATCCTGATGAAGACCCCGGAACATACCGACCACCACCTATGCATGCAAACAAAGGAAAAGCTGAAGTATGCCAAAATTTTGAATTTCATAAACAGCACAATGCTTACATTAGGAGACTCTAAGCTTGGAGAAAAAAATAGAAGAGCAAAGCTGTCACATGACAGTATAACAGAAATTAGTCAACATCTTATAGTACGAAAGACTACTAAGAAACTAAAATTTCAGTGATTCTCTAGGTTTCATTTTCTCAACTTTAGCACTTTATTAGGTGTTAGCCACTGCCTTTAAATATTAAAATAACTAAAAATTCAAATATAAAAGGAGATATTACAGGTGGTCTCTGACCTAAATAATATACACATGTAATCAGTTCCTGCTGCTATACAAATTCACTAGAATTCCTGCTGTTGCTATCAGAACCACAGGCATCAAATGTTAATCTTTTAGAGAACCCCTGAGTTCATTAACTCATGTGTCAAATAGTGCGTGCAGTGCTGGGGATCCAGCAGGGAACAAGATTGCTTGTATCCACTGAAGCTTACAACCTACTGGAGAAGAGAATTTTTCAAAGGCGATGAGTGCCACAAAGGAAAGAGATTTCCATTTATACTTTTACAAATGTGTGGTGTGTGTGAGTGTGTGTGAGTATATGTTTTGTTAGTACCTCTAGGGAAATAATCAGAGGTGTCTACAATAAGACATATGTAAAAAGTACACACAAAAGGATGCTTATAAAGTTAGAGATTCAGAAGAGCAAAAAAAAAGCCAGAGCTAAGATTTCCAGATGGAGCCAGCTGCTCTAACATCTGTCTTCTGCTCCACAAAACAGCTGACACAATACTATGATCATGTGTTCACTCTTCTGTACTGTCTGAAATTCTATCAACAGAATACCCAGATAATAAATCCATTTTTTTTTTCTGTCAAGTGCAACTATTGGGAGGGGTTACATCATTTATACTCAGTAGTGAGTCAGTCTGATAATTCTGTTTAAGTCAACATGCAGGTGACATTAGCTTTACTAGGTGAATGAGCAATGGAATTTTGAAATAGAGAAAGAAGAGATAATTTAGTTAGGAGCATGAAGTATCTGTGAGGGAGGAAGACGGGAAGGGATATGGAATCCTTGTAAAACAAGGAAGAGCACTAGCACATGAAAAATGCTGTGAGAAATGACAACAGGAAAATATTAACAATAAGGTGCTAATTTCAGAATTTTATTTAGAGCTGGCCCTGTACCTGAGAAAAAAGGAAGCATTTTATTTCCTCCTGTACCATGGCCTCAGTTCCCAGGACCCAAAACTCAGGCTAGTACAACTAGTATTATAATCCATTTCCTAGGAAAAAGGACTCAGACTAATACTACTAGGATTATAATCTATGGACTGGTCTGAGAACCTAATACCATTTATAACATTTTTTTTTTTTTTGCCCTTCCCTGCCTCTCCTCAAATCCCCATTTAGAACATTTTAGACACTATATGTTATAAACAATTGACTTAAAAATGTGGAATACAAAGCACATGTAAACTCAAACTACCCATAGTTCAATCCTAGATTTGATGCCCAACTAACCAATTTAGCCTCATGTGAAAAGAATCTGTTTACTAAAATTCACCAAAACACATATTTTTAAAAAGGAGTAACTATATAAAGGAACTTCTGAGTTTCTTTTCATTTCATATGACTAAATTAAATTTTCGTGATTTAGTTTACAGTGTGGCTGTATTTTTGAAAGGGAAAAGGGGCACCTGGGTGGTTTAGTCAGTTAAGCATCCAACTCTTGATTTCAGCTCAGGTCATGCTCTCATGGGTTGTGAGACAGAGCCCCGCATCAGGCTCAGCATGGAGTCTGCTTGAGATTCTTTGTCTTCCTCTTTCTTTGCCCCTCACCCCCCCCGCATGTGCACAGTCTCTCTCTCTAAAATAAATGATAAATAAAATCTTGAAAAGGAACAACATATAATTGTTATATAAATACAGAATTACTATATGAATTTAAAGTAAAAACCTGCTATAGATCTTAGATCTTGGTTTTTATTTAAACAGCTAATCATAATGGATGTTTAAACACATCAAAAGCAAAAAAAAAAAACAAAAAAAACAACCAACATTGTTGAAAGTACAGAAGACTTTCCTAACTTACCTGTAAAAGGATCTGAAAAACTGGTATTCCCAAGTCCTAACATTTGACCTTTTGTGTTATCAATAATAAATTTAGCCACCTGATCCAAAAACATGGGATTCAAATCATTCTTCTGTAAGAAGTTGTATGCAGTTAACCAGGGATCATCACTGACGTTATATGGCAATTTATATGATGGTCCACCTTCATTGACATCAATTGAGAAAACATAATCAAATTCCTTCAATAGGAATACAAAAAGGAGACAAATGATTACTAACTTATCTGTTCATATTAATGACATATATATCACAGATGTTATATGTCCTTTTTAAAATAATTATTATAACACTTAAACTTTCTCCAAAATGCAATGTTAAAATCTTCCACTTGGAATATGATGATTGATAGCAACCACCTACATGTGCTGCAAGATCAGCGTTTCACTAGGGGTGGAGGCAGGAGATGTATTACAACTACACAATTAAGGCCAAAGGAGGGTTTCTAATTGGTTGATCTCAAGGCCAAAAGTATTAGCTGTTACCATGCCCCACTCAGCAAAACATGCTGGCATTATAAGCACTGCTCTGTAGGGGCCCTCATATCTTGTCAAGTTAAATATAGTGAGGCACAAAGCATTAGGTGAAAGGTGGCACAGAAGCTCCTAATCCAAAATGGTTGGGAACAGTTTACGTATGGTAAGTACCCAAAGACAAACAGTGGCTAATCTATTAAATGCAGCTCCCCTACATGGAAAGAACTTTTTTACAAATCAATTTCCAGGCAGGGAAAAGAGGAAATCCTCTCCATAGAAACGAATTTTTAAATGTCAAACACCAAAGAAAATTTTATTAGCATGGGGAAAAGGGAAAAGAAAACCTTTGTCTAATGCTTTAAGATAATGGTAATTAGAAAGTAGAAGTTGACATACTTTCCCTTCATATAAGACTTTTCCAGATGTTTGCTGATTAGCACCAGATGAGCCAACAACATCACCAATTTTTATCCACCTCCCTTCACTAACACTCCACTGATAGGCTTCGACTTTCTCCCCATCTCTGATTAGGCGAGTCTGTCCTTCTCTAGTACCTTAAAATAGAACATTTAAGAATCAAAGGTAGAATAGCAGAGTAAAATTCAAAGCCATTTAGATTAAAAAAATTTAACTTTAAAATTTATACATAAAACAGAATATGTATTTGGTTAAATGAAAATTTTATTAAAAGATTTTACAATGTTACTCCACTGCAAAGTGGCCCAAAAGAAAATAATGGTTAAAAGGAACCTATATAAACAAAGGAAGGTTAAAAAAGTATGTTTCTACTAGAAAGAGGCCAGCTCACTAAAAATAAAACAAGTTTTATTACTGAGTATCTTCTGACAACATTTTCACTTTAGTAAATGACCCTCCATTCTTCTAGCTTTTCAGGCCACAAAGTACAGAAGAGTCTGATTCCTCTTCCCCTGAACTCCATGGTCAATCCTTCAGCAAATTCTATCTGTTCTATCTTTAAAAAAGATCTAGAAAACTACCTCTTCTCGCCATCTCCATTGCTACCCAATGGTACAAGCCACCATCATTTCTCAGTTGGATGGCCTCCTACTCTTGCCCTGGAACTCCCTAAAGTCTATATTCAACACAGCAACCATAAAAACTCTTTCAAAAGTTGAAAGCGCTCCTGCCACTCCTCTGCTGGAGGCCCTTCAACAGCTTCCCATCTCTCTTGGTTAAGGCCTAAGTCCTTGGAATGAGGTACAAGGCCTAATATATCATCCTCTCTGACTTTACCTTCCATTATGCCTCCCCTCAACCCACCTCCCCACTTCAGCCATGGAGTCTTTACACTGGCCCTTAATTCTGCCCATGTTGGCAAGATTTGCTTCTTTGCCTCCTTAAGGACTTGAATGTCACATTCTCAGCAAAGCCTTCAGTGGCAGAGATAGCTAGCTGTCTTCCAGAGATTCACATTCCTATTCCATAGGGTAGAGCTGTAGCTGTAGCAAGGTATAGTTCCTAGATGCCACACGCTGAGAAGTGGTCAGTGGAATCTGACTGGGTGTGATATGAGCCAGTTCTAGGCCTAGTCCATCATCCTCTATCCTCCCCTTTTATTCTGTCTGATGGCTGAATGTCTCTACACAAGAGGACCTTGGAAGCTACATGCTAAAGATGGTGGTTTCCATCAGCCTGGGTCCCTGAGTGGCCACAAGGAACAAAACTGCTCTACAAACATGCTCAGCCTACCTTGCCATCAACTGAGCTTTGAATGTTCAACAAATAAACTTCTCTTGTATTAAGTGACTGAGATTTTAGAATTTATCTGTTACAGCAACTAATGCTATCCTAAGTATTATATATTTCCTGACCATTGTATTTAAAATTACAAAACACCCCAACTCCTGCTTTGTTTCCCATGGTACTTATCATTATCTGACATACTTATATCAATACTTATTTGCTTTTTAATTATCTGTCTCCTGTAGAACATAAATTTATAAGAGAGATTTTTGTTCCTTTTGTTATTTGCTGCGTTCCCCAGAGCTTAGAACAATGCCTGGAACACACTGGGTACTTATTTACTCTGTGTGTGTGTGTGTGTGTGTAATGACAAAGAGACTACATTTTGTAAAGAATTGTAAAAATATGGGGCGCCTGGGTGGCTCAGTCGTTAAGCATCTGCGTTCAGCTCACGTCATGATCCTGGGGTCCTGGGATCGAGCCCCGTATCAGGCTCCCTACTTGGCGGGAAGCCTGCTTCTCCCTCTCCCACTCCCCCTGCTTGTGTTCCTGCTCTTGCTCTCTCTGTCAAATAAATAAATAAAATCTTAAAAAAAAAAAAAAAAAGAATTGTAAGAATATTAAAAACATGACAGCATAATGCATCAGTTCTCCAACTTTTGATTTCAAGATCTCTTTACAGTCCTAAAAGTTATTCAAAAGCCCAAAGAACTTCTATTAATGTGGGTTATATTAATTGACTTACTGGATTTGAAATTAAAAATAAAAAGTAAAATATGTTCACTTAATGGAAAACAATAATAATTACATATTGAATAATTAATATTTTAATGAAAAATAACAGTTTTAGAAATTTACTGAGAAGACTGGCTTTGTTTTATGTATTTATAAATCTCTTTACTGTCTCTCTTAATAGAAGACAGCTGGATTATCATACCTGCCTCTGCACTCAATCTGTTGTAATCTGTTGTTTTGTTTGAAGTATATAAAGAAAATCCAACCTCAAGCATATAATTGAAAGAGAAATGACTAGTTTAATAGCCTTTCCAGAAAAATATGAATATTCTACAAATAGTAGGTCTTTAAAGGTTATACTTTAGAATCTGAAACCATATCAATTTTTTATGCTATTAAACACTGAAATCCATTGGTCTGTCTTACAAACTCCTGATAGCAGACACAAATTTTCCAAAATTTCAATTTTCACTTGAGAGTTTTGAATTTTATCTTTAGCAATAAATACTGTCAGTATTTTCCCTAAAGCGACATGGTCACTTTGTTCTTTTTAAAAAAAAACAGTCTGCCCCAAACCCAAGCTTGGATTACCATAGTTAGTTGTTCTTTGAAATAAATATGGCATTCCATGAAAAAGTTCAGCCTGCAACTCAAAGGAATGCACAAGTACTTACTCTCGAAACACCATGGTACTTTGGAATACTTTATCTGTACTTTACATTTTGTCAACTAGAATATTAACAAAGACATGCACTAAAGGGTCGAGATGCAGTAAAATTACTTTTTAATGCTTTATCAAGGACATTCTTATGGGCAAATGGCTTTTTATTTCAACTGCACCTACATGCCAGTGAAGAGTACAAGAACTACAAGAACAGTCTGGTGTCACCACCTTGATTTCTATACTGAGGAGCCAGCAGTTTTGGGGTATTTTTTTAAATCCACCATTGTTTTGGGGCCATAAGTGTAAATGTTAACACAGTAGAAAAGTCAAATTAACAGCTTAGTGTTATAAAATTAGTTTGACTTTATGGACATCCTGAAAGAGTCTCAGAATTCTCAGGGGTCCATGGACGAAGTTCTGAGGACCAGTGATATAATGGATCAGGCATGTATCTAGATTTCATTCGAAATAACCACTGTCCTCTGATTTAAACTCAAATGATCCCCAACTCGTTAGGCAGACATTGCCTTATTTGAACTCATTTTTATTTTTAGTCTATACAACCTCTCTCAGAGAATCCAATCAACCAAAAGGTATTAAATGAGTGACTTTTTAGTACCTATATATGAGCTAAGTATTAGGAGATTTATTTAAAACAAAAACAAGATTCCTGTTTATGAGGAGTTTAGCTCAAAGTCTTTAAAACTGTGAGACAGAGGCAAGAACATGGTTTCTCACAGTGGTTAAGTATAACAGTAAAAATTCTAAAAAAATCCCTATATGGCAATGAGAATAACACTTAATGACTAGCAAAACAACCTCTTTTTTCTTATCATTCTAATTATTCCAAAAGGCAAACATGGTAGCATTTTTTACTACTACATATACTGAAATATTTACCAGGTTCATTCAGATGTTCCCTCCCAGGAAGCTGCTCAGCATTAATGTCTCCTAAATCACCAGTTTTGGAATCAATGGTTGCCTGAGAGAGTTCTTTTTCAAAAGCCTTGATTTCTTCAGCACTTGCTGTCCGATCCTCTGATTCTGTAAACACTCTAATAATACCATCACTATAAGGAAAAAACAAATTGATTTGAAGTCACTGCCATAGTGCATGAACATTATCACATCTGAATGATCCAAAGCAAAAATAATCTGTATTTGTGAATATGAGAAACATTACTATGTATTTATGGCTGAGTAGAGCCCTATGCTGACTTCACACACTATCCTCTGCTGCTTTCTAAAGCCATGTTTAGGGTAGAAAAAGGATAATTTAAGGGAAAAGTCACTGACAAAGGACAGAGAAATAGATATTTGACACAATTTTGAATTCCAAGTTAAGTATTTACCATCATAAAAATCTAGAGACATAACATATACCTCAAGTCAATATTACATAGGTACGTGAGTATGAAGAAGGGCAGTGGGTTGGTTTACTTTACAAAGGATTCAAACACCCAACATAAAGCTTAGAAAATAGCAAATGCTCATTATCTGTCCATTCAGGAAACAGAGTCTGTCTTTACTCTGATTAACTAGCGATGTAATCCCAATCAAGAAAAAACCAGCCTCGCCTTGGACTAGATGGCAACCCCAACCTCTAGTTTTGGGTAGGAGAAGCAAGTTAGTCACTTTCAAATGCACTAATCCTGCCCAATTCTTCTTTTTTTTTTTTTTTAAAGATTTTATTTATTTATTTGAGACAGAGAGAATGAGAGAGAGAGAGAGCACATGAGAGGGGGGAGGGTCAGAGGGAGAAGCAAACTCCCTGATGAGCAGGGAGCCCGATGCGGGACTCGATCCCGGGACTCCAGGATCATGACCTGAGCCGAAGGCAGTCGCTTAACCAACTGAGCCACCTAGGCGCCCAATCCTGCCCAATTCTACAGAGAACTTGGTTTCTTACTTAACCTTCCACTAACAGGAACTTCACCTTTTCCGTTTGTTTATTTTTCTTCAACTTTAAATATGCTTGGGAGGAAAATAATGAAACCAACAAATCTGCACTTGACCCAGCCAAAAAGTAAATCACCTCCTTTATTAGGCCCTCCATCTCTTATAGCTGCTGCTTTCTTTTTTTCTCCATCTTCCATGCCAGATCCACTGGCATGACTGTGGCATATCCCCAACTTGAACCTCAGAAGTCTAAAACTGAGGTCCTCACCTTCTATACCAAACCAGTTCTCCCACTTCCCCAATTTTATTAATGCAATCACCAAAAGGGAGAAGCTTTACGCTTTTCTTTTATCCTTCTTCTGATCATCCTTCCTCTGCAATATCTCATATTTTGGCCTCTTATCTATTAGCACTGTGGGGATAACATTTCATAATGGCACATCCCTACTACTGAACTGCTTTCTAAATTGTTTTCCTTGGGAAGCCTGGGTGGCTCAGATGTTTAAGCATCTGCCTTCGGCTCAGGTCATGATCCTGGGGTTTTGGGATTGAGCCCCAAGTTGGGCTCCCTGATCAGCGGGGAGTCGCTTCTCCCTCTGCCTCCTCCCCCTCCTCGTGCTCTGTCTCTCTCAAATGAATAAATCTTTGACAAAAAAATAACAATAAGCACTTATTATTTAAAAAATAAATAAATTGCTTTCCTGCCCACTGTCACCACTAGTTAAATCCAACTTATGTATGTAATTAATTTGCAGGTTATGCTTTAATTATGTCACTACTTCAAAAGCCAGGACCTTTACCTCAAGCACAGAATCTAAAAAATGCCGGCATTCAAGGCTTTCCATAGTTATGCTCTGCTTTACTGCCTTATCACCTTATCAGCACTCCCCACTATTCCCCAGCATGAGTCCTCCACCGTTTTCCTTCATTTCCCACATGTATCACTCTCGTGCCCATGCCACACCTTTATTTATACCATTTGTTTTGATAGAAATTATCATTTCCCTTCTTACTCATTATCTTTCAATATGCAATTCAAATTTCTTTTTCTTTAAAAGTTTTCCCACACTAATCTCTACCTTCTCAAATTTCTTTTGCATTCAATGTTTGACTGCACAACCTGCAGTACAATACCAGTGTAAAATATCATGTATCATTAATGTAAAAGTTGTCATGCCTAGTACTGTTTTTTCAGTCCAGAAATAGACATACGGTCTCCCAATTCACCTGAAGTTCTCTTATGGCCTATCTCTGTGCGCTAGAGAGGCTATCAAAGGCCTAGACATTTGATTTTTTTTTTTTAAGATTTTATTTATTTATTCATGAAAGACAGAGAGAGAGAGAGAGAGAGACAGAGAGAGAGAAGCAGAGGGAGAAGCAGGCCTCCCACGGAACAGGGAGCCTGATGCGGGGCTCAATCCCATGATTCTGAGATCATGACCTGAGCCGAAGGCAGACGCTTAATGACTGAGCCACCCAGGCGCCCCCTAGACATTTGATATTTATTGACTGACTAGAATATAAATACCTCGCACCAACCACAATGTCACCATTGTCTAGAACACAGCAGCACCATACAGACTGAGCTGGAAGTCGGATTGTTTGAGCACATTCCCCATGTTTCCAGATTCTCAGAGATCTGTCTTCTGCCGTTGTTACAAAATCTAAAATTAATGAATATAGGAAAAACTAGTTTGAATAAATAAAATTAAATACATGTATTACATATCACCCTCCCAGGTAGGCATAAGAATTTTTTTTAACCCCAAACTATTTTAAAATTAGTTTTACATTTTATGTATTTGTCTCATATCATATACAACTTCAAAAATCTTTTTCTATATTTCACACTTTACATACCATACACTTTGCACCAATAAATTATAAAACGTCTTTCCTCAAATACCCAAAAACTTTTTGACATAACCATCAAATGTGAGTTAATATAAAGATGATCACACAATTTTCTCCTTTACGAGAAGATCCTTAATGAGATAAAACTACTGAATTATTCAAATCACAGTTAGTAAACTGATAATTAGCGCTTCTACCCCCAACACAAGAATGGAATGGAACAATGCTTGATATAAAATGTAAAATTTTTAATACATGCTAATCTTACCTTTACAATTTGGAAAGACAGATATGCTATAAATATAATTGGTATGTCCATAATATACTTCAAGACACTCGCCAGTGATTTGCCACCTTCTAATACTAGCATCATTTGCACAGGAAAGAAATTCTGTTTCACTCAAAATTGCTAAACCTCTTACACAGTCTTCGTGCCCTGTATGAAAGAAGAATAATATAAACCAGTAAGATGGATAACTTCATTGATGGATCTATGCATTTAACTAACATTATAAAACATATCAGTGAGTAGTAATAACTGATTTTCAAAGTAGAGAAAATTTTTTTCTGTAGAAAAGTCTGATAACCAAAATTTGTATTTTAGGTTTGGCAACATTTTTTATTACCAGCCTTCAGAAGTTATTTTACATTTATCTTATCTTCTCCAAATTATTTCCTAAAGCTTTTCGGAAATAAGATTCTGATCCCAACAATTCTTCCTTTTTACCTGACAATTCATTTTCAACTTTTCATCCACAGTAACAAGAGTAATTCATAACATACAAGACATTCAAACATGACAAAGAGGAACAGCCCCTAAATTTCTCAAAACATAATACTGAAATAAGGCACTAATAAAAATTAAGAAAAAATTATTAAAAATATTTCAATTATTTAAGAATTTGAAATAAAAACCATTATAGAAAAGTAAACTTTATTAAAGTATAGAAAGAATAGGTTAAGAGAGATTAATTTATCTGAAACCACACACCTAGTGGAAAAATTAAAACAAGAATTCAAGTTTCCTGCCTTATAATCCCACTTCTTTTGATCCAACAAATCATAACTTCTCCCGATTCAACCAAAACACAAATATAAAACCAAACATCACTGCTTTATCAGCAGAAACATTTCATAATATATACAAATATAAGCATTAAAATGATACCATAAAAACTGACCATTTTTTTCATAAGCAAGATTTTACGGCATAAACTTCATTATTCTTAATTACATAACTAAAAAATACATATATTCCATTCATAAAATATTTTAAAATGTTTTTATTTATTTTTTAAAGATTTTATTTATTTATTTGACAGAGAGAGACACAGCGAGAGAGGGAACACAAGCAAGGAGAGTGGGAGAGGGAGAAGTAGGCTTCCCACGGAGCAGGCAGCCCGATGCGGGGCTCGATCCCAGGACCCCAGGATCATGACCTGAGCTGAAGGCAGACGCTTAATGACTGAGCCACCCAGGCGCCCCTAAAATGCTTTTAAAAACTTCATAGGACTCAATTTCTTTCAATATAAATTGACGCAGTGCAGAAGATATTACTTTATTTTTTTTTTAAAGATTTTATTTATTTATTTGAGAGAGAGAATGAGAGAGAGAGAGCACAAGAAGGGGGAGCGGGAGAGGGAGAAGCAGACTTCCCGCTGAGCAGGGAGCCCAATGCAGGACTCGATCCCGGGACTCCAGAATCATGACCTGAGCTGAAGGCAGTCGCTTAACCAACTGAGCCACCCAGGCGCCCATACTTTTTTTTTTTTTTTTTTTTAAGGACAGAACATTTTCTGAAGCTGATGACCTAGTAAAGGAGATCAGGAATCAAAAAAATTTTCCATGTTCAGTATTTGCTGCTTTAGATTAGCTGCTGAAGATTAATAACAATTTGATAACATATATGTATGGAAGCAGGAACACAGTGATGCTTAGTTATAATTTGTCCATCTATAGATAGTTTTATCTGCACAAAGGGACTTCTTGAAGTATTATCCAGACTAGTGATCAACTTTGAAGGATAAAATAAATAAAAGAGAGGAAAAACAACTCAAAAAAATTCACACCAAAAATTTAAGTGCTCCACAAATAAATCAGCAATACCAGTATCAGTCAGCAGGTGACTCAGTGCAGGAGTTATTTAATAGGTGAGGTTCAAAAAGACTACCCATCTAAAATCCCAACATAAGCCTGAAATTTGTTATTACTAAATAATGTACTTCAGTATTCCCAGAAGAACTAATGATGTCTTCCTCTATATATGAAATTAACAGCAGTGACCCCTCAATAAGGCTTATGCTTGAAAGTTTCATGCTGAACTTGTTAAACCAAAAACAAATTGCATACCATATTATAAGCTCATCAAGTAGCCACTGATTAGTCCACATCTAGTTGTTTATGAGAGGTTTCATTATATCTTTTAAAAGATTTTAAATATTAGTTGTCAGAACTAAGTTACATTACCCAAATTAAATGGTTCAAATACACTGATGTTTTTCAAATGCCATTTTCAAGCTTCTAAGCTTTTGAGAAAACACCATTGGAGTGAATATGAAGTGATGAGACTAAAATGTTGTCTACTCTGATCTTACCTGAAAAGGTCCTCTCACACCTCCCAGCTTTCCACAGTTTAATAGTCTTGTCTGCTGATCCAGTTAACATTAAGCCCTGCTCAGGTAAGATCTTTACTGCCCATACTGCAGCTGTATGACCCTGTGAGTGAAATGGGAATTAACCCAAGTTGCCACAGAAATCATCACATTTAATTACTATGTAGGACATTCACACAGAACTACTACAGTACCTGTAAGGTCATCATGCACTTGTCATTCAGCCAGACTTTTGCAGTGGTGTCCCAGGAGCCACTAAGTAATGTCCCAAATTTTCCAGATGAAAGACTACAAACTAAAGGGGGAAAAGGCATTAGTTAATACAATGTCATATAGAAAAATGTTCAACCTTGCTAGTTATTAGAGCATTGCAATTTTATTTTTTAATATTTTAAAAAGATTTATTTATTTATTTGAGAAAGAGAGAGAGAGAGAGAGAATCTCAAGCAGACTCCACACTGAGCATGGAGCCCGATGCAGGGCTCAATCTCACGACCCTGAAACCACGACCTGAGCCTAAACCAAGAGTCAGTCGCTTAACCGACGCTGCCACCCAGGCACCCCCAAAGCACTGCAATTTTAAAAACACTTTTTGAACTGAGAGTAATGTGGTCAGTTAAGGCTTAACTCAATGGAGATGAAGAAGAGTGCAGTGATCAAGAGCAGACTCTGGGCCAGAATGTCTGGACGCAAGTCCTAGCTGTGCTATTTACGGACAGTCTGACCAAGGGATAACCTCCGATTCCTCATCTGCAAAATGAGAGCAGGATCAAATGGGTTGCACAATGCCTTCTGGTTACAAAAAACTACATAGTGGGCGCCTGGGTGGCTCAGTTGGTTAAGCGACTGCCTTCGGCTCAGGTCATGATCCTGGAGTCCCTGGATCGAGTCCCGCATCGGGCTCCCTGCTTGGCAGGGAGCCTGCTTCTGCCTCTGACCCTCCCCCCTCTCATATGCTCTCTCTCTCTCATTCTCTCTGTCTCAAATAAATAAATAAAATCTTTAAAAACAAAAAACTACATAGAAAGATAATGCAAATGATTTTGAAATGCTGTTTATAAAAATATTAAATTAAAATGACAAAAAAACAAAACACTGGAGCCCAGCTAAATATTCAACAGCAATGGAAACCGGTAATTAAATGTCTTATTATCTTAATATAAAATTATACAAGCTAAAAATTAAACGTGAAAAATTATCTAAAAAAAAAACAAACAAAAAAGAGTTCTGATTAAAAACGGCAGATTGTTGGGGCGCCTGGGTTGCTCATTCGGTTGAGCATCTGTCTCTATTTCGGCTCAAGTCATGATCTCAGGGTCCTGGGATTAAGCCCTGTGTCAAGCTCCACACTCAGTGGGGAGTCTGCTGGAGATTCTCTGCCTCTGCCCCTCCCCCCAGTCATTCGCTTGCTAGCTCGCTTGCTCGCTCTCTCTCTCAGATAAATAAATCTTTCAAAAAAATTTGGCAGATTGTTCACAGTAAAGCTATCAGTGTTATTAATTTACAAGGACAAAGAAAACAGAACACAACAGATTTAACAAAATGGAGGAGATTATAATTAAACACCCACAGAGAGAGATTAGAAACGAGTGACTCCCCCCAGGGAACTCTCATGAGACTCAATAAACAGCTACTAGGTTCGAAGGAGAATGGTGCTAAGCAGAGGACTTGAAATGCTAGATCTCTCTTTTCAGCCTACAGTGTCAGGAAAGCACATCCTCCCCCACTGCAGGAAACTGGAGGTTTATTCTCTGGAGGAACTGAAGCACAGTTTGCACATTCAGGTAACTGGGCAAAATAAAGGTCTGGAATAAGAAGCCCCATGAAGCACAAGGGAAATAAATGGAAAATCTACATCCCCTTCTTCCACAGTACCAGCAACCAGGCATATATTCCCCTCCACCCAGGCAAGAGACAGGAGAATTCTGCTCTGGAAGACTGAATAATGCTAAAGAACTTCAGATAAGGACATATGAGAGGGTATCCCAACCTAAAGGTCAGACCACCACCAGTTTGCCTTCTAATGAAGCCCACCAATCACCAAGCTCTATCTATACAAGCTAAAAAGTTTTCAGTTTACTTCTTTATACCTTATTCTTAAATATGAGCAGCCAATTTAATATCAACAACCATTTAATCTAACTGTCCAACATGAAAGAGAAAAATCCAAACAAAGAAACACAAAAATAAGGGGGAAAGGGCTGGGCAATCCAAAAGAGACAAATCCAACTTCAGGAAGAAAAAAAAAAGTGGGTGCTTGGGTGGCACAGTTAGTCAAAGCATCCAACTCTTGGTTTTGGCTCAGGTCGTGATATTGGGGTCATGAGATCAAGCCCCGCACTCAGTGTAGAGTCTGCTTAAGACTCTCTCCACCTGCAACTCCCTCCTCCCCTGCACTCCCTCTCTAATAAATAAATCAATCTTAAAAAAAAAAAAAAAAAAGGAAGTAAGAACACATAAAAAACAACAAAAAACGAATACTATAATATTTGCAAATAGGTAAGATATTATATAAGAAAAACTAGTGACAGAACAAGAAAAATAAAAGCTAAAAGTAGAAGAACCAAACCAAAACTAAATGGCCCTAGAAAAAAAAAAGTCTCTCCAGAGAATTAGACTAAAAAGACAAAGACACAAAAAAACAAAAAGTTTAAAAAGTCAGAAAATAATTTCAGAATGTTCAATATCCAACGATAGGGATTCCAGAAAGAGATAACAGAGGACAGAGCAGAGAGGACAAAGAAGTAATACAAGAAAGATTCTCAAAAGTGAAGGACATGAATGTCTAGATTCAATGACCCCACAAAGGTGCCAAATGAAAGGCACTTTCAGAGACAGAGATGCACTGTGAAAATCTGTAACATCAGAAATAGAGACGATCCTAAAAGCTTACAAGGGGACTAGAAGTATGTCTCGCAGAGAAGATGGCAAATCAGAACAGCATCAAACTTTTCATTTAACACCATACACTAAAGGCCAATAGAGCAATGCCTTCAAAATTCTAAGATTAAATGGTTTTAACACAGGATTTTACATCTAGCAAAATTAACAACCAAATGTAAGGATAGAATAAAGCCATTTTGTAATATACAAATGTATTTATTTAGCCCCTCTGTCACAGCTTTCTTAAGAAGCTACAAAATTTAAGTTAAAAATGACAAAAATATGAGATTTTTTTCTAGGAAATATATTGGCAAAGGGGAATCCAGGGCTGTTGTCTGACACTGAGAGAGAGGTGAGTATGTTCTGCCTACACAAGCGAGAGCAAGCTGAATAACTGATAACCAGAGGCAGACTGTGGTGCCCTGCCCTTTCTGTGCATGACGTCAGGCACAGCCAATGATGCACACATTAGTTAACAGTATGAATGGTGGCTGACACTTTGAGGTATATGCTTTTAAGAGTCAATGCATTATTAATCACATTGCCCTTTCACTGCTACACCAAACTCCTGAAGCACATAGAAAGAGAAAGCCCCCACCAGCCTGGGTCCCTGAGAAGCTCCAAGAGCAGATTCCCCTCCTTAATCCATGATGAATATGTATGGTGAGAAATACTCTTGTGTGATGACACTGAGATCAGGGAAGTGTCTGTTACTATACCGTATCTTAGCCTATTCTGACTCATTATGTGTTAGACTATTTGAAACATGTTATAGGCATTTAGGAAACTTCCTGCAACCCTTGTAAAATATCAGTTACAGTTATACAGAAAAACATGGAAATGAAAAAAAGGGGTCACTATCTTTAGGAAAAAACAATTTTTTTCCTGGATAGGAATATAATTTAGGAACTATAGATGCATTGAGTACATTTAAATAGACATTCCCCAAATTTTATTATCTACTCTGCTCCAGAAAAATTTTAAATGACTTTCATAAACATATACAATATAATAAAATTAAAAACAAGTAGTAAAGCAAGTAGGACAAAAGGAAAATAGTATTTGTATGTAAAATATGAAGTTGTAAACAGGTGCTGGTGTTGGGCTAACCTTTGCTTAGTGATACTAAAAGATATAGAGTCCTTACCATGTGCCAGACACCATAAAAGTACATTACATTCCACAAGAACCCCAGGAACTAAGTGCTATCATTCCCATTTAACAGATGAGGAAACTAAAGTTCAGAGAAATGAAATGATTTTAATCTTTAAAATGAAAAATAAATTAGTCAGGAAATAGACCTGGTTATTGGAACAGAAAATATCTTCTGTGTGTCTGTAAAGTATTACCCATGCTTAGTCATAGGGACAAAGACCGAAACAAATTACTGTACCCATAAAAATGATTACTGTATTTGAATATTGAAATCAAAGTAAAATTTTCCATTTATGTGAAAAGTTGCTTTTTAAGTAATTAAAAATTTTTAAAAAATCAACTTAAAAGCTTATGCATCATCAGTTGTTCTTTAAACTCAAATGTCCAGAAGAGTAGTAAATTTAACCATTTTATTTTACATTAATACATTATTCATGAACCAGTCTAAAAACAGAAAACCATAAGTTACCAGGAAATGGTTAATTTTTAAAAACTTTTTTCTTTTGGATAAACTTATTTCTCAGATAATAATAATTTACTTCCAAAAACTTATACCATATATTTCCTAATGGATAATAGTGAATCAAGCTGAATTTACAAAATAAGTTTCAGTTTTTAAATCTGTGGGAACAGGAGGTTCTTTCATAAGAAGAATTAGCTACCGATCTTGATAGCTGTAATCGGGAATGTTCTTTATATTCTCTCCGAGATCAATGTAACATGTAATTCAAGAGAAACATTAGAGAGCTCAGAAAGTTTCTTAAAATTTCTTTCAAGATCAGGCAGAAAGAACGAATAACAAGATAAATCTCTTTCAATAAATATAGGGAGCATTCAGCTTTGAATAGGTAGGGGAGAAAAGCCTTAAGATATCATATAATGCAACGTATTACTTAGAATCACAACTTATAATGTAACTGGGAAGTGTTATACATATAATATCAACTAAAGGTTAGTACTACTTTACTATTTAGAAAATAAAATTTGGGCTAGAAAACTGACCAAAAAATGACATAAGAATGTCAATCATTAATTTCTTCAGCTATACTCACTAGCATGCTATGGGGTGTCAAAAAAGGAAAAAAAAAAAAAAAAAGCAAGTAACATTTGGCTTCTAAACCATCAAGCAAATTAACAAAATAACAAAAGATTACCTTATGATAAAGCAGAAATAAATCAGGCAGGAAAAAATACCCTACAAAAGTGAAGCAGTATTTTTTATTGTAGAGATTTCTATGAGATCTTATAATACTTTAAAAGATCAAGACAAAATGATTACATAAAAATTGACTTTTGCATTACAAAAAATGTGCAGGGTAAAAAAGATAA
This sequence comes from Mirounga leonina, assembly GCF_011800145.1. Taxonomy (NCBI): domain Eukaryota; kingdom Metazoa; phylum Chordata; class Mammalia; order Carnivora; family Phocidae; genus Mirounga; species Mirounga leonina. Next base: position 42,451,752 of record NW_023270433.1, on the reverse strand, counting down.
CAAACTGGGAAAAAATTTATAATTGTATCAAAGGCTTAATAACTCTAATTAAGGGCTTCAAATACGGTCAGTAACCCTGTATTAAATGGGCAAGAGTTTTTAATATAGTTCACAGGAAAAAGAAGGGTAAAAATCCCTTCCATATATGAAGATGCCCCCCTCCATGAACAGAGAGATGCAAATTTCACTTTTCACTTATCATTTTGGCAACAATCCAAAAATCTGACAACATACTCTATCAGTAAGGGAAATAGGGACTCATATGATGTTGCTGGAAATGCAAAAAAAGTTACAACATCTAACGAAGGGATTCCGCAATACCTAACAAAACTATATGTGCACTTACCTTTTGATCCAGAAATGGATATTATACCTATGTGACACTTCCAAAAGAAGGAAATGACATATATACAGAGCGACTGATCATGGCACTAACCGTACTAGCAAAAGATTGAAAACTCAGATGTCCATCAATAGGGGACTGGTTGAATAAGCTAGAATCACCACAGTACAGCTAGCTAAACAGTGAATAAAAATGCCACTGTAAAAACGAACGAAGAAGATTTCTATATAGTATAATAAAGAGATCTCCAAGGTGGTAATATTATCAAGCAAGAAGAGGAAGGGCAGAAAATTTCATATAGTATGTTATCTGTTTATCTTTTACATTTAAAGGGACAATATAAATATACATACATATCTGCTAACAAAGTTAAAAAATATAAGGAAAGGAATAGTGCAAGAAGGCAATACAGACTAAATCTAGACTTCCTTGAATATACTTTGTTTTTCCTTTGAAACTATATATGTTTTATAGAATTATAAAACAAGATTAGGTTTAAAAAAACTCCTGTTGAGCACCATTCCAGCCCAAACTGAGGTTTCTAGTTATTACTGCCAACTGAAAAAACAAAAGCAAAAACCACAGGGCTTCTTGGCGTAACAGCTGATTTCAGGTCTAGAAGCATAAATGCATAAAGTGAACCTGGAACATTCTGTAGTACCAAAAGCAAGGAAGACTGCTAAAGGTCTTATCAAAAGCCCACAGGGGCCAATTTAAAGAGGTATCCAATGGCCAAATATGGGACAATTTGAGAATGAAAAAGAAAAAAAAAAAAGATGTTAGGAAACCTACTCATTCTGAAACTCAGTAAAAGAGCATTTATCCGGCCTTCCCTGTATAAGTCTCCCATGTAACCAAAGAATTGATATGAGAAAATTCTGTATTAAAAAAATGCTAGCTATTAAATGCAAAAATAATGGTAGAATTAAAGTACAATGATTTTGCAAATCTTAATGAAATACTAGATCTGTTTGTGATCATCAATACATGCTAAAAACCATTACATAAAAGACTGATGGGAATTTAAAATGAATGAATGATACAACACTTGAACCTACTAATTAATCTTAACATCACAGAGATATTAAGTGCCTCTTAATGTGCTACAACAGAAAGTGCACAATACTACCTATAATGTGTATTTGCCAAGAACTTGAATCTGAATCTGATTAAGCTTCTAGATCTAATAGCTTATAAAACACAGGGGATTGAGGAACATGTAAAAGGAAACAATAAGGCTTTAATAAGCAAAGTTCAGATTGTAGGAAATCCTACAGGATAAATAAGCTGGTTTCAAACACAGAGGGGCAAAAAGGGGAAAGAAACCCATAGATTAAAAGACATGTGGACCTTAGTTGGGTCACAGTTCAAACACACTGTAAAAAAAACTTTTATGAGACAACTGAGTGTAATTTGAGCCTTCACGGGATACTTGATAATAAGAAATTAGGTTTCATTTTAGGTATAATGATTACTTTAAAAAAAGGTAATTTGTATCTTTTTGATGGATCAACAAACTATGCCTGTGGGGCACCTGTTTTTGTACAGTGTACAAACTAGGAATGGTTTTTACATTTTTAAGTGATTGAGAGAAAAAAATTGAAAGATATTTCCTGATACGTGAAAATCATGACATTCAAATTTCAGTGTCCATAAACAGAGGTTTATTGAAATACAGACATGCTCATTCATTTATTTATTGTCAATGGCTGCTTTTGTACACAATGGCAGAGTTGAAAAGTTGTAAAAGTGACCATATGGCCTGCAAAGTCTAAAATATTTACTACCTGGCCCTTTACAGAAAAAGTTTTCCAAAACCTATTTTAGAGCTACATATTAAAGTATTTACAAATGAAATAGTATATTGGAAATTTCCTTTAAAATAATGTTGTGGAAGAGGGGGTAGATGAAAACAAGATAGGCCATGTGTTGACAATACATATAACACTATGTAAATACATGGGTGGAAAAGAGCATTATTCTCTTTTATATATAACTCGTTATAAAATAATGTGTTTCTATTCTTACATTTCAAGACTTCCTTAATAAAGTTTAAAAAGTCTGTATCACTCTGTATTAAAGATTTCACATATACACACACAAAACATCTTAAAAATTTTTTAAGGGAATTAAGTTTAAAGTGTTGATGGGCCATCCTACTTGCTTACCGATCATATTTGTTACACAAAATAAGTACACATACTGCACTGATTAATAAGCATATCGTTTTATAACAAAGAGCTGTTAAGCCACACACAAATCCAGGAACATGAGACAATCAGAAATATGCACAAATCACAGAAAACAATATTCAAAAGTATTAAATACTCTTCAGTTATGATACCAAGGCCCTAAACACATTTGTTCTCGGTCTTCAATTTGCTGCATAAATACAGATATAACAACCAAAAGATAAAGATACACTTTTAGTCTTCCTGAGCATATTAATTCCTTGCACAAAATAGTTGAAAAACCAAAACCACAAAGTATATTAAAATTATATAGCTTCTTCCTTTTACAACTAAACACTTTATTTTTTACATATATAAGCATGTCAACCTTTACTGATGACGTTAAATCTGTAACAAAGAATTTACAGAATGATGATGATCCAAAAAGGTTTTCACTACCAAGCCATATCCACAGGTAAAACAAACATAATAAATAGTATGGAATGCATATATGTATTTTATTTTCAACAGGATGAAACTTCTTCAAATAGAAAAAAACCAAAGCATTATACTCACCAGTATTCTTATGACCTTTCAGTATATAAAGTGGTGCTGGACTTTCCAGTGAGAAAATGCAAATATTGTGGTCATTTCCTCCAGTGGCAATTAGTCCATGAGGGTACATGTCACTTGAAGGTATGATGCATACACAAGATACAAAATTGGAGTGGCCACTCATACAGTGCATTTCTGTAAAGCCCCTGTTAGGACTAGAAAGATATGGTAATTAATAAGATATACATTCGTCCCCTGATTTAGCATAGGACATGAGATGAATTGTCAAAGTACTTGTTTTCTTTTCTTTCATTGAGAAAAGTATGTTAATTAACAGAAAGAATAAGGAAGGAAAGGGAGGGAAACGAGTATCATAAGTGGCTTTTTCTCATATTCCATCTTTATTTCCATTCATCCATGACTGTTACCCTCAGAAATTCCTAGTGAAGTGAAACGTTCATGCAATTAGGATAATGGAATCTACAATCAATAAGCCTTAGACACATTGCGGATATTTTCACACTACGAAACGTTAACTTAGTACCCATTAGTGTAGTATGTATAAAATAGCTAGACTATCAATCATTTTCAATATGCAAACTACGGGAATATAGGGATATAAAAAATGACTGCTCTAGGGTATTAATACCTATTTTAGGATTAGAAAGATTATCAACTTCTGGGGCGCCTGGGTGGCTCAGTTGGTTAAGCGTCCTACTCTAGATCTCAGCGTCATGAGTTCAAGTTCACGCTGGGCATGGAGCCTACTTGAAAGGAAGGAAGGGGGAACGCGTGGGTGGCTCAGTCAGTTAAGTGTCTGCCTTCGGCTCAGGTCATGATCCCAGGGTCCTGGGATCAAGTCCTGCATCGGGCTCCTTGCTTGGCAGGGAGCCTGCTTCTCCCTCTGCCTGCTCCGCCTGCCACTCCCCCTGCTGTGCTGTCTCTCTTTCTCCCTCTTTAATAAATAAATAAATAAATAAATAAATAAATAAATAAATAAATAAAATCTTTTTTTAAAAAAGGAAGAAAGGAAGGGAGGGAGGGAGGGAGGAAGAGAGATTATCAATTTGTTTTATTCATCAGTCACTCAGCATCAATGCCTTACCTAACAAGTCAAACAACAGATTACAATATACTATGTGGAAGGCAGTAAGTTAGCTGCTAAGAGTAATATAAAGAATTATATCCCTGACTCAAGCTAAATCAAAAAGTTTACAGTGTAGTGGAAGGGAACAAGACAACTACATATAAAAGACTCCCAGATAAACACAAATACACACACATTTCAAAGAAAAGCATAAACTCACAAGGCCAGGGGGAATGAGAAGAAAAAGAAACAGGAATACAGCTTTGAATACTGAAAGCTGGGTTGAAAAATAATAAAGGCTATAGGAGACCTGAGAAAATTGAGTTCTAAGCAGGCATTAGACAAAGTAGAGGACCAATCTACCAATGAATCCCCAAAAAGCTCAAGAATATTAGCAGCACAATCTAGAAATAGGGACAAAAAGGAAGACTACTGAAAATCTTCAGAATCAGTTGGAAGCTGAATCATAAGAAAAAAATCTTCAAAGGAAGTTATTTGGTAGTAGCTATTTTTAACTTATCCACTTTATTTTTTTTAAATGTTAGAAAGCATTTTATCAACAGGCCTAAGGAAATCCAAAAGATAGGACATGTTTAAAAATCTATTTTATATAAACCACTAAATCTACTTACTTGTGATTCTTAGCACTTCCCAGTATAGATGTTTATGTGCATCTTTTTTAGTCATCTATGAAGCTCTGAAAGGCAAAATCCAGATCTAGTCTTCTTTATATCTCCCCAAGTTCCTAACACAATGTTATATTTGGTAAGCATTAACTATTTCTTTTTTTTAAGATTTAATTTATTAATTTGACAGAGAGAGAGATAGCGAGAGAGGGAACACAAGCAGGGGGAGTGGGAGAGGGAGAAGCAGGCCTCTCGTGGAGGAGGGAGCCCGATGCGGGGCTCGATTCCAGGACCTTGGGATCATGACCTGAGCTGAAGGCAGACGCTTAACGACTGAGCCACCCAAGTGCCCCAGCATTAAATATTTCTTGAACTGATGAAAAAAATACTTAATACCAGTGTTAAGGGGGGAAAAAAAGAAAAAAAAGGCAGCTACATACCCCAGCCAGACAACTGCCCTTCTTGCACCGAGGAAAAGTCTGAACTTTTCTTCTTTAGAAAAGCTGAAAATCTTTGACTATAAGGACACAAGGCATAGTTGAGTCTTGGGGTATGAGGAAAGTGTACATTCACAAGGGCAATGATCCTCCAGGCAGGAGATCAGTCCAGTGAAATGGTCCAGCCAGATAACCCAGCCAGCAAGCCCCAACTGCGAGCAGACCCTCCCAGGAGCTTTTTAGTGCTCCACTCTTAACAATGAGCACAAAATAAGGATTACCAGACATCTGGGAAAGCTCTCTCCACCATGAAATATAGTGATCAAAATAAACAGGCATGGGGAAAAAACCAATTTGAAGGAAACAGAACACTAAGAATAACTTAAAAAAAAAAATCATCACTATTATTCTTAGAGCTAGAAGATATTGCAACCATGGAACAAGAAGATAATTTCACAAAAAGTCAAGGCAATTTCTGAAATAATACAGTAGAGAGAGAGAGAATTCAGAAACAAGTTCAATATCTGAATTAAGTTTCGAAAAATAGGACAGAGAAAATCAAGAGGAAGAAATCTAAGAACTGATTTAAGAAAATGTCCCAGAACTTACAGACATGAGTTTTCACATTAAAGGGCCCACTAATGGCCCTGAACAATACATGAATATACGCTGCTTTCCAGAGAGAAAAAAAAATAATAGCTCAAGAATCAGATTGGCTTCAGACTACTCAAATGTAACACTAGAGGCTAGAATACAATGGAGCAATGGCTCCTTAATTCTGAAGGAAAATTATTTGGGAATTAGAACAGTACAAACATTTAAATTATTATTCAAGTAGGAAGACAGAATAAAATCATTCTCAGACCTGCAAGGTCTTAATACATTTATTATCAGTGCACTGTATTTCTGGAAGCTCCTGAAGAATATGCCCCAATAAAGCATCAAGAAAGAAAACTAAGAAAGTAAAAGGATACAGATAACAGAAATCCAATACAAGAAGCCCCAAAGAGGGAACTATGGAGAGCACAATGAAGGGAGATTTCAGGATTTGTTGTGCACCAGGGGTAGACAGACCAAGGTCAGAAAGTTTCATTGCCAGGAAGATGATACTACAAAATATCCAGGGTGTCTAAAGGTCTTGAGAAGAGATTTAGACAACTAGCAAAGAATATGAAGTTGAATTAGTGACAAATACATAGAAAATGAAGCAAATGAAAACCCAAAGCAGGGCACTTACTAGCTACAGAGAGATCATAAAATGGTTGAGGAAAAATTATCATAGTTTATTCCATAGCTCCAGTGTAAATAGACTTTATGCAGTCATAAAATACTGATTTTGTCTAAATTAAGGTTAACTATTAGGGTCAGAGCATAGAAAAGATGCATATGTGATGGGGGTTGGAAGGGCGTAGAAAGAGAGCTAAATTCTAATACTCCGTAGTAGGAACAGAAAATGCCTAAAATATTTTAAAAATAAAAATAGCAATAAAGCACTTTATGCATAGATGTGGAAGTAAAATACAAAAAATAAGCAGTTAAAAGAGATAAAAATTTTCCTCCAAGAAAAGGAAACTGGGGGTTGGGAAGAGAATGGTTCCTATTCCTCAACAAACCCCATGGAACCACTGGACTTAGGACCCAAAATGCTGAGTGTTTACATGAGGAAGAAGTCATTTCAACCTCAGTATGGTCAGGGAAGATTTAAAACACAACCTTAAATCTGAAGTTGCATCTTTCAAATATGGGTAGTTTTCTTTCTTTCTTTTTTAAAAGATTTTATTTATTTGACAGAGCGAGAGAGCACAAGCAGGGGGAACAGTAGAGGGAGAGGGAGAAGTGGGCTCCCCGCTGAGCAGGGAGCCTGATGTGGGGCTATCATGACCTGAGCCAAAGGCAGACGCTTAACCATCTGAGCCATCCAGGTGCCCCTCAAATACGGGTAGTTTTCAAAAGGCACACAATAGTTGGTAACAGACTTGAGAAATCCAGTTTAATTTGAAGTGGGCTTATAATAAGAGAGGCCTGAAGCAGTCTGAAACAGTGGCATGTTGACTGGTTCAGTTCAATGTACAACCAAAAAATAATGTCTCCATTCTGAAGCGTCTTCTGAAGACCCAGAGAGTTTCTGGATTTTCAGTGGGCTTTTGCAAAAGACAGTATCTGGTTTAGTGCATCCTGGAATAGAATTATTTTGCTTCCCTAAAACTAAATTAAATTCCCCCATCATTCCCAATCCAATTGTACCCTAACTACCCTGATCCAGAACTCTATCAACAATGTACATGGGAAAACAATTTTCATTTATTATTTGGCCGCAAACTCTTATAGCACTTCATTAACATACCATGAAATAGAAATTGTCAGGATGTCAGCCTTGAGGACACTCTTTATATGGATGTAGAAAAGACTCATCACCCAGTGACTATGAGATGCCCTACTCTGAGTAGTTGGAAATGAGAGATAAAACAATCTTATCTCACTAATCACCCACTACCTACTCCTGTGCCTGGCACAATGGTGGCTCTCCATCAGCGTTAGCTGAATAAATTCACGGATGGTTTTGAAAACAAAATCAAAAACATGAGTTAAAAAAAAAAACACTCCACTTTTCAAATAGATGATTTCAGCCTCAAATTCCTGAAGTTCCTGAAAAATGCAAATGCTCCAGTGAGTTAAGCTCTTGTCAATCTAGCAGAGTCCTACAAAATGTGTGAAGTTTAATGACAGGACTCAACTATGACAGCAGGCATCCTTTAGATACTCCTTACTGCAATATTTATACCCTACTGGGTATATGCTTCTCTCTTTTTTTTTTTTTTTTAAAGATTTAATTTATTTATTTGACAGAGAGAGACAGCGAGAGCAGGAACACAAGCAGGGGGAGTGGGAGAGAGAGGAGCAGGCTTCCCGCCAAGGAGGGAGCCTGATGTGGGGCTCGATCCCAGGACCCTGGGATCATGACCTGAACCGAAGGCAGACGCTTAACGACTGAGCCACCCAGGCGGCCCGGGGTATATGCTTCTCTTAACTCAATTTCAAGGATATAAGCTTAATCAGTAATTACACTCAAATACACAAAAAGTTATGTATTAGTGTTACTAAGTGATTTGGAATATCACAGAATCTTAGAGTTAAAAGAGACCTTTAGAGATCATCTCATCCAATTCAATATAGGAGGTTGCTCTACAATATTTCTAGTCTGTTTATCATCATGTATTGGCTGCACTACAGCAAAAGCCTCCAAACAGATTTCCACATTTATCCCTTTGCAATCCAATCTCCACCAGCAGCTAGCACAACTTCTCAACAGGTCAATCAAATCATGCTGCTCCCTGCATGAAACTCACTGAAGGCTTCTGCTTACTCTTTCTCACAGCACTCATACCATAGCATCTGGTTCCAGCCAACCTCTGTCTCCTGCCCTCACCTCACAGCTCATTCCCTCCTGCACAAAGGGACTTGCCACTTTCTTAATCCAGGGTCTCTGTGCTTGATCCTCCTACTGTCTACAGGGCCCTTTGAATTCATCCCTCCTCATTCCTTGCTCCCATGACCAGGTCCATCTTGGGGTCAGCTTTAAAAAACAAAACAAAACCGAAACCCTCCTCGGAGGGGCTTCCTTCTTTAACATCCCTCCACTCAATTCTATATTTATATTTGCTTTTTTCATAGTACACATGCCAATGAACAATTATTTTACTTTTTTTCTGATCTGCCTTCCCTCCCAGATTATAAGAAAGCTCCATAAAAACAGGGAACTTGTCTGTTGTCTTATTCTTCTTCAGGACTGTAAACAAATAGGAGGCACTTAACCAACAGTTATCATCTGATTTTATGCATGGTTACCCAAACTCTGAGTGAAACCTATACTAATGGGAAGACTCCTCCATCTAGGCCCACTACAGACCCCAGACTAAGAAACTCTCATTTGGACAATGAGGACAGGAGCCAATGCAACTTCCTGCCACGCAATTTTTGAGAACTAAGGTTCTCAAAAATTAAATTTGAGGGAACACTACAGAGCAAATTCTAGGGAAAGAAGAGGCTTCACTTCAATTACATGTGAGATGTCTCACAATGTTTCATTTCGGGGGGTGCACCTAGCATCAGTAAATTTTCAAATCTAAAAGAAACATGGGAAATCATCGCCCAAAAGATAAGAGGTTCGTCCAAGGTCACCCATCCGTCGGTGGTCAAGTTAGGACAAGAATGTCCATCTCTGTTTCCCGAAAGCGGCGCTCTTTCCACCTAAATCTCACAGGTTTCGTACACTGTGCGCCCAGAGTACTAGTGCTCTCAGAACTGGGAGGGAGCGCGGACTGGAGTCAAGGCCGGGAAGAGTGCAAGGTTAACAGCAGGGAAGAGTCCCCCTCTTCCCACCAGCAGTAGGAAGCTTGCAACACAGGCGGGGGTGGGTGGTGGGAGCCCCCGGACTCGCAGAGCTCACCTGTCTGGGACCCAGAGGCGGGTAGTGCGGTCTCTGGACACGGACACAAAGGCCCCCGGCGGATAAAGGCTGCATACCAGGCCCCGCACGTCCAGCTCGTGGCCGGGGAGCGAGCAGCTCAGCCGGTACCTGGCGGCACCGCTCGCCATGGCCCTCGTCTCTCCGGCGCCCGGGGCCCAGGCACCGCGCGAGATCAGTCCGCAGGGAAGGCCGGGGGTGCGCCGGGACGCGGCGGCCGAGGGGCCTGCAGGTGAGGGGCCGCTGAAGACCGGAAGAGCCCGAGAGCCGGTGCGGAAGGGCGACGGGGAAGGGGAGCGCCGAACGGGCCGAGTGACACAGCAACCCTGGCTTGCACACCGGAATTCATCATCCGTCTCAGCCCGCCATGACGCAAAGCGTGTGCGTCCCGGCTGCTGAGGCCGACGCCGAGATGAAGCTCGCTTCCGTCCCGCGCCTCGGACCGCCAGCCAAGGGAGAGCTACCGTCCGGCCGTTTCGCCCGATCGCCCCAGTCCAGATCCTTTCCGAGCCCGAGTCCTCTCCGAGCCAGTTCCTGGCTGAACTGCTTATTGTAGTACAAGATGTGGCCCGGGACTACAAATCCCACAATGCCATGCGCCAGCGGGACCCGAGACTCCGGGGCGCCGAATCCGGATATTTTTAAATCTTGATCCGAGGGGCTGCGCGCTCTCTTGTGGTTGAAAAAGATCGCTTCGGTCGTTGTGTCAGGGCAGCCTAGCCCTGATTTCCCCAAACCTACTTTGCAGTCTCCGGAGATTTTCACAAGCTAAACGTTGTTTTTTAGTTAAAACGAGAGAGCTAGGGACCAAGTTGTAATCAATCGTTTGCCTTAAATCCTGTGAACCCTAAGTTGCGTCCTTGGTACTCTAAAAATACTTTAAATACTTTATGTGTTAAGCAATTCTAAGGTATAGGACATTTCTCCCAACTGTGACGTCTGCATACAGATGACAAATGCTGGGCCCCCCTCCCTTGTGTCTGAAGGCACTCAAGGGGAAATCTCCGTGTCAGTAATTTCTCTCAGACAATTCTGTATACGGAGTAGTTGGACAGAGGTTGTAGGGAAGGAAATAATCTTTTTTCTTTCTACCCTTCTGGGCTTTCCGTGGGGCGCTGTAACAAAAGACAGATTAACAAGAGAAAAACAAATTTATTAACATGTATATGTCCTATATACAAGAGAAACTCAGAGATGAGTACTCAAAGAGATGGCTAGAGTCTGGGCTTAAACAACATCTTAACAAAGGAACAGCATTTACAGAAGAAAAAAAAAGGACCTAAAGTCTTTAGAGGCAGCAAATTATGGAGAGGCAAATATATGGGGGAACTAATGGTAAATAAAGGCCAGTTAGTAAAGTTTGTTATGTAGATTCCTCTGTGTAGTCTAGGCTGACAAAGGGTCTAAAGTCTCCCATGACGGGGCGCCTGGGTGGCTCAGTCGGTTAAGCGTTCATAATAGTGGGGAAATTAGCAAACATAAAATAAGAAAAGGGATATCAGTAAATGCCAAGCATCCAAACAAAAACAAAAGGAGTTTTTCATAGTGACATGCACTCAGTAGTGCTTTACACAACACATTTACACTTATTTACTTCGGATTGCTAGGATATAGCTGATTTGTGCTGTGGTAGTAGGTGCTCTGTTGAACACTTCCACTTCAGTGGTTGTAGTATTTCTGCAGTGCCTTGTTGGGAATCAGTACAGTCTGAAAACAGTGTTAGAGAAATCAAACTTTGGTCATGATCCCAGGGTCCTGGGATCGAGCCCCACATCGGGCTACCTGCTCAGCAGGATGCCTGCCTCTCCCTCTCCCACTCCCCCTGCTTGTGTTCCCTCTCTCGCTGTGTCTCTCTCTGTCAAATAAATAAATAAAATCTTAAAGTCTCCCATGACTAAATTTGTCCTTCTGGTAGGGAGAGGCAAGAAGGGACACCTTTGAAAATTTATGTCCTGCTTTTAGTCAAATAGGGGAATGGTAGCTTTTCTTGCATCTCCTTTCCAATTGCATTTAGCTCAAAATAATCCTTATATGAAAGTGGCATATTTTATTTTATTTTATTATTATTTTTTAAAGGTTTTATTTATTTATTTGACACAGAGAGAGAGAGCGAGAGCAGGAACACAAGCAGGGGGAGTGGGAGAGGGAGAAGCAGGCTTCCCGCCAGGCAGGGAGACCGATGTGGGACTGGATCCCAGGACCCTGGGATTATGACCTGAGCTGAAGGCAGACGCTTAACGACTGAGCCACCCAGGCGCCCTAAAAGTGGCATATTTTAGAGTGGCAAATGTTACTACCATTCACTACAGTGACCAAAAGAATAATAAATGACCACTACAAATATGTTGGGCTCAAATGGGAGAATTACACAAAAATATTTTACAAACTTGAAGTGAGAAGTTAGCCACATGACTTTATTTCATTTTCTATTGGATTCATTTTAAACTACTTGAAGGCAGACATACTAGAAAATAAATCTGGATATAAATAAAGTATGCAAGTTGGAAATAATGTAAAAAACGTTAAAAGTCCATATATATTTAGGTTATGAGTATAGCTGCAATCACACTAACTCTATAGGAAGACTGGAAGAAAACAAACGGCTACTTTACTAGAGAGGTGGGATTTGAGATGAAGTAGTTCTTACATTGTGTTTTTTTAAAAATACTGATACTAAAATAGTTATTTTAAGACAACTGTCCATTTAATTCATCCTTCCTCACAAACTTGGATCAAAAGAACTCTGAAAGGAAGCTTCCTACCAAATGAGGAATAGATGGTACCAGAAACGCATCTATACTTAATGTTGTATACGTTGTGCAGTCCTAACAGGAAGGAAACCTACCTCTAATAAGAAGTAAAAAGACTGTACAAGGCTGCCTACCACAGATACCTTTAAACAGTTTTTATTAAAAATGATAGCACGTGTGAGGTGACATAGCAATATAATAAAACCCGCTAGGAGTGAATTGAGGTCGGGCACACAATCGGACAGGTTGCTGTAAGTATAAAGAACACTAAAGTTTTCCAATAAAACGTTCTTTCTCAGCCAAGTCGCCGTTTTCTATTTCTTCCCGAAAAGCGCGGAGGTGTTCGGCCACAAAAATTAGCCCTCCAATCTCGCGAGAGCAGTTTACTCTCGCCTCGCTTGTAGTTACCAGGGGCAGAGGCCGAAGATTGGCCAATCAGGACGAGGGCTCTCCCCCTCTCCCCGCCCCCGTTGCCGGGATACGCAGTCACGCGGGGCCGCTAGTGGTTCGGCCTGAGGGTCCAGGAAAGCTGCGCGTGGACTAGCGAGGAGTCGCGAGTGAGTTAACCGGTACCGAGAAAGACTGGTGGGTTCCGCCGGGGTGGCGCCCTGGTGAAGAAGTTGGAGCTCCCCTGACCGCTGCGACTTCCCTCCTAACGCGACGGAGGAGGTGAGAAATCCCGGGTCGCATTTATCCCTCCCTCAGTCCCTTGGGATCCGGTTATCTCACATCGGAGAACCTGGTCCGCTCCAAAGGAAACACATCCGAACTTCTCCCCTCTTGGCTGTTCTCCTCAGCCTGTCGCCAGGCTAGGGAGGTACGACTCCAGTCCCGCAAAGCGTGTGAAGAGACCTCCTCAGTCTCCTGAGGAAACCCGACAAGGCGAGACCAGAGAGAAGGATTCCAGAGCCTCAGAAAGAAAATTCACTGTGGGCTGAGGGATTTTACTCAAAGTAACAGATTCTGTCTCGTATTAGCAGCTCTCCACTTGTTCATATATGTTAAAATGGGTGGTTTAGGGAGGATAATGGTAGCAATAATTAGGAGGCAGATATTTTATATGTAGTTTCTGTAACCTTGACAACAGCTCATTGCCACACTTGGGTCCTACAGATGAGGAAACACATCCAGTGCGGGTTATATAGCTGGTTAACTGTCAGAGTTTGTGTCACTCATTTTTCTGGAACCAAAGGTCAGGCTGCTTCTCTGTGTGAAAACGGTGGAGATTATGTGAATGTTTGCGTGAATGACCCAGAGTTAGTGGCATGTTTGTTACTAGTGACCCTTTTTATTTTACCTCTGGAACTGATCTAATGCTCAGCTTTTTCCAAGACAGCAAGGCAGTGGCAATCAGGTGGAAATTTTATATATTGTACATTTTCTTGAAGTTATCAGGAAAGCTAGAGTAATAGACTTAAATTTTACATTGACGATAGTCCTACCTCATTTTTCTTTTTTCTTTTTTTTAAAGATTTTATTTATTTATTTATTAGAGAGCGAGCGAGAGAGAAACAGCATGAGAGGGGAGAGGGTCAGAGGGAGAAGCAGGCTCCCCGCTGAGCAGGGAGCCCGACGCGGGACTCGATCCCAGGACCCTGGGATCATGACCCGAGCCGAAGGCAGACGCTTAACCAACTGAGCCACCCAGGCGCCCGTCAATAGTCCTACCTCATTTTTCTTGAGCTTCACAGATACTGAGGTTTTTTGTGGTTTTTTTTGTTTTGTTTTTTTACAAATTGAAGGTCTGTGGCAAACCTGCATCAAGCAAGTCTACTAGTGCCATTTTCCCAACAGCATTTGCTCACTTCATGTCTGTCACATTTTGGTAATTCTGGTGATACTTCAAACTCTTATATTTGTTTCGTCATCTGTGAATAGTGATTAGGACTTGCTGAAAGCTTAAATGATGGTTAGCATTTTTTAGCAATATTTTTTCACTAAGGTGTAAATTTATGTAAACATAACTGAAACAAAATTTAAGGAAACAATACCCTTCCTTTGTGCAGTGAACTCTTATATTTTTTATTTCATGCTTAAAGTATATTGATCAGAACCTGCCAAATTGTTTTCACAAGCCACTAATAGGTCGTGACCCATAATCTGAAAAATGCTATTCTAAATTATCAGCCAAACTTTAAATAATATATTGAGGGGAATTGGAGGGGGCTGATAAACTGGGAAAGAATGAGTGAATTAAGGAACTGGTTTAAAGAGGGATGTAGTGAGAATAAAGATGAGACGGGTATAAGGAATGGAGATAAGGTCAGAGAATGAAATATTTCAGTTGATACTGAGGTGAAACAATTCCAGGTGATGACAAGCTCCAGGTCCACCCACAGCTATGGATGACTGAAATGGAGTTGAAATAGTAACTGAAATTTAAGTCAGGGAACTGTGACCCAGAATGTTAGGTATTGAATCCAGTATCCCTGTGGAAGTCATCCAGGACACTGGTGGAACTGAAATAGACTGAACTAGGTACAAAAGACTTTAGTGAAGACGGGTGGAGAGGTTAGGTGGTCCCTAGATAAAAGCAACCAGGAAAGATCCAAGGCAGTAAGGTTGCATGCATTCCCTGGTCGTCAGAGAATCTTGTTCATTTTTTTTTTTTTTTTAAGATTTGGAAGAATAGTATTTTGAAAGTGACGCTGGGGAGCAAGGGGAATGTTGTACACTCCCTTTGCTTTGGATTTGTGGATTGAGAAACTAAAACAGCCTTTACTATTGAAAGTGTTTTGGGGGCAAGATGGGATTCTGTTAAAGAGTAAAATGAAGTATTTGATAACAGGATTGAGACTATCAGGGAATGAATCATAGACCAAGAGCCGAGAGAAAAAGTAGGGAGAGAAGAAAGGTGCTGGATATGTCAGAAAAGAGAAATTTTACTAGAATATGGGAAGAGATGAAGACAGATAGAGGGACTTGCATTTTGGTAAGAAAATAGGGAACTGAGGAAGGCATAGTATAATAAATGATTTCATGGTTCCATACTAAATATAACAATGTCAAATTTGAACAAAATTAAGCTGGTTTAGCCTTGTAGTGGTACTTGGAATGGCAGTTTGCAAGAAAAGTTATTGTGGATTAAATATCTGAAGGAAAGCTATGTGGATTTCCAGTGTCTTGCTATAGAAGATACCAAAGGAGAATTGAACTGTTTCTTGTTTCCAAATAGTGGTTAAAGTGAACGCACAATGGCCAGTAATCACAAACCTTCAGCAGCTCGCCCTGTTTCACGAGGTGGAATTGGGTTGCCTGGAAGACCTCCTTCTGGAATACGACCCCCCTCAGGAAATATTCGAGTGGCAACTGGAGTAAGTTTCAAACAATTCTATTGAATTCTTGTGCGTATGTCCTGGTAGAAGTTGGAATGCCTGTCTATAATAATTCTACTTTGTTCTTTCTTTATTCTGTCAGCATATCATTATACATGATTTTTGGGGGGAAAATACCTAGAAGTATAAATGTGGGAGGATGTCTGAAAGACATTATTGAGAGAAGATGCCTGCTAATATTGATACTCAAATTTATTTTAAAGGTACAATAAGTGGTAGGTATAGTTTATTGGTGCCTGCATCAAATGAAATGGAATAGACAAGAAACAAAATTAGACATACATAAGAACATAATGATTAAGGTGACATTTCAAAATAGTTGGAAAAGCATGAAGCATTCAGTAGTGCATTCAAATAGTGGGTAAACGATTTAAAAATCGACCCCTCCACACAGAATTCTAGATGTTTTAGCAACTTTATATTTAAAAAATGAAACTATCAACATACTAGAGGAAAATAGAGGCAAGTATTTCATATAAACTTGGTGTGGACTAGGCCTTTGTAAAACAGAAACACCAAGTACAATATATTTATATATTTGAATTTTTAAAAATTGAAAACACCATAAAAAGTTCAAAATGACAAATCAGTAAAAAATATTTGCAACATATATGTCATAAATACAGTTCAGAATCTTAAAATGAAAAAGCAAACTTTACTAACTTGTAAGAGCTCTTTCTATAGTAAGGCTATGAACCCTATGTTCAATCAAAATTACATGAGATATCATATCAAACTATTGTAAAATTCATCTGAAACAAAAAAGCAAAAATAAGGAAAAGTACAGTACTCTAATATAAAAACAGATTATTAATAATAAGTAAAACAATATTTTGGTTGCTACAGCAGCCTGGAAACAGACTAGAAAATGTTAGTAGCTTAATGTGAAATGGAGAGTGTCATAAATCAGTAAGAGAAACATATACCACATTAAAAAAAGTTGGATAAACATTATAAACTGATAATTCTAAGTAGAATAATATCCTGTAAAGATGATTATTACAGTTTCATTAGAATTATAATAGTGAAAATTTGAGAGCAACTTAAATTACCTTACAACAGGTAAATCTTAAATGAATTACGATATATCTATCCTTATAATAGGCTATTAAGTAGTCATTAAAAATTACTTTCAGAGAGTATTTGAGGAAATTCTATATCTCTATAATACAATATTAAGTGTAAAAAGCAATGTGGTGTCAATTGAACATAAAAATATACATTTATACATACATAAAAAGAAATTAATATGCCAAAATATTCATAATAATTTTTCTGATGCTTGCAACAGATGGTTTCAACTCCTTGTATGTCAAGCTTATACAGTAGGCTAATTGCAAACTAGAGATAATGCTTGGTCCTGTGTTTAATTCATAAGAAGAACAGTAATTTTTGGTGGGAAAAATTTTGGTAAAGTCAGGTTTTCTTAAACTTTACAGATTTTTCTAGAGTTTCAGGTAGTATTATCAACACCATCAACTTATATTGAAATGATTTTTCTAAAGTCTTCACATATATGGTACTGAGCTATTAAAAATTTTTATTTTGGTAAGAATTTATGCTTCCTAATGAAATATTTATGAAAGAATTTGGATACTTATTGGCCACCTACTCTGTGCCATGTGCTTTACCCATTTAGTGTTTGTAGTTTTTAAAATATTGATGCTTGCTGTAAAACATACAAAGGAAAAGTATCAGAGTTCCTTCCTACCCCAGGAATAACTATTGTCAACAGTGTGATGTGTATCCTTCCAGACTTTTTTCTGTTCCTTTACAAACACTAACACCATGCATATGAGATTGTATGATTTTAATATTTTCTAAAATGACCATAATACTATATACATTGTTATGTATTTTATCCATTACCTTCAGTAATATATTTTAAGTATATTTTCATATAAATACATATGTCTATTCATTCTTTTAAATGTGTGTAATTTTAATTTATATACTTCTCTGTATTTTCATTTGGTAAATTTTACCTAGGAAGAGATTTAGCATTCTCTTCCAAAGACCACTCAGGATAACCCTGAACTCATTTCTTTTGAATTTGTGGTTAACAGTGTTTCTGTGTCCAGCATATTCTTTGGAATGTTTTACTGTTGCTGGTTCCCCCAGTAACTACCAAGTAATTCTCAGAATCACTTAAGAATTATGTTAGCTGATAGGATTAGAGGCTACCAGCTAAGTATTAAAGACAATCAAAATGAATGACAATGGTTATATATAATCACTATCTAAAATGTCTAGTACATTTTTAATCTACTACTTTATTCTTTGGCAGAGAATGGGGAAAAAGGAAAGAAAGGATGGAAGATAAACAAAAGAAGGATAACTTGGAACAGCTTTGGGTGGTCTCAGACCTTCCCAACATATCTATGTTGTATGAACTGACAAGAAGGGAGTCTTTTTTTCCCCCAAAGATTTTATTTATTTGAAAGGGAGAGAGAGAGAGCGAGAGAAAACACAAGGGGGGAGGGCAGAGGGAGAGGGTGCAGCAGGGAGCTGGACGACCTGGGGCTCAATCCCAGGACCCGAAGGCAGATGCTTAACTGACTGAGCCATCTAGATGCCTCAAGAAGGGAGTCTTTTGTTCTTTCTTCAGAGTGTATAATGTTATATTGGATTTTGCAGACCTGATGTAGAGAATCATATAGAGTAATAATATGAATGCTTGTTGAATGATGTTATCCTTAACACTTACTTGGCTATCTTGTGACGGAATTATATATGATTTCAATTTAAAAATGAAAATGTCTTCTTTTTTTGTGATTTTGAATGTAATATATACTTATTGTAATGATGCTGAAAACACCAAATTGTGAAAAGGATAACATAAAAATGAACTATAATATCATTATTTTATATGAGGATAACCATTGTTACTGTTTTTTATATAATTCTCCAGACTTTTTGTTTTACAAAATGGAATTATGAATATTGTTTTATAAACTGGTTTTTTGTATATTACAACTTATTCAACTATGTCTTATAGTTAAATAAGGACAAATATGTGTATATTTAGTTCCTTTCCAATTTAAAGATTTTTTTATTTATTTGACAGAGAGAGAGAGACAGCGAGAGAGGGAACACAAGCAGGGAGAGGGTCAGAGGGAGAAGCAGGCTTCCCGCCGAGCGGGGAGCCCGATGCGGGGCTCGATCCCAGGACCCTGAGATCATGACCTGAGCTGAAGGCAGTCGCTTAACCAACTGAGCCACCCAGGCGCCCCAGTTCCTTTCCAATTTAGAGATGTTATAAATAATGTCTCCACATAGAATTTTATTTATTCATTTAACCTTCTTTTTCTTTCTTTTTTTTTTTTTTTAAGATTTTATTTATTTATTTGACAGAGAGAGACACAGCGAGAGAGGGAACACAAGCAGGGGGAGTGGGAGAGGGATCGAAGCAGGCTTCCCGCCAAGCAGGGAGCCCGATGCGGGGCTCGATCCCAGGACCCCAGGATCATGACCTGAGCCAAAGACGCTTAACGACTGAGCCACCCAGGCGCCCCATTTAACTGTATTTTTCTTAAAATATAGTTGACATAGAATTAAAATTTTTTTTAGAATTTTACATTTTAAAGAAATGTGCTGTTTAATGTTCACAGAATTTTAAATGTTAAAGAATTTTATTTAATATTTCATATTTCAGAATTTCAAAATATAAGGAATATTTTACACATTAAATAGAATTTTAATTTTGAAAATATTCTCTATGCAGTCTTAACAGTATAGTATTTTTCTCATTTACTAAAACTGGAATCATGTTTTTCATTTAGATGCCACCTGGAACAGCAAGACCAGGCTCTCGTGGCGGTCCCATAGGGACAGGAGGAGTTCTGTCTTCTCAAATCAAAGTTGCTGACCGTCCTGTAACACAACAGGGTTTGAGTGGAATGAAAACTGGAATGAAAGGTATCTATTTTAAGAAGATAAGTATATTTTATATAAGAAATATTACAGGGCACCTGGGTGGCTCAGGAAGTTGAGCATCTTCCTTTGTCTCAGGTTATGATCTAGCAGGAGTCAGCAGGGAGTCTGTTTCTCCTTTTCCCTCTGCCCCTCCCCCTACTTGTGCACACTTTGTCTCTCTCTCAAATAAATAAATAAAATCTAAAAAAAAAATATTATAGTACCTTATTCCTAAATGAGAATTATAAAAAGGCTATTTTATTCAATTTTTATTCCTTGGTTCACAAGACTGTGGTTAGGGTTAAATAAAAGAATGAATGTGAAAATACATTGTGAACTAGAGAGTAAATACATTTGTGAGCTATTTTAATCTTCATTTTTCTGAACATGGAATTTGTTATAACTTGAAGAAATTTGAAATAATTTGAAGAAAAGCTCAGGAATGAAAATTAGATTCTAGTACTACATAGAAATATTCTGAAATACTTTTTGATATAAAAGTCACACTGTTAAGATATTTATGTATTTATGAGAATGAGTCAAGAAGTGTTACTTTTTCTAATATTTAATGCTTCATTATAATATGTAACTCCCTAAGTAAGGAAATAAGGCTAATGTATAGATTTTTACTGCATCTTCCCTTGTGCCTCTGTGTTTAAAAAGGCATAATGGTACACTACATGTTATGATTCAAAAAATTGGTTTGTGATATATACAAATCAAAGCATGGTGAACTCTATAATGAGTTTTTTATTTTCTATATTTGTGACAAATGACTTATCAGGGATGAAGATATTCTGGGAAAAAATTAATTATAAGATATTATACTACCTTGTATAATATAGTGTGCCATGCCTTTGAGAAGTTTTCTTTATTGTAATACTACTTAGCTCACTGAATATTAAAAAACAATTGTTTAGAAATGCTTGCTTGGGCGCCTGGGTGGCTCAGTTGGTTAAGTGACTGCCTTCGGCTCAGGTCATGATCCTGGAGTCCCGGGATCGAGTCCCACATCGGGCTCCTTGCTCGGCGGGGAGTCTGCTTCTCCCTCTGCCCTTCCCCTCTCTCATGCTCTCTCTCTCTAATAAATAAATAAGTAAATCTTAAAAAAAAAAAAAAAAAGAAATGCTTGCTTAATAATCATCAGTATTGTGAAAAAGTGTAAAAATTATATAATTGTTTAGTCTTTAAAAATGTATTCACAGAAATGTCTGTACATTTTATATTATTAAAAAATACTATAGGGCGCCTGGGTGGCTCAGTTGGTTAAGCGACTGCCTTCGGCTCAGGTCATGATCCCAGAGTCCTGGGATCGAGTCCCGCATCGGGCTTCCTGCTCCTTGGGAGCCTGCTTCTCCCTCTGCCTCTCTCTCTCTGTCTCTGTCTCTCATGAATAAATAAATAAAATCTTTAAAAAAAATAAAAATAAAAAAAAATACTATAGATAATTTATCAAATATTTATTACTATATTGATTTCTCCTACAGAACAGAACCAACATCAGTTAAGATGGTTTCTACCAATATACTTCAGAGTCTTACAGGAGAGTTCTGATTATTACCACTATGCACTACTATCTGCTGTAACTTGTTCTTACCTGCTCTGGTGCCCCATTTCCCATTCTAACACATTCTCTCTCTCTTCTGAGCATAGACCTCACAGTCAGTGCTCTCTTCCCTTACTTCTCCCACCTTGCAGAGCACTTCATCTCTCAAGGTTTGGGACATTGAGCCTAGGAATATTTTCTTATTCCTACTGAAATAACTGAAATAAGATAATGTTTCTAAAAAAAGGTCTCTGAGACAAATTATGAAAAGTCATAATCTCTTGCATTGAGAAATTCACAGCCTAAATCTGCACTGTTCATTATGATAATCAATAGCTACATGTAGCTATTTAAATTTAAATTAATTAAAATTATGTAAAATAAAGATTCAGCTCTCTAGTAGCCTCAGCCACATTTCAAGTGCTCAATAATCCCAAGTAGCTACTTTATTGGACAGTGGTGAGATAGAGTATTTCCACTGTTGCAGAAGGTTCTCTTGGATAACCCTGTTCTAGACTTTCTTAGTTTGCATTCAGTCAACCTGACCTGTAGAGTCTACTATCTTAACAGCCCTACCTCTAGTCCCATTTTTGTGGTCTTTATTCAAGTTTCCATTATTACATGATGCTAAGATATTCTCTCTTCATTTCACCCTGACATCAAGAGTCACACGCTCTACCGACTGAACCAGCCAGGTGCCCCGGTGTTCTTTACCATTTTAACGATTCATCTTGATTATGAAATTTATTGGGGCATAAATAAAGACTATCAGAATTGTGGAGTAGCACTATGGTTGTGCTTTGGCTTGGCTATTTTGGTGGCATTTCCAAACTGCACAGTAGTAATTAAAAACTTTTTTTTTTAGGTCCCCAGAGGCAAATTTTAGACAAATCTTACTATCTTGGGCTTCTTCGGTATGTTTTTTCCTATGTATGGTCATGAAGTTTTAACTCTGGTACTTATTAAGATAGTTAGGTATCTTTTGATTTCTAAGAATTATTTTGTGTTCTAATATAATTTCTGGTTAATTTGGCTGTGTTACAAATATATGTGATAATACAGTTAGGCTGAGATTTTAAATTGTATATATTTGCATGTAGATGAACTATTTATGTCAAGTTCACTATTTTTCATATAACGATAAGAATAATCTTTTATGCTTCTTTGACTAATTATTCTGAAATATATTATTCATACCATTGACATGTCACTAGTTCCATGTAATAAGAAAGGGAAAAGGTGTATACTTATTTATGATATATTAACTAGTGTAGGGTTTTACATAAATGTATATTTGGTCATTTGCTACAAATGTGACCTAATTTTAATTAATTTAAAATGTTTATTATGTGGCTCTAAGTATTAAGCTCTAAACTGAGAATTTTTTTCTTACCTTTTTCTTGCTCAGATGTCCTACTCTCTCCATTTCCCCATTTTACTTTGTTTTCTTCTTGGCTCATCATCTATATCTTCTTTCTCTCTTACTTCCATTTCATTTAATCCATCTTCCATCATGTCCTAAAAGTTCTGTTTTCTTAGTTCTTCTGGATTCTTTCATTTCTCAATTATCAGAATCCTTTATGATTCTCAGACTTCTAGAAGGCAATAAAGAGAAATGTAGGTTTTCCCCATCAGTCCATTAAGGTTAGCATTAACCTAAACTAACATCAGCAAAAAAAAAAAAAAAAAATAGTGAGGCCATCAGTTGTATAGCATCTCTTGATATCCAGCCACTTTTTAATTAAAAGAAGGAAAAGTTATAGAACTATTTTTCATCACAGCATTTCCATGCTTCTTCAGGATTTGTGCTTCAGTATAAAAAAAATAGTTCTAGCTATTTATGTAATTGTTTGATACTATAGCAGTGGTTCTCAACTGGCAGTGATTTTGTCCCCTAGAGAACATTTGGCAATTTTTAGACAGTTATTTGGTTGACACAGCTGGGGTTGAGGGGTTATGCTACTGACAACTTGACCAGGTATACTGTTAAACATCCTACAGTGCACAGCATAGCCCCTTCCCCACTGTCAGACTTATTCTTTAATGACCTAAAATGTCAATAGTGCTGCTTTTGAGAAGCCCTGTCCTAGAGGGTAGCAGGCGCTGTAAGGGTGACAATTAAGCATCTACTTCTGTCTAAAGGTTGTTTGTTTGACCAGGCTTACATTCTGGTCCTAGTTCATCTTAATGATTAGAGAATCTCTTTCAGTTTCTTAATCAGAGTTGGGATATGCCTCATTCTTAGTTAAACAAGCCACATAAATTGTTTTTCTTTTCGTTAGTGAAATTTCACAAAACCATTTATATTGTTAACACATGAGAAGTTTGCTTTGTTTGACTAGAAAGGCTCTTTTCTGGATTAGAAGTATTGCTAACTTTCTAATTTCTTTTCATTTAGAAGTAAAATAAGTGAACTTACAACAGAAATTAATAAACTTCAGAAAGAGATAGAAATGTACAATCAAGAGAATTCAGTATATTTGTCATATGAAAAGAGGTAAGTAATTTTGGAGTTAAAATTATACAAGATCTTTTTTATTAATAGACAACATTTAATGTAATATATTTCAGAAGTTTAATACTGAATTCATAGTTATATATAATGTTTGTAATGCTCTTATTTATGTGTTTATGAATATTTGTTTTATGCTTGCAGAGCTGAGACTTTAGCTGTTGAAATCAAAGAGTTTCAAGGACAATTAGCAGACTACAACATGGTATTTGCTCTTTTCTGAGATTTTTTTGAGTATTTTTATTGCTTTTTGCTACTTTAAAAATATATTATTTTAAATACCAAATAATACATGAGTACCAAGCTTATGCTAAAAGATTGAAAACAGGGAAAGTGTAGATTAAAGTATCACTTTGCTTTTTCCCTGATTTCCCTCCCCAGAAATAATTTGGCTTAACAGATTGATATGTATTCTGCCAGTCTTCTTTTTTTTAAAGAACAAGTTTGTTGTTTTAAAGATTTTATTTATTGATTTGAGAGAGACAGACATAGTGACAGAGAGCGTGAGCGGGGAGGAGAGGGAGAAGCAGGCTCCCTGCTGAGCCACGCGCCTGACGCAGGACTCAATCCCAGGACCCTGGGATCATGACTCGAGCCGAAGGCAGACACCAACTGACTGAGTCACCCAAGCGCCCAATTCTGCCAGTCTTCTTTTTTTTTTTTAATGTTTCAAGTTTTTATTTAAATTCTAGTTAGTTAACATATAGTGTACTGTCAGTTTCAGGGGTAGAATTTAGTGATTCATCACTCACATAAAACACCCAGTGCTCATCACAAGTGCCTTCCTTGATACCCATCACCCATCTAGCCCATCCCTACCCACCTCCCTCCATCAATCCTCAGTTTGTTCTCTCTCATTAAGAGTGTCTTTTATGGTTTGCTTCCCTCTCTTTTTTTTCTTTCCCCTGTGTTCATCTGTTTTGTTTCTTAAATTCTACATATGAGTGAAATTATATGGTGTTTTTCTTTATTGACTGACTTTATTGATTCTAGCTCCATACATGTCATTGCAAATGGCAAGATTTCATTCTTCTTTATGGCTGAGTAATAGTGTGTGTGTGTGTGTGTGTGTGTGTGTGTGTATCATATCTTTATCCATTCATCAGTCGATATCCATTCATCAGTCGATGGACTTTTATGCTCTTTCCATAATTTGGCTATTGTTGATAATGCTACTATAAACATCGGGGTTCATGTGTCCCTTCAAATCAGTGCTTTTGTATCCTTTGGGTAAATATCTAGTAGTGCAATTGCTGGATCATAGGGTAGTTCTATTTTTAACTCTCTGCGGAACCTCCATACTATTTTCCAGAGTAGCTGCACCAGTTTGCATTCCCACCAACAGTGCAGGAGCATTCCATTTTCTCCGCATCCTCACCAACCTCTGTTGTTTCCTGTATTGTTTATTTTAGCCATTCTGACAGATGTGAGGTAGTATCTCATTGTAGTTTTGATACGTATTTCCCTGATGATAGGTAATGTTGAGCATGTTTTTATGTGTTAGCCATCTGTCTTCTTTGGAAAAATGTCTATTCAAATCTTCTGCCTTTTTCTTAACTGGGATTGTTTGTTTTTTTGGGTGTTGAATTCATAAGTTCTTTTTTTTTTTAAGACTATTTATTTGACAGAGACAGTGTACAAGTGCACAAGCAGGGGGAGTGACAGGCAAAGGCAGAGGGAGAGGGAGAAGCAGTCCTCCCCACTGAGGAGGGAGCCCAATGTGGGGCTCAATCCCAGGACCCTGGGATCATGACCTGAGGCGAAGGCAGGAGCTTAACCGACTGAGCCACCCAGGCACCCTGAATTCTAAGTTCTTTATAGATTTTTGGATACTAACCCTTTGTCAGATAAGTCATTTGCAAATACTTTCTCCCATTCCAAAGGTTGTCTTTTAGTTTTGTTGATTGTTTCCTTCACTGTGCAGAAGTCCCAGTAGTTCATTTTGCTTTTGTTTCCTTTGCCTGCGGAAATGTATCTAGTAAGAAGTTGCTTATAGATGAGGTCCAAGATGTTACTGCCTGTGTTCTCTAAGATTTTGATGGTTTCCTGTCTCACATTTAGATCTTTCATCCATTTTGAATTTATTTTTGTGTTTCGTGTAAGAAAGCAGTCCAGTTTCATTCTTCTGCATATTGCTGTCCAGTTTTCCCAGCACTATTTGTTGAAGAGACTTTTTTTTCCATTGGATAGTCTTTCCTGCTTTGTTGAAGATTATGATCATATAGTTGTGTGTCCATTTCTGGGTTTTCTATTCTGTTCCACTGATCTGTGTCTGTTTTTGTGCCAGTACCATACTGTCTTGATCACTACAGCTTTGTAATATAGCTTGAAATTCAGAGTCCTGATGCCTCCAGTTCTGTTTTTCTTTTTCAAGATTGCTTTGGCTATTCAGGGTCTTTTCTGGTTCCATACAAATTTTAGGATTGTTTATTCTAGCTCTGTGAAAAATGCTGGTGGTATTTTGATAGGGATTGCATTAAATGTGTAGATTGCTTTCAGTAGTATAGATGTTTTAACAATATTTGTTCTTCCAATCCATGAGCATGGAATGTTTTTCCATTTCTTTGTGTCATCTTTCATCAGGGTTCTATAGTTTTCAGTGTACATGTCTTTTAGCTCTTTGGTTAGGTTTATACCTAGGCATCTTATGGATTTTGGTGCAATTGTAAATGGGAGTGATTCCTTGATTTATCCTTTCTGGGCTTCATTATTGTACAGAAATGCAACACATTTCTGTACATTGATTTTTTTATCCTGCTACTTTACTGAATTTGTGTATCAGTTCTAGCAATTTTTTTTGGTGGAGTCTTTCGGGTTTTCTACGTAGGGTATCATGTCATCCGCAAATAGTGAAAGTTTGACTTCTTCCTTGCCAATTCAGATGCCTTTTATTTCTTTCTGTTGTCTGCTGAGGCTAGGACTTGCAGTATTATGTTAAATAACAACAGTGAGAGTGGACATCCCTGTCTTGTTCCTGACTGTAGAGGAAAAGCTCTCAGTTTTCCCCCATTGATGGTGATATTAGTTGTCGATCCTTCATATATGGCTTTTAGGATGTTGAGGTATCTTCCCTCTATCTCTACTTTGTTGAGAGTTTTTATTAAGAATGGATGCTGTACTTTGTCAAATGCTTCTTCTGCGTCTATTGAGAGGATCATATGGTTCTTTTCTTTTATTAATGTGGTGTATCATGTTGATTGATTTGCAAATATTGAATGAACCACCCTTGCAACCCAGAATAAATCCCACTTGATCATGGGAATGACTCTTTTAATGTACTGTGGGATTTGGTTTGCTAGTATTTTGTTGAGAATTTTTGCATCCATGTTCATCAGGGATATTGGCCTGTAGTTTTGTTTTTTGGTGGAGTCTTTGTCTGGTTTTGAAATCAGGGTAATGCTGGCCTCATAGAATGAGTTTGGAAGTTTTCATTCCATTTCTATTTTTTGGAATAGTTTGAGAAGAATAGGTATTAACTCTTTAAATGTTTGGTAGAGGGGCACCTGGGTGGCTCAGTCGGTTAAGTATATGCCTTCAGCTCAGGTCATGGTCCTGGGGTCCTGGGATTGAGCCCCACATGGGGCTCCCTTCTCAGCAGGGAGCCTGCTTCTCCCTCTCTCTCTGCAGCTCCCCTTGCTTGTGCTCGCTTTCTCTGTCTCTCTGTCAAATAAATGAATAAAATCTTAAAAAAAAAGAACTAAGTGGATATAATAATATCCAGTAATTATAATAAGAAGAAAGGTTTGGTAGAATTCCCCTGGAAGCCATCTGGCCCTGGACTTTTGTTTGTTGGGAGAGTTTTGATTACTGCTTCAGTTTCTTTGCAGGTTATGGGTCTGTTCAGGTTTTGTATTCCTGTTTCAGATTTGGTAGTTTATGTTTCTAGGAATTTATCCATTTCTTCCAGATGGCCCAATTTGTTGGCATATAATTTTTCAAAATACTCTCTTATAATTATAAGTTTGTATTTCTGTGGTGTTGGTTATGATCTAGCCTCTCTCATTTGTGATTTCGTTTATTTGGGTCCTTTCTCTTTTCTTTTTGATAAGTCTGGCTGGGAAGTGATCAATTTTATTAATTCCTTCAAAGAACCTGCTCCTGGCTTCATTGATCTGTTCTACTGCTCTTTTTGTTTCTCTATCATTTCTTTCTTTTCTTTTTTTAGAGAGATAGAGAGGGAGAAACAGCACGAGTGGAGGGGAGGGGCAGAGGGAAAGGGAGAGGGAGAATCCTAAGCAGATGCCACACCCAGCATGGAGCCTGACTTGGGGCTCAGTCTCAAGACCCTGAGATCATGCATGACCTGAGCTGAAATCAAGAGTTGGATGCTTAACCGACTGAGCCACCCAGGCACCCCTATATCATTTATTTCTGCTCTAATCTTTTTTTTTTCTTTTAGTGTTTTAGATTTTTTTTTTAATTCTTATGTTAATCTCCATACATTACATCATTAGTTTTAGATGAAGTGTTCCATGATTCATTGTTTGTGCATAACACCCAGTGCTCCATGCAGAATGTGCCCTCCTCAATACCTACCACCAGGCTAACCCATCCTCCCACCCCCCTCCCCTCTAGAACCCTGTTTGTTTTTCAGAGTCCATCGTCTCTCATGGTTCGTCTACCCCTCCGATTTCCCCCGCTTCATTCTTCCCCTCCCGCTACCTTCTTCTTCTTCTTCTTTTTTTTCTTAACATATTCTGCTCTAATCTTTATTATTTCCTTTCTTCTGCTGGCTTTAGGCTTCACTTGCCATTCTTTTTCTAACTCCTTTACATGTGAAGTTAGGTCGTATATTTGAGATTTTTCTTGCTTTTTGTGGTAGGCCTATATTGCTATATACTTCCCTCTTATGACCACTTTTGCTGCATCTCTAAGGTTTTGGACCATCATGTTTTCAGTTGTTTCCATGTATTTTTTTTTTTTCTTAATTTCTTCTTTAATTTCCTGGTTAACCCATTCATGCTTTAGTAGGATGTTCCTTAACTTCCATGTATTGTGATCTTCCCAGATTTTTTCTTGTGGTCTTGTGGTTGACTTCTTCCAGTTTTATAGCATTGTGGTCAGATAATATGCATGGTATGATCTCAGTCTTTTTGTACTTGTTGAGGCCTGATTTGTGACCCAGTATGTGATCTGTTCTGGAGAATGTCTCATGCGCACTTGAAAGGAATGTGTATTCTGCTGCTTTAGGATGGAATGTTCTGAGTATATCTGTTAAGTCCATCTGGTCCAGTGTTCATTCAAGCCGTTGTTTCTCTGTTGCTTTTCTGCTTAGATGATCTGTCCATTGCTGTAAGTGGGGTGTTAAAATCCTCTACTATTATTGTGTTATTATCAATGAGTTTTTTTTATGTTTGTTACTAATTGCTTTATACATTTGGATGCTCCCAAGTTAGGAGCATAAATATTTACAATAGTTAGATCTTCTTGTTAGATAGACCCCTTAATTATGGTATAGTGCCCTTCTTCATCTCTTCTTATAGTCTTCGGTTTAAAATCTAGTTGTCTGACATAAGTATGGCTACTCTGGCTCTTTTTTGACATCTGTTTGCATGGTAAATCGTTCTCCATCCCTTCACTTTGAATTTGCAGGGGTCTTTAGGTCTAAAATGAGCCTCTTATAGGCAGCATATAGATGGGTCTTGTTTTTTTCCATTCTGATGCCCTGTGTCTTGATTGGAGCATTTACTCCATTTACATTCAGAGTGGTTATTGATAGATACGAATTTGGTGCCATTTTATTACCTGTTAAATTGTTGTTTCTGAAGATTTTCTCTCTTCCTTTCTAGTCTTTGTTGCTTTTGGTCTTTTTTCCCCACTCAAAGAGTCCCCTTTAATATTTCTTGTGGGGCTGGTGGAGTGGTCACAAACTCCTTTAGTTTTTGTTTGTCCCGGAACTCTATCTCTCCTTCTACTCTGAGTGACAACCTTGCTGGATAAAGTATTCTTGGCTGCATATTTTTCCCATTCAGCATGTTGAATATATCATGCTATCCGCTTCTGACTTGCCAAGTTTCTGTGGAGAGATCTGCTGGTAACCTTATTTGTCTTCCATTAAAAGTTAGGGATTTCTTTTCCCTTGCTTTTAGGATTTTTCCCTTATGTCTGTATTTTGCATATTTTACTATGATAATCTTGGTGTTGGTCTACTTTTGTTGATTTTGATGGGAGTTCTCTTTGCGTCCTGTATTTGGATGTCTGTTTCCTTCCCCAGATTAGGGAAGTTTTCAGCTATAATTTGCTTAAATAAACCTTCTGCCCTGTTCTCCCTCTTTTCTTCTCTGGGACTCCTGTGATAAGAATGTTATTGGGACTCCTGCGTGGCTCAGTTGGTTAAGTGTCCACCTTCAGCTCAGGTCCTGATCCTAGGGTCCTGGGATCGAGTCCCACATCAGTCTCCTTGCTCAGCGGGACCCTGCTTCCCCCTCTGCCTGCCTTTCCTCCTCTGCCTGCCTCTCTCCCCCTGCTTATTCTCTCTCTCTCTGACAAATAAATGAGATCTTGGGATGCCCAGGTGGCTCGGTCAGTTAGGCGTCTGCCTTCAGCTCAAGTCATGATCTCAGGGTCCTGGGATCGAGTCCCACATCAGGCTCCTTGCTCAGTAGAGAGCCTGCTTCTCCCTCTGCCTGCCCCCCCCCCCCCCCCGGCTTGTGCTCGCACTTGTGCGCCCTCTCTCCCTCTAATAAATAAAATCTTAAAAAAAAAAAAAGAATGTTATTACACTTCATGGAATAGCTGAGTTCCCCAAGTCTACGTTTGTGATCAAATATTTTTCTTTCCCTTCTTTTCTGCTTGATTTTCCATACTTTTATCTTCTTTTTTTTTTTTTTTTTAAGATTTTATTTATTTATTTGACAGAGAATGAGAGAGCACAAGCAGGGGGGAGTGGCAGGCAGAGGGAGAGAGAGAAGGAGGCTCCCCGCTGAACAGGGAACCGGCTGTTGGGCTTGATCCCAGAACCCTGGGATCATGACCTAAGCGAAGGCAGACGCTCAACCAACTAAGTCACCCAGGCACTCCTAATTTTATCTTCTTTATCACTTTTTCATTCTTCTGCTTCTTCCATCCTTGTGGTCATCATATCTATTTGGTTTGGTATCTCAGCTATAGCATTTTCTATTCTAGCGTGACTAGTTTTTAGATCTTTTATATCTGTGGTAAGGGACTCCCTGGTGTCTTCTATGCTTTTCTCAATCCTTATGATTGTTGCTTTAAATACTGGATCAGGTTTAATACTTATATCTGTTCGATTAGATCCTTGGCCATATCCTTTTCTTGTTCTTTCTTTTGGGATGAATTCCTCCCATTTCAGTATTTTGTTAGGTCTCTGTCTTCTTTTGTGTGTTAGGAAAGCCTGTTAGGTTTCCTGCTCTTGAGAGTAATGCTTTATTAAGAAGGGATCATATACTGTCCAGGGCTTAGTGCTTAAGCAAGTGTTTCTGGTATATTCTGTGTGCACTCTGCTGCTGTGTTTTGGCTGCTCTTTCCTTCAGGTCAGTCCTCTGCAGAGTTTCTTCTTGCCTGCAGTGGGGAGTGTTTGAACTTTGGCCAGAGTGTGGCAGGTTTTAACTAGGTGTGCTCTGGTCTGCTTGTTAAAAGAGGCCTGATACTATTTCCACTAGAGCTGAAGCTTTGCAGCTCTCTATGGTCAACAGACTTGCTGTGTGCTGGGGGGAGCGGGGAACTTGTGCTGATCTTCTGGGGGAGGGGCCTGATGCTCTGGTTCTCAGGCACACTTGCCCTAGTAAAGAAGAACCTGCAGATTGCAGGGGGCCGGGGCTTGGTGTAAGGTACTCAGACATTCACTGTTGGCTCTGTGTTGCTCACTGAAGTCAATCCGTGCTGATGGGTGGGAGACAAAAATGGCTCCAGCCCTCTCCCTCATTCATGGAGAGGGGAGTTCACCCCTGCTGCAGTCCGCGAAGCCCTCACAGAAGAGTGAACAATCTCCCCTTGTGTGTCCCATGCGGCCCTCAGATCCCAGCCTTCACACTGTCAGTGCAGTACTCCTATGTTCTATCCGAGGCAGGCCACCCAAATTTTAAAAACTCTGACCTTTAGGGACCTGATGTGGGGTGGACCTGTGCTGGTCCTTTTGCCATGCTGGGACTGTTGCAGGTTTGTCCCAGAAGGGCAGTTGTACCAAAATGCAGGAGTGTGGAGTTTGGAGTAAAATGCTGCGAAGAGCAGGTGTCCAC
Source organism: Mirounga leonina (assembly GCF_011800145.1). Lineage (NCBI taxonomy): Eukaryota > Metazoa > Chordata > Mammalia > Carnivora > Phocidae > Mirounga > Mirounga leonina. The sequence continues at coordinate 42,419,812 of NW_023270433.1, read as the reverse complement.
GTTAGCCACCCTCAGCAGGTGTCTCTGTGCCTATGCTGAGGTGCAGGGGAGGGAATTGGTATCTGCCAGCTCTTTTGTCCCCAGAAAGGCAATGCCACCTCTCCCAAGTGCAATCAAGAAGGGGGACACATCTCTCCTAGTGCAGCCCAGGGGATCCTCAGATTGCACTCTCCACTCCTAGGTCTCTGCCCTCCTCCCCAGGTGCACCACAGTGCCCACCAGGCTCCATACCAACCAGAATGTGGACTTCTGAAACTCCAGTCTTTGAGCTCTGCTGGTTGTAAAAACTCAACATAATCAGCCCCTCTCATTTTCCCAGTCAGTGGTTTTGGGGAAGTCTTTTTCTTATGTTATCCTCTGTTCACTGCTCCCTCTCTCCTCTCTCTCTCTCTCTGTCTCTCCCTTTTCCCCCATCCCCCTGTTTCCGTGATCAGGGCTCCCTCCCCTCCACAGTACCCATGAATCTTTTCCCCCACAAATCATGTCTCCACACCTCCTACCTTCCAGAGTGTGGTCTCTTCTCTCCCTCTAGTTGTGCAGTTTATTCTCTCAGTCCTCAGATCGATTTCTTGGTGTTCAGAATGATTTGATATTTATCTAGTTGTGTTCAAGGAATGAGGCAAGCATAGGGACCTCCTACTACTTCACTGTCTTAACCCCTATTCTTCCAGTCTTAAAAAAATACATTTTCTTACAAATACTGCAACACACCCTATTTTTCCCTAACAATACTAAAATATTAATTTTAAAAGTAACTAAAATTTATTGTGTACTGAATGTTATTTCTTTGGAAAAAGCATTTTGCCTTTCTGTGGAGAGCTGTTATCATGGAATTTTAAAAGTTCAATTACTTAGTACACAGATTACCTCCATCCTTATATTTCATTCAAAATACAGGGGTTGCCTTCTGCCAAAATAGAGTATGTAAGATAAACATAGTTCCACCAAGGATTTTTCCCAGTGTGGACTTTCTGAAGAAATAGTCTCCTTGGCTTTCTTCATAACTGCCCCAGTCTTTGGGATGATCTTAGCCCCATGAAAATTTCTAGTGTCAGAATTTTCTTCCTTCTAACTCTGTAGGTCCTCTTGACAGCCATGGTGTTTGGACTTAAAGAGGATAACTTTTATCTCACTTCTAGTAAAAAATAGTGTTACATAAAATAAGAAGCATTCCAGCATAATGGCTAGGTAAATTATGCTCTACCTACTTGATATTGTTATACTGTACTCATAAACAAATTTTGCTGTTTATGGGATATTGTAATTCTCAAATATGTTGGGCTATATAATCTATAACGAACATTTTGTAGAGTGTAGTATTCAGTGCAATTTTTTTAGTAAATGTTTTGTTCTAAATATGAGAAAGTTTTTTTATAAAATATGAAATTACATTCGATAAAAGCCATTTTTAGTTGTAGTGGGATTCATTAGGTAAATTACTTAGTATGATAATAATAATGTGTAAAATATGTTGTTTGTAGGATAATGAACACACCTAGTAGAGGGAAAACATTTAGCCAGTATCTAACATATATAGGATCTCAAATGTTAGGTCTTAGTAGCACTTATTCATATCAGAAGTGAAATATATATATACTAACACATAGTGCGTTAATAAAGCTTAGTCTTTTAGAAATAGTTATATCCAAATAGTTTGGTTTTAGTAGCCTTCCTGTTCAATTTCTGGCTCCACAACTTGCTATATTTCTTTATCTGCAAAATGTGGGTAGTATCTACTTTGTGGAGTAATTGTTAAAATTAAGTGAAGTGTAATACATTCAGCAGGCCCAGAATAATGTTTGGCACAAGGTAAATACATTAGCTATTTCTGTCATTGCCAAATGTTTTGAAGTAGGCTTACTGGTGTTCTGATGGTGCCTTACCCTGTTTGTTTTGTTTTTAATTTTTAGAAGACCAAGAAAATAATTTTGCATTTTCACTGGTATAAATTTATAAATCTGTTAATACCTTCTCTGCTGGGGAAAAGAGACAGACAGACACAGGTTCCCCAAACTTTTGTCTTCTTCAGACACTTCTTTTAAGGTCAGACATCTTTTCAAAGCAGGCAAAGCTCTTCAATGTACGATCTTTGAGAGAGTAGTTTATTACTGCTCACTTTGCCACCCTAAAAATGTGATTTATTGATTGGCCAAATGCATAGTATATACTTAGATAACTCAATATTTGTTTTTATTTTAGAAGATAAAATACTTGGAAATATTAATACTTAAAATGATTACTCATTGTAAGATTGAATACCATTTTATGAATTATAGAAAAACATTTATGAAGACTAATAGAGTGGTTTTTTTTGTATCTTTGCTTTTAGTTGGTAGATAAACTTAATACCAATACTGAAATGGAAGAAGTAATGGATGATTACAACATGGTAAGAAAATTTATAAGCATAAGCAATAGACTTACATAGATCATATCCTCCAATACAAAGCATTTTTATCTAGAAATAGTTTGATAAAACCTTACACACCTTACAGATAGGTATTATTATTATCCTAAATACTGTTATTACAGTTGAGTTCCCTCAGTTGCTTTCTGGGGCTTAAACTCACAACCCCAAGATCAAGAGTTGCATGCTCTACTGAGCCAGCAAGGCACCCCTTCAGTTGCTCTTTTTAAATTTCTTCTTCTTGGTCAGATCTCCCTAGTGGATTCTTTAGTGTCTTTCTACAAGGCTAGGTGAACTGGTCTCACACACAGCATTAGTTAGGGAGTCTCATCTATATTTCCTTGTATATAAATTAGTTTGGAATACTTTTGGTTTAATATTTGCACAGATGGAGCTGAGTACTTACTGGAAATACAATGCCACATTTACAAAGTTTTATAAGTAAGAGAGAAAAGTGAATAGTTATCATATGATGCTGGATATAATACTACTTTTTGATTGATAAATGAGAATCTGTGTTCAGTGTTCTTAGATTCCTTGGTAGAAAACAATATTAGTAGCTATAACTTGTTTTGATTACAAATATTTGGAAGAAAGTAACATACGTAGAGCCTATAGTTTATATAACTTATAATTTATTTATACAACTTTTATATAGTTTATGATACAGCTTATAATTTACACAGACTATTCTGTGAAAGCACAGAATTCATAAAATGACTTTTTTCTAAATTGGGGTTCTGAAAACATAATTTGGTGAAACTAGTCTTAATTTTAGAACACAGGAGAATTTCCAATTTAAAAATGTACTTTTAATGCCGCATGTAAAATGTGGAAACTTCTTTATGTGTTCTGTCAGTTGTTTGGGATAGAACCAAATTCTAAGCTGAATATGCACAGGTAGAGTCAAGTAGGAGTACTCAGGTAAAATTCTTTTTAAGGATAAAACTTGTGTTTGGTCTAAAATCAACATATTACTAATCAACTATTGAATACCCAATAAATTTTAGAAATTCTATTTACATAAATTAAGTTTACACTGGATTATTCGATAGATCACTAAAGAATAGTGAATATTTTTGGTGTGAGATTACAGTGCCTGTGAAAAAGACTTCCTTTTTTCAGGTTGTAGTTTGTTAAGTGAAATAAATACTATATATTTTTTAAAAACTTTGCATGTGGCATTAGGATTATTATAATAATCTCTCAATTAGTTCATGACCAGAATAACTTTTAAAGAAGTAGTTCAGTTTAATGGTAATTTTTTATCACTAACTTCTCTGTTAACTCTTCATTCAGCTTAAAGCTCAAAATGATCGAGAAACACAAAGTATGGATGTCATATTTACTGAAAGACAAGCGTAAGTACAATCCATTTAGAAATCAAACATTTCTAAGGAGCTGAATTAGGTAGTTTAACTTTGAAGTCATTTATTTCCTTATAAATTTTCTCGTTTTTTCCTTGCTTTTTTTTTTTTTAAGTAGGCTCCACATCCAGTGTGGAGCCCAGTGCAGACCCAAACTCATGACCATGAGATCACACCTTGAGCTGAGATCAAAAGCTGGATGCTCAACCGACTGAGTCACCTAGGCACCCCTTCCCTTGCATTTTATTTAAAAAAGCTGAATATTTGCAATACAAATTTTATTATTTACACATCTGTTATTTTCATTTATCATTAAGTACCCAAATCCTGGATAAATAAAATTACTACATAGATTAGATAAATAAATTTCTATTTCAAGTAGTTTAAAATCTAAGATGGGTAAGAACATCTTCATCTCTGCCATTTATAATTTTAACCTGGGCTTTTTAACTAGTTTGCATTATGAGATTCAAGGCCCAGTCTAATAAAACGCACATTATTAGTGAGCTGTTTACATTATTTCATTATTCAATTACTAATTTCTAATTAATAGTTATAGTAATGCGTATATGTATATACATCTTTTTATATAACATGGTTAAAGACCCAATGGCAAATAATTTTGACTTTGGTAATAAGTGGCAGTGTGGCAGTGACAAAGGCCTACAAAGGTAATAGGTAGATGTGATGTAGTTGTCTTAGTCCATTTGGGCTGCTATAACAATATACCATAAACTGGGTAACTTATAAACAACAGGAATTTATTGCTCACATTTCTGGAGGCTGTGCAGTCCAGGCTCAAGGCACCAACATGGTCCCATTCTGGTGAGGTCCCTCTTCCTGTTCATACCAGGCATCTTCTTGCTGTATACTCCCATGGTAGAAGGGGGTCTGTGGGATCTCTTTTTATAAGGGCACTAATTGTACTCACTACCTAATCACTTCCCAGAGATTGCACCTACTAATACCATTACCTTGGGGGCTGGGACTGCAACACAAATTTTGGAAGACATAAATATTCAGATAATAACAGTAGTTAACATAATTATTCTTCATTGATTGGGGGCCTTAATTAAATATTGTCTAACGCAATGCAAACATAAAACACAAGCTATTTCGTATACACCCACCCCATACATATTTTGTCTCAGAATTTTATCAGTCTTAATCTCTGAGAGCAAGGATAATAATTAATCAAAATTACTTAAATTCTGTAATACCAAATATACTGTCCTGTTACTTATGCATATAATGTACATATTTGATGAAGAATAGGATGTTAACATGTAATGGCAAAACACTTGAAAGATAAATACAATTTTTTTGTTGATTAAAAATAAAGGAACCTCTTTTTCCCTTATCATTTGATACTGCTGTAAAAGTGCTGCCTTAAAAATTATAAATACTGGAAGTCCTTCCCATTTACAAAGAAAATTACGTATTCATGGTGACCAAGCTCTTACTTGAAAACTTTCTTTTTTACTGTTCTGGTTTTGAACCATTTAGCAAATATTTATCGTTTACCGTACATAAAATAACTCCCCTAGGTACCTAAAAAGTAAATAATGAACTGTAGTCCATTGAATACCTAACAGAGTTTAAAACATTAAGGTCCTCATTTATTTCATCTGCAGTTATCTAATATTCAGGTCAGATTTATAAATATTATATGTATATTTATTATATATATTTCATCCAGAAAGATAACTCACAGATTATAAACTTAAGACTGTCTTAGGCTTTTATGTCTATTTGGTTCATTTAGTTAAGGAAAAAGTTCTTAAAATATGGTGGTTTGTCCTGAAATGTCAGCAGTTTCTTAATGTCTGTAGTTTGTAATTGAGGCTGAATGTATTTGGTTCTTCTGACCCTTTTAAGGAGAAATTTGAATTAAGAACAGGAGTTATCTTCATGCAGTTTACTTTTATATGCAGTAGGTGAATAGATTTCATGCGTTAATCAGATGGCCAACATCTCAGTAACACAATGGATCTACCTTGGCTACACATTCAAAGGGAGCTGGTAATGGCATACCTTGAGAAGGCAGGTCCAAAAAACTTCATTCTCTTCTCTTTTAGTACAACCATTTAGTGTGGTATGACTAAACCATCTGGTTTATTATGGAACATCTATTCATAATAAGTTAGTTATAGTGTAGAGCCTTTAGCATATTACTATAACATTACACTTGGCTTTAATGCAATTTCATATGCCAACATTCAGTTATTAGAGGCTCAAGAAATTAGATATAGTCTTTGCTCATTCATAATTATATTTCACTTTACTAAATTTTTCAAATATTAATATTTGCCTCTCAAATTAGGAAATGATATTTTGGTAAAATAATTATTTAGAAAAAGCATTTTGTTTCCATAATTATCTCACTCTTATAATCAAGATTTAAAACAATAAAGTAAAATTGATATTATCTAATAAGAAATATTACATGTAAAACATTTATATCCTTTATTGAAAACATGTTTCTATAAACACAAGCAAATATGCATTATAAATGAGTAAATTCTATTTCACAGGGTATATATCATCCTAAACAGTTTATTTCCCTCGGTAGACATTTGAACTGAATTTACTATTGATACGACCTTTAAAATGACCATTTTGCAGAATATAACATACATATACATTATTCTTAGACTCTTTTTTCTGAGAAACTGTCAAGTACATGTGCATTTTAAAAACTTTATTATAAAAAAATTTGAACATACACAAAAATAAAATAATGTTATTATATCATCTCCCAGCTCCATCAGCTCCATCTCCCAGCTCTATCAGCTCATATCCAGTCCTCCTCCATAGACATCTAGGCACTACTCCGCTGTATGATGATGAAGAAAATCTAAAACATCATATTATTTCATCCATAAATGTATTTTATTCTAGTGTTTTAGAGATAGATATTCTTTTCTCTAAAGGATATAAATACAGTAAATTTTCACCCCTCTGCAGGGTAAAAATGATGGATTTTGTTACAATTTTTAACGCTACTGTTTGCATTGTTAAAGTTATGATTACAGCCAATTAATTATAAGGAATTAGTAAATAATTAACTTCAGACTCTTTCTGTAGTAGTCTCAAGGTCATTGTTGTCCAAACTGTTTTTTGGATCATTATTGTGCTATGAACTCATTGTAGGCATATCTCAAAGAAAGGGTTTTGTTGTCCAGTAAGTTTGGAAAATTCTTAATACTTAGTTCTTGAAGAGCAGAGAGCACTTTAGCTTATTAGAATCTTGAATAAGTCCTATGGTAAGGACTCTTGTTTCACTTTGTTTAAACTCAGTATTTCCTATAGTAATTCTCTAGTACTTTGACCATGTACTGTTTTTCCCCCTGTAAATATTTCTGATCATTTCCTGGAAATTAATATTCTAGAAAACAATTTGGGAAACATTGCTGTATCTACAGGATCCCAAACATCTGTCCATGGACCAACTGAAGATTCCTCAGCTCTAGCACAGACTCATTTGAATAGAACTCTCCCAAAGAGAGGCAGAAATACAGATTTTTAAAAACAAGATTCGTGGAGACTTGTGATACCCACTTTGGAAGCTACCATACTACTCAGTTATGATGATCATGCATTATGGTGATGGTCTTTCTTTATAACTGAAAGCAGTAGTAACCTTTTTTTTTTTTTTTAAAGTCAGTAGTAACTTATTAGGGATTGTGCTTGGACATTGTACCTGTGCTTTAAGTTAGTACTAAATTTTCAGGAAATTTATTGTGCTAATTCAGGAAGCATTTAAAAAAATATTTTCCAATTCCATGAATTCATTCTGTGAGCATAAAATCAATCTTAGTGTGTTGTATGTTTAAGCGTTTTCACTTCGACAAATTCAAAACCTTTATTTTTTTTAAATTTTTTTCTAAAGATTTTATTTATTTGAGAGGGAGAGAGAGACAGAGCACAAGCAGGGGGAGAACTGGGGTGGGAGGACAGGGACAGGCAGACTGCACTGAGCACGGAGCCCAACATGGGCCTGGATCCCAGGCCCCCCCCAAGATCAAGACCTAAGCCTGAGCCAAAACTAAGAGTCAGATGCTCAGCTGACTGAGCCACCCAGGTGGCCCCCAAAACCTTTATTTTTTTACTGATTCTACTCAGTAAAACTTTAATATAATTTAATATGTATTACATCAAATATCTGGGCTAATATTAGAATCAGTTCATTTTAATGAATAATTTACTTTAGGTCTTTTCCTTATTAGGATGTATGGTCTCCTGAATACTGCTGAAAATAGTAATGCTAGTATTGTCACTGTAAGCTACCAGAGGATGTCAATTACTGTATTTGGACATACTTGCTCAGTACCAATGAGAAAAACATGATTTTATGATATTCATGTGTCTTGCAATTAATATGAAAGTCTACTAGCCACAGTTTGGTATGTCACATGCCTAATCTCCATTTATGTCTAAATTGCGAGTAAACCAATGACATTTTTTTAAAAAATCAAGCATTTAAGAGAATTAATTTTCTTCACGTAATTCATGTGTATCTATGTATTTGTCTTCAATAAACCCATCGTCATCTATCACAAATGAATGTAGTTGTTCAAATATTACTGTAGTTTCTTCAGAGTTTGTATCTGGGGCCTGTGAAGGAGAACTTGAATTTCCAGTAAAAGCATCTTCATAGGTTTCTGCTTCATGCTCTTCCAGGCGATGATGATTGTAACTAAGCAGTATATTATACCATATTGGGCATTTGATAGCAACAAATATGAGGAATGAAGTCATCAGTACAGTGACTACCACACCAACAAGAAAAGCCCAGCTTTTTCCAAGAAGTTTATGTTCTTAATTGGAATACCAAGAGAGAAAGAAAGAGAGATTTTGTTAAATTGACAAAAATAATCATTAATCATATGTCCTAATAACTCCATAATATTGTTATTAGAAATAAACATTATAATTTTCTTTAAGCAAAAGTTACTACAAGATATTTCAAAGTGTGCTGAAAAAATACCTTTTTTCCAAAATAACTACTTGTCTTTGCAGGTATTGTTTATCAATTCACGAAAGAACATTATTGATTTATACTTGTTAAGAATTATGATTTAATTGGTCAAAACTAAGACTCAGAAAAGTTACATAAGTTGTATAATGGCATTTGGATGGTAACTAGCAGAGCCTAGTTTGGAAACTTAGTATTTTGTAAATCTTTTGTTGAGATGAGGAGTTGTTCTTTTACATTATTTCTAGAAATTTAAAATTTAGAAAAATGAAAACTACTTCAGTTTATTTAGTATACTGCCTTCAGCAATATTAATGTTCCAAACCAGTACATTACCTGAGTTTTTTAAGTTGTTCAAAGAGCTATTAAATGTTGAGTTGTTAATGGACTGAAAGTGGTTATAAAGATCTTCATTTATAGGTGGAGGAAATGTTGAGTAGCACTCAGCATTATAAGGTACTGTTTTGATACTGTAGTACATCAGGATATCTGGGTAGGTGCACGTGGTGATGTTCTCATTTTCTGGTAAATCAGAATAAGATTTATTATGGAAATAGGATTATTATTGTTAATAAATTATGGCTAACATTTTATAATTATTTTTACCTAGAATTGTTTGGTATACTTATCTATCATTATTACAGATTATAAGAAACTCCTGTATTTGCCTAGCAACACAAGGAGGGAAAGATTCACATTCTTGTTTATTAAGTTATTTTACAATATATATGGGTTTGTTTTTTTTTTAAGATTTTTTTTATTTATTTATTTGAGAGAGAGAATGAGAGACAGCACGAGAGGGAAGTGGGTCAGAGGGAGAAGCAGACCCCCCGCTGAGCAGGGAGCCCGATGCAGGACTCGATCCTGGGACTCCAGGATCACGACCCGAGCCGAAGGCAGTCGCTCAACCAACTGAGCCACCCAGGCGCCCTACAATATATATGGTTTAAATGCAGTATCTGTTTACTGTTCAGTTTGCGTTAGTAAAGATGTTATTAAGATTGTGATAAAAATTGATCTCAGGCAGAGCATGGTTTGCAGTTAAGAAAATAGGGCACCTGTTTTTACCTACTATCTGGCAAGATATCCTAAGAAAAGGAAATACTGGAAAAAAAATTACTCTTATGTGTTCGTATTCAAACTTCAAACTTAATACATGAAGTGACAGTATCATCTCACATATATAGAACATTTAAATTTCTTTTCTTCTCCTTTTTTTTTTCCTAAAAGGCAGAGGAGGAATATCTATTCAGTAGTTATTTTTCAGTGTTTCTTCCTGCTTCCCTTAAACAGGAATAGTTTCTTTTTCTTTAAAACATGAAGTGAGAGACTTTCTTGGGGTGGGACAGGAAAAAATCAATCACATTTTGGTTTTGATTAATTTAAATAATGTTAGCTTACCTAGTGTCACATTTGATGTGTTCAACCAGTTCTGCAAATTCAGTAGACTGCAAGAGCAGTTCCATGGATTTCCATATAAAATTATTAATTCCAGATGAAACAGTTGTGGTACATCAAAATAGCTTATGAAATTGCCTTGCAGATTCAGAAGTATCAGGTTTTTTAGAGGCACAAATACATCAGGATTCAGTTGAAATATTTTGTTTTGGCAGAGATGTAACTGTTTTAGTTTATTTAAGCCCATGAATGCACCCTGTTGAATTATGTGGATGGAGTTTCTACAGATATTTAAAATTTCTAGATTGGAGAGGTTACCAAAGCCATTATTATATAACATAGTGACATTGTTCTCAGTCAAATAGAGTTCAGTGAGTAAAAAATATGTTTGTAGAACCCTGGTGTCTGTAATATTCAAAGTAATTTGGTTATAACTGAGATCAAGTATAGTGACATTTTTATTGATATCTGCTGGAATCAAAGAATAATTCTTTTCAGTGAAATTACATTTGACTTCCTAAAAAAGAAAAAAATTAGAAATGCATTAATTAGGAAAAATATTAACAGAATTTCCCACATTTTCATATGCAGGTAATTAGACATTGGCAGGAAATAGTTTTGTTTTTAGGTGGGGGAGAGGGAGATCTCACAATCCTGTGATCATGACTTGAGCTAAAATCAAGAGTTGGATGCTTAACCGGCTGAGCCACCCAGGCACCCCTGGAAGAAAATAGTTTTAGAAAAACATCTCCTGTCTAATATTTTGATGTTATATTGTGAAAAAAGTAAAGCAAATACTTTTATTTCTTCATTGGGATGAAATACTGAAGATTAAGGAAATTCTGATACATGTACCTGAGCAAAGAGATTCTAGTTAATCATATAGATATCTTCTGTTATTACATACTCATTACAGAAAGAATGTGGGTATAATTTCATTACCTATGTGGAAATACATGGCAAATAATTCTCTTAACTCATATTTGTATATCATTTATAATGAGGAAATTACTTTAAAATTTGTTTTTAAAAATCAGAGCTACCAGCACTACACATAGGCTATTAAATAATTAAGAAATAATACTCAATATATAACTGTATATAGGGTTAACAGCTCAAAGTTTGGTGTTTTAAGAGAAAAAAAAAATTTTTTTTAAGTGATCTTTATAGTCAATGTGGGGCTTGAACTCATGACCCCAAGATCAAGAATCAGATGCTCTACTGACAAAGCTAGCCAGGTGCCCCCAGAAAATATTTTATAACAGAAATTGAACCACTGGGGCACCTGGGTGGCTCTAAGTGTCTGCCTTCGGCTCAGGTCATGATCCCAGGGTCCTGGGATCTAGCCCCGCATTGGGCTCCCTACTCAGCAGGAAGCCTGCTTCTCCCTCTCCCACTCCCCCTGCTTGTGTTCCCTCTCTCACTGTCTCTCTCTGTCAAATAAATAAATAAAATCTTTAAAAAAAAAAAAAAGAAACTGAACCATTTATTGATTGAATTTAAGAGCCAGCCAACATGAAGTGCTTTCCTTATGTGGCTATAGATCTAAAAAATTAGTTCTTATTTTGACTGTTTTTGCAGTTGAACTATCCCCATAATAATAGTAATGCAACAACAATAATTTTCCTCATAAATATGTGATTTTTAAAAAACCTTCCCTACATTTTAAAGAGTGGTGTTTAGGGGCGCCTGGCTGGCTTGGTCAGTAGAATGTATGACTCTTGACCTCAGCGTCCTGAGTTTGAGCCCCATTTTGGGCACAGAGATTACTTTAAAAAATGAATGAATGAATGAATGAATGAATGAGTGGTATTTATATCCTGAAACTAATCTCAGATTTTATAGTGAAAACTTACAGACTTCTTTAACCAACTGTTAAAGAACTTAGTTTAAATGAAGACTGCTGTCAGATTAGAATGTAGTTCACATATCACAGATTTTGAATATACACAGCTAACCAATTAGTTTTTTGGTTTTTTTTTTAAGATTTTATTTATTTATTTGACAGAGAGACAGCGAGAGCAGGAACACAAGCAGGGGGAGTGGGAGAGGGAGAAGCCGGCTTCCCGCCGAGCAGGGAGCCCGACGTGGGACTTGATCCCAGGACCCTGGGATCATGACCTGAGCCGAAGGCAGACGCTTAATGACTGAGCCACCCAGGCGCTGCTAACCAATTAGTTTTGATAGCTTAGATTTTTTTTTGCTTTAGTTGCCTTGGGATATTTTACTAAATGTACACAAAGTATGCCTTTGAAAATATTTTCACTACCTTGATTGTAAAAACTTACTGTTTGAGAAGACTGGCTTTCGTCTGATAATAATAGCAGAGAGAGGGGCCAAAACAAGATTGTGATACATGTAGTTTTCATATCGCAGGCCTGATAGAAAAGAGAATATTTTCATCTCAATAGGAGAAGAACTTTAGAGAGTACTGAGGATATTTTGATTTCCCCTTTTCTCCTTTTAAATTCATTTTTTATTAAAGTATATGAAATGTGAAACACGTACATGTTGCCACACCCTCCCTGCACTCTAATCTTAAACTGGAAAGTCCCTGGCAAATGAAACTGTTTTTCGAATGTCTCATTAGTTCCTGATCGATTAAAAGTAAACTTTAAAACAAGTGAAGTGGTTGTATATTTTAAAATTTTAATATATGTGTATGAAAGAAAGTCAAGACTATATTTAGGTATATGTACATAAGTTTAAGTATATGCTTATATAGCTATTTTTTGGCTTTTTTTATTTTTAGACATTGTCTATTGATATAATCTGTTGACTTAAAACTGTGGGAGATGAGAGCCTTCAGCTGTTTTTCAGACACTCCCTACCTTCATCTTCAATCCATTGAATGTATGCTTTCTATCTCTTCATTCTACAAACATAGTTACTTATAATTTTGGTCTTTTTCCATCTTGTGAATTTGCTTTTAAGTTAATGTCACTTTCAGAATGCTCTATGATTAGCATATTTCAGAATAAAAAGATCTTATAAATTTGATTAGATGAAACCTTTTTTTCCCTAAAGAAAATTAATTACTTTGTATTACATTATAAATGTATTTGGAAAAGACTTTTTGGCCACATCCCAGGTTTATATTTCTAAGGTAGAGCATACGAAGATATAATTATATTTTCTGCTCTTTCATCCCGTATTAAAGAAAGATTTTTGTAGATTAACAAACCTAAATATGGTTTGTTTTAAATTCACCAGCAACCATCAAACCTGTAAATATATGGGATCTTACCTTTACTTTTTTTTCTCTGAGACTTGTGTGCTAAGGAATCTACTGTTTCTTCTAGACCATTAAAAAAAAAAAATATGTCATATGTTGCATTTCACTATGCTTTAACCTTTGTACCCAAAGAACACGTGATTTAAAAAAAAAAAAAGCTAGACTTTCTTAGCAAAAGATTGACTAGAAGAATAATTTCTTAGTCATCTTTGACTTTTTTAGCACAAGTAAAATGCTTTGCTTAACCTTTTTGTTTCTTAATTACTCTTGAAAAATGTTAAGTATTAGCAAATTAACTTTGCAAGTTAAAGTATATAATATTGAAAAATGCATACTTGGAAAGATATATTGTTAAAGTGATTTAAAGTTAGTCCTAAAGGTATTTTGCGTTGAGAAAGATTCAAGTTGAAAAGATAGCCCCCGAGTTTTGAAATCCCGTTTCAACTTTGTTTACTCATTTTTATGACACTGTCATTGGTGGATTTACTGCCAAGTTATAATACGAGCAAAGTGCTCAAAGCATCAAAAGACCTAACGCTGGCCATATTGTGGCCCTCAAAAAATGAGTTACCTTCCTTGTGCTGCAGCTTCCCCTCTGTAAAATGGAATACTGTATTACCCTCGTTCCCCTGTAACTACAGTAAACATGTATCAGGCAAAAACGTGGTTAAGATTCATTGTCGATAGTGAATAATCATGGAGTTCAGAATGAGTTAGTTCCAAAAGATTAACTCCCATGAGCCTTAGTATCCTTAATCTATGAAACAAAAAGATTGAAATTGATGACCTTTCCTGCTTGAAAGTTCTGTGAGCCCATAAACCCATGTAAATTCAGCAGCAAACACGTTTGTTATACGATAGTAATTGAAGTTCAAAGAGAAGATATCACTCCTTGTCAATAGACAAAAATAAATAGAAATTCCAGGTTGTTTGTCTGATTTTGTTCATCTTTTATTGGGATATTATGAGATGTTGTTTGTAGGAAAATTTCTGAATTTAGATTGTTTTATTCTGGCAGTGTAAAAAATGTGTGGGGAATACGTGAATCTGTAAGGCTTAGAGAGTGATTGTGAAAACTATTAGTTGATAACTACATGTGAAAGATTAAATAGTAGAATACTCCTATTTTGAAACTCAAAATAAAAATTTTGATATTTAGACTAAACAGTTATCTTCAGGTAGTCTTTTTAGTCTTGAAGTAGTTACATGATAACTAGCATCTTTTTTTTTTTTTTCCAAAATTCTGGAGAATTTTTTCAGAATTCTAGAGAAAAATTCTATCCTATTGATAATTGACCTTGCTTAGGTAATAAGTGGCACATCACTGGTATTTCTTATGATTATATGATAAAGATGGTTATTGTTTGTAATTAATGACTATTTCTCTTATATGGTTACACTTGTGATGTTCGTGTTACGTTTTTGGAGACACTAACTTATTTTGCACCGCTAAAATACAGTTGATAAGTTTTGGAATACCAATTTTAATTAAAGTAGTAGGTAAGCAAAATATATTATTAATCTAAAGTTACGATTTTTTTTTTTTATCAAATTGCACTGTAGGTCTCCCTACTCTCAGATCAGTCAGAGCTGTGTTACTTTATATCATTTACATGGTGAACTACAATACAAGATTTCATTTGGTCAAAGAATCTGTAGCTAAAAGATGTTTGAAAACCACTATTCTAAAATTGTCTTATTAGTCTTGAGGGTATGACAGAGTTGTAAATACATCCTCATATGTGCAAGGCTTTAGGGATTTTTCTGTGATAATCTTTGTGTTTTCTTATAAGAAAGTAAAATGAGTAGTAAGGAAATAGAAGGATTTGGGGATTGAGAAGAGAAAGATATAAAATAAGTCTGTGCTGATGGGGACAATTTTTTTTTTTTTGGAAGTGTAAGGGATTTTCATATTGTCTTAATTTTTAACTGAAGTATAGTTGACACATAATGTTAATTTAAGTTTCAGGTGTACAATGTAGTGATTCAACAGTTCCATATGTTACGCAATGTTCACCACAAGTTACCATCATCATATAGCCCTATTACAGTACTGTTGACTATATTACCTATGCTGTACTTTTCATCCCTGAGACTTACTCATTCCTTAACTAGAAACCTGTACCTCCCACTCCCCTTCACCCATTTTTGCCCATGCCCCACCCTCTTGCCTCTGGCAACCACCAGTTTGTTCTCCAAATAGAATTTTTTGTATATCTATAAGGATTACAAACTATGTTGAATAACTTTACCATATTTAGTTGGGACCATGACCTCAGTAAAAGTAATTGTTGTTATTCCCCTCAGTGTAATAAGAGGAATATTGGATACTTTTGATTTCAGGAAGGAAAAACAAATTAGAAGTGTAGAAGAAGAAGTTGAACAGGAAAAACAAGCAGCAGATGGCATTATCAAAAACATGTCTCCTGAAAAACAAATCAAGTACACAGAAATGAAAACCACAAATGAGAAATTGTTGCAGGTAATACTAATCACTACTTCATCCAGCATATAGCAGTCTTGCTACTATATGGTCTGAAGATGGGCAGCATTGGCATCCCTGAGAACTTGACTAGACCTACTAATCAGAATCTTAATTTAACAAGGTCCCCAGATAATTCGTATGGACAGACATTTAAATTTGAGAAGCACTAATCTAGAAAACTTCATTTTCTTATGCTGCATGATGATCAAATCTTACTGTATTATTTGTTCATTTCTATGCATCTTTCACTTTTGCATGTCATACAGATACATGAAAACACTTGGGTTTTTTTTTTTAATGAACTGTTAATAGAAATAATAAAAAACCTCATATACCAGAGCCATAGGGATATTTACTTTCTTTTTTCCTACCTAATAAGCAGCACATCTTTTACTTCTTTGTCCTTGATTTGAACAGCTCTTGCCTCCTAAACATAGTGTTTAAATAAGCAATTTGGGAGCCTGCTGAGGGGTTATTGAGAATTCTTCCAACATTCAGGCATGGTGGTGACTCCAGTTTGCAAGTTAGTGCCCTTACATACCCAGATAACCCTTAACTAAACAGCAGAGAATTAGTCCCCCAAAATGCCAAAAGTGAATGTAGTTCTGGTTTCTCAGATATAACTTCATTGATAATTTAACATAACTATTTTAGTCAGGATTTATAAGATACAATGAAACACTGAAGAAAGAGTATTATAGAAATGCCAAAATACCATCAAAATATAGTTAATCTAGCCCAGTGGTTTTTGAATAATAATCAGCTGGAAAGTCTTTTTTTATTTTATTTTATTTTTTTTAAAGATTTTATTTATTTGACAGAGACAGAGATAGCGAGAGCAGGAACACAAGCAGCGGGAGTGGGAGAGGGAGAGCAGGCTTCCCGCCGAGGAGGGAACCTGATGTGGGACTCGATCCCAGGACCCTGGGATCATGACCTGAGCTGAAGGCAGACGCTTAAGGACTGAGCCACCCAGGCGCCCTCAGCTGGAAAGTCTTGTCCCTAGGAGTGAGCCATGTAAATTACTATATGTCTTGGCCCTGAAAGAAATTAGGTAAAAGATATGGAAACATGGTTTTAAAAAATCAAAGTTAACTTTAAACAATAACATCATTAATTTGAGGGCTTCTGATATTTAATATTTTCGAAACACAGTGATGATTCACTGTGAAAAGGTCTGGCTACCTTTGACAAGCTCCCAAGTATTTTTTTAAAGGTAGATCATGGCAAAGTTTTTAGGAATAATGAAAGAAATTGGCAAAGATAGAAATAATGTTAATAAATTCTAGTCAATAGCAAGATGAGAGTTGAATATATTTATAATGTTTACTTTGTCACATCCACATTTGAGATGCTAAGAAACAGAAATATATTATTGTAAACATAACTTGTATATATATTTACTTTTTTCCTTTTTCTTAGGAGTTAGACACACTTCAGCAACAACTAGATTCACTGAACATGAAAAAAAAGAACTTGGAAGCTGTAAGTATAAAATCACTTAAGGGTTCTTATATTAGCTACAAAAGATAATTCAGCTAAATAAAAGGAACTCATTCAAGTATATATTTATTTAGTAGTTTACTACGAGGAGTATAATTTTTTTCCCATTCAGCACCACAAATATCCTACTTTGGTAAGAAATTAGATTCAGGGGGCGCCTGGGTGGCTCAGTTGGTTAAGCAACTGCTTTCGGCTCAGGTCATGATCCTGGAGTCCCAGGATCAAGTCCCGCATCGGGCTCCCTGCTCCGCAGGGAGTCTGCTTCTCCCTCTGCCTCTCCCCGCTCCCACCCGCCTCATGGCTTGTGCTCTCTCACTCACTCTCTCTCTCTTGCAAATAAATAAATAAAATCTTTAAAAAAAAAAAGAAAAAGAAAAAGAAATTAGATTCAGTTATTGAGTACCTACTGTGTGCAAAATCATTCTGCCTTGCTGAGGCATGCAAAATCTAATAGTAGTTTAAAGACATAAACAAGAAATTCAAAAGAAGTGGAGGGAGAGAGATCAGTTCATCACTTTAAAGATGTAAATGCTTGCTATTTGTTACTTGTTTACTTAAAGCGGTTTTAATTAAAAAAAAACATGTTTATGGTAAAAAAAAAAAATTAAAGAAGATGAAAGTGAAAATGCCTGTTTCTTTTCCCTCTTTCCAGACAGAACCACTTTGTATTTTTTGAGTGCTTATTCTGTGCTTTTTCGAGCTCTTTATGTAGATCACCAGCATTGTCATTTAATCTTTACAACAATTTTATAATCCTATCTTGGTTTTATTGTTGTGGAAAACCTCAAGTGGGATTCACATTTAAAATGCTGTCTGCAGCTTGGTTTTGTTTGTTTTCACCTAGCATTCTCTTGATTGTTCACATCAGCTCTCAGAGATCTCCTTCATTATTTTAAATTACTGCATTGTGTTACATTGCATGACTATAACACAGCCTTGTAGATGAATAGCTTGTTTATAGTTTTTTTTAGTATTTTTGGATTATAAACAATGCTGCAATGAAAACATGCATTTTATACAAAGTTAAATGAATATGTCTTCCGATAAGTTTCTTGGAATGAGTCAAAAGCTAAATACACACTTCTGAAATGTAAGGATGCCAAATTGCCTTCCAAAAAGGTGGTTTCATTTTCTACTTCTAGACTCAATGTATGAGAGTGCCTGTTTTCCCGTGCACTCATTTAATAGCAAGCATTATTCACTTTTTCCATTTTTACTAGTTTAATAGGTAAAAATTTCTATCTTGTTTTAATTTTCACTTAGTTATGCATTTGTTGGCCAATGTATTTCTTTTTCTGTGAACTACCTTCGTCATGTCCTTTACACTTCAGTATACTGTCTATACCTCAAACCTTGCCTGCCTTTCCTGATTTCCTGTGGATTCAGGTAGGTATCATGATGATAGGATTTGCTGTTGAAAAAGTAGTTTACTTATGGATTAGTCGATTAAGCCTCTGCCTTCTGCTCAGGTCATGATCCGTCCTGGGATGAGTCCCACATCGGTCTCCCTGCTGAGGAAGGAGCCTGCTTCTCCCTCTCCCCTTGCTCCTCCCCGCTGCTCATCCTCTCTCTCTCTCTCTGTCAAATAAATAAAATCTTTAAAAAAAATTATCAAAATGGCTTTCTATGCTGATTTTCTTCATGTGAGTATAATTTTTATTTTTTTGGATATCTCTGGTAATAGAAATATGCTTCAAAGAGTAAGAACCACATTTAGTATTAACACAGCTGGCCTGCAGAAGTCCTCACTATCTGTTTTAGGGTTTGTGGGGAATGTCAAGTCTTATTTCACTTGGCAAAATTTAGTTTCTGCGGGAAGAGGTGTAAGCTATATCCTTGGATTTAGTGTTTGTATTGATGCCACTTTTTGACATCAGCACATGTAGGCCTACAATAACATGAAATTTTATAAAAACTTACAGTATTCTCAGATCAAGAATATATAAGTAGTGGGGCAGACAGGGTGGCTCAGTCAGTTAAGCATCCGACTCTTGTAGACTCTTGGGCTCCCTGTTCAGCGGGGAGTCTGCTTCTCCCTCTCCCTCTGCCCCTCCCTGGCTCCTGCGCATACTCTCTCTCAAATAAATAAAGTCTTTAAAAAAAAAAAAAGAAAGAAAGATCAACATGCGTTTTATTGAGGAACAGTTTTATTGAGATGCAATTTGAACAAGTCTTAGGATGATTAAGCAAAAGGAAGGGGGAGATAACTATGAAAAGGAATACCCCAAAATACCTGCATTTCTTCTATCTGTATTTCATTATCACACTTTTTCACCTGAACCTAATCCATTACTTTGAGCTGTATATATGGTGCTTTTTTTTTTTAAGATTTTTTTTTTTTTTTGACAGACACAGCGAGAGAGGGAACACAAGCAGGGGGAGTGGGAGAGAGAGAAGCAGGCCTCCCCACTGAGCAGGGAGCCCGATGGCGGGGCTCGATCCCAAGACCCCGGGATCATGACCTGAGCCGAAGGCAGACGCTTAACAACTGAGCCACCCAGGCGCCCCTTTTTTTAAAGATTTTTAAGTAATCTCTACACCCACCGTGGGGCCCAGACCCACAACCCCCAAGACCAAGAGTCCCACTCTCCACCAAGGGAGTCAGCCAGGTGCCCCTATATTATGCTTTTTAAATAGACTTTCACACATTTCCTTTAATTCACTTTTTCCTTTTAAGATTCCTTCTCTTTGGCTTTCAAAAAAGAGGAGGTCTTGCCTCTTAAAAATTTGGTCTCTTTCATGCTACGGACCTAGTTTCAGATATCATCATTCACTTTTATGTTTGTTAACTTAGAAAATTATTTAGATCTCAGATCCTCAGTCTCTTCATGTGTAAAATAGAGATGATAATATTATCTGATAGAGTTGTTCTGAGGATTAGAGATAGTATATAAAGAACATGGAATATAGTGCCTGGCACAGAACAAGTAATTAATAAATAACAGCTTTAAATGCCGTTTTCTCCCTCCTCCTCATCATCACTATCAACAACCCTAGCTCTCTTGGTTATCTACTAAAGTTGCCACAGCCCTTATTTTCTCTTTGTGAACAGTAGAATAGTGGTGAATATACAATAACTATTCTACTCTTGTGTATTAATTTCCTAGTGCTGCTGTAATAAAGTAACACCCACTGGGTAGCTTAAAACAACAAATTTTCTCACTCTTCTAGAGCCTAGAAGTCTAAAATCAAGGTGTCAGCAGAGCTGTTTCCTCTGAGACTTTGTTAGAATCTTTCCTGACCTCTTCCTACCTTCTGGTGGTGCCTATCAATCCTAGGCATTCATTCCTTTATTTTAGCTGCATCACCCCAGCTTCTGCCTGTGTCATCACATGGCTCCCCTTCTGTGTCTCTGTCTATGACTTCTCTTATCAGGACACCAGTCATTCTGGATTAGGGTATTAGGGTCCACCCTATGACCTCGTCTTAACATGACTAAATTGGCAAAGACCCCGTTTCTAAGTTAGGTCATATTCACAGGTATTGGAGATTACCAGGACTTCAACACATCTTTTTGGGTGACAGTTCAACCTATATAACATTGTATTATAGAGTATGTATATGACTACATATATATGAAAATATATTCCCTCTAGAGATCAGTTCTTTAGACTTTAAATTTAATATTGTGGTTAAAGTTGTACATACATTGTGACATTTTCTTTATTATCTTCCCATTGGTAGAGATGTCTTATCTTTGTTCAGGTCTTATATTTAGAAGATAAAATAAACTACGATCTTCTCATGAATCATAGACTGAAAATAGCTTATGAAGGAAAAGGGGTTTATTTTTATTCTTCCAATTTACAAATGTGCTTTGTAGCATCATTGAGTACTGTAGATATTTGATATCACTATTTAAAAATGCTGATGGTTTAAATTTGTCCTTATTCTTATAAACTGAAACCTATGTGAGAATAGTTTTTGATAAAATACTAATTAAATGTTTCTTCTTTTTGTGCCCTTCAGGAAATAGCACACTCCCAGGTAAAACAGGAGGCTGTATTGCTGCATGAAAAACTTTATGAATTGGAGTCCCATCGAGACCAAATGATTGCTGAAGACAAAAGCATGGGATCTCCAATGGAAGAAAGAGAGAGATTACTTAAGCAGGTAGAAAAACAAAAATACTTATTTTACTATATCAAGATGTGGTGAATGTATTGATTTATTTTATTTAAGGCATAAGAATTGAACAGAAAGCCAGTACTTAAAAAACAGTGAAAAGTGAGTTTCATCTAAATTGAGATGAACTATTTGACCAAGAAAATCTAGGTGAAAGTCATTTCTCATATAAACTGTTTCTTGATTTAAATCCTACTTTTATATGGTCTTTGTGCACATTTTGGCCATTTTTTCATCTTTTGGATCCATATAAGGAAACTGAAGGCTCTCTTTATTGGTCAGTAAACAATTAGATAATCTTACTGAAGATCTGTTCCATTATTTGTTTGGGGCTCCAAGGTTCATGAATTTTTGTGGTTATTTTTATCAGTGTCTCCATGAAGTGAATGGAATTAAAATGTCCTATGAAATCATAGTATCTCACCAAGTTGTGTCACATGTATTCAGTAGCTTTATTACTACCCACAGCTAGCTTTAATTTAGCACCAAGTTATAATTAGCCTGTTATTTATAATGAGACACCCTAACTATAGGGCCCTTAGGAGAAATGCATATATATTTGGGAACAACACCCATCAGGAACCTACAAATGAGACTCCTTTGTGGTCTTAGGTTGAGCCCAAATGGTTTGGAAGAACCTTAGGATCAACTTGGGAGCTATTTAAGTATTAGAATCATTCCAGAAAGGTATTAAAATCTAGACTCTGAAATTCCTTGGAAAGAGATCATTGGAGGCAGGGGAGGGAGAGTGTGATCTTGTGATAGGACTGTCAGATGAAATACAGAACAACTAGTTAAATTTTAATTTCAGGAAGCAGTGAATAATGTTTAGAGTAAGAGTGTGTGTGTGTCTGCATGGTATATTAGGGCATGGTATATACATGCCCTAAAAGTTATTCCTTGTCTATCTGAAATTCAGTTGTAATGGAATTGCTGAATCTGGCAACCCCTGCCTTGTGTGTGTGAGTTGAGGGGGTGAGGCGAGACAGTCTCAGAAATCCTGAAAATCCTGGATATTTATGTAAACTGTTCCAGGCCTGAAGACATGTTAACCTCATGGTGCCATGTGGATAGGTATAGCTGTATCAGTCATCACCCTTCCTTGGAAGAAAAAGGAAAAATCTGTGAATAGTTACTTAATGATGTGTTTTTTAACTTCAAAGGTTAAATTTTAAGAAATAGGTTTTAAGAGACTGTATTTGACATTTTAGTACAACATACATAGAAGGAAATTATGTTTAAGGTACCCTAACAATGAGTAATTGTTTAAGTACTATTTTCTTTTTATGCCTTTATAGGTTAAAGAAGATAATCAGGAAATAGCCAGCATGGAGCGACAGTAAGTACTTTATAATAGGACATATTACATCCATTTCACATCTTTTAAATTATATTCTAAATGTGCAATAGGTACATACTGTTACAGTTATCTTTTCCTATAGTTCACACTGGTAATATTGATGCAGCTTTCAATCTTATTTACAACTTTAAATATTTCTTTTAATATTTAGTTAAGAACCATTGCACAGTATAATTATTATTACTATTTTTGAGAGAGAGAGCATGAGCTGAGTGCGGGGAGGGGCAGAGGGAAAGAGAGAATCTTAAGCAGGCTCCACATCCAGTGTAGAGCCTGATGTGGAGCTTGATCTCATGACCCTGAAATCATGGCCTGAGCTGAAATCAAGAGCTAGAAGCTTAACCGACTGAGCTACCCAGGTGCCCCTATTTTTAGAAAATAGCTTTATTAAGATATAATACCATACAATTCATATATTTAAAGTATACAGTTCAGAGGTTTTTAGTATATTCAGAATTATGTGACCATCACCTCAGTAACTTTAGAACAGTTTAATCTCCCCAGTAAGACCCAATATCTGTTTCCTCACCCCACTTCATCCATCACTCCTAGCCCTAGGTAACCATTCTACTTTATGTCCCTATAGATTGGCCTATTCTGGACGTTTTATATACATGGAATCATACAATATGTGGTCCTTTGTGGCTGGATTCTTTCAGTCAGCATAATGTTTTCAAGGTTCATCTGTGTTGTAGTATGCATTCGTATTTAATTTCCTTTTTTTTTTTTTCTGGCCAAATAGTAATCCATTGTGTGGTTATGCCATACTTAACCAGTTATCAGTTGATAGCATTTGGATTGTTTCCATTTTTGCCTATGATGGATCATCCTGGTATGAACATTGTTGTACAAGTTTTGTGTGAACATATGTTTTCAGAGTACAAATCCTTTACCTCTTTGGTCAGATTTATTCCTAGGTATCTTATGGTTTTTGGTGCAATTGTAAATGGGATCAATTCCTTGATTTCTCTTTCCCCTGCTTCATTGTTAGTGTATAGAAATGCAGCTGACTTCGGTGCATTGATTTTTTTCCCCCTAAGTCTTGGTTAACTGTATTTTTTTTTTAACATTTTTTTAATTTAAATTCAGTTAATTAACATTTAATGTATTATTGGTTTCAGAGGTACAGGCCTGTGATTCATCAGTCTCATACCCAGTGCTCATTACATCACATGCCCTCCCTTAATATCCATCACCCAGTTACCCTTTCCCTCCATCTCCCTCCCCTCCAGCAGCACTCAGTTTGTTTCCTATGATTAAGAGTCTCTTATGGTTTGTCTCCCTCTCTAGTTTTGTCTTGTTTTATTTTTTCCTCTCTTCCCCCATATCTATAGCCATACCACCCTGAATGTGCCTGATATTGTCTGTGCATTAATTTTATATCCTGAGACTTTGCTTAATTCCTGTATCAGTTCTAGCAGTTTTTGGGTGGAGTCTTTTGGGTTTTCTACATAGAGTATCATGTCATTTGAGAAGAGTGAAAGTTTGACTTCTTTTTTGCTGATTCAGATGCCTTTTACTTCTTTTTGTTGTCTGATTGCTGAGGCTAAGACTTCCAGTACTATGTTGAACAGCAGTGGTGAGAGTGGACATTCCTGTCATGTTCCTGACCTTAGGGGAAAAGCACTCAGTTTTTCCCCATTGAGAATGATCCTTGCTGTGGGTTTTTCATAAGTGGCTTTTATGGTATTGAGGTATGTTCCTTCTATCCCTATACTGCAGAAAGCTTTTACCAAGAAAGGATGCTGTATTTTGTCAAATGCTTTTCCTGCAACTTTTGAGAGCATCATATGGTTTTTGTCCTTTCTTTTATTTTTTTTATTTTTATTTTTATTTTTTTTATTTTTTTTATTTATTTATTTGAGACAGAGAGAATGAGAGAGAGAGAGCACATGAGAGGGGGGAGGGTCAGAGGGAGAAGCAGGCTCCCTGCCAAGCAGGGAGCCCGATGCGGGACTCGATCCCGGGACTCCAGGATCATGACCTGAGCCGAAGGCAGTTGCTTAACCAACTGAGCCACCCAGGCGCCCTGTCCTTTCTTTTATTAATGTGGTGTATCACATGGATTGATTTGAGGGTGTTGAACCATCCTTGCAGCCCAGGAATAAATCCCATTTGGTTGTGGTGAATATAATCTTTTTAATGTACTGTTGGATCCTATTAGCTAGTATCTTGGTGAGAGTTTTTGCATCCATGTTCATCAGGGATATTGGTCTGTAATTCTCCTTTCTGGTGGGATCTTTGTCTGGTTTTGGGATCAATGTAATTCTGGCCTCATAGAATGAGTTTGGAAGTTTTCCTTCCATTTCTGTTTTTTGAAACAGCTTCAGAAAAATAGGTATTAATTCTTTTTTTTTTTTAAGGTTTTATTTATTTATTTGACAGAGAGAGCACAAGCAGGGGGAGTGGCAGAGGGAGAGGAAGAAGCAGGGAGAGGGAGAAGCACGCCCCCCACAGAGCAGGGGGAGCCTGATGCGGGACTCGATCCCAGAACCCCGGGATCATGACCTGAGCCGAAGGCAGTAGCTCAACCAGCTGAGCCACCCAGGTGCCCCAGTATTAATTCTTCTTAAAATGTTTGGTAGAATTCTGCGGGGAGGCCATCCAACCCTAGACTCTTGTTTGTTGGGAGATTTTTGATTACTGCTCCAATTTCTTTGCTGGTGATGGGTCTGTTCAGGTTTTCTATTTCTTCGGTTTTGGTAGTTTATATGTTTCTAGGAATGCATCCATTTCTTCCAGATTGCCTAATTTGTTGGCATATAAATTGCTCATCATGTGTTCTTATAATTGTATTTCATTGGTGTTGGTTGTGATCTCCTCTCTCATTTATGATTTTATTTATTTGGGTCCTTTTTCTTTTCATTTTGATAAGTCTGGCTGGTAGGGGTTTATAGATCTTATAAATTCTCTCAAAGAAACAGCACCTAGTTTCATTGATCTGTTCTCCTGTTTTTTTTATTTCTATGTCATTGATTTCTGCTCTGATCTTTATTATTTCTCTTCTCCTGCTGGCTTTAGGCTTTATTTGCTATTCTTTTTTTTTTTTTTTTTAAAGATTTTATTTATTTTTCAACAGAGAGAGAGACAGCGAGAGAGGGAACACAAGCAGGGGGAGTGGGAGAAGGAGAAGCAGGCTTCCCGCTGAGCAGGGAGCCCAATGTGGGACTCGATCCCAGGACCCTGGGATCACGACCTGAGCTGAAGGCAGACGCTTAACGACTGAGCCACCCAGGCGCCCTTTTTTTTTTTTTTTTAAAGATTTTATTTATTTATTCATGAGAGACAGAGAGAGAGAGAGAGAGAGAGAGAGAGAGGCAGAGGGAGAAGCAGGCTCCCAAGGAGCAGGGAGCCCGATGCAGGACTTGATCCCAGGACCCTGAGATCATGACCTGAGCCGAAGGCAGATGCTTAACCATCTGAGCCACCCAGGCACCCTTATTTGCTATTCTTTTTCCAGCTCTTTTAGGTGTAAGATTAGGTTGTGTATTTGAGACTTTTCTTGCTTCTTGAGAAGGGCCTGTATTGCTATATACTTCTCTCTTTTCATTTGTTTCCATGTATTTTTTTTTTAAGATTTTATTTATTTGCATGAAGAGAGAGAGAGCACACAAGCAGGGGGAAAGGCAGAGGGAGAGGGAGAAGCAGGCTCCCTGCTGAGCAGGGAGCCCAACACGGGGCTCAATCCAAGGACCCTGGGATCATGACCTAAGCCGAAGGCAGATGCTTAACCAGCTTAGCCACCCAGGCACCCCATTTCCACGTATTTTTAAAATTCTTCTTTAATTTCCTAGCTATTAAGATGCTCTTTTACCTCCATGTGTTTGTGTTCCTTCCAAATTTTCTCTTGTGATTGAGTTCACATTTTAAAGCATTGTGGTCTGAAAATACGCATGGTATAATCTAAGACTTTTGGTACCAGTTGAGACCTGATTTGTGACCCCATATGTGATTTGTTCTGGAGAATGTCCCATGAACACTTGAGAAAATGTGTATTCTGTTTTTTTAGGATGAAATGTTCTGAATGTCTGTGTGTCATTCAAAGCCCCTGTTTCCTTGTTGATCTTCTGCTTAGATGATCTGTCCGTTGCAGTGAGTGGGATGTCCCCTACTATTTTTGCATTATTATCAATGTGTTTCTTTAATTTTGTTATTAATTGGTTTATATAATTGGCTGTTCCCAACTTAGGGGCATAGATATTTACAATTGTTAGATCTTGTTGTTGGATAAACCCTTTTATTATGATATAGTGTCCTTCTTCATCTGTTATTATAGTCTTTGTTTTAAAATCTAATTTGTCTGATAGAAGGATTGCCACCCCAGCTTTCTTTTGATGTCCATTAGCATGATATATGGTTTTCCACCCCCTCACTTTAAGTCTGGAGGTGTCTTTGGGTCTAAAATGAGTCTCTTGTAGATACCATATTGATGGGTCTTATTTTTTTATCCAGTCTGATACCCTTTGTGTTTTGATTGGAGTTTTTAGTCCATTTACATTTAGAGTAAGTATTGAAAGTTATAAATTTAGTGCCATTGTATTACCTGTAACGTCACTGTTTCTGTAGATTGTCTATGTTCCTTTCTGGCCCTTGTTTCTTTGGGGCTCTCTCTTCACTTAATATTTCTTGCAGGGCTGGTTTAGTGTTCACAAATTCCTTTAGTTTTTGTTTGCCCTGGAAACTCTTTATCTCTCCTTCTATTCTGAATGACAGCCTTGCTGGCTAAAGTATTCTTGGCTGCATATTTTTCCCATTTAGCACATTGAATATATCATGCCTGTCCTTTCTGGTCTGCCAGGTTTCTATGAACAGGTCTGCTATCATTCTTATATTTCTACCCTTGTAGGTTAAGGATCTCTTGTCCTGAGCTGCTTTCAGGATTTTCTCTTTATATTTGAAATTTGCAAGTTTCACTATTATATGTCAAGGTATTCACCTATTCTTACTGATTTTGAGGGGGTTCTCTTTGCATCCTGGACTAGAATGCCTGTTTCCTTCCCCAGATTAGGGAAGTTCTCAGCTATAATTTGTCCAAATAAACCTTCTGCCCCTCTCTCTGTCTCTTCATCTTCTGGGACCCCTATTATTCGAATATTATTTTGCTTTATAATATCACTGATTTGTCTAAGTCTCCCTTCGTGATCCAGTAGTTGTTTTTCTCTTTTTCTCAGCTTCCTTATTTTCCATCATTTTGTCTTTTATATGACTGACTCTCTTCTATATGACTGCCTCATTTATCCTAGCTGTTAGAGCCTCCATTTGTTACTGCAGCTCAGTATAGCATTTTTAATTTTGGCCTGATTAGAATTTAGTTCTTCTATTTCTATGGTAAGGGATTCTCCGGTGTTTTCTGTGGCTTTTTTGAGCCCAGCTAGTATCTTTATAATCCTTGTTTTGAATTCTAGTTTTGGCATCTTACTTATATCCATATTGATTAATTCCCTGGCAGTAAGTATTTCCTCCTGTTCTTTCCTTTGGGGTGAGTTTCTCTGTCTCATCATTATGTCCAGAAAAGAAAAGAAGAAAGAGAGAGAGAGAAGACAAAAATAACAACAACACCACCAGAAAAAAAGCAAACAAAGCTAA
This sequence comes from Mirounga leonina, assembly GCF_011800145.1. Taxonomy (NCBI): domain Eukaryota; kingdom Metazoa; phylum Chordata; class Mammalia; order Carnivora; family Phocidae; genus Mirounga; species Mirounga leonina. The sequence continues at coordinate 42,391,368 of NW_023270433.1, read as the reverse complement.
CCCTAAGAAAACAGAAACAAAACAAAATAAGAAAAAATCAAACAAGAAGTAAAACAGAACAAAAAGATCCTGGGTGTATTTGGTCTGTTTATTAAAAGAAACTAGATTCCAAAATAGGAAAGAAATAAAAACTTATATATATACAAAAATAAAATAAAATACAATGAAAGGAAACCAAAAATAAAAATATATATATTATATATAAAAATTTTAAAAAAGAATTGAAAAAATAAGAGAATAGCTGGAAAAAAACTAAAGAATAATTAAAAAAAACAAACAAACATGAATGCTATATACTGTTTTCCCCAAGAGTTGAAGTTTTGCAAATTCTCTGTGATTAGTAAACTTTGTGCTAGCCAGTTATTCCTGCTATTCTTCTGGGGTAGGGGCCTGTTGTGCTGATTCTCAGGTGACCTTGCCTTGATGGAATTGCACCCCTGTTGCCAGGGGGTCAGGCTCAGTGTGAGTGGCTCCAGATTGCCTATGTGACGCTGTTTTGCTCCCTGAAGGCTTTCAGCACCAAAGGGTGGGGGGGAATGAAAATGGTGGTGCCCCAGTCTCTAGCCCTGGAGCTGAAGTTTGTGCCCCCCACTCTTCAGTGAGCCCTCACAGAAAAGCAGTCAATCACTCTTGTCTCCCTGGTCTCCATCTAAACTGTGTGTTCACCCAGTCTGTGACCGAGTGTTTTTATCTCAGGCATGCAACCCAAGTTTTGAGTCTCCAGACTTTTTGGGTTCCTGTGGCACGGATCCACACTGTTCCTCCTAGGAACAGGAGCGGGGTCACCTGCGTTTCTGCTGGGTCCCTGCCCAGAAAGCAATTGTGTGACTGTGCAGCAGTTCTCAGTATGGCAACACCGAGCATAAAGCTGGCACCTAGTCTCACTTTTTTCAGCCAGCTTCCCCACTCTGATGCCTGGGAACTCTGCTGCTCTCAGGGCATCCCCATTCTTTTTGTGACCCCAGGGTTCCTGAGACCTCGCTTTCCCACCTGGAAATCTGCCCCACTTCGTCAACTAAGCACCTTTAAGCTAGGGACATCCCCCCCACCATAGCAGACCTCTGCAAGTTCCAATTTTGCACTCCTTTGCTTTAATACTTTGCAGTAGGCTCCTTAAGAAGGCTCCCTCCTCTCACTGTATCCTCCAGTGTATTGCCCTGGATTCACATCTCCACATCTCCTTCCAAAAAGTGGTTGCTTTTCTATTTGTAGAATTGCAGCATTTCTTTTCTCAGATCTTCAATTTCGCAGATGTTCAGAATGATTTGATAACTATCTAGCTGAATTCCAGGGACCAGATGAACTTAGTCCCCTACTCCTCCGCCATCTTAACTCCTTCCTGATTTATTTATTTATTTATTTATTTATTTTAGAGAGAGAGAGAGAGTGATCAAGTGTGTGCGTGCATGAGTGGGGACAGGGGCAGAGGGAGAGGGAGAGAGAATCTCAAGCAGCCTCTGTGCTGAGCAGGGAGCCAATGCGGGGCTCAATCTCACAAGCTTAACCAACTGAGCCACCCAGGTGCCCCTGCTTTGCCCATTTTTTAATTGGGCTATTTATCTTTTTATTATTGTAAGAAATCTTTATATGTTCCAGAGACAGGTCTCTTATCAGATAAATTATTTGCAAAGTTTCTGTCCCATTCTGTGGGTTCTTTTAAATTTCTTAGGCGTCTTTTGAAGCACAAAAGTTTTAAATTTTGATAATGTCTAGTTTATTTTTTCTTTTGTTGCTTATGGTTTTGGTGACCTATCTAAGAAACCAGTTCCTAATCCAGAGTCAGGAAAAATTATGCCTCTGATTTATTCTTAGAATTTTATAGTTTTCCCCATATGTTTAGATCTATGATCCATTTTAAGTAAACTTTTGTATATGGTGTGAGGTAGGAGTTCAGTTTTATTCTTTTGTTTTTGCATATCCAGTTGTCCCAGCAACATTTATTGAAATATTCTTTCAACAGATATTATCTAATATTCTTTACCCACTTAATTATTTTGACACCGTTGTCAAAAATAGGTTGTATATAGTTACGGGGCCTCATTTCTTTACTCTCAATTTTATTTCATTACTGTATATATCTTCCTTTATTCCAGTACCACACTATCTTAATTACCATAGCTTTGTAACAAGTACAGATGCTGTTTGTTAAAATTTTAACCTATATAATCTTCAGTCAATGATAAATTTTCTATTTTCTAATTTTTAAGACTAATTTGCCAATTTAGTTCAGTTTGTACAAACCAACAAAAAAGGTTGCTAAAGATTTTCCACTTTAATATCACAAGTTAAGCTCAAAAGAAGCATTGGGGAAGTGTCTGCTTTTGAAATCAGGCAACCTAACATTCTCAGAATATACTTATACTCTGAATATGAATCCTAAAGAAAGATCTGGAAAAGACTTTTCTCTTTAAATTTATAGTATTGTCTTCAGAATAGGGCATATTATATATAGATACTATTTTTGCAACTTAGAAAAGATTTCCTAACATCATTAAATGTTTCTACTGAATATCTAAATTGTCTGTCATAAATTTATTAACTAATATTTTCAACAGATTAACAGATATAAAAGAAAAAATAAACCAGTTTAATGAAGAAATTAGACAACTGGACATGGATTTAGAAGAACACCAAGGTAATTTTTCTGGAATTTTTATAATGTATAATAACAGATATATAGCAGTATTGATTTCATATTAACTTGGGCCTCAGGGACTATTTACCCGGGATTTATTATTTAATTCTTAATGAGATCCCTAACTTTAACTACTAAAATGCTTAACTGTACTTTAATAGTAAATATTATAATTAATGTTAAATTATTGCAGCTGACTAAAACCTTGAAATAAAATGGTGATATAATGACAAGAATTTATCTTGTTTTGCAGAACAATTTTTTTAAAAATGAAGTGAAACAGTTGAAAGTTGTTACAGATTTCTAATTTATACCTCCTTAATATGGTCAACTATAAATCAACTGGGGTAGGAATTGAGGAGGGGAGAGAGGATCATGTCACAAACAGAGAGAATTAATTCTGTAGGGGTCCCAGTAATGAGGTAGCAAGTACTGATTATTCTGATCCTTTTCCAACTTTCCCCAACTGTGAGATTTGAAGAGCCAAAGGGACTAGAACACTTGTATGTGTTCTGGGGTGTGAACAAGTGGAAATGGGGTGTGAATAAGTGGAAATGCTTTTGGTGGCTGTTGGAGAGCTATAGTGTATGTGTGGTTGGGGGAAGAGATTGGGCATTATAGTTTCCTTACCAGCTTCTTTCTAATAAGGATGAGAAAGGTGGGTTCCTCATGGCACTTTAATCACAGATTAACTGCAAACCGGTATTTATGTGCTCTTGGATTAGGAAGAAGTGACTATATATTCTTATGAGTTACATATGGTATTGTAAACCGTATGCATATACGCGTATACCTATTATGGCTAAAGAAACACTCATAGCAGGGAAAAGAGGTGTTCTATTCCTAAATAAATTTTTTACTTCAGTTTTAAATGTAATGTATTAGTTTTATTTATATTTTTCTTGATGTATGAATAATAGCATTAGCTACTATTGATTGATTACTTACCTGGACTGGGCACTATGTGATCTTTGCAAGAACTTTTTGAAGTCTTATAAGCCCTTTTATACTTGTTGAAGCTCAGAGAAGTTTCTAAAATTCCCACAGCTAGTAAAGGGTAAAGTCTAGATTTAGACCAAGTTCTCTTTGATCCCAAAGTTTTATTCTCTTTCCAAGCCTAATCTTGGCTTTCTGATGTGAAGTGCTACATTTGTGAAATAAAAATATTCTTATGATATGCTTACATAGTTTTATTTACATATGGCTAGTAATGGCTTTAAGTAAGACATATTTAGGCATATTAGCCATATAAGGCAGACAAACTTTAAGTCCCAGTTATTAGGTAAATAAAACTTATCTGAGCTTTTATTTTCTCATCTGCAAAATGAATATAATGGTCCTTCCTCACTAAGGTTTATGAATATTAAATGGCATATATGGCAAGAGGGGCTCAAAATAAATTGTTAAGACTAAGGTCATATTTTCTTTATTAAATTATTTTATTGCTTTTAATTTATGTAGATCCAGTATTCTAGATTTTCTTTATTAACAAATTATTCTAAGAAATCTGATAATGTTCTTGATTTTAGACACTTTATAGGAAACTTTCTGAATAATTTTCCTCATCCTAAATTTAAATTTCTAACAACATTCAATTTATTTTTCCAGTAAAGTAACTCATTTTGAGGGTACAATTTATTATTAATTGCTAGTTCTAAGATAAATAGAATGTTCTGAATTTTAGCTTCTGTTTTCCTTTTTGTTTTCTAGCCTTTGTCCTTTTTGATTAATGTGGAAAAAGACAATCTATAATGTTAGAAGGTTATGTATTAGCTCAGGACTTCATTATTTCTTGCCAGACCTATCACAGTACACTTCCAACTGGTTGTCCCACTTCCAGTCTTGCCCCCTCTCAGATTCATCCACCACAGTGTTGCTAGAGTGACTTAATGTAAAATTGATTCTGTGTCATTCTCCTGCTTAACAGTGGCTCCCCATGACCTATGAGATAAAGTTTAAGAATCTTTGCATGGCATTATAGTCCCTCTGCAATCTGACCTGTATGTTGTCAGTCTCCTCTCTTACTCATCATCTCTATCCTTATATTCTAATAATCTCCTTATGGTACTCCACACCTCACCCCCTTTACGATAAATCAAACTGTTTCATGCTCAATCCTATGCTCCTACTATTTATTCCTTTGTCTTAAATGTTCTTTCCCTTGTTACTTACCTTGGTAATTTCTCATCTTTTAAAATCTACTTCAGATATCCTTTAATCCACCGTAATAACCCTAACTTCTCTCCTTGACCTATTTCTGGGCTGAGCTAAGTGAGTGACCTCCTCCATTATCAGAGCACACTGTGCATAAATATATCACTGTATTGACCACACTGTATTACCGCTATCTACTAGGATGTTTGTCTTTCCTCTGAGGCTATACATCCTCAAAGGATCTGGACTGTGTCTTATTCACTCTGGTAACCTCTTATCAACACAGTGTCTAGGAAAATAAACAATAAATGTTTGTGGCATGAATGAAACAGTGCTATACTTTAGCAGGGAAAGATTTGTAGAATGAACAAAAGATGGAAGTTGGGCTCTATCAATTCTTTGCACCCTTTAGTTCTTAGGATATACATATGCACTCTTTTCTAGAGATAGTTGGATTGGTTAACAAAGGTTTTATTATTTTCTAGAGGATTCCTACCTTGGATTCATGATTTCCAGTAAAGTGGTGGGTTCTCACCTACATCTGCATTCTCAGCAGTTCCTTGACACAAGATTGTAGATAATCCACTCCTTAAGATGTGGAGGATAATCAAGATATTTTGACTTTCCAATTCATATTTTTTCCTGCCTCAGGCTTTATTCCCTCTGGCCCATTTTACTAATTTTATAGATGCTACCTTAGCTTCCGCTATTTATGGTACCTTTGTATAATCCACCTAAGGCCACCTTTTGCCTTGTAGGGGTTCTGGTTAAGATAACATATAAACTATAAATGATGTTTGTATATGTCTCACTTTGTTAGTAGTTGTTTCATCCTTTCAGTTTTGCATAATTCATTTTAAATTCAGAGGCATCCTTGGATACTAGGCCAGGTACAGTTGTGTTTTCTGCTAGGTATTAATGGTGGCTGTGTAGTCCAATATCTTCCTTAAGTGCATTATATTTATTCATTTTGGCAAGTCTCTGAAGTTTTATTTTGCCAAAGGTTACATTGGGTAACTATGTCTCAAAGCTAACTAAGTAAATTCAGTGAACAGTTATTTGACTATTCTCTGAAAATCTTCATTGTGCAGATGCTGAGTTATCCTCATAATACACTTGGACTTTTGACCAATTCTAGATAGGCTTCTTTGATCTAAAATCTTTACTTTTTCTTTGTTAAGTGACCGAAAAAAATAATAATCTCCTTGCAAAAATTTCAGTATAATAAAATAGCATTTCTCTTTTCATACTGCTAAGGGATTTAATTTTATCATCTTGAATATTTTCTAGACTTCACCCAGATAGTAGTTTTACCTTGGTGATGGATGAGGTAATTTTTTTATATGGGTTCTAAACATATTTAGATTGAAATACATATACTGTCCTGTAAGTAATTGTTATTATTATTTATGCTAACTAGAAGCAATGAGAAATAGTTCTATTGAAAGTTACTAAAGTGGTCAGAATTTGGATATAAACTACATCATTGCTAAAGCAGAGCATTATTGGCAGATGCCGTACTACTTTTCAGAAAAGGCAGAACCCATCCAGATTTCTCCTTTCTCAGCTAAATGCCAGCCATTAAATTTGCTTAATTGTTGCTTTTTAAATATTGCTTCTGCCTAAAGCCAGCAGAAGGGAAATAATAAAGATTAGAGTAGAAATAAATGATACAGAAACAAAAAAACTAGGAGGCACCTGGGTGGCTCAGTCAATTAAGCATCTGCCTTTGGCTCAGGTCATGATCCCAGTGTCCTGGGATCAAGCACTGTGTTGGGCTCCCTGCATAGCAGGGAGTCTGCTTCTCCCTCTCACTCTCCCTCTGTGCTCTCTCTCTCAAATAAAATCTTTAAAAAAAGAAGAAGAAACAAAAAGTCAGTAGAACAGATCAATGAAACCAGAAGCTGGTTCTTTGAAGGAATTAATAAAATTGATAACCCCCTAGTCACTTAGCAAAAAGAAAAGAGAAAGGACCCAAATAAATAAAATCACAAATGAGGAGAAATAACCAACACAGAATGCAAACAAAAGAGAACATTATGAAAAATTATATACTAACAAATTGGGCAATCTGGAAGAAATTGATAAATTCCTAGAAACATATAAACTACCAAATCTGGAACAGGAAGAAATAGAAAACTTGAACAGACCCATAACCAGCAAAGAAACTTAAGCAGTAATCAAAAATCTCCGAACAAAACGAAAGTCCCGGGGCCAGATGGCTTCCCAGGGGAATTCTACCAAACATTTAAAGAAGAGTTAATACCTATTCTTCTCGAACTATTCCAAAAAATAGAAATGGAATCCAAACTCATTCTATGAGGCCAGCATTACCCTGATTTCAAAACCAAAGACTCCATTAAAAAACAGAACTACAGGCCAATATCCCTGATGAACATGGATGCAAAAATTCTCAACAAAATACTAGCAAATCAAATCCCACAGTACATTAAAAGAATCATTCACCATGATCAAGTGGGATTTATTCCTGGGTTGCAAGGGTGGTTCAATATTTGCAAATCCTTCAACATGATACCCCACATTAATAAAAGAAAAGAACCATATGATCCTCTCAATAGACGCAGAAGAAGCATTTGACAAAGTACAGCATCCATTCTTAATAAAAACTCTCAACAAAGTAGAGATAGAGGGAAGATACCTCAACATCCTAAAAGCCATATATGAAGGATCAATAACTAATATCACCCTCAATGGGGGAAAACAGAGCTTTTCCTCTACAGTCAGGAGCAAAACAGGGATGTCCACTCTTACCATTGTTATTTACTATAGTACTGGAAGTCCTAGCCTCAGCAATCAGACAAATAAAAGACATCCAAATCGGCAAGGAAGATGACATGATACTTTATATAAAAAACCCAAAAGGGGCTTCTGGCTGGCTCAATCAGAAGAGCATAGGCCTTTTGATCTTGGGGTTGTGAGTTTGAGCCCCACGTTGGATGTAGAGATTACTTAAAAAAAACAAAATCTTAAAAAAACAACCAAAAAAGTCCAAAAGACTCCACCAAAAAAAATTGCTAGAACTGATACACGAATTTAGTAAAGTCACAAGATGCAATATCAGTGTACAGAAATCTGTTGCATGTCTATGCAGCAATAATGAAGCAGCAGAAAGGATAAATCAAGGAATCGCTCCCATTTACAATTGCACCAAAAACCATAAGATACCTAGGAATAAACCTAACCAAAGAGGTAGGAAATCTGTACTCTGAAAACTATAACACACATAGGAAAGAAATTGAAGGTGACACAAAGAAATGGAAAAACATTCCATGCTCATGGATAGGAAGAACAAATATTGTTAAAGTGTCGATACTACCCAAAGCAATCTACACATTTAATGCAATCCTGATCAAAATACTACCAGCATTTTTCAGCTAGAATAAACAATCCTAAAATATGTATGGAACCAGAAAAGACCCCAGATAGCCAAAGCAATCGTGAAAAAGCAAAGCTTGAGGCATCACAGTTCTGGACTTCAAGTGATATTACAAAGCTGTAGTGATCAAGACAGTATAGTACTGGCAGAAAAACAGACACATAGATCAGTGGAACAGAACAGAGAACCCAGAAATGGACCCACAACTATATGATCAACTAATCCAACAAAGCCAGAAAGACTTAATGGGAAAAAGACAGTCTCTTCAAATGGTGTTGGGAAAACTGGACCACTTTCTTACACCATGCACAAAAATAAATTCAAAATGGATGAAAGACCTAAATTGAGACAGGAAACTATCAAAATCCTAGAGGAGAACACAGGGGGTAACCTCTTGGACATTGGCTGTAGTAACTTTTTTTTTTTATTATATTATGTTAATCACCATACATTACATCATTAGTTTTTGATGTAGTGTTCCATGATTCATTGTTTGCATATAACACCCAGTGCTCCATGCAGAACGTGCCCTCTTTAATACCCATCACCAGGCTACCCATCCCCCCACCCCCCTCCCTTCTAGAACCCTCAGTTTGTTTTTCAGAGTCCATAGTCTCTCATGGTTCGTCTCCCCCTCCAATTTCCCCCCCTTCATTTTTTTTTTTTATTTTATTATGTTATGTTAGTCACCATACAATACATCATTAGTTTTTGATGTGGTGATCTATGATCCATTGTTTTTGTATAACACCTAGTGCTCCATGCAGTACGTGCCCTCCTTAATTAATACCCATCACCAGGCTAACCAATCCCCCCTCCCCCCTCCCCTCTAAAACCCTGTTTGTTTCTCAGAGTCCATAGTCTCTCATGGTTCATCTCTCCCTCCGATTTCCCTCCCTTCATTTTTCTCTTCCTTCTCCTAATGTCTTCCATGCTATTCCTTATGTTCCACAAATAAGTGAAACCATATGATAATTGACTTTCTCTGCTTGACTTATTTTACTTAGCATAATCTCCTCCAGTCCCATCCATGTTGATGTAAAAGTTGGGTATTCATCCTTTCTGATGGCTGAGTAATATTCCATTGTATATATGGACCACATCTTCTTTATCCATTCATCTGCTGAAGGGCATCTCGGCTCTTTCCACAGTTTGGCTATTGCGGACATTGCTGCTATGAACATTGGGGTGCATAGGGCCCTTCTTTTCACTACAACTGTGTCTTTGGGGTAAATACCCAGGAGTGCAATTGCTGGGTCATAGGGTAGCTCTATTTTTAAATTTTTGAGGAACCTCCACACTGTTTTCCAAAGTGGCTGTACCAAGTTGCATTCCCACCAACAGTGTAAGAGGGTTCTCCTTTCTCCACAACCTCTCCAACATTTGTTGTTTCTTTCCCTGACCATTTTTGCCATTCTAACTGGTGTAAGGTGGTATCTCAATGTGGTTTTAATTCGAATTTCCCTGATGGCTAATGATGATACATCTCCAAAAGCTAGTGAAACAAAAGCAAAAATGAACTTTTGGGACTTCATCAAGATAAAGAGCTTCTGCACAGCAAAGGAAACAGTCAACAAAACAAAGAGGCAACCCAGAGAATAGGAGAAGATATTTGCAAATGACACTACAGATAAAGGGCTCGTATCCAAGATCTATAAAGAACTTCTCAAACTCAACACCCAAAAAACAAATAAGTCAAAAAATGGGCAGAAGATATGAAAAGACACTTATCTGAAGAAGACATACAAATGGCTAACAGACAAATCCCCCCTTCGTTTTTCCCCTCCTGCTATCTTCTTTTTTTTTTTTTCTTTTTAACATATAATGTATTACTTGTTTCAGAGGTACAGGTCTGTGATTCAACAGTCTCACACAATTCACAGCGCTCACCAGAGCACATACCCTCCCCAATGTCTATCATCCAGCCACCCCATCCCTCCCACCCCCCACCACTCCAGCAACCCTCAGTTTGTTTCCTGAGATTAAGAATTCCTCATATCAGTGAGGTCAAATGATACATGTCTTTCTCTGATTGACTTATTTCGCTCAGCATAATACCCTCCAGTTCCATCCACGTTGCAAATGGCAAGATCTCATTCCTTTTAATGGCTGCATAATATTCCATTGTGTATAATATATACCACATCTTCTTTATCCACTCATCTGTCGATGGACATCTTGGCTCTTTCCACATTTTCGCTGTTGTATAGTAACTTCTTACAAGATATGTCTTCTGGGGCAAGGGAAATAAATGCAAAAATGAACTGTTGGGACTTAATCAAGATAAAAAGCTTCTGCACAGTGAAGGAAATAATCAACAAAACTAAAAGGCAGCCTTCAGAATGGGAGAAGATATTTGCAAATGACATGTCTGATAAAGGGTTAGTATCCAAAATCTGTAAAGAACTCAATCAACTCAGTACCCCCAAAACCAAATATTCCAGTTAAGAAGTGGACAGAAGAAATGAATAGACATTTTTCCAAAGAAGATATAGAGCTGGCTAACAGACACATGGAAAGATGCTCAACATCACTCATCAGGGAAGTACATATCAAAACTACAATGAGATACTACCCACACCTGTCAGAGAATGGCTAAAATTAACAACACAGGAAACAACAGATTGGCAAAGATGCAGAGAAAGGGGAACCTTCTTGCACTGTTGGTGGGAATGCAAACTGGTGCAGCCACTCTGAAAAACAGTATGGAAGTTCCTCAGAAAGTTAAAAATAGAACTACCCTATGATCCAGCAATTGCACTACTAGGTATTTACCCAAAGGATACCAAAACACTGTTTCAAAGGGGCACATGAACCCCGATGTTTATAGTAGCATTATCAACAATAGCCAAATTATGGAAAGAGCCCAAATGTCCCATCATCTGATGAATGGATAAAGAAAATGTGGTATATTTATACACAATGGAATATTACTCAGCCATAAAAATGAATGAAATCTTACCATTTGTAATGACGTGGATGAAACTAGAGAGTATTATGCCAAGTGAAATAAGTCCCTCAGAAAAAGACAAACATTGTATGATTTCACTCATATGTGGAATTTAAGAAATAAAACAGATGAACCTAGAGGGGGAAAAAAGAGAAGCAAACTAGAAAACAGACTCTTAACTATAGAGAATAAACGGAGGTTTCCTGGAGGCGTGGGGGGGGGGATGTGTTAAATGGGTGATGGATATTAATGAGTTCACTTGTTCAGATGAGCACTGGGTGTTGTATGTAGGTGATGAATCACCAGATTATATACCTGAAACTAATATTACAATGTATGCTAACTGGAATTTAAATAAAAACTGAAAAAATATTGCTTCTGAATGAAAAAGAGAAAGTTATGGAAAAAGCACTATTGTTCTGGGTAAAGAAAAAAAAAACAAAAAATAGATAATAGTAGCCTGTATTCTCATTTAAACAGGATATCCTTTCAAATAAGGATCCTTTTACTTCAAGGTTTACTTCTGACATGTAGCCAAGTAATTTGTTTTTGTAATTGTTGACTTAGAAATTTTTTATTCTCTCCAGAAATTAATACTTGAGAGTTTATATATCTCATATTGAAGCTTCCTCAAAGTAGGTAATGTTTCTTAGTCCACTTAAGTCAGATCCTTACTTTATTCTTCACTATATTACATTAAATTCTAAAAAGAAGAGTGTTACTGTTTTAAAACATGACAAAAACACGGAGTAGGAGCACAAAATAAGTGATCAGTCTTCTATGCAAAATTCTGAAACTTTTGAAATTGGGTTGGTTCTCAGCTTTACCCGACGTTGGCTTAGGTTTAGGCTTTCTCTAGTCTGCTCAGTTAGTTGCCACTTGTCTATCTGCTTACAGCTTTTGAAATTTTATTTCTATTATTTTCTTTTTTAATTTTCCTTATTGCTGGGAGTTTTACCTTTAAAAATTCTTTTTACTATAGTTTTAGTTGAGTTTGGGAGAGGATTAGAATTAACTGTGCATATTCAATTTGCCATCTTTATCAAGAAATTACCAGTTTTATAAGTTTTATAAACTTTACTTAGAATTTCTAGAGTTTTTTAAAAAGATTTTATTTATTTATTTGACAGAGAAAGAGAGACAGCGAGAGAGGGAACACAAGCAGGGGGAGTGGGAGAGGAAGAAGCAGGCTTCCCGCTGAGCAGGGAGCCTGATGCAGGGCTCAATCCCAGGACCCTGGGATCATGACCTGAGCCGAAGGCAGACACTTAACGACTGAGCCACCCATGTGCCCCCAGAATTTCTATAGAGTTTTAATCACCTGAGTATGCTTCATTTTATGGGGGATGTGTGTGTGTGTGTGACCATTCTCATGCTTTCATTAACTGTGCAATTAACCTTAGCATATAGGAGGTTATCCCTTCCTGTTTTAAAAAAAAATTTCCAGGACGCCTGGTTGGCTCAGTAGGTTAAGCATCTGCCTTCGACTCAGGTCATGATCCCAGGGTCCTGGGATCGAGCCCCACATCAGGCTCCCTGCTCAGCAGGGACTCTGCTTCTCCCTCTGCACTCTCTCTCTCTCAATAAATAAATAAAATCTTTAAAATATTTTTTTTCCCTTAAAGACTCCAGTTACTTTATTTTTTAAAATTGTGTGCTTTTAATATAAAAATGTGGTATGTACTCAATGTGAAAAATTCAAGCAATACAAAAGTGTCTGAAAAGTCATCTCCTTTTTCCTCATAGTCATCCCAGTCTTTAGAGTCATCCCAGTCTTTTAAATTATTTACAATTTTATGTTTATAGCATTTTAGACTTTTTCTGTTCATATATAAGCATATGTATTTTAAGATGGAGTAATATATAATTCCTCTGAGGCTGAGTCTTTCATTTAACTATATTTAATGTACATTCTTCCATATGAGGGTATATACTTCATTTTAGAAATAATGGTCAGTGTCAGGGTTTTAAAGCCAGACCAAGAATGGTGCCTGGCACATATTTATTACTCCCAACAACTGTTAGCTGCCATTATCATCTTTGTTATTGTTATGGTTAAATAGTATTCACTGTATCCACATTGACATTTAGGTAGTTTCTAATTTTTCACTACCAAAATAATGTTCCATAAATAACCTTGTTGCATACATGTTTTTTAACTTGCATATTTCTATAGGATAAATTTCTAGAAGTGAAATTATGAGTAGAATGTTACTTATGTTTACAATTTTTATTATTTTTGCTAATTTCTTCCAGAAAAAGTTGTGCCATTTTATACAACCAACAGCAGTATGTGAAAATGCTTCCTCACCAATGTTATTTATAAATTTCTTAATTTTTGTCAGTCAAGAGAATATACAGTTTGGGTGGTTTTTTTTTTATTTAAATTCAACTAATTAACATATAATGTATTATTGGTTTCAGAGGTAGAGGTCAGAGAATATACACTTTGACAGTTCACTGTTCCTAAAGGCCTGCATTTGTAGTACTACTGTGATCCACAAGGTGGGGCTAGTTTTCTGGATGTCTACTTACACGGACCAGGCTTGACCAATACAGTTGAAAAAGTACGGTCACATTTTTTAAAAAGTATCTTTTATTTTTAAGCACTTGCCTCTCAAGAAGGATTTTTGGGCATTGTTACTCACTACTAATTATTCCTTCATTTTTAGAGTAGAGTATCTTTCCAAGGATGGATTAGATTGTAAAACCAAATATGTGATTGTTGGTATCAGACATCTAGATATCTAATTGCTACAATGTGATAAATATGTATCATGACAGAAATACATGTGAAGTGCTATAGAATCATTGTATTACTGTCCTAAACTCTGTATAAAGTCATTGTAATTTACTCCATAATTTATATGCTTCTTTGAAGAGTAATAAAAAGGTAAAACATTTTTCTTAGGTTTGTCTATAGAATACTTTTTCATACTTAGGGTTCCATGGCCTAGTTTAGAAGCCTTCATTCTTTGCATATGTCAGGTAATATGGAATTTATAAAGACAGGATAGTTTTATTGAAGAGCACAGGTTCTACAACCAGAATGACTAGATTCAAATCTGAGCTGTGCTGTTTTACTGGCTGATCTTGGAATACTATTTGACTTTTTAATACCTTAGTTTCTTCATTTTTATTTTCTATTACTTTTTTAGTTTCTTCATTTTTATTTTTTTAAAGATTTATTTATTTATTAGAGAGAGAGAGCACGTGTGTGAGTAGGGGAGGGGCAGAGGGAGAGAAAGAATCTCATGCAGCCTCCATGCTCAGCACAGAGCCGGACTTGGGGTTCAAACTCATGACCCCGAGATCATGACCTGAGCCAAAATCAAGAGCCAGCTGCTCAACTGACTGAGCCACTGAGGCGCCCCTAGTTCTTTCATTTTTAAAATGGAGATGATAACAGTACCTTCCTACTACTTAGGGTCACTGTGCAGATTAGATGAATGAGGTTTTGTGTGTGTGTGTATGTGTGAGACTGAGAATAGCATACCACGATAATAATGCATATAGTGTTAGTTATTAGCTGTTATTATTAAGGCTATTAATTTATAAACTGAAACTTGAATAACTTTCCTGGAGATTTTTGCAAAACATATTTTAGAAAGTATTTTCCCCAGGATATATAAAATAATCGATTCAGTTTCCAAGTGGTTTATATTCTGGTATCTGAGATGTCAAATGGCATTTATACATTGCCATTCTATAGAGATTCAATATACATTAAATGAAGAAGAATGAATCTTTGCTTATTGTTCAATTTGAAGATTGGTTAAACTACATTTTGTATTTTTCATTAGAATGATGGTATTATTTCCAGATCGGGTGCATGAGCACCATCTGTAACAAAATCTTGAGCTCCACCTCATACCTGCTGAGTGTGAAATGCTAGGTTTAGGGTTTAGCAGTTTGTGTTTCAGCAACCTCTCCTTTTGATTCTGATGCATGCTAAAGTTTATAACCACTGCTTTAGGAAATAATTAAGAAGTTACATTGTGTTTAGTACATTCCATGGACTACTTATTATACCATCCAGTTTTATTGACATTACTCTGTTAAAACAAATGTCTTCATGATCCTTTTTTTTTTCTTTGTATGGTGAGGCTTTTAGCAATAATTTCAACTTTTACATATTTAGAGAATTTTTATTATGTATTTTTAAAGTGCTTCCAGTGTGTAGAAATAATATTATCAGACTTGGTCTGCATAGCTGTAAAGAAACTTGCCTGCCAAAATTTAAAACATTTTGCAGAGAATGTGTGGTTGATAAGTTGGATGAAGCCTGAAGCCAAAAGGTAGCTTAAAACATTAAACTTATATGGACTCGTTTTAACATACCAGTTTGATATGCTTGTTTATTACTTACTGCTCTAATGACAGGTGAAAAGTAGGTGGGAGAGAGAAACTGAATATAAAAAGATGGAATTTAATAGGAACCCCAAACTGATTAAAATCGAAGTAGGAAGGGGAAGGAGAAAGTGTCCTGGCTTACTAAAATATGTGAAAATGTTAGCGGAGATTTAAACTGTAACTCAGTATGAATTAATGTGATACAGCCTCCAAAACAGCTGAAATCCTAGGTTGCATTAACAGAAAGATGAATATATAGACGTGGGAAGTGATAGTTTCGAATCCTAAATTTCTTGGCATTATTCTTTCTTTTCCTTTCCTTTCCTTTCCTTCCCTTCCCTTCCCTTCCCTTCCCTTCCCTTCCCTTTCCCCTTCCCCTCCCCCTTCCCCCTTTCCCCTTCCCCCTTCTCCTTCCCCTTCCCTTTCCCCTCCGCTCCCCACCGCTCCCCTCCCCTTTCTTGTAGGGGGCAGAGGGAGAGAATCTTAAGTAGGCTCCACACCCAGCACAGAGCCCAGTCTCATGGCCCTGAGATGACCTGAGCCAAAATCAAGCGTTGGACGCTTAACTGACTGAGCCACCCAGGCACCCCTTGGCATTATACTTTAAAAGGGATAAAGAAGAACTGGAACTCACTAAGAGTAGAATGAGCAGAATGGTAGAGACTAAAACCATGTCACATAAGGAACATTCAAAGGTATCGAACACTCAAAGGCACTGGGGAGACTTAGCTTGCCTCAGAAGGACCCCAAGTGCTAGATAGGAAGAATTTGGATATGCAGAAGTCCTTTGGGGTTTTATTCTTGGCCCCCTTCTCTAATTTTATTTTCTGTTTGCTGCGCTTTCACCTCCAAAATCAGTAGGCCTGCCAGTTTGGGGAGCTTGAGGCCAGAAGAGTCATTAGCATATGGCTTTTTATATATTAATCAAGATAGAAGATGGGGGAAAAATGGTACTCAGACCTTCTTCAGGGGCAGAACTACTTCTCAGAATATAAAAGTTAAGATAGCTCTGAAAGCCTAGAATCAAGGGAACACTGGATGGTGGAGAAGAGTCAGATGAACTGGCAGTGAGGACAAAGGAGGCTGTGATGCTCCTCAGTCCCTTGGTAGTGCAAGAAAAGCATATCTCCCTTACTCCACTATCTTTCTATGGCAGAGAGCATCAGAAAACAATGATATCCTCTCTACAGTTTTCCAAGTCTTTTGTAATAGTCCATACCCATTTCTTTTTTCCTCCATGTGAGGGAAAAAAGCCTGAATTTATAGTTTATAATTTGGGGGTACTTGTATTGTAGAGTATAAATGTCTTGAAGGCAAAGGTCCTCTTCATCTCTGTAATTCCTACATTACCTGTTAGAGTGCCTTCCTGATAAATATTTTTCTCTATATAAGAACCTGCTGAAGTCTTTCACCTATCTGCTTATTATTGGACTTCATACATACCTCATTTAGAGCACTTATGTTCCATTGTAACTTTTGGTTTGGTACATCTAATAATTTGTAAGCTCCTCTAGGATAGAGTTGTAACTATCTTGTTCATTTTGATTTCCCCAGCACCTACTACAGTATCTGGCACATAGCAGGCATTCAGTAAATTTGGAATAAATAAATTATGTAGAACTATAATTAGATCAAATGTTAAGAATTTGGGGACAGCTCTAAAATAACCCTTATTTTATCAATGTGCCCTCTTCCTTCTCCTTTGGTCTCCTTGATCTTACTACTTTAGACCCTTTCACTTACCTGCTTTTGCACCTCCAGTGTGACATACTGATTAGCATCCCCAGTATATGATCTTGTCCTCTCCTATGAGAGTAAATCTAAGAATAGATTTGGTAATAACTCCTGTATTTTACCTTAACTTAGGACTGTCCACATCTGTACATTGCTTCTCATGGGCCGCTCAGATATGAATCCTCCAACTGAGAAATCGTAAACTAGAGGAGTTCACTAGTTCCCTGATCTCTTTTCCTCTTAGCAACAGTGATATGGGAAGAGGTTTTATGAAGCTTGGGAATCTACTAAGATATATGAGATCTCTGTCCTATCTAATCCAGCTGGCCAGCCGTGTAGCTGGAGACATTGACCAGATATGTCTTCTAGCTCAATCTGATGACAGTTAAGAACATGGATTTGAGAAGAGAAGAAAGGAATATTCTCCCAGGTTTCTGACTTGGTTGATAAGTCTGTGGCCAAGGACTTCTAAATATAATGGGGAATACGGAGAGGTGCAGACTTTGAAAGGGAAGACTGATGAGTTTAATTATGAATTTACTATTAGGATGTCCTGAAAGATACCCACATGAATGTATCTAGTAAGCAGTTGGATAAAATAATCAGAAAATTAGGGAAAAGGTCAAATAATGTAGTATTAGAAGTCAACTAAAAGCAGAAACCAGAATTTAAATGTAGAAGAAAGGGAAAGCCATGAGAGAAGACATAAGGAATGATCTGAGAGTAAGAAAAACCAAAGAAGTTCCCACCCCAACAACAAAAATACATAAGGAAAAGATTTGAAAAGAAGGAAGAATGTATCAATAGTGTCAGATGTTGCAGGGTGAAATAACTGGGAACTGCCCCTTGGATTTGATAATTAAGGAGTCATAATCTTACTGAGAGAAATTTCATTGGGATGGCAGAAGGAGAAGCCTCATTACAGTATCTTGAGGTCTGATAGCAAGATGAAGAACTTTAAAAAGCATGTACAGGAGATTCTTTTAAGTTTGTAAGAAGAAAGAGATAAGATGGTAGTTAAATTTTTATAAAGCCTAGGATGCAGACCTTCCTCCTAATCCCTTAATGCCTAACCAATCTCTGAAGAGTGGGACTTCTCAGACAACCAGGACGTTCTTAGAAACCTAGGATGTGGCAGGTTCAGCAGAAACTAGCTTTTCTGCTACTTCACATACGTTGTATAACATTTCCATGCATATTACCCTCCTATGGAGGGTATTCCAGCTCTAATTCTTTGTTTCTCACTCAAAAACTATTGCCATAAAGTGAGTGTGAATGGTGACATAATTTTAATTTGTCTGTAATCTATTTTTGAAAAAACTTAATCATATACAAATTTGTTATTAATAACAAAGTCCATGCCTCCATGTAATTCGAGGCTCTATCCCAACTGTCTTACTCTACTTCCTAACTTTAGCCAGTACTTGAAAAAACTGCATAGGAGTTTATACAGAATACAGGCTGACCGTTGCATTTTAACCTCTGCACTGTAACTTTTGGCTCCCCTGATTTTTTTTTTTTTTTTTGAACCCTTCAAGTTCTTCTAAATGCGCAGCTTCTTATCAGGAACCACCTTAGGAATCTCAAGTCTGTTATTCTCTCCATCCTTACTGGGCATCATCTTAATAAGGTTCCTTAGTTTTTCCAGAATGCTAAAAATTGACTGACTTAGATAAAGAAATTACAGGTTGTTGCAAGCGCAAATTTATTCTGCTTTCTCTACCTGGGACCCTGAGAACACAGGGTCTCACTAGTCTAGGGAAATAGTGGTGTCCTTCCAAAACTCAGTTTTTGTTACACGGAAAATCCTTTTGTTATAGAATAATCACGATCTACCTCTGTTAATGGCCCCTTTATGCTGCTAAAGTGTCCAGCTTCATCCATTTGTCAGGGTCTTGGATTTTTGCCCTTTTAACATGTCTTCCACATATATTAAATGCAACATGTCCAAACCTGTTGTAAGCAACTTGTTCCTAAACTTGCTTCTCTTTTTGGTTAATTATACTACCATGTCTTCAGTTGCCCAAGCCAGAAACCTGAGAGTTATACAAAATCTATTTACTCTGGCTCTTAAGTGACTGGATTGAAAATCTACTTTCCATCCTAATTGCCACTGCTCTACTCCAAGAAACCTTCATCTTTTACCTGGCTTACTGTGACAACCTCCTAACTGGTCATATTGCCTCCAGTATTACTTGCCTTTTATTCATTCAACCAGAAATATTTTTCAGAAATGCAAATTGATCATTTTATTCCCCTGCTTAAAATTCTTCAGTAGTTTTACCATTGTCCTTACATTGTCCAAACTTTTATAATATGTGTCTTATAAGGTCTCTCATCATTTGCCTCCTCTTTGTGCCACTTTTTCACTTCACATTCTCTGCCTCAGCCATACCACTCTTTCAGTTCCTTGTGCTGCCATACTCATCCTCACTTTTGGGTTTCCCTACTTGCAATGCTTTGACTTTGAACCTCTTCTCTGTTTCAACCAGGTAACTCCTATTCATTTGTTCTTTATAATTTAGCTTAACTATTACTTCCTTAGAGAAAATTCCTGGAAATTCCTTAACTAGATAAGTTGTCTTTGTGCTCTTACAGCACCCTTTTGCATACGATAGCAATTCTAATTGCTTGTTCAGTCTTCGTAGACTTTAAGGTCTGTGAGGGAGGTTACTTTGCTATTTTGCCTGCTGTTGTGAGTTATTCAAAGATGGGAATGAACTTTTTGGGGAGCTTATGTTTCCCATCACCAGTAGTGTTCATGTGCAGGTTGAGTGGGTCCAAGTTGGGACTGAAATAGAGAACCATTGGAAAGCATTTAGTCTTTTCCAGTCAGGAGATTTTTTCCGAATTATCAAACATACATACATAGTTGTTTTAAAAGATTGTATGTTAATTAAAAAAATTTCACTGAATTGAAAATATTGAATATTCAATAACTATTGGTATATAGAAAAACCTAAGAAATATTTTACATTTAGAGCACTATGTCTGGAGTTTTTGAAATTGATGTTATATTTTGTATCTCTTATAGGCGAAATGAATCAGAAGTACAAGGAACTAAAAAAACGAGAGGAAAATATGGACAGTAAGTGACCTTACTGATATGAAAATATTCTCAGGTATTTGTTCATGTATACCAAATCAGAGATTTCATTTTGGGAAGATACAGTGGCTAATAATAAATGCAGAAGTATGGACATTCAAAGTATTTGCCTTGAAGAATTAATATCTAGCATAATTTAGGAATGGGTAGAGAATTTTAAAAAGATTTTGCACGTTTGTGTGTGTATGAGTAGTTTTGTGCTAGGGATAGATTCTAAAGCTAGTACTTACATTTATTGTTTGTATAGAGACCACTTACTGATTGAATGTTGAATGTTCTCTTTTTCCTGCTTCACTGTATTCATCTTTAGTATCTTTTGCCTTTTTTTTTAGCTTTTCATAATACTTCCTCTCATTATTTATCAGCCTTTACCAGATCTTGCTACTTGGTTCTGTTACTGACTGTAGCTTTTAGTAGCCTTCTGTTGCAGCTTCTCATTTACTTTTTAAAAATCTTAACTTTGTAAGTAGAGCTTCACTTAAACTTAATTGTGTTGTACATTCATAAATTTTAAAAAATTGATCTTTATTATCTGTTACTGGTTTCCCTTTTTAATAATCATTTTTGCTAGAATGTAAAGTTTTATTGGTCCAATGTTAATTGTTACCTTCATAGAAGCATGCCATAAAGTAGTAATTGCCAACTCTGATTTAACAATATCCCAAGATTTCTTTAAAATCTCAGCAAATACTTGGGGCACCTGGGTGGCTCATTCGTTAACCGTCTGCCTTCGGCTCAGGTCGTGATCCTGGGGTCCTGGGATCGAGCCCCACGTCGGGCTCCCTGCTCAGCGGGAAGCCTGCTTCTCCCTCTGCCTCTGCCCCTGCTTGTGTTCCCTCTCTCGCTGTCTCTCTCCCTCAAATAAATAAATAAAATATTAAAAAAAAAAAAACTCAGCAAGTACCAAAAATTATCTCAAAATTAATTCGTTGTTTCTTGCTAACAGTAAAGTTATTTTAACTGTAAGTTTTTATTTTTGAAAGAGCCATAGAAATACCTTAAGAATATGAAAAAGAGTAAATTACGTACTGATTCTGTATTAGACAAGAGAAAGGAAGATTTCTTAGAATATTTATAATGTGAATAAATTATTTAATTTACTTAGTTGAGATTAATGCAACATTTTAAAGAAAATACTCATTTTCAGATTAGCAACTATTTTCCATATTAAAATTAGTGGCTAATTGTAAGTATGAATAATTATAGATATATCAAGGAGACCTGTAAAAACAGATTTTTTTATGTTCTCCTTAATATCAGCTGTTACTTCTGAGCCCAAATTTTTAACCTTTAGTTTATTTGTATTAAGATCATAACTATTAAGCTTTAAAAGCTGGAAAGTATGTAGAAATATTCTTATTGAGTAATTTAATTACCCTTGGGTTAATAAAAGATTACATAGTAATAATTGAAAATTTGCTTTGAATTTCTAGAAAGTACTAAGATCTATAGATCAGAACTTATATAGTGTTAACTATATTAACCGTAGCCTCTCATCATATTTTGCATCTGCAGCTTTTATTGAGACTTTTGATGAAACTAAGAATCAGGAACTGGAAAGGAAGGCACAGATAGAAGCCAGCATTGTTGCACTTTTGGAGCATGGTAGTCGAGTAAGTGCCATGTACCTGTCTTAGCGTCCTCATTATTTTTACTGTGATTACCTTTCCAAATACAGCTCAAAGAAATGCAGTGGTTCACTATTGCATCTGTTCATTTAATCTGTTTCCTTTAAATCCCCTTGCTTATTGTTTTATTTCTTTAAGCTATTAATTTTTGTATTTCTAGCAAAATTCATCTATGGATGATAGGGGAAAAGGATGAGATATGTATAATGTCAATTTTTAGCGTAGGTAAGGGGCCAATTCAGAGTAATTATTATGATTTTCTTCCATTGTTGACGTATCTGAACTTGGAGAAGTAACGTTTGCACAGAAACTTCAAAGTCTAGATGTTCTAATGGAAAATGTTGATACATTTTTACACAATCATTTGTATTATGAATAGAAGGGATTCTTTTCTTGTAAGAACCTACAAGAGTATAGGTTATCAAGGAATATCTTGATTCATAAAAAAATGTTTGTTGAGCAGCTACTAATGAGTGGTGGAATAGAAGGAAAAATGTGCAGTCTCTTTTAAATATTCTGTGTGTCTTAAGACTCCAAGCAGTTCTTAAAATAGTGTATTTGAATTTCTTCTACAGTGAGATAAAATTCAGAATTGTTTCTTTTACATTAGCTTTAATTTAGTCTCCTTATTGCAAAAACCTGACTTTTAATCTCACTATATTTTTCTAAACATACATGATAAATAATGTATTTCAAAAAAGAATACCGATACAGAACATCTAGTTGTTTAGCAGTGTTTTCCAAGAGTTTTCTTGGAGAATCAAATCAGTTGAATTTTTTCCATTTTTATTTCTCTACAAATACAGAATATAAATCGTATGAAACAGATCTCTTCTATCACCAATCAAGAGCTGAAGATGATGCAGGATGATCTCAATTTTAAATCTACGGAAATGCAGAAATCACAAAGTACAGCTAGGAATTTGACTTCAGGTGAGAAAACATAGATTTTAATATCCTGTTTTTTCCTGTAACAAATTGAAACTTTAAAAATTTAATGGTATTTTAGTTGATATTTTTGAAAGGCTGAGAATATAATTTATGATTGCTTATTGCTCTAGTCTTTTATAGCCTCAGAATTTTGTGTGACTTTTCACATCAACTTAATAGTATTTCATTGGGACATTCTGATTCGTTTTTAACATTTACTGAATGCTTGCTCTATGCTTGTGCTATAACGTAGGTACACAGAGATTAAAAAAAAAAAAATCCAGTCTCTTTCCTCAAGGAACTTTCAGCCTGGTGGGATAATGACAAAAATCAACTAAAATATAATGAAACAGTACTATGATAGAAGGATAAGGAGTAACAGAATTACATTGGGTTCCTATCCACCCCAGTCTTGGGTAGTTAGGAGAGGAATCCTCGAGGAAGTAATATTTTAATTATAATTAGTTTCAGCCATTATAACTGACATGATACCAGAGCAACACTCTACAGTAGAAATGTAATGCCAGCCACATATATAATTTCCAATTTCCTAGTAGGTAGGTTATAAAAGTAAACAGACAGGTGAATTTTAATAATATACTTTTGTTTAATTAGTTTATCCAAAAGATTATTGTTTAAACATGTAATCAGTACAAAAATGATCAGTGAGATTTTGCAGTTACAGTCCATCTCAACTTGAGACTAGACAGTCAACTGTTCAAAAGCCGAATGTAGCTAATAACTGTCATTTGGACAGTGCAGATAGAGATTAAAAACAAATACACAAAATAGAGCTTAAAGAGTTTAGGATAGTGTGTCAACTACACTCAAAAAAAAGAATTTAGGATAAAGTCAAAATTTGTGTAGAATCTTTGGTTCTTGAACTGATGGTTTCTAACTATGGGTGTTTTTTATGCTGGTGTGTGGTGACTTTGAATTAGCCATGGTTTTTTTTTTCCTACCTGGAATTACACTGGCAGTTAGTGAAATTATGAGGAATAAAGAATTAATATTTGCTAACTTAAAAATGTTGAGATTCTTTAATTGGAATAATGGACCCACAATATTTATTTATCTGGAATCCCAAAATCTAAAAAGCTCCTGGCAGCAAAACCTGACCTGACCTGAACTGACATGAGGCTATTTATAGTCTTTAATTATCCTACCTAATGTGACTGTTCATAATTTTTGCTGCAGAAATAGTTATGTACTTGATGACAGGATGCTGCCCTAACCCCTGCTGTGGGAGTTATATTATAATATATGTGCTATGTTACTTTTCTAAAATCTGAAGAATTCTGCATTCTAAAATGGAGTTACCTGGGAGTTTTATATAAGGATTATAGACCTATAAAAGTATGCTGAATGTTATCAATATACAGTTGAATTTAGGTTGATGATATAGGTGGATAGTAGTTATTTTATACATTAAAGTATATTTTATCTGCCCAGATTTATTTAGAGTTTGTTTGCTGTAGTTTTATTTGTATATCTGAATTATATGCGAAGAAACTAGAGAAGGTATGTTCTGAATTTGATTTATTGGTTTGACTATCAGAATTTTTTTAATTGTAATAAAAAACACATAACATAAAATATATCATCTTAACCATTAACCATAAGTACAGTGTTGAGCAACAGATGTCTAGAACTTTTTCATCTTGCAAAACTGAAACTTCTACCCATTGAACAACTGTCCATTTCCCTCTCATCCCCGTCCTCTGCTAACCACATTCTACTTTGTTTCTATGAGTTTGACTACTCTGAGTACCTCTTATAAGTGAAGTCATGCAATATTTGTCTTTTTGTGAATGGATATTTTACTTACCATAATGTCCTCGAGGTTCATCAGTGTTATAACATGTGACAGGATTTCCTTTTTTTAAAGGCTGAATAATATTCTATAGAATGTATGTATTACACTTTTTATTCATTCATTGATGACATTTAGGTTGTTTTTACCTCTCGGTTATTGTGATTCATGCTGTAATGAACATGGGTGTGCAAATATCTCTTTGAGATCTTTTCAGATATGAGTATTTTTACATCTTTATTTTCTTCTTTCTATAAGCCAAAGAATTTTATCTTTAATTATTCCATCTAGGAAATCTCTGTTTTGTGTTTTAGATGGTAGTTTTAAGGTTTTCATTTATCTAAAGTCAATTTCAATTTAAAGTTTTTGCCTCCTTTAAGCTGTCTTTGTATAATGACTGTTAAGAAACACATTTTTTAAAAAGTAAATATCAATACCAGGAAATGAATTCAATTATAAGGACTTTGATCCTTTCATACTTTTATACTTTGTGTTTACATTTGCTTTTAAAAACTAGTCATTATATTTTCTCCAGTGATGTAGGGTTGAAAAGAATGAGAACTGGCTTTAATTTTATTCGAGTTTATTACTATGATAAGGGTTTTACTGAAAATTTTCTTTATTAAGGTTTGAATTTTCTGGCCCTTACGATTAATTTCATTCACTCAGTTATTTTTAAGTGTTAATTTAAACCAAGCATATAAATTATTTTCCCTCTCTTTCCTTAACACCATTCCCCATCAACATTTTCTTGTATCTAGAAGTCACCATAAGAAGTCTATACTATTCGGGGCGCCTGGGTGGCTCAGTCGGTTAAGCGTCTGCCTTCTGCTCAGGTTATAACTGCCTTCGGCTCAGGTCATGATCCCAGAGTCCTGGGATCGAGCCCTGCATCCGGCTCCCTGCTCAGAGGGCAGCCTGCTTCTCCCTCTCCCACTCCCACTCCTCCTGCTTGTGTTCCCTCTCTCGCTGTCTCTCTCTCTGTCAAATAAATAAATAAAATCTTAAAAAAAAAAAAGAAAAAGTCTATACTATCCTTGTTCACCTTTCAGAGATAATGAATTTTACATTCCCACTTGTGAATTGCCTCCCTTTGGCTCTTGCATTTATAATTGGAAATTATATAGAACTTATATAGACTTTATATAATTCTATATAATTAAAAACAATTCTATATAATTAAAAATTAAATTAAAAATTAAAATCAGGAAAATCAGGGTTGTGTAGGGTTGATTTTCTTCGTGTACTCTGTTTCTTAATGAGCCAATATTATTCCCAAAGGGACAAAATTATTTCTTGGAGGGAGAGTAAAAAAATCTTGAATATAATGGTTTGTGGCCCCCCAAAAGGGTCACTGTACAAGTTTCATGGGAGGGTGGTGATTAGCAAAAAAATAGTCTACAGAAGACTCCTTGGGGGGACAATAATGGGGAAAAAAGAGATTGCAAAACACTGGTGTAATGCATGAGTAAAGAGGCAAGGAATCTGTCAGCAATAGTTTTTATTTATATTTTTGGAAAGGAAACTCCAGGGAATAAACAAATGCACTGATGGCAGAATATTTCAGAAACATTTCCCCATGTCAAAGTGGTTCCTTCTGAGATTTTGCTACTATGTACACACTGCTTAGTAAACTTTGCAACTTCATAGCATATCAGAAGGAACTAGTCTGCATCCTCTTCCTGTCTCTTCCCTTGGAGAAGTTTTTAGCTTTTCAAGGGGACCTGCTGTTAAAGGAAGATAAACTTTACCCTATACCAACCAACCATTTTCTCCCTTTCTCTAGGAAAAGCAGTTTGTATAGCTCCTAAATGTATGTCCCTAATAGATCTTCAAATTAAACTTCAGTTAGAGTTCAATAACATTTCACTGAACAGTCAAAATATACAAGCTACATACATTTTCTTTTTGGAGCATTGAAACACCATAAGCCTCAGTGACTTTGATTTAGCACTTTGATTTTCATTTTAATTGTTTTCAACCCTAGTTGAGATATGAATCCAACAAAACACACTCAAAACATTTAAGTCCATATATCCATATGTTTTTTTATAACATATATGTCAGTATGTTTGGATTTTAAGACTCTTCAAGGGACAAAAGGAAATGCTCAAGTTTAATTATACCAATTTCAATTTGGTTGGGAAAAACTTCCTTTCTTAAATCACTGTCTTTTGAAGGCTTAAAAAAACTATTTGATAGTTTATGCTCTATGATAATTGTTATACAGAGAGAGTCATTCAATTTTGAACATGATATTTTTACTGTAATGTTACCTTCCACCTATATTTTAATCCATAATCTCTCTGGTTTCATAGGTAGAAGAAGAAGGTTTAATAGCAGCTTTGTATTTGATTTTCCCATTAGAGAATCTGTATAGATAATAAAACTCAATTCCAAGTAAATTTTGCTAAATTTTATATGAAGAAACCAACTTAATGCCTTCCCCACATAGAGGGAGACATCATGGTAAGAGGGCAACAAAGTGCCAAAATCCATGCATAAACTCTATTCAGATCCTAATCTGACTAGTGAACTATGTAAGCATTTGGGTAAACTTTAGGGGCCCTAGAAAAAAGCAGCAGTTAGAAGTTGAAAGAACTGAGTACAGAGATTTTACATACTGCCTACTCCAAAGGAGAAAAGTTTAGGGTTTTAGTTCAGCAAAGTTTATTGCTCATTATAAGTCAACACTTTTCAAAGGAGCACAATATAATCCAGAATCTCTACAACATGTCATTTAAAGTGTCAATTATACTATAAAAATTTATAGGAAAATTGAATCAAGGGGAAAAACAGTTAATAAACATTAAGCCTAAGATAATCCAGATGTTGAAATTAACAGAAGACTTTAAGCGTTTAGAAACATATTTAAGGATTTAAAGGAAAATAAAATCATAACAGATGAGCAGATGGAGAATCCCACAGAAAAATAAAAATTACAAAAGAGAACCAAGTGAAGAGTCAGTGAACTTGAGGATCAATAAAAATAATATAATCTGGAGAAGAAATAAAAATGAGTAGAACCTAAATGATCTGTGGGACAGTTTCAGGCAGTCTGACATACATATAATTGGAGTCCCAGAAGGAGTGGAGGCACAGAGAATAGGGGAGAAAAGATAGTTGAAGAAACAATAATGGCTGAAAATTTCCCAAATTTGATGAAAAACCAAGTTCTACAGATATAAGAAGCTCATTGAACCCCAAACATGATTGATACTAAAAATCCCTTACCTAAGCCCATCATAGTTAAACTGCAAAAATGCAACATAAAGAAAAAATAATGAAAAATGCCAGAGAAAAATAATACATATGTACAGGGAATAATACATCCCACTATAAGATTAAACTTTGTTATTTTATTATAAAAATCTTTCACCCCTAAATCTCTAACTAATAAAAGAAAGATGTTCACATTTGGCTTTTAATACTCTGAAATATCACCGTATTTTTATGAGGCTATTCATATCCCTACTTTAAAAGAGAGGTAAAGTGAAAGCGAAGTGTTCAAGGATGAAAATGTATCACTACATGCCTCTGTATACAAACAAGTAACTGTTTGGGATATTAGGATTATTGTCATACCTAGCCCTGGGAACATAGGAGAGGGGAAACTAGCTTAGGCAGGTTTGAATTCAGATACCTTCATCTGGATGTGCATGATATATATATGTATTTCAGCTCGATTTTAGTATCCATTTTTTTGTTTGCTCTAATCACATTTTACTTGGATAGCTATAAGAAAAGCAAAACAAAGAATGATGCCTGGGGAAGTCTGAATAGCAAAATTGAGCAAGTGTTACTGTTCCTTTTCTCATAGCTCACTATTCCTCATTGAGGCATCTTTCTGAATCATTAACATTTGCTGTTTTAAAAATGAACCTTTCAGGGTGCCTGGGTGGCTCAGATGGTTGGGCATCTGCCTTCAGCTCAGGTCATGGTCCCAGGGTCCTGGGATCGAATCCCACATCAGGCTCCCTGCTAGGCGGGGAGCCTGCTTCTCCCTCTGCCTCTGCCTCTCTCTCTCTCTCTCTGACTCTCATGAATAAATAAATAAAACATTAAAAAAAATGAACCTTTCATAAACATGATAATATCACTCAGCAAAAAAAAGAAAAAAAATAATATCACTCAGCACCAAAGCCTGACTGGCTGTGTGACCTTGGGCAAATGACCTTTCTGATGGGGCTCCTGGGTGGCTCAGTCAGTTAAGTGTCTGCCTTCAGCTCAGGTTATGATCCCAGGGTCCTGGGATGAACCTCATGTCAGGCTCTCTGCTCAGTGGGGAGCCTGCTTCTCCTTCTCCCTCTGCCTGCCTCTCTCCCTCTCTCTCTGTCAAATAAATAAATAAAATCTTAAAAAAAAAATTACCTTTCTAAATTTCAGTTTCATCATATAACATTTACCTCCTAAGGCTGTTAAGAAAAGTAGAAGAGATAACGTAAAGCCAGGCACATTTCAGGTACTCAATAATATTGGTTCCCTCCATTACTTTTCTTTCACTTTAAAAAAGAACTTTTTTGGGACACCTGGGTGGCTCCATTGGTTAAGCATCTGCCTTAGGCTTGGGTTGTGATCCCAGGTCCTGGGATTGAGCCCTGCGTTGGGCTCTCTGCTCAGCAGGGAGTCTACTTCTCCCTCTCCCTCTGTGCTCTCGTTCTTTCTCTCTCAAGTAAATAAAAATCTTTTTTAAAAATTTAAAAGTAAATTAAAAAATAAAGTCAGAACCACAATGTTAAGTCTCTGAAATAGAGAAGGTAGATATTGTATAATTCTATCAGAACAGAATATTTTTTAAGTATTGTTTTCTTATTGTTATTTGTATTCATTATAGAGGATTTGGGAGATACAGAAAAGGATAAATAAGAAAATATAAAATACAGTCTCACTATCAAGAGTTTATGATTATTAAATTTTGGTATTTATCTTTACAGTCTTTTTTCTTTTCTTTTTATTAAGCTTTTTATTTTAATTCCAGTATAGTTAACATACAGTGTTATATTAGTTTCAGGTGTGCAATATAGTGATTCAGCAATTCTATACATTACTCAGTGTTCATCACAGTAAGTAAACTCTTTAATCTCCATCATCTATTTAGCCCATCCCCCTACCCACCTCCCCTCTGGTAACCATCAGTTTGTTCTCTATAGTTAAGAGTCTGTTTCTTGGTTTGTCTCTTCTTTTTTCCCCTTTGTTCATTTGTTTCCTTTCTTAAATTTCACATATGAGTGAAATCATACTGTATTTGTCTTTCTCTGACTGATTTCGCTTAGCAGTATGCTCTCTAGCTGCATATGTGTTGTTGCAAATGGCAAGATTTCATTCTTTTTTATAGCTGGAGAGTATTCCATTGTGTGTGTGTGTGTATATATATACACACTTCCCTATATATACACACACACACACACACACACACACACACACTTCTTCTTTATCCATTCATCTACCTATGGACACTTGGGCTGATTACATAATTTGGCTATTGTAAATAATGCTGCAGTAAACATAGGGATGCATGTATCTCTTTGAATTAGTGTTTTTATATTTTGGGGGGTGAATACCCAGTAGTGTGATTACTGGATTATAGGGTAGTTCTATTTTCAACTTTTTGAGGATGCTTCATGCTGTTTTCTACAGTGGCTGCACCAGTTTGCATTCCCACCCATAGTGTACAAGGATTCCTTTTTCTCTACATCCTCACCAACACTTGTTTCTTATGTTTTTTTATTTTAGCCATCCTAACAGGTGTGAGTAGTAGTAGTTGTAGTTTTTGCATTTCTCTGATGATGAGTGATGTTGAGTATCTTTTCATGTGTCTGTTGACCACCTGTATGTCTTCTTTGGAGAAATGTCTGTTCATGTCTTCTGCCCATTTTTAATTGGATTATTTGAGGGTTTTTGGTGTTGAGTTGTATCAGTTCTTTATTTATTTTGGATACTAACCCTTTAGCAGATATGTCATTTGCCAATATATTCTCCAGTCTTTTTTTTTATATTTCATCTTGGAAAAAAAAGAAAAAGCCTCTTCCAGGTATTCTCCGCCCAGCTATCATCCCTCCCTTTCAGAGGTTTCACATCCAAATTTTTAAAAAGCCTTCCTCTCCCTCTTGGTCCCATTTTCTTTTCTATGAAATCTTTTCTCAGGAAATACATCAAGGTTTTCCTGGACAGTAAGTCTAACTTATATTTTGCAGTCTTTTTGTTTGTTTGTTTTAAATCTCTAAGTAGTATTCTGCATTACAAACCACTCTTTTATTCTTGAAATGTCTTTTCACTATTGTTTCTGATTTTTCTTTTATTTCTTTGGTCATTTCTTATTTTCCTTTATGGGATCCTTCATGTAAGTTTATTCTTTAAAAATTTGTTATTCTTACAGGTTCTGTCATGAATCCTTTTCTCTTGATGATTTCACCCATTCCCATAGCTTTAGGTGCTGTCTCTATGTTGATGATTTCAAAATCTCTGTCTTCAAATTTCTCTCAGGGCTTCAGACCCATATATCTATATATGGGCATGTGGGCATGTTTACTATTTGGGTGTTTCTGAGGTAACTCGAACAGCATATCCTGAGTTGGCATGAACCCTTCATCTCATTCCCTCCTACAAACAAAAGTTGATACCTCCCTCTGCCTTTCCTACTATCTACTCCTTTACTCAAGTTGGAAATGGGACTCTCCATTGACTCCTCTTGCTCAACCACTGTATCCAGTCAATTTCTCTAATATCTCTTGAGTCCCTCTACATCTCTCCTTCGTTTTTTCCTCATTTATTTCCATGTGAGATAGCTTTAGATTTCATATATATAGTTGTCTTCCATTGGAATATAGGTTCTATAAGGATAGGGATTCTCATATGCTTTGTTCATTGCTGTATCCCCTATGCCTAGAAGTTTGCCTGGCACACAGAAAGCACTTAATATTGCTTAGTGGAAAAAAAAAAAAAAATTCCCTACACTAGTCTAAGATTTCTTATGTAGATCACTGAACCAACATTTAACTGGTCTTTGTACCAATTAATGCTTTTCCAATTAATTGCCCGCATTGAAACCGGAATGAACTTTCTAAAATTTAATTATGCCACATTCCAATTTAAAATCCATCGATTACTTTTCATAGCCCTTAGGATAAAGTTCCAACTCCCTCTATTTTCATTTAAAAAGCCCTTCATGAACTGAAATTCTTCCCACTTTGAACTTTGGGTTCTAGTCATACTGAACTTCTGTTATTTGTGCATATGTACCATGCTTTCTTACCTCTAGACTTTGCACATGTTGATTGTGTTCTCTGGGACACATTTACTTTCTCCTTGGTTTGGTTGATTCCTAATCCTTAAGGCCTGACTCAGTTAAAAGGCATGTCTTTAGAGAACGCTCTTGATCAGTACCTGTATTACTATTTTCATAGTAGTTATCCATTTATTATAAATGCATATTTAATTTACTGGTTCTACTTCTAGAATATAGCTCCTTGAGCAAAAACAATGTTTCTGTTGATTTCCATTATATTCTTAGCACCTAACACATAGTAGATGCTTCATACTTTAAAAACAAAGTATGAGACCCACACACTCCCTCCTTCACGTACACATCTATACTGTCAGTCCTCATTATTCATGGATTCTGTATTTGTGAATTTGCCTACTCACCATAATTAATTTGTAGCTCCGAAATCAGTACTTTTAGCACTTTCACAGTCATTTGTGGACATGTGCAGAGTCAAAAATGTGAATTGCCTGACATGCATTCCCAGAAGAGGTCAAATAAAGCAACACTGTCTTCTTGTTTTAGTCCTCACACTATTAGCAAGTATCCTTTATGTGACATATTTAGTGCCATTTTTTCCCCATATTTTTGTACTTTTTGCTTGTGATTTTGCTATATAAAATGGCTCCCAAGCATGCTGCTGGGAGTGTTGGCTTGTGTTCCTAAGCCCAAGAAGGCTGCATTGTGCCTTACAGATTAGCTTCATTATGTTAGATTAGCTTCATTCAGGCATAAGGTTGGCCTTGAGTTCAGTGTTAATGAATGAAAAATACATATTAAATAAGGTGTGTTTAAACAGAAACACACATAAAACAAGGTTATGTGTTAGTTGGTTGATGAAAATACTATGACCAGAGGCTCTCAGGAACCTAACCCTATATCCCCTCTAGGAGCAATAGTTCAGTATTTGTTAACTCAATATTTACAGTGACTTTATAGAATAAAACTACCGTAAGTAATGAGAATTGACTGTAGTTGTAAAATTTTGTTCAAATGTGTATATACATATATATATAAGTATATATATATAAAACATTTCATAATTTGCTTTCATGCCCCTATTAAAAATAATGGGCCTTTATCTCATAATATATGTTATTAAGTAAGGAAAAAAACACCTATGTGCATTCTTAAATGTTTGTATGAGCATGGAGATAAATATGGTTGATATACATCAGGTTATGTTGGTTACCTGGAGGATGAATATTTTTTTTTCTTAATTTACCTTTGTATTGTCTCACTGGTTGCACAACGTGAAACATGTTTCTTTTGCAGATATTCTTGTAAAACATGATTTTTAATGGTTGCATTGCATTTCTCTTTGTGAAAGGAATAAAGTTTTGACTAATTATGGTCTTGAATTTTCTTGTGTTTCAGATAGTCAACGTCTACAGTTGGATCTACAGAAAATGGAACTTCTGGAAAGTAAGATGACTGAGGAACAACATTCTCTGAAAAGCAAAATTAAGCAAATGACAGCTGACCTAGAGACATATAATGATTTGCCGGCTTTAAAATCATCAGGTGAAGAAAAGAAAAAGGTAAATGGTAACAGTCTTACAGAATTATTCAAATTGTTTTTTCTTGATCAAATTTAATATATATGTAGTTCATAGAATTTATTATTTGCAGTTGATTGTTTGATATATAAGCTAAGATGTTTATGTATATAGGAGGAATTTAGAGAGATGTAAGTTTTAAACAAAAGGCAAAGCAAGAAAAAGCAAGAGCATTTCAACAAATATGAACTTTGTTAAATGCCGGTTTGATTATGAAATTTCCCTCCTTAAGATTTACTCATCAGTGGTTTTTCATTGCTATTTACATTAATTTAAAGTAAATTTCGTTGGATAGGAACACATATATAGCAGCCTTAGTAGAGCTATTAATACAGTTAATACTAATTTAGCTTATTATATCTCAAAAGATATTTTTACAAACAGGTTTTAGAGTAATTATAATCTTGGTAGAATTTTACCAGAATATCATTGAAATTATTTAAGTTAAAAATGATTTATATTGGCTTACTAGATATTTGCTAAAGTCTGTTACTTATTTCTATTTGGATCTATCTAGAAGTTACATCAGGAGAGAACAGTATTAACAACCCGCAGAAATGCCTTTAAGAAAATAACAGAGAAGCTAAACGTAGAATTTGAGACACTAAAAACACAATTGCAAGAAAATGAGACACATTCTCAGGTAAAAGGAAAAAAAAGACTCTGAAATTTATTTCTGTTTTTAAACTATCTGTCCCGTGTTTTTAATCTATATTTTCACCCTGAAACAATTTTTTTTAACTTGCTGTATTTATCCTTCCAGACTTTGTGCTTTGAAGATAGCCAGACTGTACAATCTCCACTCAGAATGAATTTACTTTTGCTCTCCTTCTATAAACCTATATTGAAGGACTACTCTGTGATAGGCCCTGTTCTGGGCACAGCCTATCGGCTGATAATAGCTTTTAAAAATTTCAAAATTAGGGCGCCTGGGTGGCTCAGTTGGTTAAGCGACTGCCTTCGGCTCAGGTCATGATCCTGGAGTCCCGGGATCGAGGCCCGCATAGGGCTCCCTGCTCAGCGAGGAGCCTGCTTCTCCCTCTGACCCTCTCCCCTCTCATGTCCTCTCTCTCATTCTGTCTCAAATAAATAAATAAAATCTTTAAAAATAAAAAAAAATTAAAATTTCAAAATTAAAACTTTTTTTTTTTTTTTTTAAGATTTATTTGACAGAGACAACCGCGAGAGAAGGAACACAAGCACGGGGAGTGGGAGAGGGAAAAGCAGGCTTCCCACTGAGCAGGGAATTAAATTAAATTAAAACATTTTTTAATGGAGAAACTTTGCTAAGTCACAAAAACCACAAATAGAGAAAATAAACCTTAATGACTAATATCACAGAAGAATTAATTCTTGTCATTTTTGTGTGGGTCCTTCTAGTCTATATGTATATATGTACACACATTTTTTATATATATGTATACATTTATTTCTATATATTTATAGAAATGGTATCATATTGTACATATTTGGAAACTTGTTTTTCATTATTAACTATACCTAATAAGTAGTTTGCCTTGTCATAGCTTTTAAAAATATGATTTTTTTAAGATTTAATTTATTTATTTGACAGAGAGAGACACAGTGAGAGAGGGAACAAAAGCAGGAGGAGTGGGAGAGGGAGAAGCAGGCTTCCCGCAGAGCAGGGAGCCCGATGCGGGCCTCGATCCCAGGACCCTGGGATCATGCCCTGAGCCGAAGGCAGATGCTTTAACGACTGAGCCACCCAGGCACCCCTAAAAATATGATTCTATATAATATTTGACTTAATGGATATAGTATAAATTACTGAACCAGTTTCATATTATTGGACATTTAGGTTATTTTTAGTTTTAAAACTGTTTAATGCTGTAAAAAGCAGTCTTGTCCTTGAACTTCTTTTTTTTTTTTTTTTTTAAGATTTTATTTATTTATTTGACAGAGAAAGAGCACAAATAGGCAGAGTGCAGGCAGAGGGAGAGGGAGAGGCAGGCTCTCTGCTGAGCAGGGAGCCAGATGTGGGGCTTGATCCCAGGACCCCAGGATCATGACCTGAGCCGAAGGCAGCCACTTAACCAACTGAGTCACCCAGGCGCCCCCTGTCCTTGAACTTCTTGATGTACATTTCTGATTATTTACACAGGATTCACAGACAAACCCCCCTTTCACATCATTTATCCTACTGATAGAATTACCTGAACAATGTCGGAGGTCTTAGAGATCGAGTGTCCTGTCTGAGAAGGTAGAGATGATATCTGTTTCATTCACTTTCTCCCCACACTGTGCCCGTGGTTGCCACATAATAGGTGTTCAGTAAGTATTTGCTGGAGGATTAAATGAAGCATGTGTAGCATGTACAAAATCAGTAGATAAAGATTGATCATCTCATCTAATTAGTATATATTAGCAATTTGCAACTATGATTTATTAATGCTAAATGCGTTCTTCCTTTTCTTTAAATGGTAACATGATCATGATAGACAATCATTGTTAACATTTTGGTATAATATCCTTGTAAACTTTTTTCCTTTGCAGTTATACACCCATATTGCTTATATTATTTTTAGAAAAAATGAAATTCTATGCATATAGTCTTTAAACATTCATTTTCTCACAAATATTTTCAAGCTCCTTTTTTGATATTTTTATGAGTATTTCATTGTATGGATTTACCATTTTAAAAACAAAGACATACCTTATATTCATCTTGAAAGGGGTAATGTCTCATCAGAGTTTGCCACAACTACTAAAAGCTTAGAAGTCACTACTTTACATATTCAGATTTATTAGTTATTCTGTCTCTACTTCATAATAAACAGGTCTAGATATAGATTTGTAAGTGGCAAAATTATCCTAGGCTGTTTAGATTGGGGATGGATACTGGAGAAGAAATCTAAGAAGTTTATGAGGCCATTGTCTTAAATGATTCTTAGGAAAAAATACTGATACTGCTTATGGAATATCAGCTCTCCTTTTTCACTGAATAGATTAAGGAGGAAAACACTTGACAAACACAATTTCTTAGAGCCAGTCAATGGCTACTTGTTTATTCCCACATCAAGTGCTAATCATATACTTAACCCCTTATACTGATAACAAGAATTCATAACAACTCACAATTTACCATCCTTCTCTATATTATTTGTTGCTTTTTGGAAATCCCCATTGATCAAATAAAATCTGGTCTCCTTTTGCAACTATTTTCTCGAAAACCGCTTTTTGACATAGATAAATTTCATAACAGACTTTTTGATGAATGGCTATTATTTATTTGATATCATTTAAATATCTTTATATTGGAACAAACTATAAAACTCCTAGAAGAAAACATTAGGGCTAAAGCTCCTTGACATTAGTCTTGGCAACGGTTTTTTGGTTATGACATCAAAAGCACAAACAACAAAGGCAAAAATAAATAAGTATGCCCACATCAAACTAGAGGGCTTCTGCACAGCAAAAGAAACAATCAACAAAATGAAAACAACCTATGGAATGGGAGAAAATATTTTCAAATCATAATATCTGATAAGGGGTTAATATCCAAAATATATAAAGAATATATACAATAGACTGTTTAAGGAAGTTGTAGGGAAAAAACAGATTCATGCCTCAAGATATTCTCAGAGGTTTAAAGGCAAGTCACTAATACAGATGTATAATATATAAGGAAGTTGACCATCTGACAGAGTGTTGCTTTTATAGCATTATTCATTTAGCACTTAAGAGGTCTGCATTCTAAGAAGGCCACCTCTTTGTATGAAACAAAGGGGAAAAGTTTGGTACTTGACTTTTGCAAAAGGTTATTAGAGATTTATTGCCAAAAAGTGCTGACTGCTTCCTTAAGTCCATCTTAACTTTGAGTTCCTATCTGGGGAGCCAGATCTGATTTAATAGTGTTAACTCACAGTACATACAGTTTACATAATTAATTAGGATTTATCCTAATACCTAGATTTATCTCTTTAGAGGAAACAGTGGGATGGATACTACATTAACACTGAACATATACCCTGAAAATAATTTTAACATGAGAGTAGAAATATTAATGCTGCTTTAGTTATCAGATTCTTAAAAATGATCATTACCTCCTAGAAATGTCTACACAGAATGTTATTGTAATGTTTCATTTCTCAGACAGTCCTTTGCCTAGGAAAAATACTATGTGCATCTTAAAAAAGAAAGACTATAACCCAGAGTTAAAAGGTTAATTAAATCAGAAAAACAATTTAATTCTATAACAGTAAAATTGTCTTCTGAGGAAGCAACCATCAATATAATATCCACATTAGCTTCCTGTTGATGCAGAAATTATTGTAACAGTGCCAGCTTTTTACCAACCCTCTTATAATCTTCACACTGCAGGTCTGCTCTTATCACAGCTTGTGGAATTAGACAGGAAATTTAGCCCTGGAAATAAGGAAGTTACTCCTATATAGTTGAACCTTTGACAGTGTTAGAATATATATCACATTTGTAGCATTAGACTTCCAGATTTCAAGGAGAGATTCCCATCATGTCCCATTCTTTTCTTTCAAGTTCTTTTTGGAAAGGGGAAAGTCATAAATTGTCTTTCAGTTGGCATGTTCATTGGCATAATAAATATTGTAAATATTTTCCAATTAAACATATAGAGTAAAGCCTGTTGTCAAATTCAACATTGTATTTATTAATGTATTTACTGTTGTTTAATCCTTTCTAATTTTCCTTTTTGTCTGCCATGGCTTTATCTCACCAAAATGCAAGGAGTTGATAAGATTTAAAATTGAGGTTTTTTTTTTTCTTATCCTCTTAAAAGCGTGTATAATTATTTTGAATATGGGTACTGTTTAACATTTTTATTTTGTGTTTTTTAGCTTACAAATTTGGAGAGGAAGTGGCAACACCATGAGCAAAATAATTTTGTGATGAAAGAATGTATCCTTTTAAAAAAGGCAAATGAACTTGACAGTGTTTTGGGTTTTTTTTTTAAGATTTTATTTATTTATTTGACAGAGAGAGACATAGCGAGAGAGGGAACACAAGCAGGGGGAGGAGGAGAGGGAGAAGCAGGCTTCCCGCGGAGCAGGGAGCCCGATGTGGGGCTCGATCCCAGGACCCTGGGATCATGACCTGAGCCGAAGGCAGACGCTTAACGACTGAGCCACCCAGGCGCCCCAATTTTTTTTTTTTTTTTTTAAGATTTATTCCCTTATTTGAGGCGGGGAGTGGGGAGGTAGAGGGAGAGAGACAATCTCAAGCTGACTCCCCGCTGAGCAGGGAGCCTGATGCAGGGCTCGATCTCACAACCCTGAGGTCATAACCTGAGCCCAAACCAAGAGTCAGATGCTCAACTGACTGAGCCACCCAGGCGCCCCAGAGAGATTTTTTTTTCTAAGAATTTCTTTAAAGAAATGAAATGAAATGAAATTTAACACAAACTTATCAAATACCTAATATGTACAAAACACCAAACTAAACTATGTGGGGAATAAATGAGTAAGACTCAGTTTCCAGTCTACAATAATTAGGGTATGTGTGTGTATACCAAAGTAACAATAGAAAGCAGACTGTACAAAGTCATAGTGTGGCATAGTGATTTAAGTGCACAGAATTTTCAGTGTTGACTTTACTACTTGTAGATTAGGGACTTCGGGCAATTTATTTAATTTGTTTAAACCCCAATTTTGTCATCTTAAATATAGTTAATATTTCCTTCTCATAGAGCTATTAAAAGAATTATATAAAACCATGCATATATGTATATTCATAATTGCTGTTGCTTATAATGCTGTACCTTGGATATCTGGGCAGCAGAGGGACGTAAGCCCAGTAGTATCCTGAGAAATTTGACTTTCAAGCTCATCTGTGTTTCAGCCAATTCAACTTCAATTTCTACCGCGGTGGGACTTAAATCCCATCTTCTTGCTAATCTTTTTGTGTGATTATATAGGAGGAAGCAGCTACTGAGGACATGTATTGTAAAATTATAAGAAACATTTCCCCAAAAGTTATTTTCTGTTCCCTTCTTTGACCGTTTAAGGACATCTCTAGCTTGGAGAAGTAGCTCCTGACTCATTGGTAGTTTAGATTCTCCTCCAGGAAACTGCCAAACTTCAGCTCAGGGCAGCGTGGATTCCCGGCTTACTTCCACATCAAATGCATTGGGGCTCTATTCCCAGCAGTCGTGCTACTCAGTATAAAAGCAAAAGACTCTTCAATGTGCTTTAGTCCAGTAGTCTAGTTTATGCAACACAAAGTAGGGGATTTTGAAGTAGAGTGAATTCTAGAGACTTCTGAAATTCAGTGTGGTACTCTAGAAAACATGGTTCTTCTGAACATTCAGTTGTTCGCAGACCAGAATTAGATTGAGATGCATAATATTAACTATAAAAAAGCTCTTAGGGGCACCTGGGTGGCTCAGTCAGGTTAAGCATCTAACTCTTGATTTTGGCCCAGGGTCGTGAGATTCAGCTCCATGTGGAGCCCCGCACTCAGTGCAGAGTCTGCTTATCCCTCTCCCTCTGCTCCTCTCTCTCAAATAAATAAATAAAATCTTTTTTTTTAAAAAAGCTCTTATAGTATGTAGGTGAACTTTTTTGAAACAAGTTTTGCTTAGCCTTTTAGGTTTCAATTGATCTTAATCTGTTAATATATATTTTTTAATATATTCTAATTGTGCTTTTTCTGACCATTTTCAATTTTCAATAAGAAAAATTAAAAAAATGATTTAGTTCCTTCCTAAGCCAAAGTGGATTACTATTTTTGTTGATCACTGTTCCCCCTTAACTCATGTAATTAGTCATAGCAACCAAGAGTCAAGAGAGTGATTACCAGTCAATTATGAAGAATGTAACCAAGCAGATTGCAGAGTACAATAAAAGCATCGTGGACGCTCTACATAGCATGAGCAGAAACTGAGTCTGAACCAACTGCAAGTCTCTATAGTAGTATGCTCTTGCTGCTAAACTTTGTATAAGCTGACTGAAAAAGAATAACTTACCGTTGAAGAGTTTTACCTAAAAATTTTGAGTTCTATAATTTTTGTGACCTCTTTGAAGAGGTTATACTATTTAAATAGTATAATAGTTCAGTAAAAAGTTTGCATACAGAAAAGCATCTTTTTATATTTGTATTTGTGTGGGTGATAAAAATGTGTCAACCAACCAAAAGATGAACTAGAAGTGGCCATTGAGATTCATTTAGTTGGTATAATCCATCTATGGCAGCAAATGAGATCATTTTTTTACATGTCAACTCTAGGAGGGATACATGGAGTGAAATTCTGATTTAGTACTTATGTCAACCTTGTCAAGTTTTGCTTCTAGAAGAAGTAAGAATGGCAGGGAGATGTTTAGCTTTGAACTTTATTTCTCAAATAGGGTATATTTGATGTATTTTAGGGAATATAAAGTTGCAGGTAAGTATATTAACAAATATTCTTTGTATATCAGTTATCCCTAAAGATTCAGAATTGAAAACTTTAACCTTTGCTTTTTAAAAATATTTCCTCATGTGTATATACTAGGAAAAACATGAAGTTTAAAAGAAATGCACTTATGGTAGTCTGTTTTAGACATGGCTGTTGGCTGTTCATTGCCACTCTGGAGTATACATTCAGTCTTTTGGACTGTAAGTAGATTAATTTTGTATTGCCAGAACATTTGAAAAGAAAAACTAGAAGAGGTAGAACTGTATAGTATAAATCTAGGAGATATTATAGTAACTAAAGAGGTATCTTCTCTTGTGGGCAGGAATAAGTCATCTTGGCCAGCATAAAATAATTCGTAAAACTATCCTCCTTTTGCTCTGATTTCATGTTCATCAAGTAACTCCACTTCTCAGTATTCCTGAAACACAAGCATATTGGTTTCTTTAAAAAGTGGGGGGCTTTATTGAGATATAGTTTACATATTATAAATTACCCATACATGTTGCTTTCTTGAAGTATGTATCACCATAAACTCTTCAACTTTAATATGTGTGAGATTATGTAGACGGGTGAGCATTTTGTTTAACTCTGGATTACTAATATGGCTGAAGATCCTGGACAGTGATACATTCATTAAAGTGGCATTCTAAAAATGTGTTCCTCAGATCTTGAGTTCTTCAGGTTATTAATAGGTGTTATGCCACCAAAGGATTCATGGTCGAAGTTTGGAAAACATGGTTTGTAACAAAGGTAAATTGTTTTCTTTTTTCTTGACTCCTAAGAGCCCCTAATATCCTAATATACAATAAGATCAAGAAGAGTATATAGTATTTAAGGGCTTTAGGGGTTTTTTTTCCCCCGAGTGGTGGGATTGTGGTTGTTTTAATCTTCCTTGGACTTTTTGGTCTAAAAATTTTCGTTCAAAATCATCTATCATGTACATATAATATTTAGAAATGCAACAAAAGTTCAAATAAAGTTCTATATGCAGTTAGTACTTCTAACCTGTGGAAAAGAAGTATGGTAGTAAGACAACTCTGCAGTTATTGAACTAGATCTGACCCAATCTTCACCCAGAAAGAAGGTAGGAGGAAGAATGACTTACCTAATAAACATACGTGTTTGCATTATAAGAATGAGAAGCTTGGCAGAAAAAAAAAGAAAATTTCTTTAAAAAAAAAAGGTTTCCAGCCTCTGTTTTAAATTACTCATATATGATATTTGTGGAACATAATTGAGCAGGATTTCTTTAAACTAAAACGTGTTATCTGAGGGAAATTCTCACTAATGTCTCTTCCTTCCTCTCAGAGCTTTTCAACAAATCCAACAAGAATATTTCTTTGCTAGGATAGAGCTGGAGGCTACTATCTGCATGAACCGGCTCTTCCTCAGTCAGTCACATTGCTCAGTGAGTTCCATTCCTGTTAAAACAACACCTTGTAAGTCATATGGAAAGAAGCTGCAGACTGAACAAACATGCTGAGTAATTTTACTAATGAAAATCAACATGGGAAAGTTAGCAAGTCTTTGTTTTTCCCATCCTTATCCTTCATCAATAAATAAACATGAGTTCTTGAATCTCATTTTCACTAACTGGGGAGTCCTTGATTTTGACCACATTCTGATAGAATAATGCCATTCACACTAGAGATAAAAGACCAGTTAGTAGAAGCTCCCATGGTTCTTGCTATCTCCCTGCCAGGAAATTAGAACATTTAGACTTAAAGTGAGAAGAAATCAAGATGGACTACTAGAGCATTATTGTCATCTATTTTAATAGTAACATATCTTTCATTTTCATTTACCTTTCCAGATAAAAGTAGGTTTTGCCTTTAAATTGCAGATTCACAGTTTGAGAACTGATACTGTGAACATCTTTAAAAAGACAGTTTTTAAAATTAAGTTCTGTGTCCAAAATGGGGCTCAAACTCATGACCCTAAGATCAAGATTCACATTTTCCACCAACTGAGCCAGCCAGGTGTGCCTAAAAAGATAATTTTTAATGCAAAGGTAGAAAATTTAGGAAAGACAGGTAACAAAATGAAGAAAATAAATTTATTTGTCATGTCCCCAGTCTCTTTAGATGTTCATCTATATATCTGTAACACATATTTCTTATTTATACACTTATGTATTTTTAATAAAATTAAGATCATATTCTTAAATTTACTTTTGCTGTTTATCATTTTGCACATATTTGTCCATGTCATTATATATTCTTATACAGCATGTTAAAGTGATGCATATTATTCTATTATACAGATATTTTCTAAAAACAAATCCTTCATTGAATGGGGTTTATGGTGTAGGAATTAAGCATAAGTTTTGGATTAGGTAACTGAGTTGGGAAATCACGACTCCCCTACTAACTTGTTATATGACCTTGGGAAGTTTGTCTCTGAATTTTAGTTTCTTCATCTGTAAAATAAAACAATAGGGCTTAATCATAAGATTGGGTCAAAGAGTATGAAGAATTCAAGGCTTTTGACACAAATGGCTTTCAGAAAGGTAACATGATATTAGCAGTGTGCAAGAGTGCTTGTTTCCCTGCCCTCTCACCAACACAAGTGTTATGCAGGTTGACAATGTACCAACTCATTTGTTCTAGTTTTTTTTTTAAATAAACCTAATTGCCTCCGTTATTGTAATTAGAAACTTTACTGTGTTTTAATTAATATGCAGGATATATTTCATACTAAAAATTAAATCTATTAATAAAAATAAATAGAATTTTAAAAATATTCATTATAGCTTTGTAATAACAAAAGTTTAATGCTTGATGCTTATTTTTATTTTTTATTTATTTATTTTTTTAAAGATTTTATTTATTTATTTGAGACAGAGAGAATGAGAGAGAGAGAGCACATGAGAGGGGGGAGGGTCAGAGGCAGAAGCAGGCTCCCTGCCGAGCAGGGAGCCCGATGCGGGACTCGATCCCGGGACTCCAGGATCATGACCTGAGCCAAAGGCAGTCGCTTAACCAACTGAGCCACCCAGGCGCCCTTGATGCTTATTTTTAAAAGATAGTAGATTATACTTTGCTGCCTCAGTATCTTCTCTCATAATATAATATCATAATGAATTATTGCTCTGAAAAGCTGACTGTATAACCTTAAGTGGAATAGGAAGAATCTGTGTAGAAATAATCTGCCTGATAATAACCAGGGACGTTCTGTTTGATCATTTTCTCTGTCTTCCTCCAAGTCAGAGCAATTACACATAAGGACAAGCTGTGTTAGAGAAGGGACGATAATATCCATTAGAGAGTTCAGTGTACAAGAGAGTTTGGAGGAAGCATGAGTCCTTAAGAATTCAATGGTCTGCTACCTAAAAGAGGCTTAGACACACTAGGTAAGTCTCTCACAAGGGAAATATAAAAACTAAAATGAGATTTTCAAAGTTAACTTTGATTTCCAAATCTTTCTGTAAAACAGTATTCTCACCGTGATAACAACATGGTGATACCATGGATGAAAGGCAGACTTGATCAGTTAAAATTGTATTTGGCACAAGGTCAAGAAAGAACTACTTCTAACCAAACTGAAATATTATCTCATTTTCTGTGTTTTTAATTTTCAACAGATAAACTCACCCTATTAGAGGAAGCCCAGACTGACATGAAAGTGAAAATATTTGATACACTCCATAAGTTCAACCTGGATTTTTATCAAAGGAAACTATAGTTCATTTTTAAAAAGCCTCTATCTTAAATTTGCTTCTTGTTAAAGTGAACTTTACTGGAGATGGGGAGGGCTGCCTTAGAGATTGACCAGCCCCACCCCATCCCCCCTGCCAAGGACAAAGCAGGGACCTGTGTCTCAGGATTAGGGGAAATGGTTAAGAAGGAGAGGAAAAGAAAATTGCTTTTCCAGCTTCTCTAACTTCCCATGTAGCCTAGAGAGAAAAGCAAGCATCCCTGGGGAGGAAATAACAAAAGTGTTAAACAGTAGATGGATGGATGAAACCTGCATCCCTGCAGTGTACTGGAGCTCTTGCCTTTATAATGCCCCTTGCTTGTAGTTACCAGAAGGCCAAATGGACGTTTACTACCAATTGGCCCTACCCTCCTGGGGGCCTCTACCTTTGAAGAT
Organism: Mirounga leonina; assembly: GCF_011800145.1. Lineage (NCBI taxonomy): Eukaryota > Metazoa > Chordata > Mammalia > Carnivora > Phocidae > Mirounga > Mirounga leonina. Next base: position 42,346,369 of record NW_023270433.1, on the reverse strand, counting down.
GTTCCTTGGCTCAGTTCCTTTTCCTGCTAGAAATAACAAAGTCAGTAAAGGGGGTCTGGTAAAGCTGTAAAAGTCTGGTTGCCTTGTTTCCTTTTCCAAGGGCACACTTGAGGTATCTGGTTAGACCATAAGAGGTATTCATAAGAGACCTTAAGAGACAGCTAATTGGAAGAAGTGTCAGGTAATAAGAGATAAGTAAGGCTCTTCTTGCAAAACCACCCACAACTACATTATCTCCAAGGTGCCTCTATCTCAGCCGAAAAAGAAAGTCCCCCACAAAATAAACATTCAAAGGTTCTCTTTTCATTAAGCGTGGATTGGATTTCCTTACCAAACACTCTGATTTGTCAGACTTTTGATTCTTAAAATACTTCATGACCCTCCTGTGTACTGCCATCCCCCTCCCTCAACAATAACCTCAACAAGCATGGCACGTATCGATGCCATATTTGCTTAATTATCTTCCCAGTAAGAATTAGGGTATGATCTGATGAAAAGAATTTTTAAAAGAATTTATCGGTTTGATTGTCCATATCAAGTAATGCTTTGACATTGTGTGATCACACCCTCAGAAATTTTAATGTAAACAAAAAGGACATTTCCAAATGATGATGAGAGGAAGCTTAGTACTAAACACCCCAGTAAGGAAAAGTCCTTGGGATTTCAGCTACCACATGGGTTAGACCTTTGCCATGTCTTATAATAATCTGGCTTTATTTCTGTTTCTTTCATTGTGATGAAAGCATCCACGACACATATGATTAGACATTTCTTTAAGCCTTCTTCCTTGAAAGAGCTTTGTAAATCTAATTACTGCAAAGATTTCCCTCACTTACTGGAAAAGATCCATCCCTTCATAATACTCAAGCTAGTCACGTAGTTCCCATGGCTCTTTCCTTCACTACCTTACTCCTCTGCTTGTACATAATTACTGAAATAACGGAAAGGGCATGGGACCTTTGAGTTTGAAGAAGTTCTTCCTATGCAGCTCACCAGCTGCAGACCTTCAGGCAACTCATTCCAGTCTCCCTGAGCCTATTTGCAGGGTTATTATAAGATCCCTATGCAATTAAGGTGTGTGAAATTGCTTTAATGCATAAAGTGCCATGTAAATAAGGTAGTAGTTACTATATTTCTTTAACTTTTCCCCATCCTCACTGCCTGCATACAAACATCTTCATCAGTACCCATTCTTCCTTCTCAGAAGCATACGTGTTCCATCTCAGAAGCGAATGTCTTAGGAGCATAGTTTCTAAGTCATTTTTTTTTTTAAGATTTTATTTATTTATTTGAGAGAGAGAGACTGAGAGAGAGAGCACATGAGAGGGGGGAGGGTTGGGAGGGTCAGAGGGAGAAGCAGACTCCCTGCCGAGCAGGGAGCCCGATGCGGGACTCGATCCAGGGACTCCAGGATCATGACCTGAGCCGAAGGCAGTCGCTTAACCAACTGAGCCACCCAGGCGCCCCTTCTAAGTCATTCTAAAAGAAGGTCCCTCTCTGTTCAAGGCTAACTCCTCCCCTGGTGCTTATTGTATCCACGGCAGATTACTTAATGGATCTTTCTTAATCTTCTACCATCCCCTTTCTCCTGTGGCTTTAGCCATCCTCCATTGATTTTATCCTCAGTACAGAAACACATTCATCTTCTTCCCATTACTTTCACATTCATTGTCTGTAAAAGACTGATCTACTTCACACCCCAGTCTCTTCCAAACACTGCTCTCTCTATTGCACTAGAACTGCTTTGTTAACACAACCAATGATACCTTAATTACCAAAATGAATGGACTCCTTTGGGTTGTATTCTAGTAAAATTTCTGTGTAGGTTTTAAAATTATTAACCACTCCTTCCTTAAAATTTCTCTTCATTTGCATTTTATGACCTCACTTTCACTTAATTCCTCTACCTTTTTGTCCACTGTTCAGTCTTGCCTAGGCATCTCTTCTTTTCTGCTTCTACAAGAGGTTTAGATAATATTAGCTTGCCAAATTAAATAATTTTTTTCCCCTTGGCTACTGGAATCGTCTCAAAGATCCCTATGGTAAGCTAATTTCATACTGTGATAGTGAGTTTGTGGTTGGGATAACTATACAGTGAAAACTGGATCATGACTGCTTATTTTCCATATACTTCGAAAGTGTCACTAGATGTGGGTAATTGTTAATAACAGCTAACATGAATTCAGTTTAAGTTTCATCTAAAGGTATGAAAAGCTACAGTAGCAGAAATATAAACAATAAAAACCCCATTATTAAACATTTCCCGAATGCTAGTTGTGTAATTATCAAGTACCAGGGTTACTTGAGCATCTTGTCTTCATCTGGTACTGCTAGACCACAAGTATTTTCTCCTTCCCTCTTTAAGGCAGGTTAGTAAGAATTCTTTATTTCTACTAAACTATGAGGTTTTTCATCACACTGTGGGCTCCCTGAGGAAAGGGATGATGTCTTAGTCATCTGTGTCCTCTCTGCCAAGCAGACCACTTGACATGTAAGTTCACAGTGAATGCTTATTGAATTGAATTAGTTTGGGTGGGATAGACAACCAAATTAAAATGGCATGGGAGATGCTTTGGAAAGCAGTTTGGAAGTTCCTTAAAAAGTTAAACATAGATTACCATATGACTTAAAAATTCCACTTGTAATTATATACCAGGGAGATGAAACCTATTCACACCAAAACTTGAACATGGACATTCATAGCAGCATTATTCATAATAGTCTAAAAGTAGAAATAGTCCAAATGTCCAACTGATGAATGGCTAAATAAAATGTGGTACGTGTGTACACACACAACACACACACACACACACACACACACAGGAATGTTATTCAGCCATAAAAAGGAGTGAAATACTAATATATGCTGAAACATGATGAGCCTTAAAAACATGCTGAGTGAAAGAAGCCAATCATAAGAGGCTACAAAATTTTGTATGATTCTATTTATATGAAATATCCAGAATAGACAAATTAATAGAGACAGAAAGTAGATTAGTGGTTGCCTAGAAATGGGAAGAGTTGAGAGTGTTATAATAAAGGTGCAATATTTATTTGGGGGTGATGAAAATGTTCTAAAATTAACTGAAGTGATGTTTGTACAACTCTGAATATTTTTTAAAAATCATACAATTTAATGATACGTGAATTACATCTCACTTAAAAAAAAAACACACCAACGGGGCACCTGGATGGCTCAGGGTTAAGCGTCTGACTTCAGCTCAGGTCATCATCTTGGGATTATGAGATCGAGTCCTGCGTGGGGCTCCCTGCTCTGCGAGGAGTTGGCTTGTCTCTCTCTCTGCCTCTGCCCCTCGCCTCACTTGTGCTTGCTTGCGCGCGCTCTCTCTCTCAAATAAATAAATAAATAAATCTTTAAAAATAAATAACACTAAGAAGAGTCAAGGAAACTACATATAAATCATAAATCTAGACTTCGGTTAATGTGGAAGAGATTTTTCATAAAAATTACTCATTTTTTTAAAGATTTTATTTATTTGACAGAGAGGGAGAGAACACAAGCAGGGGGAGCAGCAGGCAGAGGGAGAGGGAGAAGCAGGCTCCCTGCTGAGCAGGGAGCCCAAAGCAGGGGCTCAATCCCAGGACCCTGGGATCATGACCTGAGCCGAAGGCAGACACTTAAAGACTGAGCCACCCAGGTGCCCCAAAATTACTCATTTTTTTAAAAAGGAAAGGATGGGGGAGTTGTATACAGTTACTCGAGAGCCCTTGGAATATTCCCTTGGATTCTGCTCAGAAACAGAAACGTCTAAAACTCTATTTTTCTTCCCTAACATCACTACTGTAATCCAAAGGGACCTTTGTGAAGCTTATTCAAAGATAGGCCAGGTTTCTGTTCCTCTGAGGATGGATGGATAGATAGATACAGGGAGAGCTGATTACACTTGTTGGAGGGAAAAAAAAAAAGTACAAAACTTGGCCCTCCTGTAAATATAGTTCAGAAAAGAGTTCTTTTTTGTGGAGTATTGAGATGGTGAGAATTTTGATAGCTTTTCTCTCACAATACTTTTGACATTTGCAGCAATTGATTCAGTTTTCCCTTGTCTTTTACTGTGGTTGAGGCAGCATCTGTTGAAATTCATCATTTAAGCTCCCATTTGCTCCCTAGCTGTTTTTTGAGGGTCAATGATTTGTTATTTCTAGGCAGGATTTTTTTTTTCTTCCAATGGCCAGACTGTTTCTTCCCTAAGAGTGTATACAAAGAAAAGTAAGTATGAAGAAGGCCCTGTAATTGTCTGGGCACAGAGTCAGAGCCCCTGTACAGCTTGTCCATTTTAACATCATGTCAGTCATTTTATGTCTGTGGAGGTGTGTTTGGAAAATGGGGGACATACCTGTCTACTTCTTGAGAGAGAGCTAGGGATTAAATAGATAATGTTTTGAAAGTATTTTGAATTAAAGATATTTTAATACATATATATGCTATAAGTCATTCACACATGTCTATTCAGGGATAATCTTGTAGAAGGAAATACTGCCCTGCTGATTTAGAACAGTGCTGTCCAATAGAAATGCAATATGAAGTATGAATGTGACCCAGATATGTAAATTTTTAAATTTTCTTGTACCCACCTTAAAAAAAGGAAAAAGAAAGAGGTGAAATTCATTTTAATATATTTAACTCAATATATTCAAAATACCATGTCAACGTGTAATTAACAAAACAATTATTGAGATATTTTATGCTTTTTTTTTCTGTTCTAAATCTTTGAGTTTTAATAGTATATTTTACACTTAATAGCTCAGTTTGGACTGGCCACATTTCAAGTTCTCGATAGCAACATATTGAAAGTGGCTACCAATTGGACAGCATAGATTTAGAATTTAGAACTTTTTATTCTGATTATAGCAAGGGGATGAGCCATGGGAGGAAGCCAAATGGCAGTTTTGTTAAAGTAAAATTGTTTCATAAGGAAAAAAAACACCTTTGCCTGTGTGAGATTATAATCTAAAGTAGGACTTTCTGCATTCTTTTTGATTACTCTTAAGTTACTTTTATAGACCTATTTTCTTTGAAAAGTAATCTTAATTGGCCCAATGAAGAAAAAAATGTATGTGGTAGTTAGAGATATTTTAGATACTTTCTTCTGAATGGGACCGCTGAAAGAATCTGACTGGCCAGATCTTCTTAATTTCAGGAATTGAAACTATCAGAGGATTTGTGAATTGTGCTTAGATTTAATAACTCCGATATTCAAAATCATTGTATAGCCTATATTATATATATTAATTAGTAATATATATTAATATAATATACTTAGTAATATATATTATTATATATGATATATTAATTAGTGATATATATTACTATAATATTTTATTATCATTTTATATGATGCCATTATCAATAATATTTTCTTCATTTATCTGTGTATCTAAAGAGTAAACTTTAATTGCCTGACCTGAAAAGCTTTGAATTACAGAGCTGCTCTAAGAAAGCCTCTAAACTGAGACCTCCTTTGGAAGAAAATCAGTACAGGAGAGAGTTTTTCTAGTCTCTCCTCCTATGCCCCCACTTCCCTTGTCAAAAATAGCATATTGACAAGTCTATTTGACTAAGTATACCCTTTTATTTAAAATAATACTACATCGGAGGGCGCCTGGGGGCTCAATCTGTTGAGCATCCACCTCTTGATCTCAGCTCGGGTCTTGTTGATCTCAGGGTCCTGAGTGCAAGCCCCACATTGGGCCCCATGCTGGGTGTGGGGCCTACTTAAAAAGATAATAATAAAATAAAATAAAACTTACATTGGGAACTAACAGAAGTTTAGATGCAGCTACAGACAGTTCTCAATAGGGATTTATTTTAACCTGAATTTTGACACTTGGTAAATTATCAAATATTGTTATGTAACAATGTTTAAAGTAAGCTGGGTCACACAAATAAACTTAAATTGCATTCTGCTACTCTTGAGCTCTGCATGAAACTCTCCCTGCCCCTTTCCAGCCACACTCCCTCTCCCCAGGCCTTCCTCTCTACCTCACAGATCTCTGGCACTAGTATCTGCAGAGGAAGGAGTGGGGATGAAGGCAAGTGGATTAAAACAATGGGGAAGGGAAGAAGACAGAGTAGGCGAAGTACCTTGTGACCTTAAAATAACGAGCTGTGTTTTCCTGTGTGTCTGGTAAACTGTCTCTAAAGACAATTCCAAAAAAGAAGCTATAAAAAATGTTTAGAATAAAGACAACATCCTTGGGCTAAGAGCCTGCCCTACCAAGTTTGCTACTATGAAGCTCATCACACTTTCGAATATAACTGAAAAGCTGATTTTAGTGTTTGGAAGGTGAGGAATGGGAGTGAGGTGAGGTTAGTCTTCCTACAATCTTTTGAAAGAATTGAAAAGTAGTGTTCCCCCTGTTCCTATCTGTTAGAAAAAAGATCAGGACTTCTTGGTTGAGGTAGAAATAACTTTCCAGTTTTGTTGATTCAGGGTAAAACTCTGCTGTGTGCCTCTAAATTTCTCAGATTTTTTACATTGAAGCAACAAATAATGAATGAGCAAAGAGTGAAAATTTTAATGCAATAAGATTTCTAAATAACTGTGGTGCATAGAATATTGCCTCCCAAAGATGTTCACATTCTAAATCCCACAGCCTGTGAATATGTACCTTACATGGCAAAAGAGACATTATAACTGTGATTAAATTAAAATCTTGACATGGGAACATTATTCTGGATTAGCTAGGTGTGCCCAATGTAATCACAAACATCCCTTTAAAAAGGAAGCGAGAGGGTCAAAGCCACGGAGATAAAATGTGAGGAATAGAAGCAAAAGTTAGAATTATGTAATTTGAAGATGGAAGAAGGGCTATGAACCATGAAATGCAGGCAGCTTCTAAAAGCTGGGAAAAGAAAGGGGACAATCTTCCCTAGAGCCTTTAGAAAGACTTTAGCCTTAGATCTCTCAGACTTGTGATTTACAAAACTGTAAGGATAATTTGTGTTGCTTTAGGTCACCAAGTTTGTGGTAATTTATTACAGCAGCAGTATGTGCAACATAAGCCTCAAACCTTTGCAATTAATTTTTATCAACTATAGTTTCTATCCTTGCATTTATTTATCATAATTTCACTGCCAATAACAGGAACTACTAATGGTGTGAAGTCCATCATGGTGAAAGCAAATCATACCTGTACATACAAAGGCAACCATACCAGCAAGTAATAATAATGGATAATAATAATAAATGGCAATTTCCATCTATCAAATTCCTTCAACTAATATATATTGAAGAAAAAAGTGACGAAGACCAACAAAATTCCTGCCCAGAAGGAGCCTACATTCTAATGCAGGAGACAGACAATAATCAAACTATGCTATTTCATATGATGATAACTTTTCTTTGTAAATGCAAATACTGGCTGATTTTGAAAAAGTAAACCAAGTGTCTCTTTGTAAACCCAGCTGCCAGGTTCATGAATCCTTGACTACTATAAGATGTTTTTCCTGAGGCATTCAAGTAAAGCCTCCAGGAGTTCCTCAAGACCTGGCATCCCATCTGTTTCATACCAATTTTCTCAAATTTTATGGGATAATCACTTTCTAAAGAAGACATAAATGAATATTACAGCCTCTGTCCCGATAATCCACCTCTAGCCTTAATGCCATGTTCTGGCCAACATCCCAGAATAACCCAGGACTGTTGAGTCTCAAGATGGCTCCAGAATCTTTATATAAGAGTGTTTTGGGGATGGTAATTTCATTCAAAGTGTGGTTAGGAGACTTGTCTTAAAACTCTGTTTGAATAGAAAGCACACCGTTTATTTGGGGAATAGTGATGTTGGTTAGGGGGTGAAATTCAAAAGCTTCCCCTAAGCCACGTGTTGCTCCTGCCACTGTGAAGTAACTAGAGAGTTAAAGAAGATCTAGTCACTGCCATGGGCAACTTGGGAGGTCTGAATCAAATGATGAGAAGATTGAAGTCAGAGGAATCAAAATCAAGAAGCATCGTTAACTAGAAATACGGTAGGCACCACCTAAGTTCTGTTAATGTTCTGCCTTTGCATTACTTGGGAGTAGAGTACCTCCTAACAAGATTTGGAAATATAGTATTCCTACCTTTATGCCTGATGTCATTAACCAGTAATTGTTCCAACTGACTGTAAGTGACATTTAGTGGAACTGCACAGGGAGTTTCATACTATCCATGTTTTTGTCCAATAAGATAAAACTCCAAGCAGGTAGTAAGTAAGTCTATATGCAAAAACAGATTTAAGAGACAGCCTTCATTCTTCTCTTTCCCTTACAGCTTATATTTGATTCAACAGCAGCTTCTAAAGCATCACCTGATTAATGTATTCTTTCCCATTTCTTTTATTATAATCCTAGTTCAAGCCACCATTGCATTTTTTCTTGGACCTTAACTGATCTCTTGCCTTTCTACAATCCATTCTTTAAGAGCAGCCATGGTAATACTTTTTATTTTATTGAAAGATATTATAAGTTGAGTAAATATAAAGAATTTTACAACAAATATCAGTATATTCACCACTCAGAATTAACAAGTTAATATGTTGTCATTACAGATATGAATGGTGTTCAAAATATAATAGAAATAGGTATCACAAGAATGGTGATGTCTTTTTCGTTCCTTTCGTCAGTTCCATAGTCCAGAACTAATCACCCCCTTAAATTTGGTGTTTATCCTTTCAGGCTGTTTTTACGTTGTTATTCCATGTAAATGTTTATAAAAAAATATATAGGATTGTTTTATACTCTTAAAAATTTTACATAAAAGTATTATTCTGGACCTTCTTTTTCCCACAGACATTACTTTATTGAAAGCTATCTCTTGATTCTTACAGATCTTGTTCATTTTAATTGCTGTATATTTTATTCTACTCTACAATTGACTTTTTTTCAGTTTTCTTATTGATTCACATTTAGGTTGCTCTCTAATTTTCTCTATTACAATACCCCAGGGAACATCCTAGTATGTGACTCTTTGTATGAATGTATATGACTTTCATTAGCTGGGTGTAGAATTGCTAGATCATAGGGTATGCACATTTTCGATTCGTTCTTCCCAAAGTGGTTGTGCTGATCTCCTGAACTTGGTATTTTTAAACTTGAATTTTTTTTAATTGTTGTGTTAATGGAATTTCCATGATGACTAGTGAGGTCAAGTATCTTTTGTTATACCTCTTGGACATCAATTTTTCTTCTGTGAATTACCTGTTTATATCTGTTGCCTATTACTGTTTTGGATCCTAATAATTTTTGTTTTATATATACCTTATCTTTCACTTTAATCAAAGTGGTATTTTAAAAACACAAGTTAGATCATAATCCTCCCCAGCTTAAAATCTCCAGTGACTTCTCACTGCTAAATACTTTGCAAGTCAGTTTTTCATGATGTTGGGGATCATGATCTTGGGGATCTTCTGACCACCCAATCTAGCCCTGTCCCCCTCTATTTACTTTCTCTTTTTTGCACTTATATTTCTAACTCTTCCTGGTATGTTCTTAAGTGTTTGATTAATGTTGCCTCCACCCTCCAGCCTAGAAATTTGAGCTCCATAAAAGAAGAGACTTGGTCTTTTTTACTATAGTATCCAGCAGTGCCTTGAGCAATGTTAGTAGGCACTTGTATTTTTGTCAACAAAAATGAAACAACCTTACTATAAATCCTGTGTTGTTTTTAGTATATATCGGTATATAATAGAATGTGGACCCATTCATTCTCAATAATGCCTGGAATAATGCTTGGTATGTAGGTACCTGGTAGGTACTCAACAGATATTTTTAAATAAATTAGTGATTATTTTTACCATTGCCATAAAATCCTGTATTGAGAAACTTACGCTTAGTGTTGGATGGTCAAAAAAAAAAAAAATGTTGGATAGTCAACAAAACTAGATAAGCATCACTCATCATAGAATTTTTCTTTTTTTTTTTAAAGATTTTATTTTATCCATTTATTCATGAGAGACAGAGAGAGAGAGAGAGAGAGAGAGAGAGAGAGAGGCAGAGGGAGAAGCAGGCTCCCCGCGGAGCAGAGAGCCCGATGCGGGACTCGATCCCGGGACTCCAGGATCATGACCTGAGCCGAAGGCAGACGCTTAACGACTGAGCCACCCAGGTGCCCCCATCATAGAATTTTTCTTGATGGTCTTTTCTTTCTAGCTACACTACATATCAAAGAAGCCCTTTTCAAGAGAAGAAAGGGTTACAATACAGAGGAAATCTGGTTTCAGAACAATGGGGAACTAATATAGAATACTGGTTAAGAGAATGGTTTCTGGAGTCAGACAAATATGAGTTTTAATCCTGCCTGCCACTTGCTAGCTGGGTAACCCTGGACTATCTGCCTTCTCTAATTCTCAATTTTAGCAACCGCAGAGTAAGGAATATTAAGTCTCCCTCATAGCATATATATGAAGTTAACTAATAAGGTAAAGCATCTGCACAGTGCCTGCCACTAAAGTATTCAATAAATGGTAGCAGTTAATATCATCAAATGGAAGTTATTATATATTCCCAGAAAATCTGTAATGGAAATAGAGAGATTTTAAATTTTAATGGCATTTAAGATTACAATATGGTTATAATGTACTAAGGAATACTTTTTCATTATGAGAACAAATTGCCTCAGGTGATTTACTTCCTATCTTTACTTCTGGTTTCCATTGATGAATTATTACAGATTTGTGCATATTTCAAGTATTATTGCCCAAGCCTTTTATTTATTAAAAAATATTCATTTCTTTATTAATAAATATATGTATAAAATTTTAGATAATACATAAATATGAACACATACATCTTTAGTAATGACTATTTTTTAAAATATCATCTCCTCTCTTCCCCCACTTCAGCCTCTTTTATACCCCATTTCCATGGTAGCCCATGTTAACAGCCTAATACGTATCCATCATTTTTTTCTCTTGATTTATATAATTCTATGCAGACCTATTCATAATATATTTATATACATATGAAAATACAGGGTTATTTTGATCATTAACTTAAAAAATGGGACCATATTCTCAAATGTGTCACCCAGTAATACCCAGAGGAAATACCTTCAATTCATTTGAGTATAACATGAGTTCATACTTTAATAGCAGCACAATAATCCATAATTTAGATATAACATTATCTAGCATTTCCCCAATTATTGAGCATTCATTTTTTTTCATTTTTTGGCACTACAAATTATGCTACAATAAACATCCTATATTCCTTTATCTACTGACGTGTTTATTTTCTGGGATAGATTCCCAGGAGTAGGATTGGTAGGTTGGAGGAAATGTGCCTTTTAAATTTTAATAGATATTGATAAATCTTTCCCACTAGAAGCAAGAAATGTAAAAACATTTTATGTCACTTTTACCAAAAATGCCACTTACACATAACAGTTATGTAGCAATAAATGTGAAACCTTTAAAAAAAAAAAAAAAGAACAATAAACTTCTGGTAAGGAAGTTTAAAACAAAGATGCATTCCATTGGGATATGTCCTCCTTTTTAATTACTGTAATTGGGAAGTGGATTTGAGTAGGAGATGGGGGCAGGAGGCAGGAGACTTTAAAAAAAAAAAGGATACCGAAATAGAAATCTTTCCAAGTTTACTTTCATCAATAGGTGACTTTCCCCTCCATAAGTATGCTGTTCTAAAACAGGATGTCTGAGCCTCCTGACAATACACAATCATGTGGCTGTTACATACTTTTTCTTGCAAGTTCACTGGCTTCTTATTTTGGCTCCATGTTTTGTGCTGTGCAGCATACTGATTTTTACCACGTAAACATTTTTCATTAATTTTCTGTAGTAAGGAGTGGAGAAAGAGGAGAGAGTTACAAGAACAAAGGCTGCCTTGTGAAAGAAAGTACAGACATGTTATCAAGTCCTTCAGCAAGTGCAAGTGAAGTCTTAGCCGAGTTAATTGCTCTGTTCATTAAGCTTACAGTGCATCTTTGTAGGGAGCAGCATAAAATACATGATTTATAAGTTGGAATGAAAAAAAATCTTCATAAAACAGTTATCAGGCCATTCCTATTAATAGAAAGAATACTAATAGAGGCTAGTATGCATTCTAAATGTTTCTCCATTAGTAATTTCTGTTAGGAAATATGAGTTTTGTACATGGTAGATGTATAATAAGAAAGGTTGGCATACTTAATTTGCACATTTACTTTAAAAATATGATAGATGAAAATTGGCTAGAAGGAAACTTCAAAATGCTAAAAAAACAAAAAAAAAAAAAAAAAAAACTTATAAGACCTTTCTCCTGCAGACCAACAGGAAAAGAGCTTGATTAGTTCATGGCCAAGCGAACTAATTAAAAAAGACAACATGAGGATGACATTTGAAACAAAGATGATATGAGATTTTACATTACTTCAAGAATAAATCAAAACCCTTCTACAAATATGTTTCAGTAAACAAGAAAATATTGAGAAACTTAGGTGATGGGAACACTTTTAATGTTTCATTTTCTTGCTCCTTGCATCACAATTATTGTGCTTCAGATGAGAGCATTCTGGAAAATATATGTATGTATGTATATTTTTTTAACTGAGAAATTTGTCATCTTTTTAAAAGATGAAATGCTCAATTTTATTATTTTTTAAAAATAGAACTTTAATCCAAATTAAGTGGGTAATATGTTCCAAAGAGATATTCTTCCTCAATTCCTAGGAAAAGAAGCAGGATATATAACATTCTTTTACAGTAACATTGGAATTGTTTTTCTTCATCAGCTGTAGGTTTGGATAAGCTATAGGCCTGGTGTTTATCAGGCTTTCAATGAACTGAAGAGAAGGGGGTGAAGGTACAGACCAGGCATATCTCCCAGTGTGGGAGTGACTAAGAAGTACTGTATCTCTTCTTTTAAGTCTAAATCTTCAAAGAGAGTAATGATTAGAGGGCAATTTAAACTATCAAGCCAAAGAAATGCACACACCTAATACCTAACTGTCAAAGAGGTGATTCACAACTTGGTTGCATAACTGGAGGAAAAAAAGAAACTTTTGGAATTAGAATAAACAAACATAAATACAAACACTTGTACAAGATCTGCTGAAACTCCCAAGTGGTTCTTCCCATAATTTGGAGAATTTTTTGAGAAGGGTGCCCTGAAAATCCAAAGCTTATCTAGCAGCAACTCAAATTCAACATAAACCAGACAGAGACTTCTTTCTCCCTAGCCTCTCTTCTACTATGGATTTCTTTTCTACATGAATGAGACTCTTAGCTATGTTCTATTTATATTTTGTATTCTGTTATTCTATATACATTTTTAGAGAAATAACAGCAGGAAAACCCCACTGAATTTACTCTTTAATAAATACTATGTAATAATAACTTTTCCAGACTTCAGTTCCTTGTTTGTAAATGAGGAATCAAACCCATTAGGTAGAAAGGTTACAGACTCGAAAACCAGACATGTCTGTTCATACCCCAACTCTGCCACTTACCATGTATGCTGTCCTGGAAAATTTTAACAACTCCTCTGCATCAAAGTCTCCTTGTTCTTACATTCTTTGGCTTAATGATTTATCTGATGATGTTTCCATATTTCCATATCATACTAAAGAAAATTAAATAAAATATTAGCTTTAAGAGAGCCATGAAATTAGTAGATGTAGACCGCAGAATTGTATATATTGCAGTTAAAATTATTAGAGTTGGAGGCTCCCAGGAAAGTACTTCAATCCACTTGACTCTACACAACCATGTTCTTTCCAGCCTGAGTGACTGCCTCTAGCTGCCTCGATATGAGATGTCCTCCTCTTCCTGCCCATTTACCTATATTCTAGCCACACTTCAAAGCCCAACTCAACTCACATTCTCTAACTGAAGCATGCATTTCAGAAACATCCTTCTGAAAATTTCAGTAAAAATTGAATAGTAATTGAACTTTCTAATTAAAGAGTACTTAGGTTCATTATGCATTTCCACCCTTAGCAATATGTAATACACTCTTTTACATGCATGGCCTGCTTAAATTATTCATTCTCTTCTTTATTTTCTTTAAATGCTCATCAAAAATTTACCACATACTCTATGATCTGGGACTTTATGTAATGTTTCTTTGTAAAATGGAAATGAAAATTCTTATCTTTCAGGGTTGTAGAAGATTAAATAAGATAAGATTAATGAAAGGGCCTGGCCTGTGTTATGGCATAAATGTCTGTTTCTCCTTCTTCTGTAAAGAGATATTTTCTGAAAATTAAAAAAAAAAAAATTAATTCCCCAAAATAAATGATACCCTATCCAGAAAGCAGGTTTCTTTCTTTGTCACAAGAAACATTGTAACTAGACCTGTCATCTTTATTAGAGTATTTCAGTATCTACTTGGAGATGTCACTTGAAAAATTTTCTAACTTTGCTAACATTAACATGATCAAGTGTTTAGAATACTGGGATTAAAAAAAAGGGGGCGCGATGTTTATAGCAGCAATGTCCACAATAGCCAAACTGTGGAAAGAGCCAAGATGTCCATCGACAGATGAATGGATAAAGAAGATGTGGTATATATATACAATGGAATATTATGCAGCCATCAAAAGGAATGAGATCTTGCCATTTGCAACGACGTGGATGGAACTGGAGGGTATTATGTTGAGTGAAATAAGTCAAAAAGAGAAAGACATGTATCATATGATCTCACTGATATGAGGAATTCTTAATCGCAGGAATCAAACTGAGGTTGTTGGAGTGGGGGGTGGGGTGGGAGGGATGGGGTGACTGGGTGATAGACACTGGGGAGGGTATGTGCTCTGGTAAGCGCTGTGAATTGTGCAAGACTTTTGAATCTCAGATCTGTACCTCTGAAACAAATAATGCAATATATGTTAAGAAAAAAAAAAAAAAGAAGAAGAAGAAGGTAGCGGGAGGGGAAGAATGAAGCGGGGGAAATCGGAGGGGTAGACGAACCATGAGAGACGATGGACTCTGAAAAACAAACAGGGTTCTAGAGGGGAGGGGGGTGGGAGGATGGGTTAGCCTGGTGGTGGGTATTGAGGAGGGCACATTCTGCATGGAACACTGGGTGTTGTGCACAAACAATGAATCATGGAACACTTCATCTAAAACTAATGATGTAATGTATGGGGATTAACATAAGAATAAAAAATTAAAAAAAAAAAAGAAGAAGAAGATAGCAGGAGGGGAAGAATGAAGCGGGGGAAATCAGAGGGGTAGACGAACCATGAGAGACGATGGACTCTGAAAAACAAACTGAGGGTTCTAGAGGGGAGGGGGGTGGAGGATGGGTTAGCCTGGTGGTGGGTATTGAGGAGGGCACATTCTGCATGGAGCACTGGGTGTTATGCACAAACAATGAATCATGGAACACTACATCTAAAACTAATGATGTATGGGGATTAACATAAGAATAAAAAAAAATTAAAAAAAAAAAAGGGGGGCGATTCCTTCTTTTTCCTCACCCTTGGAAGGTTGTTTTATACATTTGTAATATAGATAGGCTCTTGTTTTGTTACATTCTGTACTACATCCTTTGGCCTTCTAAATAATTTTTTAAAATTTGAATGTATTAGGGTTCACTCTTTGTGCAGTAAAGTTCCATGTGTCTGACAAATGCACAATGTCGTATGTCTACCATTACAGTATCATACAGAATACTTTCACTGCTTCTAAAAATCCACTGTGCTCCATCCAATCAACACTACCTCCAAACTCCTGGAAACCTTGATCTTTTTATAGTTTGCCTTTTTCAGAATGTTATAGGAATCATACAATATTTAGCCTTTTAATCCTGGTTTTTAAAATTTAGAAATATGCATTTAAGTGTTTTTTATCACCAAATAGTATTCCATTATATGCATATATCTGAATATTTTTTTAAATAGCATCCTATTCTTGCTTCATGATACAATATCTTCTATATTTCTATAATTAATATTCGTCCTTTTTAAATTTTGACATGTCTTCTTCCTTAGTAGTCTCTGTTTCCTCCAAGTTGCTTTTCTTCTGGCTGTTTTTGTAGGCCTCTGGTAAAACCAGGCTTTCCTCAGATACCTGGCCTTCTTGGCTGTTTGTTTAAGAACAGGGGACCAAAAAGCTAACTGGAAGCTCTGAGCATGAGGTCAGTATGTTGAGTATGAGCTTCTCTGTAGCAAAACTAATGGATCTGCTGATCCTTTGGCCAGTTTTCTGCAAGCAAAAGTGGGGAGAAAGCCCAAGGTTTAAATTCAGTTCAGAACTTTAGCCTATTCCTACTGCCTATAACTGTATGGTCTAAAGAACCTCTCTTTTGTACCTCCTTCAGAGAAAAGGACTCCCCACCCCCTGCTCCAGTCTTTTATGTGTAGAAAAACTATAGTTGCTCCACTGTGTGCAGAATATGCCTCGAGGGTCCAACTGTTGCATTTTAATTGGAATAGTTTTATTGAGATACAGTCCACAAACCATACAATTCACTCTTTAAAGTACATAATTCAGCGTTTTTTAATATATTCACAGAGTTGTGCAACTCATACCAGATCGATTTTAGAACATTCTCATCTCACAAGGAAGTCCTGAGTCTGCTAGGGAGCAGTCACCTGGCCCACTACTCCTCGCATCCTCCACTGCCCCCAACCCTAGTCCTAAACAACACTAATCTACTTTATGTGTCTATGGATTTGCCTAGTTGGGACATTTCATATAAATCATTCACTTCTTTTTTTTTTTTTTTGCCAAATAATAGCTCATCATGTGGATATACCATATTTTATTTATTCGCTTGTCAGTTAATGGTTTTGGTTTTTTTCCTACTTTTTGGCTCTTATAAATAATGCTTCTATGAACAATTGTGTACAAGTTTCTCAATGGGCATGTTTTTATTTCTCCTGGGAATATACCTAGGAATGGAATTGCCGGTAACTCTTTTTTAACCTTTTG
This sequence comes from Mirounga leonina, assembly GCF_011800145.1. Classification (NCBI taxonomy): domain Eukaryota; kingdom Metazoa; phylum Chordata; class Mammalia; order Carnivora; family Phocidae; genus Mirounga; species Mirounga leonina. The sequence goes on along the minus strand of NW_023270433.1, from coordinate 42,329,497 downwards.
AGGAACTGTTGGTATGTTTTCCAAAGTAGCTCAACCATTTATATTACCACCAACAATGTATGAGCGCTCCAATTCTCCACATCCCAGACAACACTTGCCATTATCTGGCTTTTTTATTACACCACTCTAGTGTATATGAAGTGGTATCTCATTTTGTCTAAATGATTTTAAAACATACTTTCAACTACCTTAAGTTTAATTCCCTTTGTCCCCACTTCTAGAAGTACAAGTGGCCACTAACTTATCTTTTAGAGGTTCTATAGTGTATGTTGCTTTCTCTACCAATCATTTACCAGTAGCATTTTGGTGCCTGCTATATCAGGTAACTCTGGCCCATCAGTTTTCTAGCTTCTAAAGTTTTGTGGTTTCTGTCTTTCCCATTTTCTTTGTCTGGTTGGCTTTATATCCTTAAACAATTCATTTGCTTTATTTTAATGGTTTTGAGAAGGAAAGGTAGTCATGCATATGATTAATTCACCATCTCTAAACTGGAAGTTTATTTTCAATTCTATTTGCATGTTGGAGTTTTTTGTTTATTTTAAGGAGAATAAAGTTTAACAAAATGTTTCTTCTTTCTAAAAGAGGCAATCAAGGCATAAGCCACATTTGCTTTTCTGATTCTGAGGCCTGTTCTCTTAACAATATACTGTATTGTACTGGGGAAGACCTTTGCTTGTTCAATTTATAAGCAGCCCAGATTAGTTAAATCTGCCATAGCATAAATTGTGTATCTATCTGTTTAAACATTGTGCTTGGGTCTGTAGGTATTACTAATATGTATCTACATTTTAAATCAAACATATGTAATTGATTAAATAAATTCTTCCTGCTTATGGATTTTTTGACCTTTATCCAGGTTAAAGTACAGATAATTATAATCAATTAACATTAACTTAATGTGTAATGCTGGAATGCCAGTTTTGGAAGTCAATTTAAATATGGGCTTTCCCATTTTAAGCAATTTGTAGCACATGGGTGCCTGGGGGCTCAGTCAGTTAAGCAGCAGCCTCCGGTCCAGGTCATAATCCCAGGGTCCTGGAATCAAATCCCACACTGGGCTCTTTACTCATCGGGGAGTCTGCTTCTCCCCCTGCCCCCCCCCCCCCCCCCAGCTCATGCACTTGTGCTCTCTTGCTCTCTCTCTTTCTCACAAAAATAAATAAATAAAATCTTTTTTAAAAAAATTTTGTAGCACAAAGAGACTCCATGTTCCTGCCTTAAAGAGTATTTTGCCAAATGCAGGAGGAAAATAAAAACAAAACAAAACCTTACTTTAAAAAAATTAGTTTCTATTTTGAGTTGTTTTGTTAAATTCCTCATTACAATTGTTTTGTTGTTTGTTTCTGTATCTCATAAGAAGGGTTGATTGCTATCTCAGTGGTTGGGTGTGGCTGAAGAGATGATATACAATCTAACATTCTTTCCAGGTTAATTTGCTCTCTTTCTCTATCTCTTCCCCACTTAACTGAAGCGACTAACTGAAAGAGTTTTCAAGATAATGGGAAAACTTATTACAAAGGCCCCAAGGGGAGGGGGGGAACGGCTTATGGGGCTGTGTTTAGAATGTTCCAGGAATAGTGAGGAGACCATTGTGCCTAAGTGCAGAGGGCAAGGGGAAAGCAGCTCCTGATAAAGTTGGAGAGGTTTGCAGGATGGCTCCTGTAGGCACTGCAGGCCACGCCAAGAGTTCACAATACAGAGCTGATGAGTAGCCATGAGTCACAAAGGGCAGGGGCCTTCCATGTGGCCTAGTGTAAGAGAGTACTCCTGACCCCCTACTGTTTTACCTTCAAGAAATCAAAAGGGAGAAATTTGGGCCTGAGTTTGTAGAATTTTTGCAGGCAGTTTTAGAAACCAAAGAATTACTGTTGAGTTATTTTATAGTGAGATGTCCGACTGGCCTGGCCAAGATACCTTCAATTTCACCTATGGACACGTACATGTGGAACTATAAATCTTATGTGCAAAAAAAAAAAAAAAAAAAAAAAAGTGCAAAAAAGAGCCTCCATTCAGAGAGCTTTTTCTGGACATTTAATCCGTCAGTGCTAATGGCACTGAATTGAGCAAACTCATGCTCACGTAGGAACTAGTTAAACTGCTTTTATTTGGTTTTCCAAAATACTAAAGTTCTCCAAACTGGAATGTCTCCTAAATAGTATTTAAAGGCTCTGTATTTCATGCTCCAACTCTATAACCTTTATAGAAATAGCTGCTGGAAATACTTATGACAAGATTCCTGCTCTCAGGGAGCCCACACTCTATCTACTATGAGAGAAAGATGGGCACACCATTTTTCTAACATAAAGCATGGTAGATTCCCCAGTGGAGACCTGATTCAATTTTTGCTATGGTTGTCATAGGTGGATGTTGATACTTTATATCTGTGAAATGTATGGGTTGTATTTGATGATGATGATGATGATGATAGCTATCATAATTATCAGGCACTATGCTGGATGCTTTACACAAATTACATGTTATTTCAAAGTAGATGGCCTCTCCCCCTTCTTTCATTTAGCAGATGAGGAAACTAGGCTTCAGAGAACTGAATTAGCCCAAGGTAAAATATCTAGTGAGTGGGGTCCCTGTGATTCCCCCATCAGTGATTCTGGAGCTCTGTACTTCTTGCTCTTCTACAGACCAACTCCTTAAAGACTAGTTTCTATGATGTATTTCTGGAATGAATCAGAGGCAATTTGATAACCACTTTATCACCAACCCTCTAAGGACATTTGCACTGGTTTTGTTTTGAATGATCAAATTTTTCTCTAAAATGTGGACCCTTCTGTATTCACTTCCCAAAACTTCACTGAGTATCTGTGAGTGAAGCATTGTGCCAGTGGAGCTACAAAGATGACTACACCATTGCCCTTGACTCTGAAGAACTCAAAGTCCGGAAAGGAAACAAGGAATTATAACACAGAATGACAAATACTGTTAGGGTAATTTTAAAAAGCCCTCTTCCTGCTTCTCAAGTCCTGTCTCTCACACTCTCCTACCCACTCTTCCTCCTATATCTACTCCTTATGGTAGTAGCTTCTCTGGGGTCCCTCGCTTTGCATGCCATCTGAGTGACCTTGTTCATCCCCACAGCAATGCTCAGATTCTTCTCTTGAACTTTAAACTAAGCATCTATCCAGACTTGGTTATCCAATATCCAACCCAAGCCTAGTATAGATACTAGAATTTTATGTTGAATTTTCAGTATTTCCCCACAAACGGGCTTGATGGACCGTGGTGAGTATTACCATGTACCTATTGTTATACAAAACAGCAACCCTGGTCTTACCCCTAGTCACCTCCCTCCATGTCATCCCCTAACAGTCATTAAATTAATATTTATATCACTTTAACACTTGTCATTTTCTCCACCTCTGACGTAGTAGAGCCTTAGCTCAGACTTTAATGATCTCTAAATGCCACATTGCAATATTCATCTGAGTTTTCCTAGCTGAAATCTCTCTAAATTTAACATGTCCATTGCTTCCAGAGTGATCTTCCCAAAGTGGAAGTTTGGTCATGACATTCCTTGACTTAAAACCTTTTATTTCCCATTGTTACAGACCTCACTAGTGTACACCAAATCTGAACCCAGTTTGAACAAAGCACCTTGTCTCTTGCCAAGCCCTTTCTCACCCTTATTTCGGCTTGCTCAATCAATCACATTTCCCCTAACATGGTATATTATTTCACACCACTGTGTTTTGGCTCAGACTATTGGTCCATTTGTTGAAATGCCTATCCTACCTCCCTCCTGTCCTTGTCATGGTTCACCTGGTAAACAGCTCTACTTTCAGTACCCCGCTGGAGATTCCCTTGAGCTATATGACCTTTTCTAGGGTGGAGGAATTAATAAATAAGTAACCATAAAGAAGAGAGAATAAGTCTGCTATGACAAATTTCAAAAATTACCACAATATCAAAGTAGACGTTAGAACAGGAAATATCAGAAATGAAGATTTAATATTATTTAAAGATGAGTCAATTTATGAAGATATGTAACAATTCTAAATATGAATAAACCTAACAAATAATCTTCAAAATACAAGAAGAAAATTTGATAGAATTGAAAGGATAAATACAAAGCTGTCATCATCAAGACAGTATGGTACTGGCACAAAAACAGGCACATAGATCAATGGAACAGAATAGAGAGCCCAGAAATGGACCCTCAACTCTATGGTCAACTCACCTTTGACAAAGCAGGAAAGAATGTCCAATGGAAAAAAGACAGTCTCTTCAACAAATGGTGTTGGGAAAATTGGACAGCCACATGCAGAAGAATGAAACTGGACCATTTCCTTACACCACACACAAAAATAGACTCCAAATGGTTGAAAGACCTCAATGTGAGACAGGAGTCCATCAAAATCCTAAAGGAGAACACAGGCAGCAACCTCTTCGACCTCAGCCGCAGCAACTTCTTCCTAGAAACATCGCCAAAGGCAAGGGAAGCAAGGGCAAAAATGAACTATTGGGACTTCATCAAGATAAAAAGCTTTTACACAGCAAAGGAAACAGTCAACAAAACCAAAAGACAACCGACAGAATGGGAGAAGATATTTGCAAATGACATATCAGATAAAGGGCTAGTATCCAAAATCTATAAAGAACTCATCAAACTCAACACCCAAAGAACAAAGAATCCAATCAAGAAATGGGCAGAAGACATGAACAGACATTTCTGCAAAGAAGACATCCAAATGGCCAACAGACACATGAAAAAGTGCTCAATATCACTCGGCATCTGGGAAATCCAAATCAAAACCTCAATGAGATACCACCTCACACCAGTCAGAATGGCTAAAATTAACAAGTCAGGAAACGACAGATGTTGGCGGGGATGCGGAGAAAGGGGAACCCTCCTCCACTGTTGGTGGGAATGCAAGCTGGTGCAGCCACTCTGGAAAATAGTATGGAGTTTCCTCAAAAAGTTGAAAATAGAGCTACCGTATGATCCAGCAATTGCACTACTGGGTATTTACCCCAAAGATACAAAAGTAGGGATCCGAAAGGGTACGTGCACCCCGATGTTTATAGCAGCAGTGTCCACAATAGCCAAACTGTGGAAAGAGCCAAGATGTCCATCAACAGATGAATGGATAAAGAAGAGGTGGTATATATATACAATGGAATATTATGCAGCCATCAAAAGGAATGAGATCTTGCCATTTGCAACGACGTGGATGGAACTGGAGGGTATTATGTTGAGTGAAATAAGTCAAACAGAGAAAGACATGTATCATATGACCTCACTGAATTCCATATGATCAAGAATTCCTCACATCAAGAGGAATTCTTGATCTCAGGAAACAAACTGAGGGTTGCTGGAGTGGGGGTTGGGGTGGGAGGGATGGGGTGACTGGGTGATGGACACTGGGGAGGGTATGTGCTCTAGTAAGCGCTGTGAATTGTGCAAGACTGTTGAATCTCAGATCTGTACCTCTGAAACAAATAATGCAATATATGTTAAGAAAGAAAAAAAAGAAGAAGAAGAAGAACATAGCAGTTGGGGAAGAATGAAGGGGGGGAAATCGGAGGGGTAGACGAACCATGAGAGACGATGGACTCTGAAAAACAAACTGAGGGTTCTGGAGGGGAGGGGGGTGGGAGGATGGATTAGCCTGGTGATGGGTATTGAGGAGGGCACATTCTGCATGGAGCACTGGGTGTTATGCACAAACAATGAATCATGGAACACTACATCTAAAACTAATGATGGAATGTATGGGGATTAACATAACAATAAAAAATTTAAAAAAAAAGAAAGGATAAATACAAATCCATAATTATAGTTGGAACATTTAACACTCTGCCTTCAGAAACTGATATAACTGGTAGAAAAGAAATAAGTAGGGATATAGAAGACCTAAATAACACTATACTCCAACTGGACCTAACTAATTTTTGGAACACTCAGCCACTGACAGAATGTATATTCTTTTCAAGTACATGTGGAAAATTCGCCAGGATACACCTTATTCTGGGCCATAAAACAAACCTAAATGAATTTAAAAGAACTGAAATCATACAAAGCATGTTCTCTGATCATAACAGAATTAAACTATAAATCATTTAAAGAAAGATACCTGTAAAATCCCCTAAATATTTGGGAAGTAAACAATCATGGATTATAAGGGAAACTAGAAAATATTTTGAACTAAATGAAAATGAAAATTCAACTTATAAAAGTTGTAGGGTGGAGCTAAAGAAGTGCTTAGAGGGAAACTTATAGCATAACAGGATTATATCAAAAGAGAAAGGTTTCAATTTAGTGATACAAATTTCTACTTTAAAAAACTAGAATTTAAAGAGCAAATCAAGGGCGCCTGGGTGGCTCAGTTGGTTAAGCGACTGCCTTCAGCTCAGGTTATGATCCTGGAGTCCTGGGATCGAGTCCCATATTGGGCTCCCTGCTTAGCGGGGGTTCTGCTTCTCCCTCTGACTCTCTTCCCTCTCGTGCTCTCTGTCTCTCATTCTTTCTCTCAAATAAATAAATAAAATCTTAAAAAAAAAATAAAGAGCAAATTAAATCCAAAGTAAGCAGAAGGATACAAAGGAACTAGAATAACTAAAACAATTTTGAAATAGAAGAACAAAGTTGGAGGACTTATACTACCTGATATCAAGATTTACTATAAAGCTCTAGTAACCAAGACAGCACAGTATTCACAAAAGAATAGACATAGAGATTAATGGCATAGAATGGAGAGTCTAGAAATATACCAATTCATTTGTGGCCAATGCTTTTTGGCAAAGGTGCAAAGCAAATTCAATGGAGAAAGGATGGTCTTTTCAACAAATGGTGCTGGAATGGTTGGGCATTCACATGCAAGAAAATAGACCTCAACTTTTACCTGACATCTTACACAAAAATTAAAATTAAAATGGATTAGTGAACAAAATAAAAAAATTATGAGACTTTTAGAAGAAAACATAGAAAATAATCTTTGTGACCTTATGTTTGGCACAGAAGAAATATTTGTAAAAGAAGATACAAAAATACAGATACAGAAGCAATGTTTATAAAAGAAAAAGGTGGGGCACCTGGGCACCTGAGACTGGGTGGCTCAGTCATCTAGGCATCTGACTGGCTCAGGTCATGATCTCAGGGTTTTGGGATTGAGCCCTGCATCAGGCAAACTGCTCAGCAGGGAGTCTGCTTGTCTCTCTCCCTCTTCTTCTGTCCCTCCCCCTGCTTGTGCTCTCTCAAATAAATAAATAAATAAATAAATAAATAAATAAATAAATAAATAAAATAAGATCTTAAAAAGATAAATTGCATTTTTTCCAAATTAAAAGTTTTACCTCTGAAAAACACAATGTTAAGAGAATAGAAAGACAAGCCACGGATTGCGAGAAGATATTTACAAATCACATATTTGACATATAAGACTCCCAAGACTCCTGGGGCACCTGGGTGGCACAGTCAGTTAAGTGTCTGACTCTTGGTTTCTGCTCAGGCCTCAGGTCTGATCTCAGGGTCCTGAGATCCAGCCCCCTGTTGATTCAGGCTCTGGCTCAGGAAGGAGTCTGCTTGGGTTTCTCTCTCCTTCTCCCTCTGCCCCTTCCCCGCCCCCACTCCCCTTCGCCCCCACCTCTAAAATAAATAAGTAAATCTTTTAAAAAAGACTCCTAAGACTCCCAAAAAGAAAAGAAACAACTGAATTAAAAAATAGGCAATTTGAACATTTTACTAAAGAAGATAATAGCAAATAAACACATGAAAAGATGTTCAGCATTGTTAGTTATTAAGGAAATTCTAATTAAAATCACAATGAGTTATCTCTATACACCTATTGGTGTATAGCTAGAAAACAAAATTTTTAAAACCTGACATAACCAAGTGCTAGGGCACTTAGGCATATAGGGCATATAGGGCAACTAGAACTCTTATGTGTTGGTAATGGGAATGCAAAATGTTACAACCACAACAGAAAAAGTTTAGCAGTTCCTTATAAAATTAAGTATATAATCCTTAGAATCCACTAATCCCAGTCTCCAGTATTTACCTGAGAAATGAAAAACACGTTTACAAAAAATACATGTATGCAAATAATATACAGCTTAAGTTATACAGATGAATAAAATTATAGGGACATTCCAAATAGTGAATAGATAAATAAATTATGGTATGTCCATACAATGGCATACTATTCAGGAACAAAAAGGAATAAACTCCTCATACATGCAAATGCATGAATGAATCAGATAAATTATGCCAAATGAAAGAAGCAAGATTCAAAAAACTATATATGATTCCTTTATATGACATTCTGGAAACCTCAAAATAATAGAGACAAAACATGTCTGTGATTGCCTGGGGCTGCTGGTTAGATGAGGGGACTTACTGCAGTGGAGTCCAAGGGACCTTTGGGGTGACGGAAATTGGGGTGATTGGAGTAGTGATTATACAAAGGCATGCATTTGTCAAAACTCCTAGGACTATGCACTTAAAAATGGATGAATTTTCACCTCACACCCATTAAGATGGCCACCATCTAAGATAATAAGTGTTGGCAAGGGTGTGGATAAATTGAAACCCTTGTGCATTATTGGTGGGAATGTAAGATGCTGCAGCTGCTATGGAAAACAATACAGAGGTCCCTCAAAATATTAAAAATAGAACTACTGGGGCCCCTGGGTGGCTCAGTTGGTTAAGTGACTGACTTGATTCCGGCTCAAGTCATGATCTCAGAATGGTGAGATGAGCCTCACGTGGGGCTCCACTCAGCCCAGAGTCTGCTTGAGATTCTCTATCTCTCCCTCTACCCCTCCCCCTGCTCATGTGTGCTCTCTTTCTAAAAATAAAGAAAATCTTAAAAAAAAAAAAAAGAAATATCATATTATCCAGTAATCCCACTTCTGGGTATGTAAATCCAGAAGAATTGAAAGCAGGATCTCAAAGAGATATTTGTATACCCATGTTCATTGCAGCATTATTCACAATAGCCAACAGGTGGAAGCAACCCAAATGCCCATAAACTGATGAATGTATATAGAAAATGTAATATGAAATATTATTCAGCCTTTAAAAAGAATGAAATCCTGTTATATGCCACAACATGGACAAACCTTGGACATTATGATAAGTGAAATAAGCCAGTCACAAAAAGGCAAATAATTTATGATTCTATTTATATGAGATATCTAAAGTAGCTAAACTCATAGAAACAAAAAGTAGAAGTGCGGCTGCCAGAAGCTGAGGAGAGGGGTAGGTGGGGAATTGCTTTTCAATGAGTATAGAATTTCAGTTTTGCAAGATGAAAAAAAATCCTAGAGATCTGTTGGATGATAAATACAGTTAACACTACTGCAATGTACATGTAATAATGGTTAAAATTTAAATTTTATGTGTTTTATACAATTTTTTAAAAAGGGGGTAAATCTTACTGCATATAAATTAATATCTCAGCAAATGTAACTTTTTCTTTTGAGACTGAAAAATTTCCGAACTTTACAGAAAAAGCAACGACAATCAACGAGCCCAAAACAAACCTGCGAATCCCGTCTCATTCCAGGGCCTTCTCCCCTCTCTTGCTGGCTTTAGGCTCTCTCCACCATCTCACTGCTTCAGGGTCCAGAAGCTCTCCCCCAGGAAGGCAGGTCAGGCAGGACGCCCCTGGTATAAGCCCTTCTGTACAAGGAAAGCAGGAGAAACATGGTCATGGAGAATCGGTCTACTTGGGGCAGGAACACGCGGGAATGATGGCAAATGGGAGGAACTCTGTGGGAGATGCTCCCGCACAGCGGTGACAAGATGAAGGTGTCAGTTCTCCCGCTTGTGCGCTGGCCATCCTCCAGGCTGCAGCACCTTCTCCATCAAGTTGAAGCGGACTGGTGCTTTGCTTTCATTCTCCGCAATGGCGAAGGAGCTGAGAAGGTCCAAGTGGCTCAGGTAGGAGCAGGAGCCGCAGTGCTGGTTTACCAGCCCCTCCCACTGGGTGGTGTCGGCGTGGCCCCTGCCGGAGCCCTTGGATGCAGGTGCCCCAGCTGGCTGTGGAGGGTGCAGGGGTGGGTCGTCTCGAAGCTTTCCCTCCGCTCCTGGGTCAGAGGCCACAGACAAAGAAGGAGCGGCTCTAGATTTTCACGCGGGAGAGGGGCCATGGCACAGAACCCAACAAACTTAACTTTTTTAAAAAAATGACCAAAAGTCTTCATTTGAAGAATTCTTGTTCTTTGCATTATAACTTTATAACTCTTCATACCAAAAGGTGAAGTCTATGTTTCCAGCTTTTGGATCTAGTCTTAGCCGGGTGACTTGGTTTGGCAATAAAATGTGGCAGGAGTAATGATGTGCCTAGACCTTGTGAAAAGATCCATTGAGCCATATTAAGAATGTTAAGGGTTTATTTGAGCAAAAATTGATTTGAATCAGGCAACACCAGATCAGAAGTGGTTAGGAACACTTCCACGCACAGGAGTATAGGGGAGCCACCGGGGGAGAGGCTTTTTTAGAGAAAAGGAGGAAACAAAGTAAGAAAATTGTTGATTGGCTGTAGCTTAAGGCCTAGTTGGCTATGACTGGTTGTCCTTAGGGAGGGTTTTGATTTCACAACCTTGAGGCGTTTACAGGCTTAGATTTTGGTTTACTTATAGGCCTACCCAGCTTTAGAGCCATCTCAGTCTAATGGGCTCCTTGTTTAATTAATTTAACGGCCTCAAGAAAACTTGCATTCCTGGCTAGAGACAAATGAGGGAGGCCAGGTGAGATCAGAACTGTCCAGGCGAGCCGGAACTGCCTGTCGACCCACAAAATCATGAGCTATGTAAGTATTTGTTGTTTTAAGCCACCAAGTCATGGGGTGGTTTATTAGATACCATGAACAACCAACTGAAAAAAGTTTTTACAGATGAAGTGATATATGAATTGTATTTTGATATATGAATTGTGAAGGATGAATAGAAGTTTCTTTTTCTTTTTTATTCTTTTTGTCTTTTTTTGGTAGGTTTTTTTTGGGGGGGGGGTCATGAAAAATACCCCCAGTCTATCCTGTCTGTGGCATATTGGTCTCATAGTGGTTGCAGGAGATCCTGGTTACTCTTTCCCTTAAGCCATTGAGAAAATAACACAGGATCATCTGGAATGAACTACAGAGTCCCTGCAACCTCGGGGGCTGAAGCAAAGACTCCTAAAAATTTTACTGCCAGTACCACCCTTTGGTATTTAACCACACAATGCCTGATTTTGTTATTTAACTTTTCCTGTTTTGATGCATTGTTGTCATGCTAGGATGGTGTCATTGTGAGGTTCAAAAGCAGAAACTACATTTTCTATATCTGCGTCTCTTCCTACAGCTTCAAGCATAGTCCTTGTCATTTAGATGCTAAACGAAAAAAAAAAAAAGATTTAGAGTAAATGAGGTTCGTGGAGGGTCAGGTATTTTCCATATTTTCCGTAGCCATCAGCTCTGCTCTAGACCAGAGTGGGTGTTGCCACTTTAATTGTGGTGTCCTGGCGGAGGGCCAGGACTTAATTGTTGATGACCCTTCCTTTTCTGCTAGCCCACTGTTAAGTACAACGGCTTCACAAAAAAGTTCACAAAAGTCCTTAAGAAGCCAGACGTGATGACACTGGAGGTTCAGTGACCACAACCCTACAAAAGGCAGGATGATGCCAAGGCTACCCTGTGGGAAGCCAACACCAAAATCTGTTTGCTCGCCTCCTGGACGCTGAGCTTCACTTGGATTCTTTTTCATATTTGCCAGTGGGTGTTTTAAGGTACATCCTATTGCCCTGGGTCAACTGTCTCAAGGATTTCCCCCAGTCTTCTTCATTTGTACATATATGCTCATTATTTTTTAAAATGTTGAAATTATAAAAAGTTATAAAGAAGAAAATAAATATTATCAGTTTTCCAACAACCTAGAAACAATAATATTTAACGTTTTGGCATATATTTGTCATATATATTGGAGCCTGTGTGTGTGTGTGTGTGTGTGTGTAGGTGTATAAATTTCACTATTCAAACTTTTATCCCAGTCAACAATATACAATACATATCTTTACATCTGTCATGTCAGTATGCTTCCACCACATTTTGACATTTGTCTATTTCATTGTATACCATGATTTATATAAATAATCCATTTTTGTTGGCTGTTTAGATTGTTTCCATGTTTTGATTATTGTCAATAATGCTTCTATAATGCCTTTGTACATACATTTTGGGGCACATCTTTGACTTTTGCTTGGGATATATCCTAAAAGTGGATTTTCTCAGCTAAAGGATGTGCATCTATGGTTTTTGCTACATATCTGTGATACTGACCTCTAGACATGTGAAACCAGTTCAGAGTAACATTGTATACTCTTCACACCTCTTCACATTTCTTATTGTCCCTTGATATTTTTGTTAATCTGTCTCAAAGATCTGTAATGTTTTCTATAGATTTTTTTCCTATATTAGGTGCAAAAACCAGAGAATAGAAAAGAACAAATTAGCCAAGTGCCTTGTTTGCTTATTTTGTTTGCTCATTGCTGGTTTGGTTTTCTATTTGTTCTGCTATAAGTATGTCTGGAAAAATAAAATTAAACTGAGTAAGTTTGACTCATGAGGAAGCTCCCTTTCATTTCCCTGGAGCAAGGCAGCAGAGTGCTCACAGGTCCTGATATTAGCAATTACTATTTTGGAAGCACAATGAGAAGTGACTACATTCCTCAGTGTTATCAAGCTTTTTCCATTATCTCTCAAAAGTTTCATTTCACATACTTTCTCGTAAGGTCTGGATATACCCTATTGGTGTTTATGATATTTTTTATATTTCTCTTTATCTACTTTTTAGCATGTTGTAGTCTAAAGATGAACTATGCAAAAAAAAAAAAAAAGTCATATATTAAACTTGCAAAAATTGGGAGCCAGAAGACCAAGATTCTAATACTTCCTCTGCTACCCACAGCTGAGCACAGTACTTAGACTCTGTGGGACCTCATTTCTGCATTGCAAATAGTTCTATATAACAGTCCAGGGGAGGTAGTGGTGGCCGTGAATGGGAAAGAATCTGTAGAGAGTCTTTATTAAATATTACTTGTGCCAGTTACTATGTATATATTGCTAAATATGTATTTAGCAATATATATTTTCTTTTTTCTTTTTTTTCTTATGTAGGCTCTGTACCCAGTATGGAGCCCAACATGGGGCTTGAACTCACAACCCTGAGATCAAGACCTGAGCTGAGATCGAGTCAGATGCTTAACTGACTGAGCCACCCAGGTGCCTCCTGTCCTCATTTTAAAGAGGAACCTGAGGTTCAGAGATGTGAATTGCCCAGGTCATACAGTGAGTCGATTATAGCTATAACACGGAACTAGGTTTGCCTAACTCCAAAGCCTTTTCTAGATGTGAGTATATGAGTAATAATGAAAGTGTTTTCACTTATTAGCTCATGAAGTATTTTTATTTAAGACCTACTATGTGCGAAACACTGTGCTCAGTTCGGAGAATTCAGCAAATAAGATATCTTCTGCCTTACGAAGATTACAGTCAACTTGGGGTGGGAGGAAGAGGCATTAAAAAGATAAGGACACAAATATATGATTACCAGTTGTGATTAGCATCACGAACAAAAGGACATGATGTTGTGAGAGAAGAACAGGGGAGACTAATCTGGATTGAGGAGTCAGGGAAGACATTTCTGAGCCTGAGAAGGTAGCAAGGAGTTAGTCAGGCAAAGATGGGAAGATGATTTCAACCTTTCCAGGTGGACCGAGCTGCTAAGCGTGGCAAGCTGATCCAATTGGCCCCCAACAAGGCTCTTCAGGGGATGGAGATGCCCAGATGATGGCCACAGCCAGCTTTCTAGAGAAGGGTTGTGGCATGTCCAAGTATGTGGTATTTCCTTAATACGTTATGTACTGGGGAGAGTCCTGTCCAGACATGGAAGTGGCCTCTCCCTTCCCTTGGAAATTCTGGCATGCCATCCAGTTTTGCAACTTCCCAGGATGTTGCCAGTCAGCTCTGCTGACCTATTGGCCCCACAGCGCCTGGTGAATCTTGTATTATTGTTCCTTGATTGGTTCTTCATGTTCTTATATCCACAGGGCAGAAAGTTAGAGCCGAGCATGTTTGGCCACTTTTGTCCCAGTAATCTTCACTTTCACTGGGAATTTACATGCTAAAGATTCGGACATCCCAGAGAAAAGTTGCTCAGCCTTTTGACTAGTGATGTAATCATAGGCTCAGGAAATCTAGCAGTATTTATTCAATGGGATCAATACTTTGGATGGCATTGGAGAGGACTACATGGAAGATGAGGTCAAACTACATAGCTCTTGGATAATGGAGCAACATTGCCTTTTCCAAGAGGAGCAGCATTTCTGGGTTACAGAGTGAAAAACCAATTCTGGGTAAAGGAAAGAGAGAGGACTTAACAATTCTCAGTAAGGGTAGATCTTTCTGGATAATGGGGGAAAGATGAAACTGCCGTGCTTTTCTGAATAACAGAGGGAGGCAACCCAGAAAGGGAAGCGAGGTAGTAGCATCATTGGCCCACAAGAACTAGCCAACAGGAGGGCATGTGAGCAAAGACTTCCTTGTGTGGCCATCAAGCACAAACAGAGGAAGGTGTGTTTGAGGAGGCAGGGGTCCTGGAGTTTGTTTATTTCCAAGGCTTTCCATTGCTGCTGCATATGGCCTGGGGCCAGTGGACCTCACAAAGCTCAGCCACCATGTTCTTAAAATAGAGCATGTTTGTGCCCTCTAGGTTCTGCAGTGACCGAGAGACAAAGCTAGCGTCTTCTCTCAACTGCCCAGATGCGAGGACCTAGAAACCCACTTGGAGATGCTGTGAGGGGACAGTTTAGTCATTTAGACTATGAGCTGTTACAGCTGGAGGGAAATTAGTCACATCCAGTACAAATCCTTCGTTTTACAGTTGAGGAAACTGAGGCCTGCAAGTGGGAAATGACTCGTCCAAGTCCTCACAGGAAAAACAGAGCTGGGACTAGAGCCCAGAATCCCCGACTCCCAGCCTGGTTCTTTACAACACTAAACTTAAAGCCGTTTCATAAGATGAGAGAATGGCTTTCTGGAGGAATCGCTTGGGACAGAAATCAGAGACTGAATGGAAAGACTCAAGGAAATGAATACATTAACATTTAACGAAAGCCTTCTATGAATTAGGCACTGTGCCAACCTCATTTAATCCTCTCAAAAATCCCCAGGTTGGAGATACTTTTTTTAAAGATTTTATTTATTTATTTGACAGAGAGAGACACAGCGAGAGAGGGAACACAAGCAGGGAGAGTGGGAGAAGGAGAAGCAGGCTTCCCACAGAGAAGGGAGCCCGATGCGGGACTCGATCCCAGGACCCTGGGATCATGACCTGAGCCGAAGGCAGACGCTTAACGACTGAGCCACCCAGGTGCTCCCCATGTTGGAGATATTATTGCCTTTTACAGCTGTTGAAACTGAGACTCAAAGAGATTAAGTAAACATGTGGCTGAGTATTTGAACCCAGGTCCGCTTGAAAACAGCCTGCACTTTTCTACCCGAGCAGCTGGAAACATCCATTGGTTCTCAAGATCATCACTGTTGCGGTAAAACCTGGGGCAGAAATGAGGCAAGGCTAGCAAGCATCTGCCTTTTCCTATAGTGAGCAGGCAAAGGAGGAGCAGATAGCTCTTTCCTCAGGCACAAAGGCAGGGTGATGAACAAGAGCATTGACACCTCTATTCTGAAGTCATAGTTTGTGTTATGGAGAAATAATCTTCTGGATCAATTTAGGCTTTCTGATCTCATTTTAGGTATGGTTACTCCAATGGCTATTTTCCTTTTGGCCTATGTACTCTCTCTGCTCTTATGAATGCTATTTTTATCCCAGTTGAATCACTTATATTACGTTTTGACACAGGTTATTTTGTAAAGTTTTGTATATAATTTGCTTCTGAAACACCACTGGCCAATAACCATGGAATTCCTTTCCTTCTAGGCTAAGTGCTTTAAGAAATGAGATCACCTTCAGATGAATTGTTAATAAAAATTAAAGCTATAGCCAATAGCATGGGTATTTTTGGGCTCTTGGCCAGCAAATAAACCATCTGTGTGAAAGAAAACAGGCTGACCATTTTGGACTCTGGTCTCCGTGGCCGCATTGTGTGTTGACCTCACCGGTAATTATCCAAATTAATTGCCTTTGGGTTGTGTTCTCTCATCATGGAAACCTTCCTTTCCCAATTCAAACCATGTGGGTTAAAATGAGAAAACAAAAGCAAAAAGTCCTCCCCACCCCATACCCGAAAGCCCCTCTGTCAGGGATCCCAGGTGGACCCGGGGGGCGGTGTTGCTGGTGGAGGCCGAGAAGGGCTGGTCATCACCACATACCATCCATAGGTGGAGGTCTGTTATTCTGTTTCCCCCCTATGAGAGGATACCTATTGTTCCTGAAAACGCTGACCAGGACCCACACTTCCAACAAAAATTCCTCCACCCCTACAACAGCAGAAGCAGCGGCAATAGAGAAGAAGTGTTTTGATGAATTGCAAGATGGATAGGGCTTGCAGTGGCCCCAGCCCTGCTGATACCAAATGCCTTTAAGATACAGCCTTTCCCATCCTAATCTACAAAGGAAACAGGAAAAAGGAACTTAAAAACTCCCTGTGCTCAGACAGAAATGAGACTGTTACAGCCCGCTTCTGTGCTGTTCCTTCTTGCCTCCGACTTGTAAACAAGACCTAGTAGAACATGCGAATGGAAAGTCACAAACCTCTGCGTGTCTGAAAGGATCCTTGGGACCTCATGCACATCTGCGGAAACTGGATGGAGAGATTTGGGGAAGCATGGATTCTTTAGCCGGTTTACTTCTCTATGGAGTCAGCTTGCTCCTTTCTGGTAAGGTTTGGCTTTGTTTTTTTAATTTAGTTTTTTTTTTTTTTTTTTTAACAGAGCTGGTGATTCTGGGCTCTCTCACCAGCTGTTAGTGCTGGTTAACAAGGGGCAGCTGTGGTATATAGGCACCGTTTATGACTTTCCATTTAATCTATGTGGGGATTAAAATGCAATGTCTTTTTGGCATTGAACTGATTTTTCTAGAGTTTCACTCCTGCATAATTGCCAACTGTGTTGCCACAGACTATGAGCACTGATCATGTCACTCTGTAGAGATTCACTTACTATGATACGTTATTTGTCACTCTGTAGAGATTCACTTACTATGATACATTATTTTACTGCTCTTCATTTGGGATTGTTTCCTTATTTAAAAAAAATTAGAAACCGAGTTTTACCTGCTTCAAAAAAAGTTTTCCATAATTTTTTAAAAATGAAAGTCATGCTGAGAATGATGTGGCCCACTTAACGGCAATGTGCAGATTGCCATTTTTAAATGAGAACAAGAATGCTTTTCTATAAGGATTTCATATCCACATCCTTTTTTAATCGAAACAGTCAAAGGCTAGGCTTTTTGTTTTTTCTTTTTTCCTTAGGGCTGTGGTCAGGGCTATATAATTTTTGCTAGCTTTTAAAAAATATTTGTCATGCAGTGATTTATAGTCTTTATTGGCCCAATGGGCTGAAAGTTGGGGCAGTTACCCCGATCCATAGGCACAGGAGAGTATCGAAAGCTGTTGTAGAGCTAAGGAACGGTGGACTTGGATGTTTTTAGATCTCGTATGTCTGTTGCTCAGGTTCTCCAGATAGTGGCATGCCTCTTATGTTCCCTCACCCTGTGGGACACTGGCTGAGAGTGATACTAAAACCTGAAGTGCAGATCACAACTCTAATCGCCAGCATGCTCTCCCTTTTAGTTTGAAAACATTCTAATTATTGTAACAAAAATAGAATTGATAGTGGAAATCAAATTGGGAAAACGTGCTGAATTCAATGGTGCAGTCTATATTATGTTAGTAGAAATTGACCCGAACATACATAAGTATGTGTTACATTATTTTGATCTTTTTCTGTATGTTTGAAATATTATATTAAATATTCAAAAAAATCCAACAAGATAAGAGAATTGCATGTAATTTGTCTATAGCTTTTCAGTTTGTTTTCAACACCCCATTATATTGAGGATTTAGTAATATTTTTAAGGCTAAGAATGTGTAATATAAATTGCTGAGATGGTTTCAACGTTTTGTTCAAATTACTTATATTAACATAGAAATGTTGATTTCTCCTGTATGATTGCATATTTCTTTTGCTTTATTTTCTGTGTGACATATTTATCAGTAACATGAAATCTGGAACTATTCTACACCAGGGATTATAGTAATCTAAGCCCAGGGGGCTGCAGTTGCTCTGAGACACTTTATAAATTATAAATTAAATCACCTGTGTGCACACACATGCAAACACACACACACAGTTTTGTTTTGTTTTTTTTTTAAAGATTTTATTTATTTATTTTAGAGACAG
The DNA here is from genome assembly GCF_011800145.1 of Mirounga leonina. NCBI lineage: Eukaryota > Metazoa > Chordata > Mammalia > Carnivora > Phocidae > Mirounga > Mirounga leonina. The sequence goes on along the minus strand of NW_023270433.1, from coordinate 42,311,144 downwards.
AGCACAAGAAGGGGGAGCAGGAGAGGGAGAAGCAGACTCCCTGCCAAGCAGGGAGCCCGATGCGGGACTCGATCCAGGGACTCCAGGATCATGACCTGAGCCGAAGGCAGTCGCTTAACCAACTGAGCTACCCAGGCGCCCCCACACACACAGTTTTAATTCAGTTTTTTTTTCCCCCTCAAAGTGACTACGTCATGGCACTTTGCAGTATAGGCTTAGACATAAAATCAGACAAAAGAAATTATGTGGCTGAAATAGTAGCTCTGTGTTTAGATCTTAGTTCCCTGGAAACAAAGCCCTGACTTCAGCAGGGAGAGGGATTTCATGCTCCTACTGAAAGGGAAGGGTAACACTAGCAAGGCTGGTTTCTGGGATAGGTCTGTTGTATGGGAATCCTAACTGACCTTCCCAGTCTAGCCCTCCATGGACATGGATACACAGTGCTGGGAGCTGCAACAAGAACCCAGCATGATCGTGTCTGCAAGTATAGGAGCCCATTCTTCACACCGACCTCCAATGGTGGACTACAGTAATGGAGCAAGGGACTTATGGCTTACGCGTTTCTCTCTCTGTTCCAGTGGGTTCTTTCTGACTCCTTTTTCCTCTGAACATATAAGACTGAAACAATATGTCACATTTGCCTCACTAGAAGTGGCTCTGGGTGGCAGATACTGACCCATAAGGAGTTGGAAAACGTATATAATTTTCAGAAGACTTCCCTAGATTCTGGTATGTTCCCCTCCCAATTGAGAATCATGACCAAATTACAAACAAGTTCTAATAAACATACTGGCTTTTCCCTACTCTCCCATCCTCACCAGATCAGGCTGTTCTGTCTAAAGAATTGTATATGCAGAAATACAAAATAAAACAAATTATTCTTTGTGCTTTATCATAGTATATCCTATATGATCAACACTGACCCAGTGGGAAGTCTCTAGTAGTGTGCCTTCATATCTCTTTCCTATTTCATTTGACGTTTTAAATAACAACCATTATCTCTAAGAGTGGATATCTTGTCTGGAATGACAGTGGAAATTCAGTAACAAGGTCAGGGAAGTGGTCCCAGATGGAACCTTCTCATGAGGGCTGGTCTTGGAAGGCTGTATCGGGTGTGAGTAATCGAGGGTGGAGGTCCAGAAGCTGGGACCAGAGACACACCTGGGAATTATTCTCACAGGGAGGAGTTTTGCTTTCTCCAGAGATGCTCCCTACTAAGCATTGTCTTTGTTAGAAATGTCAGCATTTCCTTTTCAGCTCTATGCTGGGAGAGCTTCCTGCTAGAGTTCTAGTTGTTTTAAGACATCCCTCGAGGAGGAAAGGACTCATCCGAGTCCATTTCAGAAGACTGTGCTATGTCTTCTGGGAGATTCATTGGATAGGCTCCAAATTTTTCTGACATTATAAATTTGTCTAACTAAAAAGATATGTGTGCGACTGTGTAACCTGCTTATTCCCTGTAGATGGCTTATTGGTGAGAGCACAGAATCTGGATTCAGATGATTTCTCTAAAGTGGATAAGTGGACCAAACCCAAAAGATAGCATTTCAAAATAGATGAATGTGAAGTTATAAGTTTGGTTTCAAAAAATGTATGCATGTATGTTCAGTGTGAGAAAGTCTTGATTTGTTGAAAGTTCTAGGGAATAACACCTACATTTTGGTGATACACACAATTCATAGGTGTCAACATGTGCTCTGCTTACTAAAATGTAATATATAAGCTGCAACAGTTCACTTTAGTAGAAATATAAGGTCCACATTAGAAATGGTAGTCACTTTACTGCTCAGAGAATATCCATTAAACACTGAAGACAGTGAGAAATTTGACAGCAAACACAGTGGGCAAGCAGGAAGGTAAGTACTTTAGAAAAATATTAAGCCAGGAGAAAAGAGATGAAGTTTTTAAGGGTTTCCGTAGAGAAGACACCATAGATTGACATTGTATTTTGCCAGATCTAGGATACAGGGATGAAGGGAGTTTGGCTTGATTGATGGAAACCTTCTAAATATTGGATCATCATCCCCATGAAAAGTGAGCTCCCACATTGGAGAGTGTTGAGGCATAGATTGGGTGATCATCTAGCAGGATCACTGAAGAATGTGGAGCGTGATGCTTACTCCACTTCCCTTTTATATCCCTTTCATTTTACTGTTTGTGCCTCCTCCCTGATCACTTGGGTGGAGAAGAATTCAGAAAAGCATCAACATCTTTGCCCAGTGAAACCAAACTGGGTGTGTTTCCTGAATTTTAACTCAATCAACATGTCTTAGGAGAAAAAAACATATGTGTACATGTGCTATGATGACTTTTCTGAAGCCACTGCTTGAGGGGACTGAGGTGGAGCTAATCAAGAATGCAGGAGAAAGAGTTAAGAATATGGACTGTGAAATCACAGACCTGGGGTGAAGCTCAAATTGGATGACTATGGGAAAGTTACTTGATTTCTCGAAGCCACTCTTTCCTCATCTTTTATGGAGGAGAGGACCTATTTCCCAAAGTCCTTATGAGCATCATGTGATGCAAGTAGAGAGCTTAACCAGTAAGAATTTCCTTAATAAATGAAGCTAGTATAATAAAAAAAAAAAAAGAAGTGTTTCTATGAGGACCTCTGTGTTAGTTCAAGACTGGTCTAATATTTTCCAGCATGTGGGGGAGTCACTTACTGCTCATAGAAGCACTCTGCTTCTAAAAGACCTCAACATAATCTAATTCCACAAATTTTATGCTTTTATCTCTCTATGTGGGCTATTATCCAGTGTTTCCCCTCACCTCCCCATTCATCCTTGCTCTAGGCTCTTTGCATTCAATCAGGCCCATCTCTACAATCTATGCACTCTTTCCTCTTGGCTCTTGTTCATGCTCTTCCATCCATTTGGAAAGGACACTCTCCATGCCTACGCTGCAAACACAGTTCAACTCAACCTGCCTAGGCCAACTTTGCCTCATGATCTTCCCCTAATCCTGAGTTCCCTTACCATATAGGCTGTGTCTTTGTGATTTGGGCACATAGATTTAGCTCCATTAGCCTTTAACATTTTTTGACAACAGATATTACTTCTTTTTTATTCTTGATCGTTCATGCATTTTATGTTCAATAATCTTTATTGGAAAGAGTTTAATATGGTGTAATAAGAAATTATTGATATGCCCCAGCAGGCCTGAAAGAAAGAGGGAATGTTGTAGAGAGGATTTTAGTCACATTGAAATAATAATAATAATAATGACAAAAGTAACATAATGTGACAACAGTAAGCAATTTCATATAAACTGCAAGAGGTATTTGCTCAAATCTTAAAAGGTTGGCTTATGTTAAATATATGATGTGAATAAGGTCAAAAGAAAATTCCCTTATTCCCTTAGGTGTGAAACATAAAAATAATTCATGAAAATGGGTCTAACCTGGTCTTTACCCAATATTAGATATATAGGCTTTTTATTCAATAGACTTTTGAGTTATTGTCTGCCTTTTGTTGATTCATTTATTCATTCCTTTACTCAACTATCATTGCAGTCAGTGAAGACATATCGAGGATTTACTTTAAGCCAAGTACTGTACTGGATATCAGGAATGCAAAAAAGGATGAGTCATTTTTTTCTCCCTTGCTAAATTCACATTTTAGTAGGAAAGAGGACTATAGGCCGATGAATTATATGATGTTGTGATAAATGATACCATAGGGATACCTACAAAATCAAGCTTTTCAAGAGCTACAAACACTATTAGTGACTCCAGTAGTAAGAAATGAAACTTTAAGATCTAAATTAAATGTCTAAAAACATAGAATGTTAACTTCATTAGTTACTGAATATAGCATGAATAAAATGAATATTTGACAACAATCTGTAGGTTAGATTTTCCTCACTTTTCAAGAATTCCTAAATAGTTGTGGATATTGCCAATTATTGCCAATTGTAGTTATAAGTGGCTCACAGCCAAATGATTTGAAAACTAAGACTATAAAAAGGAAAAGGGAAGAAAGCACTTCCCATTAGAGGGAGCAGGGAGTGTGGAATAGCAGGGCAAGTTCAAGGAAGTCGAGTAAGGCTGGAATGTAGGGTGGATATGGAGAATTAAGGTTGGGATCAGAAAGGGAAGGGCCTTGTAGACCATTTTAAGTAACTTGCACCTCATTCTGTACATGTTGAAATTTAGTACGGTGTTTGTCCTATCATAGCTGATTTATATCTTGGAAAATTCACTGTGACAGTAGTATGGAAGATGGGTTGAACTGGCAGAGAGTATAGGCTCAGACTAATAATGAATGTGTCTTTTCAAAACTCCAGGAAGGAAGGCCTGGATGGACAGGGGGGTTGAGAGTGTTCAGGAGGTGAAACTGTAAGTGTTGGTGATGGGTTGCGTATGGGAGATTGAGTGACAGCAGGGTGAATAAGTATTGCTCCATGGTTCTGGTTTGGGTAATGGTGGTGCCATTCACGGTGCTGGGAAATGTGGCAGAAGGAACTGGTTGGAGATGAGCTGAGATGAAGCCAATCATTATGTTGTACATGTTCATTTTGAGGTTCCATGTATAGGGAAATATTTAGCAAAATTTGGCTCTCTGGGTCTGAGCTTAGATGAAGGAGACTGGGCAAGGGCTTGAGACATAAGCATCCTTGGTTTATGGGAAGTGAAGCCATGGTCATGGATGTGTATGAAAATTAAGTGAAGGGACAAAAAAGAAGTAGTCAAGGGTTCTATGAAGAAGCAGTCAAGGGAATTGGTAGGAGAAGCAAATCCAATCAGATTTCTTTTCTGGAATTCTAGAGAATTGGTGTGGTGGTAGCTAAGAAGAGCATTTTCAGAAGAGGAGAGTAGGATGGGGGCAGCAGAGTGACAGCCTCTGCACTTGACCAGATTACAGGTGTGTTGTTTTACAGAACACCAGCAGCACTCACTACATTATGGACCAGAACTGGAAGGGCTGTCAGAGGATCAGTTGGCATGACTCCCAGCCTTCAGGAAAGGGAACGTCTAAAGTTGCCTCCCTTATTTCTGGGATTTCGAACTGATAATCCAATGCCTACCAGTCTGGCCAGACTATTCCTTAACTCCTAGCACATGTGCAGAATGTTTTTTAGCTTGAGCTGTGCCTGCTTTCCTCTGCATCCCATCCCTCCACTACCTCCTCTTGTCCCTTCAAGAATCTGACCATCCTTCTCTCCATGTCTCTTTCCCAAGGCTGCAGGGGCAGGTGTGGGGACATGGGTCTGCCAGATGGACAGAGTCCTGACTCTTTTCAACACATCCGCTGATTAGAGGGGGTGCGTTTCTTCTGTCCGCTGGTTCCCTGTCGGACATGGTATGGATGTAACAAGGGAGCTGGTCCGGCAGCCAGATGACAGACATTGTGGGTGGTGGCTGTTAGCTTTCTGCTGGCCACTGCCCTTGCTCGGGGCTTGACCAGTGAGGTATATGTGGAGGTCACACCCATCTCAGCAGATCTGTCAGCTTTCCCGCTTTTGTTAGAGGGTGATATCATGCTTCCTGGGGGGAGTGCTGGAAGACAATGCTCGGCCACTTTTCTCCAGATACAATAGGCGGAGTCAGGAAGGCAGTATTGACATTGCTGGGGCTGGGGAGGCACTCATGGCTCTGCGGCCGTCAGATGGTGAACCAGCTTAACCTTGGCACACAGGGCCTGGGTTGTGCAAGGCGTCTGGCTGTGGAGCCAAAGGGGACTCCGCCCTGGGGACGGGACTGCTTTAGACATCTGGGAATCTGGGATGGGCTTCAAATTCCGATCCCTCTGTCAAAAACAACCACAAAACAATAATAGTACCAGATAACAAAAATGACTACCATAGATTGAATGTCTATGTGCCAAGTACTTTTTTTTTTTTAAGATTTTATTTATTTATTTGACAGAGAGAATGAGAGAGAGAGCACGTGAGAGGGGGGAGGGTCAGAGGCAGAAGCAGCCTCCCTGCCAAGCAGGGAGCCCGATGCGGGACTCAGTCCAGGGACTCCAGGATCATGACCTGAGCCGAAGGCAGTCGCTTAACCAACTGAGCCACCCAGGCGCCCGTGCCAAGTACTTAATAGGGTTTTTAATAACTCACAACAACCTTGCACAGTAGATAATACTATTTTTTAAATAGATGGTAAAACTGAGGCTCAAAAAGCGACTTGCCCAAGGTTAAAAATTAACCTGCCTAGCATCCCTATTTTTCTTTTTCTTTTTTTTATTTTCAGTTAGCCACTGTATAGTACATCATTAGTTTTTGATGTCGTGTTCAATGATTCATCAGTTGCATATAAAACCCAGGGCTCATCACAACATGTGCCCTCCTTAATACCCATCACCCTATTACCCCATCACCCCACCCCCCCTCCCTTCTGTAACCCTCAGTTTGTTTCCCAGGGTCCATAAACTCTCATGGTTCATCTCCCTCTCTGATTTCTCCCCCTGCAGATTTCCCTCCCTTCCCCTATGGTCCTCCTTGCTATTCCTTATGTTCCACATATGAGTGAAGCCATATGATAATTGTCTTTTTCTGCTTGACTTATTTCGCTCAGCATAATACCTTCCAGTTCCATCCATGTCCGTGCAAATGGTGGGTATTCATCCTTTCTGATGGCTGAGTAATATTCCATTGTATATATGAACCACATCTTCTTTATCCATTCATCTGTTGAAGGGCATCTCAGCTCCTTCCACAGTTTGGCTATTGTGGACATTGCTGCTATGAACATTGGGGTAGCACCCCTATATTTCAAGAGCTGTCATTATTTCCCTCCCTGTGACCCTGATGGGACTGCCAATCACTGATTACCGAGTATACCACTCATCTGACCACCACAGCAGTTGGTTCAGATGGAGGTTGCATGACCCAATAGGGCCAGTTAGACTCTTTCTCTGGGAATTCGTGAGCAAGAGGTTCTTTCTCCAGTGAGTATGCTGAACACCCAGAGCTACCAGCTTCCCTGTACAGTTGAAAGAAGCTGGTCTTGGGCAAGAGAGATGAGTTCATTCGCACAGAGAGAACAGAACCATGACCGGCACTCTGCGATTATTGGAGTGGTGAGTCCAGTGGTTTTAGATCAGAGACCCACCCCTGTACCTTCCAGTTATGGGAGACAGTTACCTTCATTTTCTTCCACTATTTTGAATTTGTTTCTGTCTCTTAAGGTGAATAGTCCTGAGTGACCCCATGGTTTCAGTAGAAAGTGATAGAGACAAGAGTTAAACTGAGATGACCAGACCCCAAATTCTGAGTTCTTTTAAACTCTTCGCTGTGCAGTCTTCTACTAGTGTTTCATGGTCACCTCAGGCTGGTTCCTGGAAAATGAGGCTGATGACAATACTTCTTCGTGTGGTTTTGGAAAAGATTTGAAAAGAAATATTACTTAAAATACTTAGTACGGTGTTGGTACATGATGAGCACTCCAAAAAATCAGATGCTCTTAAATGTTTTCTTATAAATGAAGCTAGAGACTCTTACATTGCTTTATGACAGTCTTTTCCAAGCACATCTCCCTGCGTGAGGGCAGGTCTCATTTTTGACTAAGATCATTACTGGATTTTTGGACTCATCTAAATTAAGAGTGTGTGTGTGTGTGTGTGTGTGTGTGTGTGTAGCTCTTTTCCCATTTCACCACTATCTTCGCTCCAATTACTCCTGCTCTTACTCTTAATTCCTCTTTGTGTCTAGTACCGTCACATTTAGAAAGCACTTTCTCATCTTACGGGGTTGCTTTAAATGTCCACCTATTTTACTACTCATTGCTGCCTCTTGAGAATCAGAGGGCAGGGTGATAGTAGCCGTCGGTTAAAATCAGCGCCTTTTCAGGAGCCAGTCTTTGCCTACCTCACCAGACCCTTGGAATTCTCAGTCCCTCATGCTATGTTGGAGGTGTATTTCAGCCATATCAGGCTCTTTGTGGTTTCTAAAGATACACTTTCAAGCCTCCATGCCTTTGTGTGTGCTCTTTCTTTTGCCCAGAATGCCCTCTTCACATTCCCTTCTTCATCGGACTTATTCATGCTTCAAGGTTTATCTCCGGTGTCATGTCTTCAAAGAAATCTTCCTTACCCATCCTGCATGGGTTTGGGTCTGACTTTGCCTGAGATTCCATCGGAAATGTGGCCTGAGGCAAAGGCACGTGTGTAGGTAGATTATTTGGGAAGTGACCTCAGGGAGGAGTGAGGGACTAGGGGAATAGAACTGTGCTAGAATATGTTATCATGCTGGCCACTGCTATGGACGCCAGATCCTCCAGACATCCTGAGGAGCCTTATGAATGAGACATGCAGGCACCCTTATGCTTGCCTCTGTCGTCGTACTTAGAACATTAAATTATGATTAACAGTTTCCTTATTGTTGCTTTTGTCCACAAGGCTGGGAGCTGTGTTTGGCATTTCAATATTCTCAGCACCAGACATAGTATACTGGCTGGCAGAGAAATGCTTTAATAAATGGTTTTGCATTGGGTTAAATATTGCAGCCATTGCTTCCCTAAGTGTACTGTATATATTACTGCTGGCCTGAAAAATGATTTGATGTGGTTCTTGGAAGCATATTTTAAAATTATCTATTCATTTTTATATGTAAGTATAAATAGATGCATGTATATGTATAGCAATCATATAATTTCTTGAATATTCTTAATACGAAGCTAAGAAAACATGAGTTAAAGAGCATGGTTAATAGAATAATTGTATAAGCAGCAGGTACAGTCAGCAAGAATCATGACTATGATACATAAATTATACAGTTTGGGAGACACTGCTCTAACTGCATGAGTTAGCTAATCCTTTTTAGAACTCGGTGTGTCCAAATAAAAACAGAAAAGTAATTTGGTGTATAATTAATACTATCCTAGTGAGATGAACAAAGTGAAGGGGTCTATGGTGATCAACCTGTCTTAAAGGACCATCTAGGACTCTAATCTTGCTTTTCCCAGTAAACCTGGAAAATGGACGTTTGTTAATAAATCATAGACCCTAGTTTACCCCCTTGGGCATACTGGGCATCCATCAAAATAGGCCCAGCAGTCAGCCAGCAAGCCAGTAGACATCGTCAACCAGGGGAGGAATGGGTAGGTCAGTTATATCCACTCATTCAAGCTAAGTTTTTCTGAGCCCTTTCCATGTCCTGGGAATCTGCTAGGCATTGCAGTTAGAAAGATGGTTAAGAGAGGCACATGACCTCCACTGCCTTGTGGTCTGCTGGGTGAAAAGCTCTGCTTTATTGGAGGCAGACATTGGGAGCATGGAAAATGGGGGGGAGGGGTAATCTTGCAGAACAGGGGTCTCCTCAAGAAGGTGACGTTTGAGAAGGATGAATAGGATTATGCTTTGTGGAAAATCAGGAGTGGGCGTGAGGAGTAGAGCATTCCAGGCAGAGGAAAAAGCATGAAAATGGGGAATAGAATGTTGAAGAAACATTGGTGCAATGGTCCTACATGGCTATACTCTAGGGCACGCTGAAGGAGGTGGCAGGGGATACAGCTGGGGAGATGAGTTGGGAAGAAGGTAATTTGGTTTGAGATGGGCTGAGTGGGCAAGGACACCGTAGAAACCCTTCTGGGAGTCATTAGAACGTAGGGTGAAGCTGTGTGAGGGAATGACATTGCCCAAGAAGAAGACAGCAGACTGGGTCTGGGAACACCTATATCAAGGGGTGAAATGGATAGAGGAAGAGGAAACCGAAGGCTTTCAATGAGAGAAGGCGAGGGAGGAGGGAGTTTCAACCACATCAAAAATTGCAGAGGCAGGAGCAGGGTAAAGAGAGGGACAAGAGAATTTGGCAATTAGGTGCTGTGCACGGCAGAGCATTCTTAGTGGATGGGCCGGGCAGGGCTGGGGTTGAGGAGTAAGTGGGAGGTGGGGAAGTAGAGTAGGTAAGTATAAATTCCTTTCTGAGAGATGTCCCTTATCCGGGCAGGTTCCTGTTACCATGTGCTTTTCTCTAAGCTTGATCCTGAGTGATCTGGTAGGAGAAGGTATGAGGTCCTCTCTGCCAACACGGGCTCATGATGCTAGGAGGATACACAGAGGTCTGGAGATAGTAGGGAAAGAACTCTTCCATCACAGACACTCTCTCTTGCCCCTGGGTGTGGTCCCAAGTTACATGAGTTAGGGAATTATTTTAGTTTCACAAAAACGGTAATAGAGGCAGGAGTCTTCGTGGAGGGGCAACACACTAACTGTTACATAGAGTAACAGAATAGTAGAACTGTCCAAGACTTAAAAGATTATCTAGTCCAGCATTTCTGAATACCAAGTCCAGGAAAATCCTAGAATCCCTTATTTTTATTTTTTGAGTATCATATGGAGCTAACATTTGGTACCGTAAGAAATACTGATTTGATTCAACTTTCTCATTTTACAGATGCCAACACTGAGGCTCAGCACTTTGCTAAAACCCACTCAGCTCATTAGAGGCTAAGTTTCTTCCTTCTAACAGAGAATGTGGAAGGCAATAGAAATTAGAGTTTAATGCATGTACTGTAGAGTTGAACTACTTATGCAGCTTAAGTTAGAGCCCCAACTTAAAAATTCTTTTCTTTGTCTTTTAAGCACTCAGTGGACCCAGCTGTAAGGCCCCTGGCAGGGTTGGCTTGCTTTGCGCTGCCCGGCCCTCCCCACCCCCTTCCCCTGTATATCTCACACCCAGAGTCAGCAGTGCTTTTCACACAAATAGTCTGCCAAGAGGTGTGGAACTGGAGCCAGAAACACACAACAGCTGCAGAAGCTCAGCCACGTCTAGAGGCTTGCAGTAATCTCCAGCAGGCCTGGACACAGCCCTGACCACTGAGTGACTCTAGAGTACATAAGCCATCAGCAAAGTGTGATTCCAACATGAGTAATACATGCATTCTGCCAGATGCTTCTGGAATCAAACAAAGAAAAACAGTGTTGTTGCCAGCCAGGGAGAAAAAAAAAATCACCATTAATTGCATTACTGTCTTCCCATTAAGGCTGGGGAGAGCCTGTGACTCAGGTGAACCTCTGTTAGAAAACCTCTTTTCCTCTCCTAGAGATCATTTTCTGATGGAACTCATGGCTTATCACCCCTGCCAAGCCCACATTTTCACCCTACCCAGGTGGTTATGAGCACAGACTGTGGGGGCAGATGGATCTGGGCTGGAGCCCTGCTCAATGTGACAGCTGTGTGACCTTGGACAAGTCCTTTCTCCTTTCTGCAGAATGGAGACCATGGTACCCTCTCTAAAGAGTAGTGAGAATTACATGATATAAGTAGATTAAATGCTTAGCAAGTGCAGGTTCATTAAAAAAAGTTCAATAAACATTAGCTATCATTATTATTTCTTATGTTTCCCTATGTTCCTAAGAGCACCCTACTGCTAAGAACCTGTGTAAATGTTACTCTATTCCATTCCATCCCATTTCAACATCTCATTCCCTCCCAGCCTATTCTATTCTATGAACATTTCTTGAGCTCCTTCTCTGTGCCCCACCCTGGGTCAGCAGATGTAAAGATAAATAAAATGAAGTCCTTGCTGCTAAGGAGGCTGCTGGTGGGGTGTGACTTGCAGGTGGACTTGCAGTAGATTCTCACTATTCATGGTGAGTTAGATTCAGGCAAGGGTTAGATTCAGGCAAGTCGCAACATTTTTTTTTAAAGATTTATTTATTTATTTGACAGAGAAACAGCGAGAGAGGGAACACAAGCAGGGGGGTGGGAGAGGGAGAAGCAGGCTTCCCGCTGAGCAGGGAGCCTGATGTGGGACTTGATCCCAGGACCCTGGGATCATGACCTGAGTCGAAGGCAGACACTTAACGACTGAGCCATCCAGGCACCCCAAGTTGCAACATTTTTGTCAACCAATGGATACACCTAGTTTTGTGTATGTTTCTATTTAAAGGCAAATCATTTAGTGCATATGGCTGATTGATTAGCATGGAAGTCATGGCCAACAGCACTAACGACTGCCTCAACAGAGCTTCTCTAACACATGGATTTTCTCCTGGGGCACATCACCGCTTTCTCATGCTTCGGAACGCTGGACGGCACTTCGACACTAAACTTGGGGCCATTTCATTTTTTTTTATCTTTTGGGTTTGTCTTAAAAATTTTTTTTTGAGGGGCGCCTGGGTGGCTCAGTCATTGGGCGTCTGCCTTTGGCTCAGGTCATGATCCCAGGGTGCTGGGATCAAGCCCCACGTCGGGCTGGCTCCCCGCTTCGCGGGAGGCCTGCTTCTCCCTCTCCCACTCGCCCTGCTTGTGTTCCCTCTCTCGCTGTCTCTCTGTGTCAAATAAATAAAATCTTAAAAAAGAAAAAAATTTTTTTTGAGTACAGTTGGCGCACAATGTTACATTAGTTTCAGGTGTAGGACATAGTGATGTGACATATTGATACATTATGTGGTGTTCATCACAAGTACAACTGCCATCCGTCCTATTACATCACTATTCTAATATCATTGACTATATTATGATGTGCTTTTGATTGGGATCATTTTTTTAAAGAGATTTTATTTATTTGAGAGGGAGAGAGCACAAGCAGGGGGAGGGGCAGAGGGAGAGGGAGAAGCAGACGCCCTGCTGAGCAGGGAGCCTGACATGGGACACTATCCCAGGACTCCAGGATCATGACCTGAGCTAAAGGCAGATGCTTGAGCCACGCAGGATCCCCTAGGGGTCATTTTAAATGGTGAAATAGCCAATTAAAACCACAAAAAATGTGAAAGAATAGCACTAAATATACTGTGAGGAGGATACTGATTTACAGTTGGCAACATGTGCATCTGAGGCCTCGGCGTTTTCCTGCTCTGCCATGTGTTCTCGTGACTGGGAAGCCACCACGGGGGTTGATTTTGAGGTGTAGGCACATTGACAGGTACAGAATCAACAAATAATGAGGATAGACTCTTGATACAATTGACTAAATTCAGGTAGTAATAAAGTATCCATAGATGTAGAGGACAAGCACAGGAGAGAGAGAAATGGGTTCCTTCTGGGACAGTCCGCTCTACTGATGGGAATGGGGCTTTCAGAAAGGCATTTCTGATGAGCAGACATGGAAACATGGAGGGATAACAGTATGGCTGCCATGTTGGGGCTCCGGGGTGGAGGGCTTTCTGCCTCCAGCACTGTACCGTGTGGTCTGACTTGACAGGATGTCCTTCAGCAGTCCTCCTTTCGCCCACATTCATCTAGAGGCAAGACCCAGCACTCTGAGACACCAAAAACACATGAAACAATCTGATTCCATAGTGTTAGTGAGTAAGACTTTTCAGTGGGTGGAAGGGAAAGATGCTTTGTATTGTACAGTGTGCAGAGCATACTAAGTTCACAAGTAGACATCTCTCTCTTTCCCTGGCAAAGTTCATCTCCAGCTCCCAGTCTCCTGATTTCTCCTCCCTTCCTCCACTGTAGGTTCCAGGCCATTCCATTTTCAGCCCCGCTTGCACATACCACTCAGCAAATGAAAGACCAGCTAGTTATCCAGCCCCCTCTCCTCTGGAATATTAGCAGGAGCCCTGTATTGTGACTCCAGCATGGCTTCGGGGAGTTTTTACTCTACGCTTCATTCCCCACTTATCCAAATATTCACTCCGTAAAATATTCTCTGCATATTTTGGCATAAGCAATAAAGAAGTACGAGGTCCCAGATGAGTTACCTCTCCCTATTACTGCCACTTATCCCTGATAGAGTATTTTCTCATCTTGGACACATGACCCATGGTTGCTACAGTTTTTTTTTGTTGTTGTTGTTGTTTTTTTAAGATTTAATTTATTTATTTGACAGAGAGAGACACAGAGAGAGAGGGAACACAAGCAGGGGGAGTGGGAGAGGGAGAAGCAGGCTTCCCGCTGAGCAGGGAGCCCGACGTGGGGCTCGATCCCAGGACCCTGGGATCATGACCTGAGCCAAAGGCAGACGCTTAACGACCGAGCCACCCAGGCGCCCCGGTTGCTACAGTTTTTAAAGAGCCTAGTCCGGGCCCTAGCCACGTTAGATATTTAATAAATGAAAAGATTTCCACTAAACTGATGATTTGGGGAAAGGAGACATTTTTGTAATGTTTTCCTCCTCAAAAGGGATAGGTAATTTTACTTATTGTCATTTTCTTACACCTTTCACAGCAAGGTTTTATAATTCTCATCACATTAAGTTCTGAACATTTCTTCCTAATAATTCTCATCAAAATTTCCAATGATACTATTTTTGAAACTTAAAATGTGAATTTTATCTCAAGGAATAAGCAGAAGAAGCAGCTGAGAAAACTCTGGGGGAAAAAAAGTAATTTTTGGAAATAACTCTATTAGATCTTAAGGCAGAGTACAATACTATAATAACAGTGGGGTACAGTACAAGAGTCTGTAGACACAGATTAACAGACTAGAAAAGCCAAAACCAGACATAAGTTTATATAAAATTTTATTATCTATAAAGGATACAAATCAGTTCTGGGAAAATTCATTTTCTGTTTAGAAAAAAGAACTGTTTAAAAAATCCATCTGTGGGGCGCCTGGGTGGCTTAGTCGGTTAAGCGTCTGCCTTCGGCTCAGGTCATGATCCCAGGGTCCTGGGATCGAGCCCCACATCGGGCTCCCTGTTCGGCGGGAAGCCTGCTTCTCCTTCTCCCTCTCCCACTCCCCCTGCTTGTGTTCCCTCTCTCGCTGTGTCTCTCTCTGTCAAATAAATCAATAAAATCTTTAAAAAAAAAAAATCCATCTGTTACCACACACCAAAATAAATTCTAAATGGATTAAAGAGTAAATGTAAGAAACCAAGCCATCAAAAGAAGGTGGAAGTGCATATTTATTGACATTTCGTATGGAGAAAGACTTCTTATGTTTAAAAACAGTGGAAGAAGCCACAAAAATAAAAATCAGTACACTTAGCTACATAAATATTTAAACTGTTAATTTAACAATAAGCAAAATTAAAAGGCAAAGAAAAAATGACAAAAATACTTGAAACAAATATGGCATATAAGAGACTAAAGTATTTTCATAAAAGAAGCTCATTGAAATCAATAGAAAAAATCAAAAACATCAGCAGAAAAAGAGGAACAAATAATTCACAGAGGAGGAAATATAAATGGCTAATAGGCTTGTGAAAAAGTTCACTCTCTAAATTAAAGTAAAATCAAGGGGCACCTGGGTGGCTCAGCATCTGCCTTCGGCTCAGGTCATGATCCCTGGGTCCTGGGATCAAGTCCCACATTAGGCTCCTTGCTCAGCAGGGAGTCTACTTCTCCCTCTCCCTCTGCCTGCAGCTCCCCCTGCTTGTGCTCTCTCTCTCTCTCTCCCTCCCTCTGTGTCAAATAAATAAATAAAATCTTAAAAAAAATAAAATCAAAATAAGATACTATTTTTCTATATCAAACTGGCAAAGATGAAAAACCAAGTGGGAATATTCAAGACTACATGGCAGGGGTTGGTGAGATGAGTATGTTTTCATACACTGTAGTTCTTTAGATAGAAACTTAGCAATGTAAATCAAATTGTTAGAGAATTTAAAATGTTGTAAGATTAAAAATTTAGGATATGAAAGTGTTCTGTTTTAACCTAAGAAAGAACTATATATGTTGGTTTCTGCAGTTCCTCTTTGTATGTTCTCTGGGAAAAAAATAAAGGATATACATCAAAATGTTAACAAGAGTAAAATAAAGAAAGATTTCATGATAAGAATATATGTTTTTAAGTAATTTTTTTTTTAAAGATTTTATTTATTTATTTGAGAGAGAATGAGAGAGAGCACATGAGAGGGGGGAGGGTCAGAGGGAGAAGCAGACTCCCTGCCGAGCAGGGAGCCCGATGCGGGACTCCATCCCGGGACTCCAGGATCATGACCTGAGCCGAAGGCAGTTGCTTAACCAACTGAGCCACCCAGGCGCCCTGTTTTTAAGTAATTTACATTCTGACTGTTGTAAAAAGAAGATTAAGTATAATATTTTTGTAGTTTTAGAGATAGTCCATGATGATAATTTTTTTTAAGATTTATTCATTTATTTATTAGAGAGAGCATGAGAGGGGGGAAGGGCAGAGGGAGAAGCAGACTCCCCGCCGAGCAAGGAGCCCGATGTGGGACTCGATCCCGGGACTCCAGGATCATGACCTGAGCCGAAGGCAGTCGCTTAACCAACTGAGCCACCCAGGCGCCCAATGATGATAATTTTTATTCTTAAATTGTTACCACCTAAAGGATAAAAATAATACAAAAGGACCCACATTTATCAGGACTGTTGTCTATTTCACATACATAAAATGTTAATGATTGTCAAGGTATTAATTAATGCTGTATGATTACAGAAAAAAGAGATTCTTGGGGCAATCTCTTCCTTGGACATTTACATTGGAACATTCAGGTGATCTACTGAAGTAAGACCAGAAAAGACACTGAGAAATATTTCTTTCACAGGATTCAGTTAATTTTTGATGTTTGGGAATAAAAGTACTATACAAATTGGAACTATGGGTAGTTATTTCAAATTACAGCATTTGTATGCGTTAGCTTCCTTAAAATGTATACTTTTCTATAACAATAATTTGATTATAAAAATGTTGACAAAAATAATTCATGTTCCTGTTGAAAAATTTGGATATGCAGAAAAACATTTTAGTATATAAATGAATTATATACCCTTTTAATATACAAATATATTAAATACATTTTAATATATAAACAATATAAAATAACATAAATATATAAATAACATATTTACAAAGAGATCAAGAGAGAAAGAAAGGTTAAGAGACAGACTGAGAGGCAGACAGAGAAATACAGATTTGATTATTTGGTTTTAAACATCTGTTAATTATTGTCTTAAAGCATAAACCCAGTTTTGCAGGCTTCCTTTTATGATGGGAACTGAGAGAGGGAAAAAAGGGGTCTCAACCACAGAATCATTGACCATAAACCAGAAGGGCCATACAAAGTGAAGGAACAGAGCTAAGCCAGGTCTTCGTCATCGTCGTCTTCTTCTTCTTTTTTTTTTTTTTAAGATTTTTATTTTATTTATTTGAGAAAGGAAGAGAGAGGACCACTGGGGAGAGGGACAGAGAGAGAGGAAGAATCTCCTCAGCAGGGAGCCTGATGCGGGACTCCATCCCAGGACCCTGAGATCATGATCTGAGCTGAAGACAAATGCTTAATGGATTGAGCCACCCAGGAGCACTTAAGCCAGGTCTTCGGATGCTGCCGTATTATAATTAACCAAGCCCTGGAACAAATACTTTCCTCTTACCCCTGGACCGCCTCTCATCATTTAGACTTAACCCTGAGGATGAAGTGAGAATTCAGGGAAGTGTGAAGGATGAAGGTAAATATCAGAAATGGAGTTGGAATGTCATATATACATTATTTGTTCATAAAGAAGAGGTATTGTTATTAATGAAGAAGAGGGTCATGAAAGACTTGAGAATGTCCAAGAACACCTGGTGTCAAAGGGCATCTTTCAAAATGCTGTGTCCTTCTGGCTCTGTGTCTTGCTCTCCATGTCACTACCTCTTTGTAAACCACAGGGGCCACCGTCAGCCGAGTTGGAGTAAGGTGAGGATGGTAGCCCCAGTGCCCTCTGCAATCTTGCTCCTTGGCCTCCTTTGTTATTACAATGGCCCTGTGATGTGGCCAAACCCGAAAGCCAGTGTGCTCAGCTTACTGCTGCCCCTTAGTATTTGTATCCAAACTAATTACCAGAGCATGTCTGATCTTTCTACAGATCTCCCATTAGTGGCTCTCATATTTGGTTTATGGGCTCTGGGGTTGCCAGGAGCACCTGTGTGGCTGGCAGAGCTGGCCAAGGCGAGCCGATGCCTGTTGGTCTCGAGCCCTACTTTACCAACTTCAATCAGGGTAACTATACTTTTATGTAGTTAACATCATCTTCTATATAATATTTCACTTGGTAAAAGGATGCCTTTGCTTAAACAAAAGCGCGTGGGCGAACCGCTGACGTAAGTTACAAGATACGCTCGGGCAAAGACAGCCCTGAGCTGGGCTTAGTAGACATGTATCCCACGTGAGGACTTATTGGCTCAGCCAATACTGACTAGAAGTACAGGCTTTGAAACTGAAATATGAAAGCTGATCGGTTTCTTCCATTTACTGGAAACTGGAAACCAGGTCATCACGTCTGTCTGTAAAGGCTGGTAAGGTGTTGATTGAAGGCTTGAGAGACTCTTCTAGGGGTAAAGGGAATGAATTTTAAGCCATGAACTTGATAACACTATTTTTGTTAGCAGAGTTTTGGGTAGATGAACTGTTACTGTATTGATAATCATATTTCATATACTTGAATTAGGAGTTAACATCATCTCATTTACTCCGTGAGATCTACTGCCAGCAGACCTGAAGTTGAATAGGTCCTTGGGAAATCTATTGAATATGTACAGGTATTCCCTTTTAAATTGACATTTGAGTGTTGATCCTTTCACACATTAAAATTTGGAAATAAGTCACACAGGCCTCAGCAGTCAAGTTTTAATTTCAAGCACACACAATAGAGACAAATTGTTATCTTCCTTTGAATACATTTTACATCATACAATCTAAGAACTAAAGTCAATTTGATCTAGTTTTTAACTCCTTTAGGAACCACGCTTAGGAGTATCAGAAATTCTGTTTGAAATCTAGGGCTCTGGCTGATAAGTCATATTTTAAAATTCAGAATCCAGGGATTTTGAACTTACATTCCTAAAGCAGATGGTAAGTCTTGTTTTCCAGTGGTGACTTAGACTATAAATGTGTGTCATTCTTAGATAGAGTCAGATTTTGTCATTAAAGAAACCACAGATTAAAACTTCATGGCCCCTACTAGAAGTTATGTCCATTTGAAGATCTGACCCATTAAGAGAATGGAGGCTTGAGCAACACAGCCCCGAAAGCCAGGATGTAGAAGGAATGTAGTTCTGAATTTTCAGAAGCTGATAGGCTGAGGGAGGCTCATTTCTTCCCTCTGTTTGTGCTGCTTCTCCAGGCTGTTACTACATGGAAAAAAAAAGACACCAAAAGGGTGTGAAATAAATTTTAAAAAGGATCTTTGTCCTAGTGCACCGTTATTGTGCTGGATGGTATTTGACAGCTCACTCTCTGGACCCTGTTTTCTCTGGCTGTAAGATAAAAATGCTACTATAAATTTGAGCTTTTCCCTGTGATTGGCTCTGCAGGCAGGATCGCCCCTCAGGAGGGGAGGGTTGTGCCTATTTTACAGGGGAGTGGACCCTATTTTCCCTTCATTGGTCTCACAGCTTTAGGGAATCCTGAGTCCCCATAGTCATCATCATCTTCATCACCATCATCACTGTTTATTGACTATTGCATTATTGTCACACACTCTTAACACATCATTCATAGAATTTACAAAAATTCTTTCATGTGGGGGTGCCTGGGTGGCTCAGTCGTTAAGCGTCTGCCTTCGGCTCAGGTCATGATCCCAGGGTCCTGGGATCGAGCCCCGCATCGGGCTCCCTGCTCAGTGGGGAGCCTGCTTCTCTCTCTGCCTGCCACTCCCCCTGCTTGTGCTCTCTCTCTCTCTGTTTCTGTCTCTCTGACAAATAAATAA
The DNA here is from genome assembly GCF_011800145.1 of Mirounga leonina. Lineage (NCBI taxonomy): Eukaryota > Metazoa > Chordata > Mammalia > Carnivora > Phocidae > Mirounga > Mirounga leonina. Next base: position 42,291,657 of record NW_023270433.1, on the reverse strand, counting down.
AATCTTTAAAAAAATTTCTTTCATATGATGTAGGTCTATACATTTATCCATCCTCAGCAAAATGCTAAGAGGTCGGGATCATCCCCTCCATTTTACAGATGACCAAGTGGAGGCACAGAAGGCTCAGTCACTTGTGGATGGTTCTGTGTTACATGAGTAATACACGGCAGATCTGGGATTCAAACACAGGCTGGCTTGATTCCCTAGCTTCTGACCACGTACTGCATGGCTCTGCTTCTCAGCAAGCCTTACCTCCCTGGCTGTTCACTGTGGTGGGATCTATTTTGAGATAGTCATAGCCCTGTGCAGGGCACCTGGAGGCTCAAGTAGACACATCACCACCGTGAGAGGCATGACTGTAAATCCAAAGCTTGGCGTGCAGAGCACAAGCCATTTGCTTTCCTTCCAATGAATTTATTTAAAAATGTTTATCTTTTTATTGTGTGTATAGTACCACCATCCAGAGATAGCCACTGTTAACATTTTCCAGATAAGATTGAATTTTATATCCCTCCCTGTGGAATTCACATGCCTCCTACCAGGTTTCCTCTGTGAATTCCCAGGGCACTTACATTCTCATGGTTCCCTCCTACACAAAGTTTGTCTTCAGTTTTAGTTTAATTTATGCACCCCTCCCTTGCTCCATCCTGCTGCTATAGTCTCTGTTCAACTTGGTGTCAGGCTAGACATGCAGCTCAGCCTTTTATCTCAATTAAAAATAAGAAAGGCGGGGCACCTGGGTGGCTCAGTCCTTAAGCGTCTGCCTTCGGCTCAGGTCATGATCCCAGGGTCCTGGGATCGAACCCCGCATCAGGCTCCCTGCTCCGCGGGAAGCCTGCTTCTCCCTCTCCCACTCCCCCTGCTTGTGTTCCCTCTCTCGCTGTGTCTCTCTCTGTCAAATAAATAAATAAAATCTTTAAAAAAAAAAATAAGAAAGGCAACAATTTTTCAACACATAGACACACAGGTACTGACAGATGCAATCATAAACGAAGAGACACACAGACAGATAATGCATTTGTGAGTATAACACACTTGATAAGTTGAAACAGAGATGGGGTTTGCCCCATCCCAGAGATGGGCAATGCAACCACATCTACTTCTTGAAGTCCTTCAGCTGCCCATTTTATTGCTTGTACCTTCTCTTTTTTTCTCCTCTTTCCTTTTGTGCCACCCATTGGGATTATCTTAAATTTATGAATTAATTTAGGAAGAGTTATCTTTCCACTTCAGAACACAGAACATTTCTCTGTGTCTTTAGAGCTTTTTTATCTTTTGGTAAAATTTCATAGATACTTTCATAAAGGTCCCACACGTTTCATGTTGGGCTATTAATACAACTGTGATGAACAACACCATTCTTCCTGCTTGCAATCCATAGAGGTACTTACAGAAAATGAATCCTTTAATAAAGTGCTGAAGTGATTTGCTCATATTTGATTTGGGGTTTTTGCTTTTTCATAAGTGAGATGAGGAGTTAGTCAGCTATTTATTTGAGGTTAGATAACAGGATTATACTACCTTAAAAGAATTGGTAGATTTCTATTTTTTAAAACATGTTTTTGTGGGCGCCTGGGTGGCTCAGTCGTTAAGCGTCTGCCTTAGGCTCAGGTCATAATCTCAGGGTCCTGGGATCGAGTCCCACATCGGGCTCCCTGCTCGGCAGGAAGCCTGCTTCTCCCTCTCCCACTCCCCCTGCTTGTGTTCCTGCTCTCGCTATCTCTCTCTCTGTCAAATAAATAAATAAAAATTAAAAAACAAAACAAAACATGTTTTTGTATTACATAAACTCATCAGCAAAATCAGTTGGCCCTGTGAATTTTTGGCGAGCTAATTCAGGCTTTGTATTTTTGGAGTTTAACTTTAGGAATTTATATTTCCTAATAAAATAACTGAATATATATTTTTAAATCTATTAGTTGAGAATTATATGTGGGATTTTCTCGTGATTTAAAGCATCTTTTCACAGGCTATTTTACCTTGTGTTTTATTGACAATTTTAGTTTCTAAATAGATTTCAGAGACTTGCTGTTGTGAGTTCTACCCACACCATAAACCAGCTCTTGGAATTCTCATTTTTCTATTTTTAAGTTTATTAATATCTGTATTTAGCTTTATTTTTTCTTTCTCCCTGCCTTTCTTAAAATTTTTAAAATTTTTATTAACTATTTATTTAGAGAGAAAGAGAGAGAATGCAAGTAGGGGGAGGGGCAAAGGAAGAGGAAAATCTTAAGCAGGCACCATGCTCAGCAAGGAGCCAATGTGGGATTGGATCCTGAGATCATGGACCTGAGGTCCCTGAGATCATGACCTGAGCTAAAATCAAGAGTCGGACACTCAACCAACTGAGCCACCCAGAAGTCCCTCTCTCTGCCTTTCTTAAGTCTTATTAGTTCTTTTACACATGTTTCCTGAGTAAAGTTCTTGGTTTATTTATATTCATTAGTAAGCAAAGTATTTAAAGCTATGTATTTGTCTCTGAAAGCAGTTTTGGATTCATTGTGTGGTTTTGAAAGTAAGATGATTATCTTTTATTTTCTAGAAATCTTGTCTTTTTAGTTATGGTCTTTTCTGAGAATTAATTATTTAGAAGACTGCTTTATGATTTTTAAGAGTTGGGTTGTCTTTTCTTGTTCACTGATTGTTAAACTCGATTTATTATGCTGTGTATGGGATCATTAGGTTGTGTTTGGGGAACAGTGCATGGGTGGTTTGTCTTTGCTGGACTTCACTCAGTTGAGTGTGTGTGTGTGTGTGTGTGTGTGCACGCAAGCACGTGCAGCATGAGTTACAGTAGGGCTACCATTCCACTGTTTGGTACTGGTTCATCTGTACCAATTGTTACAAGAGTGAAATACTTCTGTGCCGTCTGGTAAATGCTGCTTGCTCCCCCTGAATGCGCCCCATCCTGCCACCTTGTGCTGCCTAGTCCCTCTAGATTTCCCAACCATCCAGCAACCAAAGGGTATTATCTGGCCTATCAGAGTCTTTCAGAACCTTTTCTGGCACTCAGATCAATGTGCATCTTAATCTGGTTGGCTCAGGTTGTTAAATATTTTGAATATTATCTCTGAGCGGAACCAAATTTAAATTGCAACTAGATACGTTTGGTCTAAACAACATACAAACAGTGCAGATAATTTCACGTGCCCTCCCTCTTCTACTGAGCTTGGTCTTTGTTCAACTGCTTCCCATGCTCTGGTTGTGAGCCCTGTTTGTGGAGGTACGTGTTTTTTGTGCCACCTGGTTCCTGAATACCAGCCAGCTCCTTTATCTGGTTCTCACCCAAAGCTGCAGTGATCTGTTCAGGTGCTGGAAGAAAACCTACATGTTACATTTGTGGATTAATGACACACTTCCACATTATCTTTTATGGATGAGTTAAAGGATGGTCAAGAGTAATTTTGTCTATATACAGTTTTACCTTACACACTGATCTTACTATATGTGTTGCTCCAATGAGTATACTCAATTTTGGTAAATACTGTTTGGATGATTGGGGAAAAAAACAAGCTGAATTCCTTGTTTTAAGATATAGAATTATATATACCTGAAAGATACATATATGTGTTTGTGTGTATATATATATAATTTATAATTTGTAAATATATATAAAAATTTATAATTATTAATTAAATAATTTATAATAATTGTTTGATTTTTAGTCTACTTCATCAGTCAAAATTTGAGAGAGTTGTGATGCTGTCTCCCAAAACTACTGTACTTTACTCATATTCTTTTTGCTTTTACCTGTTTTTTCTTTATATATTTGATTCTATATGATTTAGAGCACTTTAGATCACAAATTCATAACCACTATGCTTTCATTGTGGACTTTATTTTCCAGCAACATAATATAGACTTAGTTCCATTTCCATTTCATGCTTTCTATCTTGAATTCCCCTTTGTCTGAAACTAATATTATTATCTTTAGTTTCTTTTTTCTTTATTTTTTATCCTTTTTTCTTGTCATTTCTTGATAAATTCTTTGCCCATCTCTTTGTTTTTAAGATTGTGTGAGTTCAAGTGAGTCTCTTATAAGCATCATCTAGGAAGATTTAATTTTTTCTGAGCGTATTTGTTGATAGGTGATTGTAAACACTTATCTTTAAATCATAATATGTTTAATCTTAACTTCTGACATCCTGTTTTATATACTTCCCTGATGTTTCCTTTTAAGGTTTTTTTTTTCTGTCCTTTGCTTATTTGACTTGTATTTTGTTTACATTTATCTTCTCTAGTCATTTTTTTTGATATATACATCCTGTTTTTTAATTTTATTAGTGGTTACTCTTGAGTTTGTCAAAAACATTCTTTAACCTATACTTCTCTATTTGTAATAGTAAATAGTGAAACCATATCTTGAATATCCACATATCAATGAGGAACTCAGCACATTTAAACTTTGTCCCATCCTTCATTCTCCCTTCTCAATCTTTGCTTACTTAATAAGGAATTTGAGATCTAAGTTATACATTTTTAATTTTAAGAGGTACTTTTGACACTAAAAATATTTCAATAATAAAAGCAAATACATTTCTCAGTCCAATTTTATTGACCTTTGTGGTTATTAGATGCTGATAATAGGCTGATCACTGTAGCTACAATTCTTCATTTTTTTGTCTTGTCTTTAGTGAAAAGTTAAGAGAAGCTACACCAAAGGCACTAGTCAGATGACACTTTAAATCTGAGATCCTCAGCTCAAGTGTATATTGATAGATGAATGGATAAAGAAGAGGGGGTGCATGTATATATATACACACACACACACACACACATACACACACATAATGGAATATTACTCAGTCATCAAAAAGAATGAAATCTTGCCATTTGCAATGCCATGGATGGAGCTAGAGTATATTATGCTAAGCAAAATAAGTCAGAGAAATGGTACTATAATTCTGCAGTATTTGAAGTGAGAAAGAATGAAGGCATGAAAAGGAGTTGAATGTGAGAGACAGAGCTGAGCTAGAATGCTCAGAACACAATGATTGGCTCTAAACAGTGAGGGAAAGAGAGTTGTCAACAATAACATGGAGTTTTCAGGCATCTGTGTTAGGAAAGCTGGAAGCTTAAGAGATTGTAAGAGAGGGAAGGTTAAGGCAAGAGAAGATGCTGAGTTCATCATAGTCCTAGTACATTTGAGATGCCTATCAAGGGGCCCATAGGCATTTTCATAACCTGTGTTTGTAGCTGGGAAGAGGTTAGAAATGGAGACCCAGATTTGGAACAAGTGATAACTGAAGCCTTGGGAGTTGGTGAGATCACCGTGAACACGGAAATGGGGTCTTCTGTAGCACTGCTCAGGCCATAATCTCGGGGCTAAGGCCATAGCCACTTGCTGAGTTTTGGCAAGGAGGGTGAATGGGAAATGAGATCCAAGGGAAATCTGCTATTTTAGATGCACGGTGTTACACATAGAGTACTCCCGTACCTCTGCTGGGATGACTCAGTACTAAGGTATATGGCTACTGAAACAGTGCACACGGAGAACCTCCTGTGCCAAGCTCTCCATCAGGGAAAAGGAAGAGATAAAATTTTAACTCTGTTGCGGATGTTTTACATTTAAGATCCCATGTAGTCATCACAGGTTGCTTGGCTCATCTAAATCACTTTCGTCACCAGTGGTATACGGAGATATAAATGACAGATACAGTTGTTGAGAGCATTATGTAAAACAATGCACTTAAAGTTCTGAATGATAGTAGGTACTTGATAAGTGGTAGCTATTGTGTTACTAGCAATTTTAGTAATTGTTCCTGTGTAATTGATACAATGCTATTGAAACACCAAACTAGCAAATACTTGATAATACTGATTTGCAAATGGGGCTGCTTAAACAAATGGCTCTAGGGAGGTGCCCAAGGGACTGCTTCAAGGTTGGGGGAGTAGGGACAATGCTGGGCTCTGATTTCCCTGCCAAGGCACAGGAAGCATAGTTTTATCTGTTTTAGTTATCAGGCATTAGCACAAAACTGTGTTTACATAAAGGACTCAACTGAAAAATGAGAGTGGTTTGAAATGAGCATAGACCTGAAGGCACGAGGGAAAGGAACCGTTATTGAACCCAGATGGAGCAGTGGCAACATAGGACTGTCCACCAGAGCTGTGACTTCTGTAGATGGCTCAGCACCGGGGGAGCTGGGAGAACAGACGCCCTGGCTACACACTCCTTCCACCCTTCAGTCTCCTTCTGGGGCTTCCTACTAGCAGAACCCAGTCAAACACAGGGGGCCTCCATGGACCCAGCGCTGGGTGGAGGAGGTAGGAGAGTGGCTGGTGTGGGGCACACCTTGTCAGAATAGAACTGAGGAACAGCCTGGCCCTAGCAGGAGAGACTCTCACACTATGACCTTCACATTTGTGCATTAAAGTTGACTTAAAAATGGACCCAGCCTATCTATGCCCAGAGTATCTGACTTGAACATTTAATGAGATGGCTTCTCTGGCTTTCCTGGTTTTGGACTGCTTTCCCTCAAGTACTGCCCAGACAGCCTCTGTCTCCTTGCTGCCAGAACAATCTAAGTACATCCCACATGGTCTAACTGGGAAGATAAAGGAATCGTTCTCCCAAACCATTACAGTGATTAACTGCCCAGCAGCTGTAGGATCTGTAGGATCACAGCCTCTCACACGGCCATAGGTATTAGGTACCACATCCGTGCACCTGCCCTGTGGCACCTGGGAGGCTTCCCAGGGTACGCGAGAGCATTAGCCAAGCCTTGTGGGCTAAGCAAGAGTTAGCTGGTTGAAGGTGGACATAAAAGCACTGGAGGAGGGCCTTACAGGTAAGGAGTGTGGCTCATGCAAAGAGATTCCAAAGATGAGTCCTTAAGAAGAGCTGCCGACATGTTTGAAATGATGTCATTGTCACTGGAATAAATGTGGGGCTTGGCAGGGGCCCCCAGGGATTACACTAACTTGGGCACCCAGGGCTTCTCAGGAACCCTCTCTTAGGAAGACACACAGCCTAGTACCTCTTGAGACATTCAGGCCTGCAGCATGATAGGGGAAAACCCGACAGAAAGTTTAGTTGGTATTCCACCTGGCAAATGTGTCCGTAATTTGGAAGTACAAAGGATTTTTTTTTTAATGGGGGGGAGGGAATGTGACCAGATACGCTGCTTTGCTTCCAGAAATAGGTGACCTCCTTCACAGAAATAATTCATGTAAGGCCCAGAAAACAACAGATTCCAGAATTGTCATAAAGGAATTTCTAAACTAAACAATACGAGGGCAGAGGGCCCCTGAGCCCTCTTCTACTATGAGTTAAGATCATGACCCCATTGGTGAGCCAGAGGGTTTGATGCTTCTAGAAGGCAGAGCTACTGTCCTGTTTAAGAGTAAAGACTAGCAAAGTATAGGAAATATACTTTCAAGAGAGGGTGCACAGACTCACTTTTTAAAGACAATGAAGAAAATGTCAGAGCGGGTGCTATGGCCCGGGGACAAACACAGTGGGGGGCCATTGGGTTAGGTGAGTGGTTTCCCTGAGGCGAAGCAAAGGCTCATGGAGCGACTGCTTATGTTATCTTCACGTGACCCCCTGTCCCCCCGACCCCCACGCTGCCCCCATGTCACCAAGCTGGTTGTGAGACTGCTTTCCTAGAATCACTTGCATGTGCCGAGAATTGGTTTCCTGTTAAGGTCAGTCCTGTAAGAAAGGGGACAAGAATCAAAGTACTTTTGAAGGAAACAAAGGGAATCTTCATTAGCTCAGGATCGGCCTGTTTCCTGCTCCTGCGGGTTTGAAGTGTGTGGGAGGGTAGGCACACAGCAGGACACAAAGCCCTTAGCAGTTCTTCCTTCTGTGGGTGCTTGAGTTCCAAGATGACTTAAAAACAAAAAAACAAAAAAACAAAACCCAACCTTCCCCTAAGGCTAATGCAGACCATGATTTGATAGAGATTCACGTGATCAAACTGGCTTTGTGCCAGGCTGACAAAATTAGTCCTTGACACAGAAGTCGGTGATTTAGGTGTCATTCTCCCATTTTACAGTTGAGTAAAATGAGACAGAATTTCAAGACCAAAGCTTTTAGCTACTCTACCATCCTGTTGATGGTGCCGGCAATTAGTAATTCACAAAAAAGTCACCTGTGTTTAAGATGTATTACTTTCAATTACTGTGGAGTTCTTCCCATTCATCTTAAACGCACTGAGAATACATGCAGTCTGTCAAACACAGTGCTTGGTGCTGGAAAGTTGAGGATGAACAAAGCAGTTCTTTTCTTCAGGGAGCTCACTGTCTAAGGATGGAAACAGACATGTCCGTTATTAATTAGAACACTGCCATTAGATTATTTGTGTATGCTTTTCTGTAAATAAAAATATTTATTTTAAAACTACAAGAGAAATACAACACTAAGTATGTGAAGCAGTAAGTGAACGTCTTCCGTCTTCCTCACCCCATCCTTGATTTCTAAGCCTGACAATTTCATTATCCAAAGGTACCACTGTTATTAAATCGGTGTATGGCTTCTAGGCTTTTCTCTATATTTGGCAAAGATGAGATCACGTATAATTGGTCAGTGTCTTGTCTTTATTTTATTTTTATTTTGTTTTTTACATCTTGCTTTCTTAATGTATCAGGGACATAAATCCATGCAAGCTTCTAATACTCCATTGTATGTAAGAACCATCATTTATTTAGCCGTGCTCCTATTCATGAATTTCGTGGTGTTTCCAATTTGTAGCCATAAGCTGTGATGAATATCCTTGCCGTGTCTTTGCATATTTTTACCAGTAATTATGGAAGATAGCTTTTTATAGTAATTTAAAAGATTAATATACAGCATAATTGACTTTGTGTGTGTGTACAGCCCTATGAGTTTTAATGTTTTAGAGGTTTGTGCAGCTGCCACCACGATCAAGGTACAGAACCATTCCATCACCGCAGAAGTCTTATCGGACTGACCCTCTGTAGTCAAATCTCTCCCACTCCTAATCCCAGGCAACCACTCATCAGCTCTTCATCCTTAAAAGGCTTTCCTTTTCCAGAATGTCGTATAAACGCAGTTATACAGTATGTAGCCTTCTGATGCTGCCTTATTTTACTCAGCATAATACCATGTTGTTGCAAGTACCAACAGTTTGTTCCTTTCTGTTTTTGAGTAGTATTTCATTGTGTGGATGTTGATGCATTCATCTACTGAAGGTCGCTTGGATATTTCCAGTTTTGAGTGATTATAAATAAGTAGAGCTGCTATAAACATTCATTGCATAAACAAAAATTTTCATTTCTCTAGGGTAAATACCAGGAGTAGCCTTGCTGGGTGATATGATAAATATAAGTTTGACTTTATAAAAAAAATGTTGGGGGCGCCTGGGTGGCTCAGTCGTTAAGCGTCTGCCTTCGGCTCAGGTCATGATCCCAGGGTCCTGGGATCGAGTCCCACATCGGGCTCCCTGCTCCTTGGGAGCCTGCTTCTCCCTCTGCCTCTCTCTCTGTCTCTGTCTCTCATGAATAAATAAATAAAATCTTTAAAAAAAAAAATGTTGGAGCATTTTCACACAATTTCCCATTCATTTTACATTACGACCAACAACAAATGAGAGGTACAGTCTCTGTGCGTTCTAGCTAGCACTTAGTATTATCAGGGTTTTTTGATTGATAGTTTTGTTTTTAGCTGTTCCAATAGGTGTATAGTAGTATCTCATTGTAGTTTTAATGAGCATTTCCCTAATGGCTAATGAAATGGGACATCTTTCTGTATGCTTTTTTGCCATCCATAAGCCTTCTTTGGTGAAATGTCTCAAGTCTTTTGCCCATTACAAAAAATGAGTTGTTTTCTTATTGTTGAGTTTTGAGAGTGTTTTTTAATGCCTTCTGGATACGAGTTGTTTGTCAGATATGTGACTTGCAAATATCCTCTCCCAGTCTGTAGTTTGTCTTCTTAACACTGTCGTTTATAGACCAAAGTTTTAAATGTTGATAAAATCTAATTTGTTCATTTTTTTTCTTTATGGATCACACTTGGTGTCATAGCTAACAACTCACTGCCTAACCACAACATCATGAAGATTTTTCTTCCATATCCCCAACTTTTTATATTTTAACATTTTACAGGATTCATTTTCAGTTAATTTTTAAGGTTGGAGATTTTTGTTCAGGGCTCAGTTATTTTTGCGTATGGGTGTCCAATGGTTCCAACACTATTTCTTGAAAAGACCGACCTGTTGTCACTGAATTGTTGAAACATTTTTGATGTGAAATGGTGTAATATGAGTTTAGTTTAATTGTTAATGGGTCTTCAGGCCAGTCTGCTTAAGTTTGAATCTCAGTTCTACCACTAACTACCTGTGTGACCATGGCCAATACTTAACCTCCCTTTGCCTTAGTCTCCTTTTCTATAAAACAAAGAGAGTTGCAGTGCCTACTCCATAGGATTGCTATGGTGATGACTGTGTGTAATACACCTGAAGCAGCAGCTGACATGCAGCAAGTGAAGAATTAGGGTTGGCTTATATATAACTTTACAATTACTGTGGGTATCGCAAGCATGTCCTATAAGTGCATTTCCAAGAAAATACAAAATACTGCAACCATTTCCTCTTCAACCTACCAGTTGGCTATTTGTATTTCTAAATCTATAAGTTGACACTAATTTATTTATGTATTATATGTATTAACACTTTAAGTTTTATTTTTTTTAAAGATTTTATTTATTTTTCAACAGAGGGAGAGAGACAGCGAGAGAGGGAACACAAGCAGGGGGAGCGGGAGAGGGAGAAGCAGGCTTCCCACTGAGCGGGGAGCCCGATGTGAGGCTCGATCCCAGGACCCCGGGATCATGACCTGAGCCGAAGGCAGACGCTCAACGACTGAGCCACCCAGGTGCCCCAACACTTTAAGTTTTATATATAACTTATATATATATATATAACATATATAACATATATATAAGTTTTTCCATTAGAGGGTTGGAACTTAAAGTTTTGGGGAAGGGAGAGGAGCTGGAGTTTAAATCAGCCAATGGCCAATAACTAAGTTATGAGTCAGTGAGTAGAGCCTCCGTAAAAACCCAAAAGGACTGGTTCAGAGAGCTTCCAGGTTGGTGAGCACAGAGCTGGGGATTCAGGGACAGTGGTGCTCCTGGAGAGGGCATGGAAGCTCCCAGACCTCTCTCTATACCTTGCCCTCGGTACCTCTGCATCTGGCTTTTGATTTGTATCCTTTATCATATCATTTAATGAACTGGTAAACCTGTTTCTCTGAGTTCTTTGAGCCCCTCTAGCAAATTAAAAGGAGCCACTCCAGCAAACCTCCTAAGGTGGAGGGCCCGGGAACCTCTGCTTTATAGCTGGTCAGTCAGAAGTACAAGGAACACCCTGCCCTTGCAGCTGGCATCGAAGTCCAAGGAAGAGGGTTTGGGAACCTCTAATCTGTAGCCCAGTGGACTTGTGACTGGTGTCTGAAACAGGGTGGGGGTGGGGAGTTTTACAAGACTGAGTGAGCCCTTACTCTGTGGAATCTGATGCTATCTCTGGGTACGTAATGTCAGAATTGGGTGGAATTCTCAGACACCTTGCTGGTGTCCAAGCATTGCTTGGTGTGGGATGTTGGGGAACTCCCACGTTGGAATTGGGTCCAGGAACCCAAAAAGAGTTGGTGTCAGTAGACCTATAAAATGGAATATAAATACCTTTCTTCACTATTATTGTAAGAATTTTGGTGTACAGTGTTTGTGAAGCACCCAGCACAGTACCTATTAAGTAGTGTATGATAAAGAGTGCTAGCTTTTGTCCGTATAGGGTATAATCTGAGGCCTGCTGGCAAGGCTATCCTTCTTCTTTTGTCACTCTCTTCATAGCAACTATCATGATCCTAAACTTTTTCCATTACAGACTCATTTCTTTTGTTTGTTCTTCTTTTTGTTTGTTCTCAGTGTGTGGTCACTTTAGGCTATTCTTGATTATTCTCTTTTTTGTGCAAGCAAGTCAGTCAAATTGGCTTCTCTATCAGGAACTGGAGATCAGGGCACAGAGGAGTTAAAGAGTTCTGTTTAATTCTGTCTAGGAGGATATAGATATTAGGTTGTAGAAGTAGACATGCATACCTTTGGGCAGCCTAAGGGTAGAAGTGAACTTGGCAGGTGATTGAATCGGGAGAAGAGCCCAGAAAGAGTAGGTGGCCTGGCACCAAATGTGGATTCTTCTCACAGCTGATACATTTCCTGGTGCAAATGAACGTGGTCCAATTAAGGAGCAGTCTTCTCTCAGGGTGAAGTGGACAGGATAGATTGTAAGGCAGCATTGCAAGGCTTGGGGAAATTTGCGAGGTGGGCGGACTTCATTTCTGGGTATTCCCAATCTCTCTGTCCTGTACCCTTTCCGGATTTTTGGCTGCCTCTCCTCAAGGTCTTTCCTCCCTTGCCTCAGCTTCTACCAAGCTCCAGGATTCTCCAGGTACCATCCTGCCAGATCTGTAAACATTCCAAATTCCCTCACATTAAAGATCTGTCCATTTACACTCCTACTCCCGGTGACAGCAAGGGCCCTGGAGAGAAATCAACATTTGGGGACTGGCTTTACCATTGCCTTTCATGTGATCACTGATCAGTCTCTTGTCTATAGGCCTCAGTTTACCTTTTATACATTGTGAGGCTTGCACCGGGCAGTCTCTCAAGTCCTCTTCATTTTAAACAAGCCTTGATGTGATGGTACCATGCTACCTCCACCCCTACCATATGGAACAGAGCTTGCAAGTAAGTGTACATGTGTGCTTGATACTCAGTGAAGTCTCACAGTGTGGACGTTCTGCCTATTCCCTGGAAATAAAAAGTTTCCTGCCAACTGACTTATGCTAATTCTAACTAGAACATGTGTTACTTATCCTGGTGTTCTAAGGTGGGGAGAGGGTGCCATTTCCTCCAGGAGACAGACAAGGACCCTATTTGGCTGGGAGGCAGGGATGGGAAACAGGCATGCCCTTTGGGCAAACTGCCTTGGCACAACTCCTGGTGAGAACAGTTTGTTGTTAGAGAGGCAAGGCCTAGTCACATCAAGGATGTCCTTGTCTAACTCCAAACTCCCAAATATACAATAAAAAAGTTAGCAACTTCCTTTAGTTATTTCTAGTCTTGTACGTTTTGGTATCTTCTCGTTAATTGCCCAATACCTTCTTGGAAGGAACCTTGAGGATAACGTTATTGCTCAGAGACTTACTACATACATAAAAGGATCATGGAGAACAAAAAGAGATTAAAGTGTTGGAAGCATGCCCGGGAACTGGATTTCTTCAGAGGAGGCAAGAAAGCAGAGAAGATACTAAAAATATTTTAACATAGAAACATAGAAATGGCTCTAGTAGTTCTTAGGATCCAGTAAGAAGAAACTAATGCCAACTTTAGGATAGATTTAAGAAAGAACATTCTAGAAGTGAGTCCTATTAAATAATCATTCTTAAAAGCCTGCTTCATAGTTACCCTTTCGGGGAAAACTGTTCTGTCTTTTCATATCCCTTTTGCTTTACCTGAGTAAGTCCATCTCTCCTTCAGGCCAGATGTCACTTCCTGAGGGAGATTTACCTGAGCCACATTCTTTCTCATAGTATTTATCATGGTTCCAGGGTTACATTTATTTATGTACTTAGTTTCCCACATCTGTCTTTCCCATTTGCCTGTAAGCTACGTGAGGGTTGAGATCATCAGCTTTATTCATTGTTGTGTCTCCAAGATGGAGTACAGTCTCCGGTACAAGGGAAGTGCTCAGGACATTTGTTTAGTAGATGGATGGACATATAAATGGCTTTATGAGAGGTTTTTAAACTATAGATAATTTTCCTTTTCTGGACAGTAAATAAAAAAAAAAAAAAATACTCCGCCAAATATCCTGGATAGTTTGGGGGTTGGCTTGGCTTCTTTGGCTTTTTGCCAATTCCCTCATTCCAGAAATGCTTTGGCTAAGATAGTGTTCATTGACATTTTAAATATTTGGAAGTTTAAGATATCTACTGCTGTTACAAAGGCGAGACATCCAAGAACACCTTGGAAAGAGGTTTTACATGTGGTCAGTATCAAATTTCCAAGAAATCATTCATACAGTTGTTCTGAAGGCATGATATCTTACTCTAAACACATATCAATGAAACTTCACCAATACTACAATTCTAAGGTGAGAAGAAGCATAAAGAAATGGCCTCAGTATGCAGTAATTTAACCTGCTTTTTCTGCTTAGCCTGCCAGTGATTTGAAGGCCGGGGAGCCGGGTTAATCAGAACTTCACTATTTGCGGCAGTCCCGAAATTGAATGTGGGAAGAGAGTGACAGCAGGCTAATGAGAATAAGCATGTTGTGTTGCATTGGAATGTATTTTCATTGATAATCACATTTAACCTTTCAGTTTTTTCATCTGTAAAAAGAAAAGTAGTTAAAAGTGGTGATCTTTGAGGTTTTATATGTTTTTATTAAGCAAAATAATTTTTTTTTTGCCAAATGAAAGCTTACATGAAGTGTAAGTATAAAAAAACCAGAAGTTGAGTGGCTTCTTGAGAGCATATACGTGTGATAATTTCACCTCCACCAATCTCAGAAACTTCTGGAACAACATTTTAGAAAACGAGAAATAACTCCTTGAAATACAGTTTGAAAAATGGCTCAATCTCTAATTTCTAAATCAATTAAGTTCTATTATATGGGTGTTGATTTAGGTCCACAATCCTTTCTATAATAATTTTTAAAAATATTTTTATTAAAAAAATTTAATTACAGTGTAGTTAACATTCAGTGTTATATTAGTTTCAGGTGTACAATATAGTGATTCAGCAATTCCATATATTACTCAGTGCTCATCAAGATAAGTGTATTCTTGGGGCACCTGGGTGGCTCAGTCCTTTAAGCGTCCGACTCTTAATCTCAGCTCAGGTCATGATCTCAGGGTGGTGAGATTCAGCCCCATGTTGGGCTCTGCTCTCAGCGAAGAGTCTGCTTCACATTCTCTCTTTCCCTCTCCCTCCACCCCTCCCACTGCTCTCGCATGCTCTCACTCTCTCAAGTAAATAAATAAACCTTAAAAAAAAATTAAGCTTACTCTTAATCCCCTTTATCCTATTTCCCCCATCCTGCCACCCACCTCCCCTCTGGTGACCCTCTGTTTGTTTCCTACAGTGAAGAAACAGTTTTTTGGTTTGTCTCTTATGTCCCCCTTTATTCATTTGTTTTGTTTCTTAAATTCCATATATGAGTGAAATCGTATGGTATTTGTCTTTCTCTGACTGACTCATTTCACTTAGCCTAATATTCTCTAGCTCCATCCATGTTGTTGTGAATGACAAGATTTCGTTCTTTCTTATGGCTGAATACTATGTTATTGTGTATGTGTATGCTTCCCATACACATACACTGCTTCCATAATTGGGCTACTGTAAATAATGCCGTTATAAACATCAGGTGCATGTATCCCTTTGATTTCGTGTTTTTGTATTCTTAGCATAAATACCCAGTAGTGCAATTACTGAATCATAGGGTAGTTCTTTTTTAAATTTTTTGAGGAAGCTCCATACTGTTTTCCACAGTGGCTGCACCAGTTTGCATTCCTACCAAAGGTGTGCAAGTGTTCCTTTTTTCCACATTCTCACCAACACTTGTTGTTTCTTGAGTTTTTGATTTTTAGCCATTCTGACAGGTGTGAGGTGGTATCTCATTGTGGTTTTGATTTGCATTTCCCTGATGATGAGTGATGTTGAGCATCTTTCTATGTGTCTGTTGGCCATCTGTATGTCTTCTTAGAAGAAATGTCTGTTCATGTCTTCTGCCCATTTTTAAATTGGATTATTATTATTATTATTATTGGCATTGAGTTGTATAAGTTCTTTATATATATTTGGATACTAACCCTTTATTGGATATGTCATTTGCAAATATCTTTTCCCATTCAGTAGGTTGTCTTTTAGTTTGTTGGTTATTTCCTTTGTTGTGCAGAGCTTTTTATTTTAATACAGTCCCAATAGTTTATTTTTGCTTTTGTTTCCCTTGTCTCAGGAGACATATCTAAAAAGATGCTGTTATGGCTGATATCAGAAAATTACTGCCTATGCTCTCTTCTCGGATTTTTATGGTTTGTCTCACATTTAGGTCCTTAATTCATTTTGAATTTCTTTTTGTGTAAAGTGTAAGAAAGTGGTTCAGTTTCATTCATGAATGTAGCTGTTTAGTTTTTCTGACACCATTTGTTGAAGAGACTGTTTTTTTCCCATTGCGTATTCATACTTCCTTTGTTGAAGATTAATTGACCATATAATTGTGAGTTTATTTCTGGCCTTTCTGTTCCATTCCATTGATCTGTGTGTCTATTTTTCTATGGCTATTTTTGTTGTTTGTTTCAAGTTTTTATTTAAATTCTAGTTAGTTAACATATAGGGTAATATTGGTTTCAGGAGTAGAATTTAGTGATTGATCGCTTACATATAACATCCAGTGCTCATCACAAGTGTACTCCTTAATCCCCATCACCCATTTAGCCCATCCTCCATTTAGCCCATCCCCCACCCACCACCCTCCATCAACCCTCAGTTTGTTCTCTATCATTAAGAGTCTCTTATGGTTTGCTTCCCTCTTTTCTTCCCCCTTCCTCTATGTTCATCTGTTTTGTTTCTTAAATTCCACGTATGGGTGAAATCATGTGGTATTTGTCTTTCTCTGAGTGACTTATTTCACTTAGCATAATACACTCTAGCTCCATCCATATCTATGACTATTTGTAGAGAAAAGTATTTCTTTGTCTTACTTAATGAGTCATTATTCAGAGCAACATTGAATACAAGAAAATCTAAGTGCAAAAACAATTAATAAACATTTTGAGTGTACCACAATGCAATTTAATAAGCAAATGTTACTGTGAAAGATTAGATGATGTGCTGTATAGCCCACAAATGACAGAGTGAGCAAAATAACATTTTAGGATATTATGCTTCAACTGTGTTGGACAATCATTTGTTAACTTGGCAGATGCCCATGTCATGATGGAAAGCATTTCCTTACAGATAAGACACATTTTAGGCAAATATTAAAAAGTGTTTGCAAGGTCTTTGCTAAGGAAAAATAATATCAATCCCCAAAGCATAAAAGATGCATGAAATTCAATATGCGTCTTACTTACTCATTTGGCAAACGCAGCCATGATGCTGGACGTGTCAAGAACTAAGCACTGGATTTGACCAGAGCCCTTCAGACCATGCTTGAGGTGGAACAACTGCATGCCTGTCCCCAGCGGGACTTGGGGAAGACAGCGCTATAATGTAGGAAAAGGTGTTAGGCACAGGGGCTGATATGGTGTGAGCCCAGATAGGGTCTGTCTTTGGCAATTTTTCTGAGGCACACGTCCCCAGTAGCAGATTCCTCTGTGGCACCTGCTATGCACCTGCAGTCACACCTTTCACAGTGTCAGTGGCTGAACTCTTTCAAGAAGCCACAGGCCACAGCTGTGCCTATTGCCTAGGGCCCCCGCTCCTTTATACTCTTTGAGAAGCCAAGTGTGGCTACCCTTCTTCTCCCTGTTGGCAAAGGTTTGTTTGTTTGTTTTTAACCCATGTTTTTTCCCCCAGCACTGTGGAATGGTATCATGTTTCCTATTAGTCCAAAGAAGAGAGAAAGAGAAAAGTGTATTACTTGGAAGCAATCCAAAGAGATGTAGGGACAAATGATGAGAGATGCATATATTCCTCTGGCTCTTGATTCCCTTCCAAATGCATCTTTTTAAGGGAAGAGTGATAGCATTTAGTCTTTACATTCAATTTTTATGTGTAGGTATTATTCAAATGGTTCAAAAACCAGCATATATAAGTATACGGTGAAAAACCTCCCTCATCATGTCCCCCAGCTACCCCGCTCTCCCCTAATGGGTCACTATTGTTCTCAGTTTCATGTCTCACCTTCCAGAATTTCTTTAGGCATATATGGACAAGTACAAATACATACTCTCGTTTCAGGAAAACTAAGTAGATGATTTTTAAGATCCATCCCAGGATCTGATAGGTATTTCTTCTCCTCTCCAAAGCTCACATACAAAATCCTTCTGATACTTCTCTGTAAATGGCATTACAAAGGACAGACAACTCACTGGTGGGAGAGGGCTTCCTGTAAGTGGCTTGCTGAATAAGGGGAGGAAAGCATAGTCCAGTCTGGACCCTCGGAAGTACACGATTTCCCTTTCTGTCACTGAGAATAAAGGGAGAGAACTGGGAGGAACAAAAGGAAAAAGAAACCAGATCCATACCCAGAAACAATGTACAGATGAAGTGTGGCTGTCTTTTCAAATCAGCTGCGTTTTCTATTATTTCCTAAAGTCATTAAATAAACCAGAGCCAGTGCCAGAGCAAGTTCAGTGAGTTCAGAGCAGATCCCTTGGTTTTGGCAAGTCACTCACCTGGTCCTAGAAATGAGGCTGGATTGACCCGGAGCTGAAAGAATTACGGCGTTTCCTTCCTCTGATGACTCTCTCTGGGAACATGCCTGGAATGAGCGAATGTGGGAGACAAGGTGCTGTTCACTCCGAGGCATAGCTGGACCCACATATGGAGGCGAGCTGGGCTCCAGTGTTATTTTTGGAGGCCCTAGTTCCACTGCTAGTTTTCCTCACTTACCCTCTCTTACAACATTTTTCTTATCCCAACCCCTGTCTCTTCTCTGGAGATTGTGAAGTTACTATTGAGGCTTGGAGCCAGATAGATGCTTCAGGGTCAGATACACCCATTCAAGGCAAGATTTTCTCCCTCAAGCCCATGTATTGAGTTAACATTACAAGAAAAAAAAAATAGCTCAAATTCCCATTTACATTAAGACTTGACTTTGACATTCTTCTTAATTAATCAGATAAAAATGTAACTCCTAATAGTGTCATTCTCAAAACATCACTGCATACATCCAACAGTGGTAGTTGCCATTTAAAAAAATTGTATGAGGACTTCATGGCAGGCATAATGCTTAACATAAGCAGAGGCTCAAAAAAGATCTGGTAAATGAATACCAATCAACCCTAAATACTTAGCAACCATTGATCAGCTTTCTGTGGCATTTTATAAAAACCGTAACATTTGCTTTTTTTCTTTAAACTCAGTAATTCTCAAAACAGCCTTTTAAATATGGGCAAGGAAGTCAGTTTAGATTCAGAAGAACACTTTCACTTTTAACCTCATTATTCTGGAAGTGGGATTGGTGAACTTGAATCAAGCAGATCTGGAATAAAATTTGCCCATCCATCCATCACCCACCCACCCACCCATCCAACAAATATTTATTAAGTCCTTTATATGCGGAGACTACGCAGGGTATTCCTATATATGTCAGTGTGAACAAAAGAGCTTCAATCCTTGTCTTCATGGAACTTGCCATCCATTGTGCTTGACCTGTCAAGCCCCCTGATCATTGTATGTAGACTTGAGGATCAACCATCACTTGAGCCAGAGAATATCCTCCATCCCTAGTATTCCACACTTGACAGGAGCAGAGAATAGGCACAGATTTCATTTGTTCATCTTAGAAACTTTGGAAATCAGAAGAGAAGAGAAGAGAGGAGAGGCAGGTAAGAGAAGGGGGAGAACGTGAAAAGAAGGGATTTTCTTTTCTAAAATGCGCTTCATCATTTATGGAATAACTTTTAAAGGCCAGATAGAATTTCATTTTTACATTTGGGGAGGGTTGAGGTTTGGGCCTAGGTGTTCAGGAAACAGAATAGAGAGAACTGAAATAATGGTCATTGTTGACCCCATATATAGCTGACACAGTGCTTAGGAAGTTAGGTACTATATCTCATTTAATCTTTACAAGAATCCTGCAAGATGGGTCTTGTTAGCCTCGTTTTTTTAAAATGACTTTATTTTTTTGAAAGATTTTATTTATTTATTTGAAAGAGAGAGTGAGCGAGCAAGAGAGCAGGAGCAGGAAGAGGGAGAGGGAGAAGCAGATTCTTCTGCTGAGCAGGGAACCAGACACAGGGCTGGATCCCAGGACCCCAGGATCCTGACCTGAGCCGAAGGCAGACACTTAACCAACTGAGCCACCCAGGTGCCCTTGTTAGCCTCAATTTAAAGATGAGGCAAATGAAGCTCAGGAGGAAATGTGTAACTCACTCAGTCCTCCTCTAGTGGAATTCTTTGACAACGATGAGAGTGTATAAAGTTAGTATGCAGTGTATATAGTTGATGTATTTCTTTCTTTTTTTTTTTTTAGATTTATTTATTTATTTATTTGCGAGACAGAGAATGAGAGACAGAGAGCATGAGAGGGAGGAGGGTCAGAGGGAGAAGCAGACTCCCCGCTGAGCAGGGAGCCCTACGCGGGACTCAATCCTGGGACTCCAGGATCATGACCTGAGCCGAAGGCAGTTGCTTAACCGACTGAGCCACCCAGGCGCCCCTATAGTTGATATATTTCTTGAGAATACTTTACTGTGGCAGTACCACATTATCATTAATTTTTATTAATTAGAATTATTTTCACTAATAATGACAATAATGCTATTGTTGTGAATTTAACTCAACAAGCATTTGCTGAATACCTAACTAATGTCACAGACACTATACTGGGTAGAGATATAATGCACAGCTTTGCTTTGGGGAATGGAGAATAACTGAGAGTCCACGGCAGCTACGGTGTGCAGTGGGGCAGGAGGGGTTGGTAGGGTCTAGGTGATACCATAGTAAAGAGTTTTGGATCTTGTCCTATGGAACAGTAGCATTTTAGAAAGACGGCTCCCGAGCTATTTTTAGCCAGGACTTGGTAAGCACCCATTTATCCTGTGGAGCCATGTTAATAACCTTCCTCATAGATGACACACCTTCTTTCTTTTTTAGGAACAGTGGATAGTGCCATGGACCTGATCCTGATCAATTCCCTACCTCTCGTCTCTGACGCGGAAACGTCCCTCACCTGCATCGCCTCTGGATGGCGCCCCCATGAACCCATCACTATAGGAAGGGACTTTGAAGCCTTAATGAACCAGCACCAGGATCCCCTGGAAGTTACTCAAGATGTGACCAGAGAATGGGCTAAAAAGGTCGTTTGGAAGAGAGAAAAGGCGAGCAAAATCAATGGTGCATACTTCTGTGAAGGGCGCGTTCGAGGAGAAGCAATAAGGATCCGGACCATGAAGATGCGGCAGCAAGGTAACATGCCCCTTAGTCGGAGCCGTGAGGTTGGCTGAGACTCGCACACAGCTCTTGCGTTGGCAGCCACTCAGTCGGACACCGGGCCTGGGCTGCGTGAGTGTGGGGCTTGGAGGCCTTGTCGCGGCTTGTGTCTCATACACACAGAGCATTCAGGGGAGAAGAGCCCAGCCCGTCCACCGCGCTCACATTTAACCCCTTCGCTAGACATCGTGCCTAGTTCATGAGATGAAATGAAATGTATGACGTATTGTACTAAGAGCTCCGTGGCCTTGGGGGAGATACGAACGTGTTACATGTATGTAATACGGAAATCACCATGATGAAGACAACAGTGCGTGCCAAAATATTAGCTGTTTTCAGTTTCTCGTTGACTTTTCATCTGATTCTTTGTTTTGCTTGCCCCTGAGTGTTCTTAACAGAAGTTACTGTTTTCAGGGGACAATGTGGTAGAAATAAAAACTTAAAAGGGAAACACCTATCAATAACTTAATGGGTTACTTAGTGATGGGTTATCTGTGGCCACAGTAATGCTGTGTACGAGGCAACTGCGACCCACAGGGGCACACAGCAGGGAGCATTCATAGCTTGTGAGTGTGAGTCCGCTGGGCTGATCTGGGGGCCCTGCCATTCCGGACTGGGCTTTCTCCCACATGGACGTCGGCCGACCGTAGGCGTATTATGCCGGCCTCGGCTGCACCAGCCTGGCTCAGTTCCCTGCATCTGTTTTCCTTTCACAGCCTAGCCTAGGCATATTCTCACGGAGATGGCAGAAGTGCAAGAGACCAAGTGGAAACACACAAGGCTTCTTTTTTTTTTTTTTTTTTTAAGATTTTATTTATTTATCTGAGACAGAGAGAATGAGAGAGAGCACATGAGAGGGGGGAGGGTCAGAGGGAGAAGCAGGTTCCCTGCCGAGCAGGGAGCCCGATGCGGGACTCGTCCCGGGACTCCAGGATCACGACCCGAGCCGAAGGCAGTCGCTTAACCAACTGAGCCACCCAGGCGCCCCCACACAAGGCTTCTTGAAAGCTGGCCTCAGGATTGCACGCTCTCACTCCTGTCTCATTTTATTGTCCAAGAAAGTCAGATAGCTGAGCCTAAAGTTGAAATGGAGGGGCATCCCACTCTTAAATGGCAAAGAGACAGGGAGGGATGAAGAATTGGGGCCCTTGTTGCAGGCTACCATTCTCGGAAAGAGACCACGGTTTCATTTTAGAACTTGAGTGGCCACACTTAGCTCACAGAGCCCTGGAACTTTGAAGGGAGATGTTAAGAGGCTTCTGCAAAAGGGGCATATTATTCTTTGCTACCGCCTCACAAGGCAGTGATGGGATGGAACTTTTCTCCCAAAATGTAAGTGGCTCTAAGCTAAATCTTTAGGCGAGGCCACCAAACTGATGACAGTTGGAGAAGGCAATGTTGTGCATATTATTTAATGGTTCTATTTTGCCCTCAGGCTCCCAGGCCTGGACAGGCAGGTAGACTCCTGGTATCTTGATGCTGCTTACTGGGAGGAAGGCACAGAATTCCAGCAGAGATGACCTCTCCTTGTTCTGACTGGAATAATCTGGCCACTCACACATCAGCCGTTTTTTTCTGGGCTGGTCATACCTGTAGCGAAGGAGTCCTTTCCAGATCCATGCCATCATAACCACAGGGACTGTGGCCTGAGAATGTGTCATTTCATGAGATAATGACATTGTGAACTCGTCAGGGTTTGATTTTTCATTGCTAAACTGATCCACATAAATAACACACCTCTACACATGTCTCTGATTGACAGTTTTTTTTTTTTTTTAAAGATTTTATTTATTTGAGAGAGAGAATGAGATAGAGAGAGCACGAGAGGGAAGAGGGCAGAGGGAGGAGCAGACCCCCTGCCGAGCAGGGAGCCCGATGTGGGACTCGATCCCGGGACTCCAGGATCACGACCCGAGCCGAAGGCAGTCGCCCAACCGACTGAGCCACCCAGGCGCCCTCTGATTGACAGTTTTTTAGATAGGAGTCTGCATTCTTTTAGACCAGTGTTTCTCAAAGTTGAATGTGCTTATAGATCACCTGTGGGTCTTGGTAAAATGCAGGCTCTGATTCAGTAGGTCCTCGAGGAGAGTTCCGAGACGGCGCATTTCTCACGAGGTCCCAGGTGATAAGGTGCCTCTGGGCTGTGCACCACACTTTGGGTAGCAAGGACTTAGAGTCAGCCCCTCACTGGGGTCCACCTGAAAAGATTTCTTTGAATTTGCTAATGTTGGTAATTAAAAGATTTAAAGGCAGCAAGCTCATTTTAAAGTCAAAAGTGATAAAATCACTCTTCATTACAAATGAAAGAAAAAGTTTTCTTAGCAAAACTGTACCAGTCACCTTTAAATGACACTAGGGTGAGTGGGAAAAGTGCACAGCAGACGTTCCCAGGAATGCCGCTCTCCGGTGAGGGAAGAGAGTTTGAACAAAGGGATGTGAGGTGTGCCAAAGCTATCACGGCTAAAAAGTCAGCCCTATTATTTTTCACGCGTGTCATTCGGGATTTGACTCGTATAAAGAGTTATGCCTTTCTGCTGATGTTTCCACATTCTGAATGAAGAGAACCTGAGATTTGTGCCCATTGGCTTCATAGGAGTGAAATGTGAGGTGCCACTGTGCCCTTTTCAGGCTGGCCTGGGTCTGTCCTTGACAGTGTGGAAATAAGAACCTGTAGAGTATATTAAACCAGAATTTTGGGAGTCAAGGACCAACAGTAATGACGGCTCTAAACTGAAAGTCTAGGCCAGCGCACGTAAAGGAGAGCTTAAATTCAGTCAAATGAGGTAAAGGCAGGCTTGCTAGTGAGAAAGCATGGAGAGAAGATGGCTTTTATTTATTTATTTATTTTTAAAGATTTTATTTATTTGACAGAGAGACAGTGAGAGAGGGAACACAAGCAGGGGGAGTGGGAGAGGGAGAAGCAGGCTTCCCGCTGAGCAGGGAGCCCGATGCGGGGCTCGATCCCAGGACCCTGGGATCATGACCTGAGCCGAAGGCAGACGCTTAAGGACTGAGCCACCCAGGTGCCCTGAGAAGATGGCTTTTAGACTCCTGTTCACCTGAGTTTTAATTCTGTCTCCACCATTTACCAGCTCTGGGGCCCTGGGCAAGTTCCTTAACATCCGTTGGTCTCATTTTTCATCACCTGTGAAATGAATATAATAGTACCTTCAAAATCATCTTAAGTTTTAAATAAGACGGTGTATACCAAACCAGGTCCCATAAGTGAATTTACATGAAAATTTGATGGATACAGTAGATGTTTTGCTAAAACCTGGGCTGAAATGAGATTATTGCAGAGTAAGTTAGAGTAACAATAGTGGTTTGTAAAGGGTGGGAATGGGGATTTGTTGCCAAGTGACCTGACTGCAGAGCCTGTGTGGATGACCACTACCATATGCTTGGCACATCCCTCCCACTTAGTGTTAACCACCCTCCCCCATTCTGAGCGCTTGGTTCCTAAAGTAGAGCAACTCCAACGGAAAGCCTGCAGAGCCACCCAGGGCACAGTGTAGAGACATGGGTTTGAGCCTCGCTCTGCAACTGAATCATAGGATTCAGGGCAAACTACTTGATTGAAATCATTTTTCTTGGGGCGCCTGGGTGGCTCAGTCGTTAAGCGTCTGCCTTCAGCTCAGGTCATGATCCCAGGGTCCTGGGATTGAGCCCCGCATCGGGCTCCCTGCTCAGCAGGAAGCCTGCTTCTCCCTCTCCCACTCCCCCTGCTTGTGTTCCCTCTCTCACGGTGTCTCTCTCTGTCAAATAAATAAATAAAATCTTAAAATTAAAAAAAAAAGAAATCCTTTTTCTCATTTGAAAAAAATAGTGGAGGTAAGGATTTTACCCCAGACGTTTGAGAATCAAATGAGACCACCAATATATCTGGCTCATAGTAAGTCTTCAATAATCATCCTACTGCCTTGGAATAAGCAATATTAGTAAGACTATTTTTCTTCTCAGTCGTGGAAAAATGTAATACCATCCATTAACATAATTGTGGAAATTTATACAAAATAGAAAAAGAGGTAGTGCTTTCTCTCCTGCATTTTAATAACAACATTTCAGGCTGTTGAACTGATTCTGTTTCTTTCGCTGACTGTCCAGTAGCTGAAATACAGTGGGAGGAAAGTGATATCCTTTATGGTGAATCAGGAAAACCTCCACAACGATGTCTTCGTGACACTGTTAATTCCCTAGCAAAACACTATGGGATCTCAGAGGTGCCTGCCCAGGGACATAGCAGGATAGGATAAACAGCAATGTATTCCTGCTTGCTGCTGACTCGTGCATCTGGGAGGAAGTGGAAAATCCATTTGAGATGTGCCAAAGCACGCTTACCTTGGCTCACACACTCCAAATGGCTAAACTGTTTTTATCAATGGCATCATGCAAAAAAAAAAAAAAAATTCAAAAGCAATTTGTTCAAACCTCACTGGTGATTTCATTTGGCGGTAGGGAGGTATAAATGAAGTTTGAAACCTTTTCACATCTAAACGGCTGTCTCAGAGTGTACATCAGGAGGAAACATAGGTTATTTCCTTCCTAGTTTCATTTGAGAAAGAGCTTTACTTTAAGGACATCAAACCTTGCAAAGAGGATTTGTTAAGTTGATAGGGAGGAGCCATTTATATCTAAATAACACAAAGGAATGTGTTAAAAGCATAAAGAGGAAAACTTGAGATCCGACTCATTCATATATTCTTTCATTCCTCAAGTACTCTTAGGCCTCTTTTTGTGTCACACATGGGAGCTGCAGTGACGGTAACATTTCCTGAATACTTACGTGCCTGACATTCCCCTAGCCATTTTATATACATTACTGTATAATTTAGGCTTTACCAAATGTGTCTCTGGTGAGGACTGTTAGGACCGTTTTTTTTTTTTAATTTTTTATTGTTATGTTAATCCCCATACATTACATCATTAGTTTTTGATGTAGTGTTCCATGATTCATTGCTTGTGCATAACACCCAGTGCTCCATGCAGAACGTGCCCTCCTCAATATCCATCACCAGGCTAACCCATCCTCCCACCCCCCTCCCCTCTAGAACCCTCAGTTTGTTTTTCAGAGTCCATCGTCTCTCATGGTTCGTCTACCCCTCCGATTTCCCCCCCTTCATTCTTCCCCTCCCGCTACCTTCTTCTTCTTCTTCTTCTTTTTTTTCTTAACATATATTGCATTGTTTCAGAGGTACAGATCTGAGATTCAACAGTCTTGCACAATTCACAGCGCTTACCAGAGCACATACCCTCCCCAGTGTCTATCACCCAGTCACCCCATCCCTCCCACCCCACCCCCCACTCCAGTAACCCTCAGTTTGTTTCCTGCGATTAAGAATTCCTCATATCAGTGAGGTCATATGATACATAGGACCGGTTTTAATAGATCAGGCTTATACCTATTGCAACTTAGGTGCATTCACACACCTGGTTTCCTTTGTTGGACCTGGAAAGGTTCATGCAGGCTGATCCCAGAAGCCAGGCCCTAACCAACACCCTGTGCTGCCTTTCAAAACAGACGTGAACTTGTGTCTTGGCGGTTCAGTCCAGCAGGGGCGCTGTGCTGTGCAGGGCCTGGCGTGGAGACGTGCAAGGGCATTCAGAGAACAGCCTTGGGGCACTTACCCTGGATCCCAGGGGATGTGTAAGGTTCCTGGAGAAAGGGACATCTACATGGAGACTGAGGATGAGCGGGACTTGGTGAGACATATGGGAGAGGAAGGGGCAGAGGAGAAGGAAGTTCGTGACTTGAGTGGGAGTGATCCCGTGGCCCATTGGCAGAACTGAATATAGTTCAGAATGGCTGCGGTTGAGAGCTGAGGCACGGGGCCTGGAGGGAGATGGGTCTGGAGAGCTAGTGTGGTTGAGGCAAGTGTGGGCCTCTTGAATTTGTGTCTCAACTTTCACATGGATTCACAGTAAGGGACTAAGTCACCCTTAGGGGACTAAGTAAGGGACTAAGTCACCCTTAACTGCATCTCCCACATGGATAGACGGTGGATAGCACACTCATGAGACTACACAATAATAACGGACATAAAACTACATTATTATGCTTAGTCTTTGTCATTAAAGGAGACACCCAAAATTAACTCAATTATTTTACATCGATGAGAAATATCTTTGTTTATAACTGTTACTAACATCTCTTCTCTTCACCAGCCCTTAAAGAATTAGTGCATCATGTTCTTAGTTAAGTTCTGTTGATGAATTAGCCCATCCAAATGACCTTGAACAAGTTACCTTCAGATTCAGGCCCTAGCAATCTCATTTATAAATGAGGTACTAGGACTTTAAAGCCTTTTGAGTGCTAACATTATATAACCTCTGAAAGGCTTCCACAGCCAAGTAACCTAGCTCAAATCCTGACCCTCCCATGAACTTGCTGTGTGATTTTGGACAAGTTACTTTACCTCTCTGTATCTTAATTTCCTCGTTTGTAAAATTAGGATAATTGTAGTATCTATCTGATAGAAACATTGTGAAAATTAAATCTGTATAAAGTGCTTAGAAAAAGTAGGGCCTGATAGTAGGCACTATTTGAAAGGTGCTTATTGTTTTCATGATCCAGTCAAGTCACATGACATTAATCTATGCATACTGTGTCCAAGTGGGGCTCTTTTGTCATCAAAATACAGCGTGAAGGTTGTAGACCCCTTTATTAAAACTCAGCAGAGAACAGTCAACCTAGAGCCCCTAATACAGGAAGTGGCAGACTGGATAGTGGTGGACTCTGCTGTGACCATGTTTCCACCTAAGAAAAAAGGGAGCTTATGGGATGCCTGGGTGGCTCAGTCTATTAAACGTCTGCCTTCAGCTCAGGTCATGATCCCAGGGAACTGGGATCAAGTTCCGCATCGGGCTCCTTGCTCAGCGGGGAGCCTGCGTCTCCCTCTCCGTCTGCAGCTCCCCCTGGTTGTGCTTTCTCTCTCTCTCTGACAAATAAATAAATAAAATCTTAAGAAAAAAAGAAAGAAAGAAAACAGGGAGCTTAAAAGCCACCAAATCTGAAAAAATAAAGAGCCACAGAGTGGGGGCAAAAGAAAAGCCCCGTTGGAGTTGGGAGTTGAGCCTAGTGGGGAATGTCAGTTCCTTTTCAGGATACAAAGCTGAGTGAGAAGTTCCATGGTCAGATCTTCATACAAAGGGGCAGAAAATCAAAACAAACCACAGAGAAAGGAATAACTGTATAAAATGGTCACAAAAGATTCTCACAAGAGCCCAGGATCATGCCACAGAGAGCAGGAGCTGAACGCGTTAGTTTTGCTCGAGGAAGCCCCTTGTCATTGCGAGCGGGAGCCCCATTAGGTCTCCCTGCTGGTCGGGCGTGCCTTCCCTGCATGCTTGATCTGTCTTAGAACCGTGAGAAAGCTGCCACTGTTGTCCATATTACAAATGTCAGCACAGCAGTGTTGTCGTTTGTTGTTATTTGGAAAGGATACTGACCTCTTCTAAGTACCCAGGGGCTTGGAATCCATCATTTCATATTCCCAACAACCTTTCAAAGTGAATACGTTTACTTCTAAATTAGAGACGAAGAAGCTGAGATGTTCAGAGGTTAAGTAACTCGTTCAGAGAGGTCCAGTAAGTGGTGGAGACTGGCTTCAAGCCCAGGACTGTCTCCTTTCAGCACTCACGCTGCCCTTGGATCTGTCCCGTTCTCTCTCTAGATGCGCCCCATGTCCCCAAACACATTGATGGGGCTGTCCTGGCAGGGCACCATGCCTGGGTGTGCAGACACAGAGAAGAACAGGCAGAGGAACCTAAAGCTGAATCCTTCTGAGTATAGTTCGAGGCATCTTCTGCCCCCCAGGGTAGCCCTCTAAGCCCATGGTGCGCACGTACCTAATCAGCCTCTCTCAAGCCACGAGTCTGAGAGCCACAGAGGAGCCAGGAAGGCAGGCTGATTCACCCCGCGGACTGCAGCAGGCTTGCTTGCTCCTAGGCTGAAATGCCATAGGGATCCAAACCTCAGGGCACAGGGTGCCTTGCTACTGATTTCTAATTTAGGTGCTTCTGGTTGGAGAACTTGTTCTATAAGATATTGATTCTATGTTATTTATAGAGATGTGCTTTGTGGCTTAATAAAGCAGGCAATATGCTTGAACACATGTTCTTATAACTGGGTACAGGGATCCATGAATAGCCAACAGATCTTTAATTGCGTTACTCAGATTTTCTTTATTTGTCCTTAGTATTTTTGGTCTGTGATGCATCAATTTCTGAAAGTTTCCACAATGCTTGTGGATTTGTCAGTTTCTTCCTTTCATTCGGTCAGTTTCTGTTTCGTGGGTTTTGAAGCTGTTGTTAGATGCATATGTAAGTTCACGATTACTAGATCTTCCATTTTTTATATCATCATGTAAAGACCATCTTTATCCCTAAAATTTTGTTTTGGCTTTAGAATAAATTATTTTTTCTGACATAAATATTGCAATACAAGCTTCTTTCAGTTAGTGAGTCTGGCATACATTTTTCTCTCCCTCAGTCTTATGTGTTACTATGTTTAAGATTTTTTTTTCTTTTCTTTTTTTTATTTGAGACAGAGAGAATGAGAGAGACAGAGAGCACATGAGAGGGGGGAGGGTCAGAGGGAGAAGCAGGCTCCCTGCCGAGCAGGGAGCCCGATGCGGGACTCGATCCCGGGACTCCAGGATCATGACCTGAGCCGAAGGCAGTCGCTTAACCAACTGAGCCACCCAGGCGCCCGTGTGTTACTATGTTTAATGTGTAGGTCATGAGAAAGGGCGCATATATATATATGTATTTTTAAAAAAATTCGTTCTAGGATTCTCTGGCTTTTGACATACATTTGGCAGAATCTATCTTTTCTGTATGCTGTGATTTTTATTTGGGCTTTTTTCTCTCCTTTTATATCTCTCCTACTCTCCATGTTTAGGAAAATTATATATTCTGATTCTCTTCTTTTAGTGGTGATCCTTAAATTTTAAAAATTGGCTTAACCTGTATGTCAATTATATCTCAATAAGGCTGACATTTTAAAAAATTGGCTCACCTCAATAAAGCCTAAAGTTAATCCTCCCTTATTCTTGTAATTGTGGCTCTCTGTAGATTATGGTGTAAATTAAGGGAATTCAGGAACTGTTGTGGCTGGAAGAATGCTAGAAGATTTTATTCACACATCTTGTCCAACAAACCAAAGGACTCCGGCAATGTTGTGTTCCAAGACTGACACAAAGAAAGATGTTTCCAAAAGGGTTTTATAAGCCAAATATATAATAGGTTCCCTAGGGTCTTCCCAGTACTGCCCAGTTCAATTTCTATGTCAGTTTGTGTGTATGTCCATATATTTAATTATATATTTATATTCTATAATAAATGTATATTTATATATAATTCAGAGGAAGATACTGGGTCTCATCTTTGCCTTATTGTCCAATATTCCAATATTTACACCACTGGTAATAAGTCCAGCATTGTGCTGATTCCATTCGAGAAATGCTTGTAGCATTCCAAAGCAATTAGAATTAGTTGGATCAATACAACCCAAAAGGACCATGACCCAAAAGGGAAGAGCCATTTGGCAAATGTCTAACCATTTCTATTCTTTTCCACTTTGAGAAAACTTGGTAGGGATTGGAGAAGGGTGTTTGATTCATTTTTACTATAGTTTATAGCTAATATCAGGTCTTAGTTTGATATCAGATATTAATCAACATAAAGTCCTTATCTCCCCAACTAGTTGTATGGAAAAAAATGTGTATATGTATAGTGTGTGTATATATATATTTACCTTTTTACAGAGAGAATGACTATTCCTTTCATCACATTTTTCAAAACCTTAATGAAGCTTAAAACCCATTAGCTGCCATTATTTTTCCTGTTACAAATCAGCTGACTTCTGGCAAGTGCCAGCCCCCATCTTCTGAAGTTCAAAGTTCAGTTGCTCCTGGAGAAAATGTGTGACCTCATTTTCTTATTTGTTTTCTTTCTCTCTTTTAAAAGCTTCCTTCCTACCAGCTACTTTAACCATGACTGTGGACAGGGGAGATAATGTGAACATATCTTTCAAAAAGGTGTTGACTAAAGAAGAAGATGCAGTGATTTACAAAAATGGTGAGTATGTGTTTCGTTTCCTGCCAGCACCATGGTGTGAGACATGAGATCGCACGAAACGTATTGGGTCATTATCCTGGTATAGTCTTGGCGGCAGATGTTGGAAACAAAGCTGTTATGATGCAAGCCAGCAGAATCTTATTAAAGAAGCTCTATTAGGCAATGTGGTCAGTTGCTTAATCGAGTGAAGTAGAGATTCATATACATATATGAATACATTCTATATTTATGAATATATAATATGAAATTGTTGAATGTACAATAAATCCCCATGATGAGGTGCTAAGTGAGGTCCCAAATTCAGCCATGTGAAATGAGGGTTGCTTGATTGCAAGGTTAAGGAAATTACCAGATGGAGCCTGGGAAGCCAGCTGGTGGTAGGTCTGGGAGTCCAAGTGTGTCTTACAAACCTGTCCAGTTCCACCTGTGGTTTGGCACCACCTGGTGGCAGTTGCCTGAGCCAGCGAAATATTGATGGGGACTATTCCGGGTTCTGTGGGTGGATAGGACTTCCATATTGGGCTAGTGATTCTAGGTATCTCCTGGTTAATAGATTCGTGGCAGGGATGCCCTTGCCTGTTCATCTCTTCCTGCAGAAGATAGGCACTTTAGCCTTACCTCTATCTTCATACCTTTGGTGGTAGATTGTGTAGACTGACCTATCTGCTCTAGCACCATAACTTTTTCAATTACGGGGAGAACATTGCCTGGCTCAGCCTTTTCATTCTTCTACAGCCAATATGCTAGAGCACATTTTCTATATCCAGTCAGGGAGAGCTGATGAAGTGGAGAGGCCAGATAGGGAAACAGGAGTACCTGCGTGTGACCCACTGTTCTCCACTCTTCTCCCTTATAAGGTTCCTTCATCCACTCAGTGCCCCGGCACGAAGTACCTGATATTTTAGAAGTGCATCTGCCTCACGCTCAGCCCCAGGATGCTGGAGTGTACTCAGCCAGGTACATAGGAGGAAACCTCTTCACCTCGGCCTTCACCAGGCTGATAGTCCGGAGTAAGTGACTGAGAGGCCACGATCTGTGATGATTTGGTTGTTAGGATTTTTAGCTGCAAATAACAGAAACTGACTCTGGCTACTTAAGCAAAAACCAGGGATTGGTTGGAGGTATACTAAGGGCTCTAGAAAATTGGTGGAACAGCTGACAAACAAGTTTCCAGAAAAGATTGGCCCCAGGGAAGATCTGGGGCTCAGCATGGGTGGGGGTGGATGGACTTTCTCTCTAGGAGGCTACTCTTACCCTACCTGTGCTTCAGCCATGTTTCTTTTACTTACTAAATTTGAATTCCCAGGATAAAGAATCAGATTGCCCTAATATATGTCAGATGTCTCCTGGCTTAGACCAGTGAGCCATAGCCAACCGTGGAACCGCATACCACAGTGCTCTCTAGGACTCCACACTTGAGTAGCAGCTTCCTTCCCATTAAAAGGGGGCATCACAGTGAGCTGGGCAGTCTCCCTTAAAGGTATCTGATACATGGGGATGAGTTGTGCCTTCTGGATTGGTCTAACATCTAGTTAAACATTAAGTCTCCTGTGAGGTGCTTGGGTGGCTCAGTCAGTTAAGCACCCAACTGTTGATTTCAGCTCGGGTCATGATCTCAGGGTCATCAGATCAAGCCCCTCGTTGGGCTTTGTGCTCAGCATGGAGCCCGCTTAAGATTCTTCCCCCCCACCCCCCGCTCTTCCCTAACCCCTCGTGCTCTCTCTCAAATAAATAAATAAATAACATCTAACATTCACTAGTTAGAACTAATAAACAGTCTGCCCCCCCCTTACAACTATCAAAGTGGGGAGTAACTATCAACCATTAGTTTTTATAAGAAACTGATTTATAGAAAGAAAAAACTGCCTTGGATTTTCCTCGCTATACCAAGTATTCATGATATTAAACAACTCAGGTCCAAGTATTTGGGCTTCTCTGTCATTCTTCTAATGTTTGGAATCTCTAACTCATGAATAGTTGTTCTTTTTCTTTGCATTATATTCATTCATTTGTTTGTTCATTCAACAAATATATATTGAACATAACTCTGTGCCCAGCATTGTGTTGGTATGAAATACAAGGATAAGAAGTTTCTTAAACAACCAATGAGTTTATAGGATTTCTCTCTGTATTCACGAATATTTGGTTTCCTAAAATATAAAAACTCAGGGCTTTTGATGAAAATCACAGAAGCCTGATTACATCTTGCTGCTTATCAACAAACTCTTTTCCTAGCTTCTCCATCCCCAGGAGGTCACTCCAGTTTTCCCTTCAAGCTTTATTCTATTGTCTTTCCCAGGCTGAGGGGAGAAGCTGGGAAAGGTCTATAGATAAGTAGAGAGCTAGAGACCTAGTTTAATGTAACAGGAAGCCCATTTTCTTCTCCATGGGCTGCCATCATTAGTTTTCAACACGTGCAAATAACCTGTGGTCTGGCTCTCAAGAAATCACTAATTGTGCAGAAGTATTTTTCCCTTTATATATTAAGGCATGTAAATATTAACTTTTAGACATTTTATAGCTTTATCTATTAAATGGAAGTCTGTAAGAAAGGGTCTGTGTAGATAGTCTTCCTGATTATTTTAGAGAAAATACTGATAACCAGGAATTCTTGCCAAAGAAATTATAAAGTTACATCAGCTGTAGGCACAGGTCCAAGCTTACCACCGTGAGACTAACATTCAGGGACAAAGACACTAGTTCCTTTCAGATGAGAAATTAAATCCCTGACCACAAAAGTTCATGCCAACCCCCTTGCATTTTTTCCTTATATCAGAAGGTGTCCTTGGACCCAAAAAACCATCTAAAATCACCAAATGTTAGAAAGACGTATCTAGGAAATAAGAATCTAGAACCCTTTTACCATTCCTTGTACTTTAAGTTTTATGTATATTCTTTCACGTCCTGTATGTTTTTTACCTGAAAACAGGTGGATGCTACCAGCTTCTGCTCGCTTCTGAGCTGAATCTTGTCTCTACAGACTGCAGACCAGAGGTTCTCACACTCTGGCATGCATCACAATTATGTGGAGGACTTGGCAAGCATAGATTGCTAGGCCACCTCCAATTCAGATGCAATTTGAGATTTGAGATTTGCATCTCTAGCAGATTCCCAGGTAATGAAGAAGCTATTGGTCAGGGATCACACTTGGAAAACCATCGTCCTAGCTCTGATCATACCTGCAGCTCTGGAAAATGCCAGGCTTTCCTTCCCTGCCTCACCTTTGCTTGGAACACACTCTGCAGCCTATCTTCTTTGCTGATTATGTGGTCATGGAGATTCCTCTCTCACATACCACCTCCTCCGGGATGCCTTCCTTTATACCCTCTTCTATCCCCAAGACAGGATTAGGTACTCCTTGTCTTTTTTTTTTTTTTAAGATTTTATTTATTTGAGAGAGAGAGATAGAGATAGCGACAGAGAGCACAAGCAAGGTGGAGAGGGAAAAGCAGGCTCCCCGCTGAGCAGGGAGTCCGATGTGGGACTTGATCCCAGGACCTTGGAAACATGACCCAAGTGGAAGGCAGATGCTTAACTGACTGAGCCACCCAGGTGCCCCTCCTTGTCTTTGTTTCTATCCTTATTACTGTTTCCATGTCTGTTTCCAACAGAAGACTGTTAGCTTTTATGAAATTGTATTTTGTTTCTCTTCATTTACTAGTGTCCGCTAAAATGACTGCCATGTTGTAGGTGCTCAGTAAAGGTTTAGGGAGTGAGTGTGCTCTACTCACCAGAGCCTTGTTTTCCTTAAAAGGATGTGAAGCTCAGAAGTGGGGACCTGAATGTAACCGTGTCTGCACTGAGTGTAAGAACAATGGTGTCTGCCACGAAGATACAGGAGAATGCATTTGCCCACCTGGGTTTATGGGGAAGACCTGTGAGAAGGGTAAGTCAAGAACGCTTGATGAGTAAGTTGAGGATGAAAGGGGGGAAGTCGGAGGGGGAGACAAACCATGAGAGACTATGGACTCTGGGAAACAAACTGAGGGTTTCAGAGGGGCGGGGGGGCGGGGGGGATGGTTTAGCCCAGTGATGGGTATTAAGGAGGGCACGTACTGCATGGACCACTGGGTGTTATACGTAAACAATGAATCATGGAACACTACGTCAAAAACTAATGATGTACTATATGGTGACTAACATGACATAATAAAATAGAATTAAAAAAAATAAAAAGCCATCATTGCTGGATATAGAATTTTAACTCTGTACACCACTGGGAACAGAAACTAAATGGCCCATGTTAGGCCCTGTGGGACCTCGGTGTGAATTGGAAAAAGGTACCCTTTCCTAAAGGTTCTCTATTGCCAATCACTGTAATGCTGTCCACACCACAGCTGAGATTGGATTATTTTCCATCTTCACTAGTCTAGGGGAGACCTGTAAAAGAAGATGCATACATTTCAAGGGGTTGAATATTTGACGCTGAATCATCTTTTTCTGCCCCCCCCCAAAGCTTGTGAGCTGCACACATTTGGCAGAACTTGTAAAGAAAGGTGTAGTGGACCAGAGGGATGCAAGTCCTATGTGTTCTGTCTCCCAGACCCCTATGGGTGCTCCTGTGCCGCAGGTTGGCAGGGTCTGCAATGCAATGAAGGTATGTGCCGATCATACCCTTGAACAAAAAACATTCTAGCAGGTATACCAAGGAGATCTAGCTTGCTAGAGTTAATAGCGTGGGAGGTACCTGGACTGTTCACTCAGCTGTCCAGGGCTGAGCTACAGGGTTTTGAATCACAGATGTTTTCATCCCAAGTTAATGATGCTTTCATAATTAAGACTCTGGACCTTATAGAAAGTGCTTCTCAAGCACATCATCTGGGGTTCTTATTAAAACACAGACTCTGATTCCATAGGTGTTGGACTGGCTCCTGAGGTCTGCATTTCCCAAAACTCCCAGATGGTGCTCATGCTGCTGGTTTTGAGAACACACTTTGAGTTGAAAGGCCATAGAGACTTGTTGTTTTTTGTTTTTGTTTTTGTTTTTCAGTGGGCTGTAGATAGCAGAGCTCTGAGGTCCAATCCGGACAGGATTTGGGATTTGAAAATAGAGGAAGATCTTTTCTTCTGTGGGCCTCACAGAGGCAGTACTAACTTCAGCTCCTAGCCACCCACAGCTTTAGTTTTCTCCCTTCGTCTCTGTTAACAATGGTTCTGGTGTCTTGGTTCACAGCGTGCCAGCCGGGTTATTACGGGCCAGACTGTAAGCTTAGTTGCAGGTGCACCCACGGGGAGCTGTGTGATCGGTTCCAAGGATGTCTCTGCTCTCCAGAACGCCAAGGGCTCCAGTGTGAGAATGAAGGTAAAGCAAGGTAACACTGTAGTTAGGGCCACGTTTAGCATGTCTGAACTGAGCTTTGCTGGTTATAATTCTTGCCCCAGCAGGCCAAATTCCTCAAGCACCTTCTGTTTCCATCCAGAAGTTGGGAAGAATATATCCCAAGTCCTAAAGGACAACATTCTTATTCTTTGCTACAGGCCCTCCTACTGGCCTTCATTTCTCCTTCCACTGGGAATAAACCACGTGCTCTTTGTGGCACAGAGAGTGACGACTGGCTAGCCGGGGGCTCTGCCTACCTTGTCTGCTCCCTTCCCTGGGAACAATCTTTTCCCAGGATACGTACAACAGGGAAGAACTACTTTGGAGGGATTTGGACAAAGGATATTTTTGAAAAGAAAGATATAAAAAAGAAGCAAAAAGAGAAAAGATGAAGCCTCAAAACGAAATTTTAAGAAATTCTAGTTCAGAAATTACCATAGAGCCAGGGGTCCGCAAACTCTGACCCACAGACCAAATCCAGTCTGCTATTTTTTTTAACAGCTTTATTAAGATATCATTTTTATACCATGAAGTTCATTCCTTTTAAATGTACAATTGAATGATTTTTAGTATATTTACAGTGTCGTGCAACCATTACCGCAATCTAATTTTAGAATGTTTCTGCCATACCAGAAGAAAGCTTGTACCTATTAGTCGTAACTCCCATTCTCCTCTCCTCTCACCCCTGGCAACCATGAATTTACTTTTTGTCTCTATAGGTTGACTAATTCTTGACACTTCATAAACTGTGAATGGGATCACAAATGACGTGGTCTTTTGTGGCTGGCTTCTTTCACTGACCACACAGTTTTTGAGGTTTAACTGTATTGTAGCATTTATCCTTTTTATTTCCCTACTGTCTGTTGTTAATTTGATTGGCACATAGCCACACTAATTCGTTTAGAATTTATAATCTATGGCTGCTTGCCCATGACATCAGGGTTGAGTAGTTATCAGAGAACTTTCAGCCTGCAAAGCTGAAAATATTTACTGTCTAGTCCTTTACAGAAAAAGTTTGCTCATTCCTGCCCTAGAATATACTTTTTAAAATTAAAAGAAACACATTTTTACATATTTTCAAAATGTAAAAATAATGAACATATATTACTTTTCCAATCCTACAAATCTAAATGTTACAGAAAGGAATCTACACTCAGAGCAGCAAGACCAAGACCTTTACGGCTTTTTCTCTGTTCATTTTAAAAATCGAACAAATATGGGAGGAAAATACCAACAATTGTTTTCTCAAAGGCTTTGGCTTAGTTTCACGTGTTCACTTTCTTCCCCCAGTGTTCGGACTTTTGGCCGCAGGGCAGGAACCTGGGAGGGTCTAGGAAGGGAAGGAAAGGCCTTGGGGCTGCTGGAGGATTGGGTTGAAAATAGGCAGCTAACAAGCTGAAGGATTTGAATTTTCAATTTCATGCCTGCTTTTCTTTTCTGAGCCTGAAGTTGCAAAAGGGGTGAGCACCTCAGACCTAGATCCAGGCCCCCGGCTTTCAGAGAGCAGCTCCGTGCCCCCCTCTTCCCCACTTCTTCTCCATCTCCACCTGTGCACCCACCTTCACCTCCAGCGGACTGCAGGAAATGCAAGGCGACAGTGCAGGAAAGACTTAACTGCCTTCAAAGTGTCAAAGCCCTTTTTAAAGTTCCTACTCGAATAATTTCTTAAGCCGAAAAATCTGGTAGATTCTAATCACAGTCCCTTCAAGTCTACAGACCGGTCAAAGAATTACCCTTATAGTTCTTAGACCTCTTTCCTTCCTGCTCCATACCCTTTACCCATTGCGTTCTAGGCCCGGGAAATAGGACATCAGTATAAAATATGAATGTTGTGTTTACCGTGGCCCTGCCTACCTTCACCCCCTCCCTCCACCGCCAAGTGTCCAACAGCTTGTAAGTCCCTGCTGCTCTTGGGGGGCATTTCCAATACCCCCAGTCTTCACTAAGTGCTGAACTGTTTTCTACTGTGTCTCACATGTAGTTACAAAGGGTCTGAGGTTCTCTAAGACCCTACAGTTCAGAATAAAATTGTTATATTTCAGGATTATTCCTTCTCTACAATGTAGGTATTAGGCAAGGAGTCCTGATACCCTGTTGATATCAGAGACGTTGTCTTTCAGTATTGGTGGCAACACTTGTGATTGGGTTGTTGCCTAGAAACAGTCTGAGGGAGTAGTTCTATTCCACTTCACCTCCTGCATGTAAGTGTGAATGTTTTTCATCACTTGCCACTTGCAGATTCAATGCGCTATGTCTTGTATATCAAAATGGAGGATCATGTTGGTCAGCAATATCATGGGATTGTTTGCGGAGTCAAAGAGGACCTAGTTTTTGTTTTTGCTTTTGTTTTTGTTAACATTCTCTTAAAAAGTAAAAAGGAGCTGAAAAGTAAGGACAGGGAAGATGTGGTCATGATGATCATTTTATTTTATTTTATTTTATTATTATTTTTAAAGATTTTATTTATTTATTCGACAGAGAGAGAGAGAGACAGTGAGAACAGGAACCACAAGCAGGGTGAGCGGGAGAGGGAGAAGCAGGGTTCCCACGGAGCAGGGAGCCCGATGCGGGGCTCAATCCCAGGATCCTGGGATCATGACCTGAGCTGAAGGCAGACGCTTAACGCCCGAGCCACCCAGGCACCCCATGATGGTCATTTTAATATAGAGACTGTCCGTCCCAGATCCACTGAGGGGAGCACGGCATTAAGGCAGAGTGAGGATTCTGGATTCATACAGATCTGAGCTTGATTCTGGACTCTGAGCTTCAGTGTCCTCATCTGTAAAATGGGGACCACAGTAGCATTCCCCCACAAATTTATTATGTGATGATAAAACAATATAATACTTGCAAGGTTCTTACCTGGGATATGACTTGCCAAATGGTAGCTGCTTTTATTACTGTCGCTGCTGTGTCAAAGATTAGATTTCACAGGACTGTTTTTCTCATGCAGGCACGCCAAGGATGATCCCAAAGATAGAGGATTTGCCGGATCACATAGAAGTAAACAGTGGTAAATTTAACCCCATCTGCAAAGCGTCTGGCTGGCCACTACCTGCCAATGAAGAAATGACTCTCGTGAAGCCAGATGGGACAGTGCTCCATGTAAGAGTTATTCTTAATCTGGCTCCTGACACCACTAGATGCTTTCAGTGGGTAATCCCCTCGCTACAGGCTGGATCCAATGCCAGGGCTTGCATCCTCCGAAGCCAGAGTGTTGTTACCTTGGACCAAATGCCGTGTCCCTGGGGAGGTAGAGCAGAGTCACTGCAGCCTGGCCAGTATCACAGGGCAAGGCTGGAAAGAGACCACCCCAGTGGAATTGAGGACGCTGAGTGCTGCTGATCGCACTCATCCCGCAGAACTTTCCAACTGTGTGTGTTGAGAGGTATACATTAGCCTATGCAGGCTCTGCTCCTCACGGTATATCCCCGTGTTCTAACGTCTCATATCGGGAAGAATGAGGTGGTCTTGTGGCCACCAAAGGGTGTGGCAAGGTGTGGCCCCATGAATCAGCAGGAGATTCTCATGTTACCTACCACGT
Source organism: Mirounga leonina (assembly GCF_011800145.1). NCBI lineage: Eukaryota > Metazoa > Chordata > Mammalia > Carnivora > Phocidae > Mirounga > Mirounga leonina. Next base: position 42,251,590 of record NW_023270433.1, on the reverse strand, counting down.
GCTATCAGGAAATGGAACTCTGATGACTGGTCTACTTCTATTGTGTTCTTTGGAACAAAAATTAGCAGAGTATAAAAGAGGGGAGTTCAGCCTAATTTGGTTGATTCTGTATAGATCTGCTCTCACACTTCCCATTCAGAAACCATAAACCATGGAATCCCCTGGATCTGAATACATTCCTCGGGCCCCTGACCTCTTCACTCTGCCCTTGTTGCTGGTGCTCAGCACTGATTAGGGTGTTGTCCGAGCAATTTTTCTTTGCTGGAAAGGACTAAGCAACTTTTCAATATGCTTCCCTTCTCTCTCCCAACAGTCTTGAATGCAGCACAGATAGGAGTTCCCCAAAATTCTCTGTGTCACCAGAGATCCTCAGGAAGTTGACGTATTTTCTTATCTAAGCATTTTGAAATGGTCATCTTTTTTTTTTTTCTTCTCAAAGATGACTGAAAATCAACCTGACAAGAGGGTAGATGCCAGTGGCCTCCCGGGGTTGGGATATGTAGAATGTGCCATTATTGGTTTCTACACATCAGATATTCCTGATTCCACTCAAACAACTCCTTAGGTAGTGAAGCCAACTGACAGCTTCTTAAAATCTTGTTGGCCTTTTCCTGAGTTAATGGAAGTAACAGCTACCATCTAGTAGAGGGCCAACCGTGCTGTATTCATGCTGCTTAATATTCCCTGTCCCCTTTCTATAGAAGTGGAAATTGGCTGGGTGAAGTTGAGTAAGGAATCGGTCAAGAGTGGCAGAGTAGGGATGTGAATTGAGGTCCATGTGTCTTCAGAGCCCTGATTTTTCCCACGATACTCCACTCGATAGCTCCTCAATTATTTTGGGAAGCCATTTTGTCCTCTCACCCAGCCATCTCTGTATTAAACAGGGAAGGGACAAATGTTACCAGAGCAGTTTAAAGGAATTAGATTCCTAGCCTGTAAGTGTTTACCCCACACTCCTGAACACACAAACACAACAGCAGGATCTGAGAGGGCATCAATCCAATATAAACTTTCAGGGCTACTACAATAGCTTTGGAAATAAGCCAATGATTATACTAGTGTTGCATTTGGCTTCTTAATCTCTCCTAGAAAACTTCTTATCAAACAATGAGATGGGGTCAGTGTTATGGACCTTTCGTGTGTTTATGCCTCCCTAGAAGCTTTTATTTGTGTTTTACCCTTCCAGCCAAAAGACTTCAACCTTACGAGTCATGTGTCAGTGGCCACATTCACCATCCACCGCATCCTCCCCCCTGACTCAGGTGTCTGGGTCTGCAGTGTGAACACAGTGGCTGGGATGGTGGAAAAGCCTTTCAACATTTCTGTTAAAGGTAAGCTCCATTTTCTAGAGGAAGAGCTTGCATCCTCAATGCACTGTGCTTATGTATCATTGGGTGCTGCTCCCAGATAGAAATGTTATCTGAACACTAAAATGACTTTTCGGATATTTTCTAGGATACTACGCCTTAAAATATTTTTTATATGCATGAAAATGGAAAGGAAGGATTAAGTAGATGACCTTCGGAGTCACATAGCCCTGGCTTTGGTTTTTGTCCCTAATAGCTAGAAACCTTGTGTATAGCCCTGAGCAAATGAGTTTAACCTCTCTGAGCCTTTCCTTACTTGACAATGAAGTTTAGTTCATCTACCTCTCAGGGTTTCTGTGAAGATTTGTTAAATATGCAAAACACCTGGAATTGTGTCTGGCACAACATGTCTAGTAGTGTTTATAGTACATGAAAAGTTTGACTTCATCATTGTTGTGACTTCCTATTCATTATTGTACAAAATAAGTTGGAAAATACTTTGAGAATTACTCACTTATTATGAAGCCCAGGCTATGCTATATAATGAACATGAATAATTTTTTTTCACATGTTCAGCATTGTGAGTATTCTTCCTGCTATGAATGAGTATTTCAAAATGCACATTAATCTAAGTAGATGGCTATACATTTGTGGCTTGATGGGGAGAAGGAACGTGGAGGTAAATCCGAGTTAGCTTGGCTGGTACACATAGATACCACAAGGAATTTTAAATTTGGAAGTTTCTTATGAGGCCATTTAGACAAAAGCAGCTAAGGGCTCTCGGACATATTTTGTAGAAAGGCACTGGGCTAAGTACCTCACATACTTCATCTCATTTAATTATTATAAGAATTGTATGCAACAGATACAGTTATCACCACTTTACCAGTCAGAAAACAGGTTCAGAGGGTTTAGTTAACTTGTATAAGGTATCACATCTGTTAAGGAGTAAATCTTAGTTTCTTTTTTTTTTTTTTTTTTAAGATTTTATTTATTTATTTATTTATTTGAGACAGAGAGAATGAGAGAGAGAGAGCACATGAGAGGGGGGAGGGTCAGAGGGAGAAGCAGGCTCCCCGCCGAGCAGGGAGCCCAATGCGGGACTCAATGCCGGGACTCCAGGATCATGACCTGAGCCGAAGGCAGTCGCTTAACCGACTGAGCCACCCAGGCACCCTAAATCTTAGTTTCGAACCTGGGTCTCCTGGCTCCAAATACTGCACCATCTTTTCTAGACCATTTCGTTTTCTGAGTCTCCTGTGTTAAAGTTTAGGAAGCAAGACAACAAACGCTGACTTGTATTTTACCCATTTTGTTACTTGATGAGGAATCTTTGGGCTATCTGAGAGGTGATTTCCATAAATGAAGTAAGGTAAATGCCCAGAACATAATATTTTTATAAGAGACCAATAACAACATTAACCTAAATACAGCCTTGTAGACTGGGATTCTCTACCCTGAGCCTCCACATAAACTGCCACGGAATCTTTAGTATTTTTTGGAATTACTGGAAAAAGCCCTGATCTGTTTTATTCAGTAGAACATTCACATGATCAAAACAATTTCTTATATCTTGCATTTTCTTGAAAGGAGGGAAATGATATGCAAACAAGACAAATTACCTTATTTTTAAGCTTCTTGGAATGTTTGCTGCCCATGGAAAATAAATAAGTCAAAAATAAACCATGTTGCTAAGATTCAGAAGAGTCAGTGGTTCTAATTTTTATTTTTTAGTGGAAGACACAGCACACAACATCAACGCATAGAAGCATCTGTAATACTAAGTTATTGATACCTCTTCATGTCATATTTACTGATAGATATAAAATCAAAATTGCCATTAGGTAAATTGATCAATATCTTTAATCATAGTATTAAAAAAAAAAAAGATGCAAGGCTTTTACTACCAGAATACAAATTGGTACAACCCCTTTGGAAAACTGAAAATATATGCCAAAGTTAAGCATACACAGACCTATGACCTGGCAATTCTCTTAAGTATAAGCTCAAAAGCAATGAGTGTATATGTTCAAAGAGATGTCTTCAATGTTCAGAGCAGTTTTATTCATAATAGCCCCAAACTGAAATTAGCCCAATTATCCGTCCACATTATAAGGGATAAATAAATTGTGGTGTATTCATACCTAATGGGTTGCTAGGGCTGCCATACAAAGTTCCACAGACGAGGTGGCTTAAACAACAGAAATTTATTTTCTCACGTTCTGGAGGCTAGGTAAGTGATCAAGGTGTCAGCAGAGTTGATTTCTCCTGAGGCCTCACTCCTTGGCTCATAAATGGCTGTCTTTTCCCCGTGTTTTCACACGGTTTTCCCATTGTGTGTGTGTCCTAATTTAATCTTCTTATAAGGACAATAGTTGCCTTGGATTAGGAACCACCCTAATGACCTCATTTTGACTTCATTACCTCCTTAAAGACCCTCTCTCCAAATAGAGTTACCTTCTGAGGTACAGGGGATTAAGATTTCCACATAAGAATTTTGGGGTAACACAGTTCAGCTCGTAACATCATACAGTGGAATATTAAACAGCAATAAAAGAGAATTCCTGCAATAGTATGGATATCATAGACATAATAAAGAGCAAACGAAAATACATGCTTTATGATTCCATTTATACAAAGTTAAAGAACAGACAAAACTAAATGATAGTGACAAAAGCCAGGATAATAGTTCCCTATTGACAGGGAAGGGGCACAAGGGTGCCTTCCACGGGGCTGGAAACGTTCCCCGTCTCAATCCGGGTAATGATTACATGGGTGTGTGCACAGGTAAAGTCCCTTGAGCTAAATGCACTTAAGATTTTTGCACTTTATAATATGTATATCTCAATACAAATTACTAAAAGACAAAAAATAAAATGATAAATTACTAAGAGGAAACTTTTGGAGCAGTTTGTTTCACGCTTACGAAAGTATCATTTTTACAAGATCCTGGCATTAATAGCTACAATAAAATAAGCATTTGCTGGTTTAAGCAAACAGGTGGTCTTATTTGATCGTACAAGGGAAGTATGACTTAACAAATGAATTTACTCACAGAAGTGCACTCTTCTCAGGAACCGCCCTAAGTAAAAACACTGGCAGAATCTGAAAGATTCTATGTTACGTAGCATACATCCTTGGGGAGAAAAAAAAAAGGTATGCATTTTTAAGAAGGATGGGCTGATGGAGCTATAGAACTCACAAGAAATTCAACTGACAAACACTTATACAGCATCTGTAAACCTACATGGTCTTTTACCTAATGGAATTCAGAGTCCATTGCAGTGTTTTACCACATTTCGATCATTATCCCCTCACCAAGGAGCCCCTTTAGAAATTTATTCCCAAATTCTCCTCCCCTCACCATAAAATGTTAATATCATGAATGTACTGTGTATCTGTTTATATACTGTGGCTCTTTGGAAGGCCACAAACCATTGTAATATCTGAGGCTTTTTCAATCCTGCAAGAATTAATTTTAACCTACATGGGGGTGTTATTTCACCCTATTGAGAATACATGGTCTTTGAGATGGGGAGATTATTCTGGATTATCTGGGTGGACCCACTCTAATCAGATGAGTCCTTAAAAGCAGAGAATTTTACCTACCTATTGTCAGAAAGTGATCACAGTGGAAGAAGGGTTCAAGATACATGACATTGTTGACTTTAAATATGGAGGAAGGGGCCACAAGCCAAGGAATGCAGGTGGTTTCTAGAAGTTGGAAAGAACAAGGAAATAGAGTCTCCCTTTGAGCTCCCTTACAGCCCTACTAACACCTTGATCTTAGCCCAGTGAGACCCATGTCTGACTTCTGACCTCTGGAACTGTATGAATAAATTTGTGTTGCTCTAAGCCAAAAAAAGAAAGAAAGAAAGAAAAAAGGAAAGGAAAGGAAAGGAAGGAAGGAAGGAAGGAAAGGAAAGAAAGGAAAGGATAGAGAGAACATGCATGGTCTAGAGGAAGACCAATATCAAATATTCACACAAAATCTCTAAGACTAATAAATTATGAAAATTGCAATGGAGGAAAAGACTAAGTTCTTTGAAGCCTAACTGAGGGGTATAGCCTCTGTGAAGAAATCACATCAGAGCTGATTGTTGAATGATCAGTTAAGAGGTAACAGAGAAAGATGGGAGGTCTGGTGCATTGCTTTCAGGAGAACAACATTTACAAAGAACCTGAAACAGAAAGGAGCTTGTTGCATTGTTGGAGAAATTGAAAGTTCAGGGGCTGGGTGATGGGCATTAAGGAGGGCACGGGATGTGATGAGCACTGCAACTGATGAATCATTGAACACTACATCTGGAAGTAACGATGTACTATATGTTGGCTTATTGAATTTAAATTTAAAATTTTTTTTAAAAAATACGCAATAAAATAAAAAGAAAGGTCAGTGGCACTGGAGGGTATTGGGTGAGGGGAAGAGGAGGCAGGGGCTCAATCGTGCAAGGCCTGACAGGTCATGGTATGAATTTTAGATTTTATTCTAAACATGATGGGAATCCATGGTAAGGTCTTGAGCAGAGGAGTGATCATATTTTAAGAAGTACTTTGTGGCTAATGGGTTGGAGGGGCAAGAGCAAAGCCAGGCGATCACAGCGCAGGCGACTGCATTGAATCTGAACAGAGAACTGAGTGATACGGGAGACTGGGGGAGTTCTCAAGCCCTGAGACCTCAACCACCAGCCAGTGCCACGTCCTTGACTTCCTCATGAGGAAGAATTCAAGGAGTCAGAGAATAGCCGAAGAAGTTTTATTGCAAAGCCAAAGTACACACTGAAAGGGGATGGGCAGAGTGCAGGATCTGAGCTGCCCTGGGTAGACGTAGGGGCGGGAGTTCTGCTGTTTATAGGTAGTCATAACGAGCGGGTGATATAGTCATGAAAGGTTCTGAGAATAGACGGAGAACTTCTAAAAACTCTGCATATCATTACGCATGCTCTATGGCAGCTACTATGCGCAGGTGCAGTCTAATTTTTCTATTACAAATACTCCATGATCAAGATGTACGAGGACTACTCTAGTACCCCCAGTAGAGGAGTCATTCTTTGACATTTGCAGGCTGACTGGGTCTGTGTGCGTGCGCGCCATGGGCTTGAGCAACAACGGGAAGCTTATGGCCCTGAGAAACCACAGCGCTATCACAGGGTTTACTCAGTTGTCAGGAACAGTCTGTCAGGTGTCAGACTCCGTTCCCTGTCTTTTGTTTTGTCTGCTGTTACCCAGTGTTTCCCTATGCACTTGCCTCTAGAGGGTTTTGTTGGAAATGTAAGATTACCCCTCCTCTATCCTCACCAAAGTACGATAATCAAACTCTAGAGACTAATCTGGTTGTTGAAAATTTTGTTTAGTTCTTCCAAAGCCCCTGAATGCCCCAAACGTGATCGACACTGGACATAATTTCGCTGTCATCAACATCAGCTCTGAGCCTTACTTTGGGGATGGACCAATCAAATCCAAGAAGCTTCTGTACAAACCTGTTAATCATTATGAAGCTTGGCGGCATATTCAAGGTAAGGTTTGAACAGGAAAGACTCCAGCTAAAGAAGTGGCACCAGGAGAAAAAAAATTCCTCACATATAGAAATAGAGAAATCCTCTCTCCCACTCTCATTCCTCTGCCCCAGGGTAACAGTGGCTGTAGCCAAGGATTCCATTTCAGAGTTAATTACCTACCAATCCTTTAGTCTCACTATGCCCATGATTTCCTAAGAAGGGCCCTCTATGCACTGTATGTAGGTAATTGAGGAAGTTACAAAAAGTAGAACAAAAGGAGGTTTTGGTTTAGTATTAACCCAGCTGACCTGGATATGTGGAATTAAGTCATGGCACTGTTACTGAGCTCTTCACATTCTATTGTAGACTCAGCCAAAATTCAGAATCCTAGTGACATAAGGCTGATTTGCTAAGTTGCTGTTGACAATGTCAAAGGCTAGGTTTTATTAAAAAGCAGCTTTTTTTTTCATACGGTGGTAATAATCCATCGTCACTTTCTGCAAGTGGACATCCACAAAGTGTTCTAAGAACTCGTGAACACAGCCCGATTTTTTTTTCTTACCGACTGGAAATTTACCATATGGTAAGGCGGTACTTTTGCAATACCTGTGGAGAACAGAGCCTGGCTAAAGCAAATAGCTAAGGAGAAAAGATGCATATACTATTTGTTTAGGAGATCTATTTTCAATGACTTCAGAGCCCTCCACTTGTAAATGGTATGACGATTACAAATCTGCTCTCTGGTCTTTGTAAGCAAACCCTCAAAGAATCTCTTCTGTTGATAGCCTGATTGCAATCACTATGTATTTAAAAACGGTGGCAATTAAATTATATTATTTTAATTGAGATTCCCCACGCCCCCTTAAATCTAATTGTTATTCCATATAGTTGAAGATTTGTGTGGTTTTACTCTACAAATGAAAAGACAAAAGCCCTAGAGCAGACGTGATTAAGTGGCTCAGAGAGTCTTACATTAGTGTGTACATCGTAACCTGGAAACTTCCTTAAAAAAGCCTCATTTTCCTTGTGTTAGGAATGTTGAGGCCCTGAAGGGGGGGATTGCCTGTTTCCTTTAGACATTGTATTTTTGAAAAACCAAACACCAGTTCACATCACAATAATAGCATTCCACTTTAAACAATGTACAAGAATGCCAACTTAAGTTTCCTGGACTTTCCCTCTTTGCAGTGACAAGTGAGATTGTTACACTCAGCTATTTGGAACCTCGCACAGAATACGAGCTCTGCGTGCAGCTGGTCCGGCGTGGAGAGGGTGGGGAAGGGCATCCGGGACCGGTGAGACGGTTCACAACTGCTTCTATCGGTCAGTGGAAGCAAACAGCATTTCTTCCTGCACTGGGTGGGAGGGGGGAGGAAGGGGAAAGAGGAAGGAAGACCAGGAAGGGTGGTGGTGGGCGAGTGGGTGGGTGGGGTTGCAGGGGGAAGGAGTTTGCTTTTGAATGGGTGGGAAAGTGACAGGAAGGTGGGCAGCTTGGAGCCAAATAGTTCTTTTCTTTGGGCTGCACTCCTGGTCTATGTCCCTGGGGGAGGGTGTCTGCGGCAGTACGGGGACAGAGGAGGAAGCAGATGAGCCTTCAGGAAGTCAGGGCCATCCCTTAGGAGTTGGGATTTACTTAGCAGCAACTGCTTGGCTCCTGAGTTCTACCAACAGCTTCCTGTTTCCATCTTAAGGGCCAAAGCCAGACTCTTGGCACATATGTACTTCAGAAATCCCAGTTTATTTATTTTTAAAACTAATTTCTCATTTTCCAAAGTAATTCATGCACAGAGTTAAAACATCAAATAAGATGAGAAGCTTTTATCTGAAGAACAGCCACCCCATTCCACCTCCCCACCCCCAAATGCTGCCTCCTACAGGCAGCCCGATTTACCTCCTTAAACTACTTCTTTTTTTTTTTTTTTAAGATTATTTATTTATTTGTCAGAGAGAGAGCACGCGCTCGTGCACAAGCAGGGGGAGTGGCAGAGAGAGAGAGAGAGAGGGGAGCAGGCTCCCCACTGAGCAGGGAGCCCGATGCGGGGCTCAATCCCAGGACCCTGGGATCACGACCTGAGCTGAAGGCAGATGCTTAACCAACTGAGCCACCCAGGCGTCCTCCTTAAGCTACTTCTTATGGGATATAGGCCTCCATGTTTCTAAATCAGTGGTTCTCAAACATTAGTATCCATAAGAATTACCTGGAGAGCTTGTTAAAACAGATTTCTGACCCCCCGCCCCGAGTTTCTAATTCAGTAGGTTTGGGGTCAGGGTTGGGCTCATGATTTTGCAGCTCTAAGAAGTTGGCAAATTGTACTTGATGTTGTTGATCCTTGATCCATACATTCTAAGGAATATATGTAGCGATATTTGATTGATCAATGTTAGTATCGGTTGCCCTCTATTGTGTTCATTGAGGGTCCCTTGAATTTGTGAAGTTTCCTTGACACTAACCTGGGCTCCAGCTTTCTGCTACCCAGGTACCCCTCTCTGAAACAAGGGAGTGATCCCTTATAAAGTTTGCTTTTCTAGTGTTCACTGTGTCTTATCATTTGTTACTATCTCCTGGTCAGCCCTCTATAGTTTGAAGTTCACATATATTTCATTCATATAACCTTAAAGGGTAAGAATTATCTTCCCCATTTTATAGATTGACAAGTAGCGTCTCAGAATGGTTCATAAATTGATCTTCAGACTTCACATCCTTTTATTTCTCCAATTATTATTATTATTATTATTATTATTAATTATTATTATTATTTTACCTAGGAGCCCAAAGATACCATTTCTTTATCCCAATTGGTAAATTTTTCTGTTTTTAGTCTACTTCGTAAAGGCAGAAGGATCCAGAATGAGTGTGCTCTCCTGCAGGGGTGTTGCATCCCTAACAGAGACTGCCCCCTTCGATCCCCCCCACCCCCAAATTTCCATCTCACCAGCAGCATTCTTTAAGAACCAAATGGAACTCAGAGCTACTCTGGTCCTTGGAGAAGCAGTGTGCAAATAAGGGATGGTTTCCCGGGACCTCGCCAGGTAGCAAATACAAAAAATAACACCAGAAACTCTATATAAGTTAGAAGACGAAGAGATCAAGGGGGCCTCTGCTCTGTGGTCAGGTTGCTGCTAAAAGGCAAATGGTAGTTAATTCTCTCTCTGGCCAGTGTTGATGAATCCAAGGCGAAGGTCATAATCTGACTCAGATGGAAAGTATTTATGGAACAGATCATAAAACACTTCACAGACCCACACGATACTGTCTTCAGTATTCAGAGTATGTTCCAGCCTGGATGTATTTAGAAGTCTCTTGGAATATTTCAAAGTAGTTCTCAAGGGTAGGTAGGGAGGGAATTCTTTTTTTTTTTTTTTAAGATTTTTATTTATTTTGACAGACAGCGAGAGAGGGAACACAAGCAGGGGGAGTGGGAGAGGGAGAAGCAGGCTTCCCGTGGAACAGAGAGTCCGATGTGGGGCTCGATGTGGGGCTCGATCCCAGAACCCTGAGCTGAAGGCAGATGCTTAACAACTAAGCCATCCAGGTGCCCTGGTGGGGAGGGAATTCTTGAAGGTTCTTCTTTTCCCATCATTTGAATTTTGCTGATGTTTGTTTTTTAATTCATCTGGCAGTTGCACTATTTATAAGTATGTTGATTTAATGGTGAAGACCAGGAGGCCAGGAGCGGAGGGAAGAGATCACACTCTGAACAGAGGCAGAAAGAGGGCAGGTAGGGAGGGGTGAAGGGTAAGTCATGTTTCTGAAGGAAAGGAAAAGGGAAATGACCATTTATCGAGTGACTCTTCTGTACCAGGCCTAGACTTAGGAGGTTTGCATATATGCTCCAAAACATCAACTCTCTGTTCTGCTTTGTCATTTTAAGTTTGCCTGCCTCCTCTGGGCAGCTTCTTTTGGAACTTAAACTTCAGAGATAAGCGAAAGGAGTTACCATCACCTCTTTCAACTTGTAAAGGTTATAGAGAATAATAGTTATTTAGAGTAATACATGTATTAATATTAAATAGTTAAAATAATGATTTTATTTACAAAGGCTACAGAGAATAATTATTGCTTTAGCATAATGCCAAGTGAATTGTGAGACCTGATCGCTGGTTCTCCCTTGTGTAACACCAGTCAGAACTGGCCGGTGGGAGTCACCGTCTTGGTGTATGGAAACAGACCCTTTCTCTCACTTCTAACCGAAAAGAGCAGTTTTCCAACCTTTTCTCCCTCTTCCTCTCTCTCCCGCCCCCACCTTCCTCCTCCTTCAATTACCGCCCCCTTTAGATACCTGTGTCCTTAGGACAAAATGTCTCTTTTGTCCTAATGTCTCCCCTGCCATGAATTTTAATACCATAGATATATTTATATACTGTGGCCCTACATAAGCAATTGTAATATCTAAAATGTTCTCGTATCCCACGAACCAGTGTTTGCCCCCTTTAGGGGCAAACCTGTCCCCACTGAGAATGCATGAGTTAGAGGATCCCTATTCTATGTTTTGAAAATACTTGATATCTGGAAGTGAAAAGTCAATTTACTATTATAACTGAAAATACAGAGTCCGTCTGTGCCCATTGACGCAAGATAAGACAGGAAGGGAGAAGGGAGGGAGGAAGGAAGGAGGGAAAGTAGGTTATGTCCCTGACTCCTTCTATTTTCATATCCATTATCCCATGTGCTTCTCCTAAGTCTGAAAGATAAGTATTTCCATTTTGTGTTACATGTGAACTTGGAGAGCTTATGAATTTTCCCAAGGCCGCAAAACTAGGCAGGCTCCTATCTCTTTCATTTCAAAACCCATGTTGTTTGCATTCAGGTGCCTGTCTGGTAGCCCAGGTTCTTGGCCAGGGCAGGTGTGGTCATAGCCAGCACCTTGCTGTGATCAGAGCAGGGCGAGCCCAGGCCCTGCCACCACAGCCGTTCCAGGGCTTGAAATTCTTGCTATGGGGAAGTAACCCTGAAATTGCGTTAAAATATATTGCTCAGAATCGTAACCGAAACACTGGGTAGTTAGTTACCCACCCCTCCTATCCCACAACCTTGGAAAATCCACTGTCTTATCAGTTTCCTCCCTACCCTTCAGCAATTATAGCCATGACTTTTACCAAATTGCAACTAGAGTTTTTTCTCATGTATTAGAAATATTTTTTTTGGCCTCCCATACTACTCCCAACGATCTATTTTAATCCTTTGGATGGTTATATCATACTTTATTAAAGCACTTTCCTATTTTCAGCATTTAGATTTCTTCTGATTGTTTGCTATTATTAAATAATGCCATAATGAATGTCTTCATGCACTTTGGTTTTTCTCTTCCTCTGGATTATTTCTTCAGGATAAATCCCTGGTGCGGTCAGGGCCAAAGCAGACGTTCATTTCTAGGGCTCTTGAAAAATACTCCCAAGTTGTTCTCTAAAGGAGTTCCTCTATTATAGTTACTCAAACTACAATTAGAATTGTAATAAATATTTGCAATTTTGATAGAAAAAAAAGTATGACATGGCTGTTAGCTTGTGTTTCTTTGATGGTCTGTGAAGTTGTCTATTATTCTAGAAGCCAAGGTTCTTCTGTAAAGCGGCCCTTTGGGGCTGTTGTGCTTCACCTGATGCAAAAATCATGATCTAGGGGCACCTGGCTGGTACAGTCGGTAGAGCATGTGACTCTTGACCTCGGAATTGTGAGTTCAAGCCCCGTGGTGGGTATAGAGCTTACTTAAAAATAAAAACATCTTTAAAAAAAAAAAATCATGATCTTTCTGGTTTCTCCCAGGTCTCCCTCCTCCAAGAGGTCTCATTCTCCTACCAAAAAGTCAAACCACTCTAAATTTGACCTGGCAACCAATATTTCCAAGCTCAGAAGATGATTTCTATGTTGAAGTGGAGAGAAGGTCTGTACAAATGAATAGTGACCAGCAGAATATCAAAGTGCCAGGCAACCTGACTTCAGTGCTACTTAACAATTTACACCCCAGGGAGCAGTACATAGTCCGAGCCAGAGTCAACACCAAGGCCCAGGGGGAATGGAGTGAAGATCTCATCGCTTGGACCCTTAGCGACAGTAAGTAACTCACATGGCCCCACGTTGCCTGAACGACATTTGACTACTGCTGCTTGGACTTAGCTGCCATCAAGTCAAGACTGCTAGACATCATAAAAGGCAGTTAAGGATGGAAGCTAATTAGCGCCCCCACCCCAACACACCAAACCGTTTAAATAACCTGTAATATGTAAGAAAGGCAGGACTGTGCTAAAATTTACCTTATGCAGTTATTTATTAAGTAAATTAATAACATGAATAAGGTTTTCTGGGGTATGTTTAATTTGTTATAGGACAGTTTTCAAGATTGTCCTGTTTCTTCAGCCCTCCAGATGCTGGCTAATTAGATAGGTCTTTCCTAATCTTAAAAGCTAAATGACTCTGCTTGAAAATCTTCATAGTAGATAATTCTTAGGGTTATAAAATATATTTGATAGTAATAAAACCTTTTTTCTTTCAAAATATTCTGCAACTCAGGCTTTTCTCTATTTCAGATTGGTCATTTAAAATTAGTTGGAACTTCTTGGGTTTCTTGGTAGTACTGAAAGTTTTTCATCATTAAGCAAAGAGTTCTGTTTAGATTCACTGCATTAGAACTGTGTCTGTGTATTTTGGAGTCCTTGGAAAGATAAAATATGTCTTGGCCACACTGACTACCACTTAGGTTAGGATCATGGGGTCCCTTGCCAACACCTGATGTCTCCAGCTCTCTTCTGCAGCTGCATCTCCACTTGCTCAATACCAGGTGTAGAAAACGGCTCCGTGTTCCTCCAGCCACTCTCTTGTATTAGTGATATGTGGAAGTCTCACCTGCTACATCAGCGTTCAGGGATTCTTCATCACTTTTTAAAAATTCTATGAAATTTAAAAATTACAGAATAGTGCAGAGAATAATACAACAAACACCCACATTACTACTACCCAGAATTAACAACTGTTAATATTTTGTCATATTTGTTTTCAGCCCTTTTGTTGATTTGTGGAAGTAAAAACACAATACAGATCACAAGTCCCTTGGACCGTCATCCCTACTCTCATTCTATGGCTGGCTCCCCAGAGACAACTGCGTTATGAGTTTGCTGTGTATCTTTCCATTCAAGGTTGAATTGGCTCAGTGTGTTAGATTCATTCACAGGTGCACATATGCATACATACCATTCTTGCTTTTTGGAATAAACACTATGATTCCTATCTTACCCATGTTCATTGTTTAGATCTGACATATACTTTTTTAACTTCTGCATAATATTCTATGTTATGACTATATCATCTTATTTATATATTCCCTTTGAGGTGGACATTTAGGTTGTTTCCTTTCTGTACCACTTCCTTCCTTCCTTTTTTTTTTTTAACTATCCCAAACAAAAATGCAATGACCATCCTTATGCATGTCTCCAGGTGCATAGGTGTGAGAGCTTTCCTAGGGAATATGTCCAGAAGTAGAACTGATAGGCAATGTTTCTCATTCAATGTGTACGATGTTCAGGAGTATACGAGAGTACCATTTTCCCTATATCAATCTCTGTACATATATCCTTTCCCTATATCTATATCCTTTGATGTTGGAGACCTTTTTATTTTTCATAATCTCAAAGGTAAAAAATTGTACCCCACTGTTAATTTCAATTTTCATTTTCTTGATAACTAGCAATGTTGAGTATCTTTTCTTGAGCAGTGGGATTTCTGCTTTTTGATGAATTTGTTGGTACACTTTGCCCAATTTCTACTGGTTGTAACAGAATTTGATGTCTTAATTTAATGCAAGGGTGAGAAAATATGTGATGATATATGTGTTGTCATTTTCCTGTCTTGTGCCATTTTGTCAAGTCTGCATGGAGTCCACTTCCAATTGATTGGAATCACAACCTGAGAAAACACCTATTTGCCATTCTTGGTTTATGAGCTGACAGTAAGTATCCCTTAAAAGCATAATAATCTAAGATGGTAGTGTAACTTAAGTGCATTTTTTTTTAAATTTCTAGTTCTCCCTCCTCAACCAGAAAATATCAAGATTTCTAACATCACAGACTCCTCAGCCATGATCTCTTGGACAATCTTGGATGGCTATTCTATTTCTTCTATTATCATCCGTTACAAGGTTCAGGGCAAGAATGAAGACCAGCACATTGATGTGAAGATCAAGAATGCCACCATTACCCAGTATCAGCTCAAGGGCCTAGAGCCTGAAACAGCTTACCAGGTGGACATTTTTGCAGAGAACAACATAGGGTCAAGCAACCCAACCTTTTCTCATGAACTGATGACCCTTTCTAAATCTCAAGGTTGGTAGAGTGGACAGGTATTTACCTAGGATTATTTCTGGAGAGTATCAGAAAAGCCCCACTATCTTAATTAAGATATTTACCTCATGTGTACGTCATGTGACATAATTCATTTGTCTACATAGGCTTCACCATCTCTAGATAGGTTCTTAAAATGAAAATGCCCCTGAGAGGGATACCGTGTTGATCCATTTTCTTTTTGTTAAGTCTTAGACTAAATTAGCCCATTTAGTTTGCACTCCCCATCCAGCAATGGAAGCTCTGAGGAATGTGAATTCGATTCCATGGAAAAAGAATGTGGAACCTGCTTAGTGAAGGCAGGCCTATGAACTCCATTCTTTCTCAAATGAACTCCTCTTTTAGCTTAGATGACACCATGCAATTCTAAGTTGTTGTTTTTGTTTTTCCTGGGTTTTTTTGTTTTGTTTTGTTTTTATTTGTTTGTTTTTTTACTTTTTACATCCAAGTTATGATGCCTCCATGTCCACCACTAACCCCCACTCCGGTGAGAGTAAGCTTTTTGAGATAGATGTAGGTCCCTCAGCGTGCCAAGGACACGATGCCCAGTGTTTGTGACTGATAATACCAGTCAAATGTAGTCAAGTGAACAAGGGACCAGGATAGGTGGGACTGCAGCTCCTGGAGCACCTTCCCTTTGAAGTCTGTCTGCAGTGGCACCTGCCAGCCCTCTGCAATGTGTGACATTGGATGGAAAGTTTTGCAGATTTATAATCTGGGCTAGAGTTTATTTTTCCAGAAAATCTTATAGTAGCAAAAACTTCTTGGCTTTCGAGGGCTACCTAGGGCTTAAGAAATAAAATGAAACATGCCATATTTTCAGGACTGATTCTTTGGAATATTTCTGAAATGTCCAAGGAATGTTATGAGTCTGCCAATTATAGAGAGTTGGAGTTTCCAGTTGACACCCTTAATAAATACATTATTTTTACAATTATTTGTGTTTTGGTAAAATGTATACAGGCCCTAAATCCAAGCTATACATAAAATACAAACAGAAAAATTAAAAACAAGGCATAACAAAACAACAAAATCCTCACCATTCTGTTCCAGATGTATCTTTATGTACCCATGCTTAGAGATAGAAGGAAGGAAAGAGAGATAATCACAAAAGAATTCTTGTAAGAAGATGGGGTCATGTTCTAAGTACTGTTTTTCATAAAGATATATTGCATTTAGTTTTGAGTTTAAATTAGGGAAAGAATTGGATTAGACCATAATCTTTAATAGTTTATTTTGACGGGAGCCCTAAATTTAATGGTTTTCCTCTTCTGTCTTTCCCTCCTTCCCCTCCTCCTTTCCTTCATTCTGTCAATGGTATTCTCAGGTTTTCTCCATCAGCTTTTTAAACAAGAAAAAAAAATCTTATAGACTCTAAGCTTGGCATCTTAGAACTTGAGAACTTTTCTAGGTGGGGAAATTGTGCAGGGAGGTTTAGCCACTTTCCCAAAGTCCTATACCTAGTTAGTCATTCTCCCTGCTGCTTGGGCCTCTACTTGGAAGTAAAAGTGGGACAAATGGTAACAACTAATAATTAGCATTTTTCCTTTTTTTTTTTTTTTTTTTTTTTAGGTCTTATAACAATCCTCTCCATTGAGTTTCAGAACATATAAATGAGGAGCTCAAGGTCCCGTAGCAATTAGGTGGCAGAGCCAGGGCCGCCATTACATATCCATTGTACCTCGATGTCACCCATAGATGGTCTTGGCTTATCTCTCCTAAACTAACCCTGCTGCTTCTCCTGTGTTCTGTGCAGCACCAGTGGACCTTGGAGGTGGGAAGATGCTGCTTATAGCCATCCTTGGCTCCGCGGGAATGACCTGCCTGACAGTGCTGTTGGCCTTCCTGATCATGTTGCAACTGAAGAGGGCAAATGTCCAAAGGAGAATGGCCCAAGCTTTCCAAAACGTGGTAGTGCCTCATCTTCCTACTAGCTAATAAGTACAAGTCTGCATGTATGCAGAATCTTTGCTTTAAAAATGTGGACCGGGAAGGATGCCTGGGTGGCTCAGTTGGTTGAGCATTGACTCTTGATTTCAGCTCGGGTCCTAATCTCAGGGTCGTGAGTTCAAGCCCCACATTGGGCTCCACGCTGGATGTAGAGCTGACTTAAAAAAAAAAAAAAAAAAAAGATGTGGACCAGGAAATTTACTTGTAAAACAAATATTTCCCTTCTTCTCTTTGACTTCCATTATGAAATGGGAGATAAACACCATGACTATGTAATTTGTTGTCCAAACTGGAATGGTTTTTGTTTTTTTTCATTTGAGACAGAGAGATAGAGAGAGCATGAGCAGGGGGAGGTGTGGAGGCAGAGGGAGAAGCAGGCTTCCCGCTGAGCAGGGAGCCAGATGTGGGACTCGATCCCAGGACCCTGGGATCACGACCTGAGCCGAAGGCAGAGGCTTAACCATCTGAGCCACCCAGGGGCCCCAAACTGGAATGATTTTGAGAGTGGAAATGTTGCTCTTAATAATTATTTAGGAAGCCAGGGCTAAAACAGAACTATTGCCCTGCCCAAATGAGATGTATGGTCATCCTAGTGATGAGTCACCAGGGAGACCAATCTTGCAACATGAAGAATTGAATGCTGTTGGTAAGGAAGGACATGAGCATAACCAGACCTCAGTATGATGGGTAACGATGTGCTAGACAAGTTTTCCCCACATTTCCTATTTCTAGTTCCTATTTTATACTTCTAATTTCTCCCACAGTCTTATTATTCCTCATATATATTATATATGTAATATATATGAATTTTAGGTACATGTGTGTCTCTCCATTCCTTTGTACCCATCAATTGGCAGTCATAGTTCATACCTGGCACTGCCTCATTCTTTCATCTAGAAATTTTGACTAGTAACCAAGGTTTACAAAATCATACCTGACCAATATACACCCTGTTTGAGTTCTTTGGTATGCCATAGCCTGAAAGATAAATTTGTACCCAATTTATCAATTCCATGTATAAAACATTGAGTACAATTACACATTCCAGAGGAGGTACAGCTTCATGTCCACAAATCCCTGAGATTCCCCTCCTTGGAGGACAAGGGGAGTGTTGTTATCTGACTCTATGCCAGAGCTGACTCAACTCAGGCTGTCACTGGAGAGGAAAGACCAGCAAGGGGGCTAGGTGCACTGTAGCTTTGTCATGATATGTCAGCACCCTCTCAAACTCAGGAGAAAAGGTGATGCTATGTTGGGTTTGACTATAAGCCTCTGTCATCCTGGGGCCAGAGTCTGCTGCAGAGTGGGCTTGAGAGGTTCTAAGGTTCAGGATAAGCCAGAGTAAGAGTCAAGAATAGGCCAAGACAATGCAAGGAGAGCTCTTAGTGAGGCACGGCCTGTTACTGCCCCAGACGGGATCTCTGAGTTCTTTTCCAAATCAGAACTGAACACCTGCTCATTCCACAGCTCAGTAGAAACTCAAGCGTGACTAACTTGGGGATGTGCCATCCTGTGGCATACCTGCTGTTATTCCCCTATGCTTGCATTCTGCAGACATTGTTAATCGATTGTAGCATGCCTTCCACCTGAGGCCTGGAATTAGCTCATGTAGCCCTATAGACAGCCTGTTAGCTGAAACCTATTTCCATCTGCATTCTGGAATTAGATAGACAATTTCTTGTTTTACCTGGTATGGGATACAAGCCAGGAGTATTTAGGCACATTAGAATTATGAAAAATCCTGACACAAAACCATGAAAATATTGTTTCTCCAGAGGGAAGAACCAGCTGTGCAGTTCAACTCAGGAACTCTGGCCCTGAACAGGAAGGCCAAAAACAACCCGGATCCTACAATTTATCCAGTGCTTGACTGGAATGACATCAAATTTCAAGATGTGATCGGGGAGGGTAATTTTGGCCAGGTTCTTAAGGCGCGCATCAAGAAGGATGGGTTACGGATGGACGCTGCCATCAAGAGGATGAAAGGTCAGTGCTTGACCAGATCAAGTCAGCATTTCACTAGGGTGGGGAGAAAACTTGACTTCCTGTTGAATCTTTCCGCTATGGCCTTACATTATTTAAACAAAAAATTGGCATGATGTCAAAGACAGCTGTTCTGTGCAATGGCAGGTGATAGTTCCTTTGAGGTCAGCTAGTGATAGGGTCAGGACATACATATGAAGGCATGAGTTGTTTAAATGCCAATGTCTTGACTCATTGGGATGTGAGAATATAGATTCTCTGTCACACACTTCTAACTTTAGGGGAGCGCTGTTGTTTCTCTTGATGCACTTGGTTCTCAAAATTGAGTGTGTATCAGAATCACCTGGAAGGCTTGTTAAAAACAGATTGTTGGGGTCCACCCTGGTTTCTGATTCAGCAAGTCTGGGGCAGGACCAGAGGATTTGCATTTCTAATTAGCTCACAGGTGATGCTGATGCTGAGGGTTTGGGGACCACACTTTGCAAACCACTGTCTTCATGGATTATCTGCATCAAATCTCCCAGAGATGTTGTTAGAAATGCATCTGCTTGGCCTCTCCCTTTGTCGGGTCCAGTGTATGTGAATTTCTGGGGGGACACGCGAGAATCTGTGTTCTTAACGAGCGTGCTCTGTGATTCTTCTGTATGCTCAAGTTTGAAAACTGCTGATCCAAGGTCAGAAGATCTACATCTTTTCCAGTTGTGTTCATCTCAGGACTGCTTGGTGCCTACCCACTTACCAAAATGGCTAATAAACATCATCTGAGAAAGCAGAGTGACTAGCTCACTGGCGGTCCTGGCTGTGTTCTCTTTTGTGTGAAGGAGCAGTTTACGCGTGGCTTGACTATGAAGCTGCAGTGTTGCTTGTCTAGCATGAGGGCTTGGAAAGTCATGTGTTAGAGCAGGGAATTTCATTAACTCCCTGTTGTTGGTTAGCTTCACAATGCAGGCTCTGTAAGGTTGCTGATAGGTTTTCCTTTCTGATGGCAATATTGAGCCTAAAGTTGGAATTAACCCTAAATCTAATTAAATCATTGCTGCTTATTGCAGCGTTGACAGAAAAGAAATAAAATAAAACAAATAAAATAGTGTCTGTGTTTAGAGATAGTAGTATGTTTCAAACACACACACACACACATATGAACACACACAATTTTGCTTAATATCCATAAATCTCTTTCCTGTTTTGCTACGTTAGTCACGAGGAATTTGGGGGAACAGAAAGGATAGTATGAGGAAACAGGGTATAGAATCTTGTAAAACCAGGGCTTTTAAAATCTGACCTGAGCCTGATTGTCTCATGCCCATGTGAAGAGGTGAAATAGCTTAAATGGGGCGTCAGGGCAGAAACTGTCTATAGGGAGAGTGATGCATTCAAAGGAGGACAATTACTGAAGTAGGAGGACAGCCTCCTTATAAATAACTTCATTTTAAAAATGCTCCCAAGGCATTGACCCTTGGGCTTCTTGTGGTATGAACAGGGTATCTGAGCTGGAATTGCCTACTAGCTAGTTTTATGGGTACCCGTAACCCTTATGAAAAATTTTATAATTTCCAAGCACATTCAGGCATGCACAGGGCCACCAGCACCCAACTGTCCCCCTCTCCCACCTTTCCTACGCAATGTTATTTTTCAAAAAAACAGTAAGAGTGCTCTGTCACTGATCAAGGCTGATCAGTCTGTGCATCAACCAGAGAGAGCCTTCCCTTCAGCCTGGTTGGTACCTGATGGTTCTTCCTCTGCTCCAAGTGCTAATGGAGAGACAGGATGAAAAGAACAGAAACAAACACAATTCAGTTTCCTGACCACCAAGCATTTCCATGAAAATGCTGTTGGATTTGAGTTTATATTTTAGCAGGACTGGTTTGTGGAAAAGCAAGTTAAAATTATTGTAAGAAAGCAAGGTGTGTGCATTCCTTGTGTTGTTGCCCTGAAACTTTGGTTCTCTTGCTCAGCATATTTATTGCTGGACAGCGGCTTTAGCTAGAATAGGTAGAGACTCTTATCAAGTCATTTCACAGGGTATTTGAGAGCTTAAACAAGGAAAAGTTTAAAGCAGTGGTTCTCAACCAGGGATAGTTTTGCCCCTTGGGGGGACATTCAGCAGCGTCTGGATCCATTTTTGGTTGGGCTGCTGGTACCTAGCGGGAGAAGCCAGAGATGCTGCCATACATCCTGCTGTGCACAGGACAGCCCCCAACAACAAAGAAGCGTCAGCCCAAAGTGTTACCAGTTCCAAGTACTCTTCCTAGAGTAATCTCTGATTTCTGTACAGTTTTCCAGAACTGATAGTGACTCAGTGCCCTGAAGGTCCTCCGAAGGGAACAGGAGAGGACAGTTGTTTCTAAAGAGGCCTAACAGAGAGGGATCACAACTCTTGACTTTCTTCCCAGAATACGCCTCTAAAGATGACCACAGGGACTTCGCTGGGGAACTGGAGGTTCTCTGTAAACTTGGCCACCACCCAAACATCATCAATCTCTTGGGAGCGTGTGAACATCGTGGTAAGATGCTCTTTTCCTATCATTCCTGCCAGAATTTTTTTTTTTTTTGAAACAGGCACATTCCATATTAAAATCAGTAAAGATAATAATCTTAAGAATGTCACCTATTTTTTTTTTAAAGTTGCAGTTTCAATCTGAATGTCTAGTCCCATTTATAAATTGTGCTGAGGTTTGGCATTTTTTTCGAGGTAGGTCTCGAGGTTGGATCTTTTGCCCTCTGATGTGGTTCATCATTACTGCTCAAAGGTACCCATGGTTGCTGCACACTCCCATCCTTGCTGATCCAGAGGTTTCCTCAGCTACTATTGCTTAGGTAGACTGGGGGAGCCTTCAGCATTAGGAAGAGAGAAGTGCATTGGCTCTTTTTAATTGCTTACCTTTTTCCCTCCAAACTCAAGACACTGATAGTCTGAATGTTAAATCCATGAATGCCAACAATCAACTGTGATGTGGAAGCATTGGTGATGATTAGGATAAAATAAGAACAATAATAAGCTTATATCTGATTGAGCTTTTTTCCCAAAACCATTACTGGTACAATTACAGTGGAGCTTTACAACTATCCTATGTCGCACATACTTTTTTTTTTTTTTTAAGATTTTATTTTTTTTGAGAGAGAGAGCATGAGAACAGGGTGAGGGGCAGAGGGAGAAGCAGACTCCCTGCTGAGCAGGGAGCCTGATGTGGGACTCGATCCCAGGACCCCGGGATCATGACCTGAGCCGAAGGCAGTCGCTTAACCGACTGAGCCACACAGGTGCCCGTCACACATACTCTTAAAGTTCAAGTTATATTATTGATTCACATATTATTGAGTACTTCTATGAGTTCACTTCTCCAGGCTACCTGGGTTTATTGTTCTGCAGCAATGCTTACGCTTAACTTCGCATGGAAAAGTTCGCTCCCACAAAAAAAGCTCCACACAGCAATTATTTACAAACCTGACAGCCTCTTGTTGACTTTGCAGCACAAACAGCAACAATAGAAAAGAGACTACTTCCTTTTCCTCAATTTATTAAACTAAAAATACTGGGGCTTCAAACAATATATCATTCTGTGATCCAATAAGGGTGTAATTCTGAAAGCCAGATCATGTCCCTTAGGTTAAATAATGAAGTAATGACATTTATTTTTGAGCTATTTCCTGAAAGGAGTAATCAGCATGGGACAGCAGTAAATGAAAGTTAACAACAACAAAAAAGTAACCACCAACAACAGAAAAATATATCTTTTAAATTTTTACTCTGTCATCACCTTAGCATGTAATTGGTTGGCTCTTAAAATTTATAGTTCAGTAAGGAAGTGAGAAAACATTGAGATGTATCTTGCCTTACAGTGCAACACAGTACAGTGCTAGGTGTTTTTTTTTTTTTTGCCAGAATTTCAATGTCTTAGAATGTCATTGAAGTTCAAAATCATTCGACATTTTAAATTCAAAAAATGACATACCAAAAAAATTTAACTTTAAAAGACTATAAAAGCACTCTACTTTTCATTGACTCTAGAGATCAATGTTTTTATGAAAGAAAGTAACTTTATTAAAAAAACAATTTGGAATAAAACCAAGACAATGGACCATAATGTTTTCGAGGAACCCGTTGTTTTATTTGTCTTTCTAAAAGTTTGTGCTTTCTGTTTTCTCTAAGCAAAATGCAATCTCTGACATTAGACTCTGCTGACCGGCAAGCTAATCAGCAATACGGTGACTTAGGAGAGTTTTCGGGGAGGAGTAGAAGCAAGAGAGAGAAAGTTACCTGATGTGGGTCCTTCTGCCATGGATACTGAATCTTTTTTTTTTTTTTTTTAATAACCTCAGGAAAAGCTGAGACTGGAATAACATGCCTAGCTCATATTAGTTCTCAGTCAATATTGAATAAAAATAAAAGGTGATGGAGACCAGCTGTCCTACATCTTCTGGAGGCAAACACATTGATTTCATTCCACTCTTATTACTGAGTAGGTGAAAGCATTCAGGAAGCCTCCATGTTAGTCCACAGGTGGTGGGAGGGAGGGCAGTGGGAAGGAGGAGACCCTGGGTTCAAGCATGGGGCTCTTTAAGCATGGCAGGAGCATGGAACTTCTCTTTCTCCTGTCACCAGCCTTTCCAAGGTTGGTACTGCTAGACATGTTGCTTTTAGACACCGAGTGTGATGAGCAGTTCCCAGGACCATTGGACATCTCAGAAATTTCACAGCTGTTGAGGGCCACTGAGAAGGTGGTGTCTCTCCCTTTCCCCAAAGGCTACCTGTATTTGGCCATCGAATATGCCCCCCATGGAAACCTCCTGGACTTCCTACGCAAGAGCCGAGTGCTGGAGACTGATCCGGCCTTCGCCATTGCCAACAGCACCGCCTCCACGCTATCCTCCCAGCAGCTCCTCCATTTCGCAGCTGACGTGGCCCGGGGTATGGACTACTTGAGCCAAAAACAGGTTTGTTGTGAGGACCTTGCTGTGGCCATTTTTCCTTTGAAATTCTCTCCAGAATCAGAGTTCAGTTAAATCTACACATTTTTCAAGTCCTCCTCCCCAGTAATTCCCCTTAGTATCTCCCTAATTTTCATCTCTTTGTTACTGTTCTACTTATATAGAAGTTAAGGCTGAACACTAACAATCCCTGTATTTAGTGAATCTCAGCATATGTATTTGGTGAAGTGCCTCAACCCATCTTAGCTGCATCTGGGTCCCAATGATGCATAACAGCAGATGACTTACATGGCAACAGGAAGATTTAGTGATCTGGGTTTCTTTTTTTTTTTTTTCTCTTTTCTTTCTTTCTTTCTTTTTTTTTTTTTTCCTGAAATGCTTCTCCCAAGACATGGCAGGTCATTTGGCAGAATCCACTGAAAATTCTGGAGAGGAACTTTAAGGGACTTGGATTCCTCTCTTCTCTATTTCCCAAAGTTCTTGCCCCAGTGGCTTTGTGACAGAAGAATGAAGTGAACAAGCAAAAGTGCTGAAAATACATGATGTTTTTTAAAATTTCAGTTTATCCACAGGGATCTGGCTGCCAGGAACATTTTAGTTGGTGAAAACTATGTAGCCAAAATAGCAGATTTTGGATTGTCCCGAGGTCAAGAAGTATATGTGAAAAAGACGATGGTAAGTTCAGAGCGCAGACCCTGAGAACATCCTCCCAGGGCCCCTCCCTCTCCCAATGGCCCTTCTCTTGGAATACTGCTGTTCTTTGGTGACTTAGGCACCTGGCTCTTTACCCCAGGAGATAGTGCCCGGGCCCAGCAAACGTCCTTTCAGAGTTTTGATTCCTAAAATGACTGAGGGCTCTACATTTACCAGTGAAAAGCCACCGTCACATGTGGCCAAGGGATGCTACATGCAAGCCTCATGGTGCAGGGGCTCTGGTCTGCATCCAGTTCAGACCCCTAAGTGTCAGACCCAGAAACCTCTGAGGTGCTCCCTTAATCCCCCTTCATGCACAGCAAGCATAGGAGGGGCAAAAAAAAAAAAAAGACATTTAACTTTCCAAATACAAAGGAAATAAATTAATGAGGTTCCTACTCATAGGAGGCCCTGGAGAGAAATTCGTAACTTCTAAAGCCCACAGAAGAGTTCTCTCTTCACCAAAAGTTTTCCACTGTCTCTCCAAGCCCACATCAAATCCACATTCGCCTGATGATACCTCCTCTCCCAAACAGTGATATTTAATCTTCAAGTACAAGATCCCAGGATAACGTCACTACAGTAGGAGGGAAGCTGGACTCATTCTGCTTTTGTGGCCCAGCGGAAATCATAAAGCCCCAGAAATGCCCCTCCCAGGGACTTGAGAGCCCTGCTGACAACATGGCGCCGCCCTCTGCTTTCCCTGCGTGGGTGGGCAAGTGCAGAGCCTTGGGGCTGACAGTTCCTGTGGTGGTCGTATGTGTTCGGTCGCTCTACCCCAGTGGCATGGCCCCTCTTTCCTAGGTCTGACGGACATTGCTCAGGCTCAGGTTTCCTGGGACTACTGCAGTTTTCACATGATCCTTTATGTTTGTGGGTAACAAAGTGCGTCAGCCAGGCTCAGGCTTTTGTTTATCCTCTTATTCAGGGTTTGTTGTTTTTTTTCCCAATATACTTATTTTAGTTACTGACAAGATAACACAAACAGTATTCAAGAATGTTTCGAAAAGCAAATGACCCCATAGTTCACCCCCTTGACACATTTTATTTTTCCTTTACTTACTGCCTTCCACAAACATACATATTTTTATATATTTACTATGCCAGTGAACATAACCATTTTGGATCTTTCCAGTCCCTTTTTGGATAAGGGTTTGAAGTGGGTTTGGCCCTTAGAGACCATCACACACATCCAGTGGGGCCCTAGATACTTATCAATGTCAATGCTTTCAGATGCTGTAGGCGCCTCCCCAAGGGCTGGCTTCCACGCAATAGTTTTTTTCACTTGTTCTTATCAGCTTTTCTGAATTTGCTTGACCCAAAGCGGGCAATGTTTCTCTGAGGAGGGGCTGGGCTTGTCTTAAAGAAGCAGGACCCACCACTCACCCATTTACTCCCACTCTCCCTGTTTCTCCTGGGCCATCTGAGGCTTGCGCTCTCCTTCACAGAGCCCCTTTCCTTCTCTCTGGCATTTGGGGGCTGTGGTGCTCTGGGTGACGGGGTGGAGGCACTGACACAGTTTAGCCCCACAACCTACACATTTTATTTGGATGCTGTCCTCAGATCCCCAGGGAAAATGCTAGTTTGCTTGGCATTTCATAAAGGGCAGGGATTTCGGCAGTCTTGGAGAGTTTGGGGAAAATGCGTAGAGGGGCAGAGCGCTTAGATGGGTCAGAACTTAATTCTGTCTGCTAGCAGCTGGGTGAAGTGTTCTGTGGCAGCACAGAGGGTCTGGGAGGAAAAACCAAGGGGCAGCCGAAGCAGAGGAAAGGTGAGGGAATGGAGAGAAACGAGCTCCCTGCAAGAAGGGTGCAGTGTGGCCAGGTACCACCAGAGGGCAGAGCGGCTACCGTCTCTGGCCTCCTGTTTAAACCAGCCATTTTTTACTCTCTGCACTTCAGAATCATCTGGGAAGCTTTCAAAAAGTACTGATGCTGAGTCCTAAGGCCGAGATACTATGATTCAGTCATTTTGGGGTGGGGCTCCTACATCAGTTTCTGTTTGTTTTTTAAGCCCCCAGGTGATGCTAATATTGGAAGTTTTGCAAACTAACGTACTAAGTGATTTGGGGCTTTATTATCGTGATAGATCCAGCCCCTCATCGATTTATTTATGACTAGAGTGTTTCATGCTTGTGCTAGGTTTTGGGGTAACATAAATTGAGACAGTCTCCACTTTTAAAGAGCTCGGACACGCAATGTACAATTGTCAACAGTTGGTGAGTGCTGAGGGCCAGGAGAGCACAGAGGAGGAATGCACACTGAACTGAGCCTGTGGGCAGTCATGAGGGCTCCCTGGAGGAGGCCAACTCCTGGGTTTTACAAATGTTAAATAGATATTGGAGATACAGGAATGAATTGTACCTGGAGGGTACAGTATATATAAAGACCTAAAGGCAAACATTTGGGGGTCAAGTAGTTCAATGTGTCTGGAGTGTAATGCAGAGAAGAGGGAGAGTTAAAATTCAAGGTGGGAGGAGGCAGGGGTTATAAGGTCTTCTTGAAGATTCTTGAATTCCAGCTAAAAAATTTTGGATTCAGTTAAGGACTTGAGATCTTGGAACAATAAGGAACATTGAAGAACTTTAAGAAAAGGAACCATGTGGCTGGATTTGCCATTTTGAGTGATCAGTCTGGCTATGGTGAGGAGGACTGATCCTTAGGGAGTGAAACTCTGAAGCAGGAAGATCAGTTAAGAGGTTATCCTCAGGTAAGAGGCGATGGTGGCCTGAACTTCGGTGAGAGAGCAAGGGGCACAGGTGGAAGTGGACAGATCCAAAAGATGTCAAATGAGAAAAATAAAAAAGCGAACATGGAACTTAGTAATTGGGAGGGATGAGGTCAGAAGCTAGCAGGTACATAAAAGCAAAGACAAGACAGAAAGTGTCAATGACTCTGCATTCCTGTGGAGGGGAAGCAGCAGCCAGGATAACAGGTGGGCAGTTGGGAGGGGTGGGCATGGAGTGGAGGGAGGCGAATGTTGAGGACACACTGAAGAAGTAGGTTTGAGAAGAGATAGTTTTATAACTGAACCGTAAAGTGCCAATCAGACTTAAAATCAGAAAGAGCTTCAGAATATCACTACTTCACAAAGACCTAGGAGACAAGGGCACGTTCAGGAGAAGTTTTGGGGTCCAGGACAGGGCTGGTCTCAGGATGGGTGGCCTGGGAGAATGCCTGCTCCTGTTTCAGGGGGGCTGAGAAGATCCCCCACATAGTCCTGATGTTGCCCCACCTCTTGGCTAAAGTGGGCTGAAACACCACTGTTGGAGCTTGGACAAATCCCTGGGAAGGAGGCAGCCATCTCTCAGTAGGGCCCATGTGATTCCTAGGGTGGGTCGTTAGGGAGGGAGCCCCAAATCACCGTGAAACTAGGACTAAAACATAGAAGTCAAACTTCCCAGTGTCCAGTCCACATTCCTTTTTCCCAGGTTGGACTTAAAGAAATGAGGACAACCTGGACAGAGTCAGGGCCAAGCCCCCAAAGGATGAGCGAGTGTCTCTCGTGCCATCTCCAAACCCATTGTAAACTGTATCTACGGGAAGCGATTTCCCCCTCCACTGATGTGTACGCACACAGTTCCCTTTGGTCTGAGCTCTCCTCCCCCCGAGTCACCTGATGACACCTACACATCTTACAGGACCTAGCTCCGAGGTCCCCTTGTCTGAAAGCCTTCCCCATCTCCTCCAGCCACAGTTGGTCACCAGAGCCTCTCCCACATTACAGTTTAATTCTTGGTTTCTCTGCCTCCCTCCCCTTTCAAACCTCTGAGGGCCTCTGAGAGGCACAAAGTGAATAAATGGGATGCCTACCAAGAAGGCCCACAGCCACCCACACGCACACATACCCACACTAATTACACTTGTTATTTTTCTTTATATAAAACTGCCACAGGGACTCCTTGAAGCAAGCAGGGCTTATCCTCTTTGCATGTCTTTGGATTTGAGAACACTCTTGTGCGTGGCACGTACAGAAACAGCAGTCCCTGAGTCCGCCATACCTTGTGTCTGGGGAATTGCAAGTGGAGTTCCCCGTGGGCCTGGGTGAAGCAGAGCTCCAGGCAAGCTGCGCACCCCGGGCAGTGTCCCTGTCTTGCCTAAGTGCTCTCTCACTTTGCTCTCTCCAGGGAAGGCTCCCGGTGCGCTGGATGGCAATCGAGTCACTGAATTACAGTGTGTATACAACCAACAGTGACGTGTGAGTAAGCCTTTTATTTTGAGGGATTTTTTCCCCCCAGGAAAATAAGCATTTGACAGAGTTCTTAAAGAGAAGCAGGACTATGATGTCCCTCTGTGGAATAAAGCTCATCAGTAAGCCCAGGAAATAAATTCATAGTCTACAAAAGGAAGCCTCAGAGTAGACCGTTTTCATCGTGTAAGGCCATTGGTAGCAGGCCGTGGGTTTCCTTCTGCCGGTCAAGGAGAAGTGGTGAATTCTCAGTCTGTAGAGAGGCAAGGGGCATATGGGGCTTCCTGTGGCTCCGAGTCCCAGACCGACCTCAACATACAGGACCCAGAGCGTGGAGGCAGCCCAGACTAGCTGCTGGGGGTCTGAGGTGGCAAGGACAGAAGGCAGGCCAGAGCAAGAGCACGTCTCTGCTCTCAGCCTGCAGGGACAAGTGTCAGGCTGCCGGTGGACGGGAGGGTTGGGAGTGAGACCTAGGCCATGTGGCTCACACCTTTATTGACGGGAGAAAACGGAGGCCTCGAGGGTTGAGGTGACTTGTCCAGGGAGTTTAGCTTCTGCCTGGGGAAGGGCAGACGGCTGGCGAGTACTCGTATCCTCGCTGCATGCAACGTGCCTTTTGTATGTTCTCTCACATCCTCTCTGCAGAGCTTAGAGGCAGCAGTTGGTGTTCCCACTTTCAGAACACACTGAGAGGCCTCAAGAGGTTCAGTAACTTGTCCCAGGTCACACGAGTACCAGGGTGGCAGAGCTGGGTTTTAACCCCAATCTCTCAGCTTAGACTTGCACCTGCTGTCCCCAGCACCGTCCCATGTTCTCCGCCTAAAGCGAGTGGGGGGCTCTAACACGGTTTCCCTGGTAGAATCCTTCCATCGGCCCAAGAGGAGGTAAACACATGCCACGCCAGGGCCCTGTCCTAGGGAGCGCCCACGTTTGACATTTCCTTTTCTGGCAAAGCGTCCATCACCCTGACTTTTGAGGCAGAAAACTAACTGGTCAACTTGTTTGATTACTGGTTTCCCTGTCGTGTCCCCTGCAGATGGTCCTACGGAGTGCTACTGTGGGAGATCGTTAGTTTAGGTGAGTATCCATGTTTATCTACCAGGTGAGACTTCAGGCAATGGGACTGGGCCCCTCCCGTGCTCCCTCACTGTGTCATTCCACAGGTGCCATTTTTATGTTTTGATGTGGCACAGGTGGGACTGGGACATAGAACTTGATAGGTTTCTGTGTCTGTGTGTGTGTGTTCCCATGTTTCTTTTTTGAGAGCCCTGTATCTAATGTCATGCTTCATACTAACAACCTGGTAGCTGGGAGATTCATTAGAGGTTGTCTCTGAGCAGGGATGTCATAGAACTATTGCAAGTTTGCCTGTACAACTTGAAGATGGTATGTTACACAGTCATGAAAAGTCATTTCTGAAGGCCATTTAATAGCATGTGGAAACATGCATGTCAAAATCCAGAAAATTTCCTTACGCTGGGATCCCAGTTTTATAACTATTACCCATGAAAAACCTGGAAGGAGTACACACAGAGTAATACAAACTATTGCTTGCTTTCTTAACTTTTTTGTATTTTCCAAGTTTTCTATAGTAAGCATGTTTTATAATTAAAATTGGGCAGTAACTATTATAGATCAAAAAGGAAGTGGATAACATAACTGCAGACTCCCAAGTAGGAAAAGATAACATCTCACTGGTACACTAGATGAGCTGGGCAGGCTGACTTTGGGGAAGAGAAATAGCGCTGTGAGTAAGGAGCCCCGTGCTGGATCTTTCCACTGAGCGGATGGCCACCCTGCGGTGTGGTTGGAGGCCTACGTGCAGCGGGGCTGTGCAGTGGGTTTGCTCAGACAGGAAGATCACGCTGGGTGGGCACCCTCCCTTGACATACCCTTTCTCCCAGTCTCTCGGCTTGAGAGGCTCGGGGCAGGTGACACTGCTTTCCACACTAGCAGGGGCTTAGGGCAACGTGGTTGTCTCTCTTCCAGGTGGCACCCCCTACTGCGGGATGACATGTGCAGAACTGTACGAGAAGCTGCCCCAGGGCTACCGACTGGAGAAGCCCCTCAACTGTGATGACGAGGTGTAAGCCAGGCCACACCCTAGGGCCATTTCATCTTGACCTTCCCCTCGTGTTCCTGGGACAGGCTCTAGTGAAGGGGTTATCTCATTCACACACACATCGCCCTCCCAAATGGGCAGGGAGTTAAGAGTTTTATCTGTGTAGAAATCCAGCAGGAATTGAAGGTGATGAGATCAGGAAGGTGGACATGAGGAAAGGCAACAAATGGAGAAAAGATCTGAAATTCATGAATAAATGTATGAAACCTTGAGGCTCACTTTGGGGATAGAGATTTCAGAGCTGTGACATGAGGAAGATGGATCTTTTTTAAATCACAGAATCTTGATTCTGCAAGGATAATTCTCCAGGACTAAGAATTATTCCCCAGGGAAGGATGATGTGAAACCACTGTTCCCAAAACTACCTGCAAGTCGCTGCTGCCTGACGGGCATGATATGAAAGAGCAAGGCTCTATTGTCCACACGGAGCCACTTCTAAGAAAGTGTGGTATTAATTAGGTCACTGGTACAAGAGGTAGGAACCTAGACCCTGCTACGTTGGTAACCTTTGGGGCACATAAGGTTCCCAATGTGAAATTTTGAGCCCTACCCCTGGACCCTGCTTCTATAGGTCTAGGGTGGGTCCCAGGAATATGCATTTTAATGCAAGTGGTTCTGACCACATTTGGGGGAGTACTGCCTTAGACCAGTGCTTCCCCCACTATGTTCCTGGTACATGCAAGATGCAAATAGATAATACAAGGCAGAAGGAGTTCTGTGGTCACTTGTTCCAGGTTAAGTCAGGTCACACAGGTTTTTTGTTTGTAATGGCAAGACTTCTCAAGCTTTTACTCTGCTAATCCCTAAGAGGGAGATGCAATAGGTGGATCTTGCAAATTTATTAGAGCATGGAACCCTTTTTTTTTTTTTTTTTAAGATTTTATTTATTTATTCATGAGAGAGAGAGGCAGAGGGAGAAGCAGGCTCCCAAGGAGCAGGGAGCCCGATGTGGGACTCGATCCCAGGACCCTGGGATCATGACCTGAGCCGAAGGCAGACGCTTAACCATCTGAGCCACCCAGGCGCCCCCATGGAACCCTTTTTTAAAAAAAACAAATTACTAACATTTTGAGAGATGGAGTATTCCAAGGGAGATGCTGCCCTAGACACGAGTCAGCTCTTTCCAGATCATCAGAAGAGCTGAGACCAAGATCCCACAGGAACGGTACTGAGGATACGCACTAGTTTTACTGACAGAAGAAAGGGGGATGTGTGTGGGGGGGGGCCCGGGGGGGGAGGCCAGAGAGAAACTCGGTGCTCTACTTTTGTGCTGTTGGTTAAGCACAGATGCCCATGTGTGAATTGGCTACATTCCCTTCTCTCGTTTCCATACCCCACACCGGGCCATGCCCAGGACTGAAGCCGAGTCACAGAGTTCACTGCTTAACTCTTTGTTTTCAAAGGTATGACCTCATGAGACAGTGCTGGCGGGAGAAGCCTTACGAGAGGCCCTCGTTTGCCCAGATCCTGGTGTCCTTGAACAGGATGTTAGAAGAACGCAAGGTGAGCATGGAGTTCCAGGCAGGCTCTTGAGTCACGATTCGTCATGCACCCTGTATGGTTAAAAAAAAAAAAAAAAGCTGATACAATTCAACAAGCTGTTCTGGGCATAGCCCGAGGCAAGAGAGGGTCATAAAAGACATGGCCCCCAACTTTGAGGATGTTACAATGTCCGAGTTAATAAGATTTCTATAAAAGAGAGAGTCACACACGGTACAACAGATAGAATTAGCCTCTGAGCTAGAAGGACCCTCCTCAGTAATCGAGCCTGACTCTCGAATTTTACAGAAGAAATCTACACAAAGAGGTGAGAGTGATGTGTCCAAGGACACACAGCTGATTGATAGACTGTATAGCCTGGTCTGGAGGCTCCTAGGGGGAGGGTCAGGAATTCCTTAAAAAGGTCTAGCAGGTAGTTGGCTATACAGATCTGAGGTTGAAAAGACAAATTTAGGTTAGGGAAATAGATGGAAAGTCACCACTCAAGGGGTAATTAAACCGGAGACGTGGGTGAGATCACATAGAGGAAAATGGGGACTGAGAAATGATCGTGAGAGACTGGGACATTTCCAGAGGGACCACAGAGAGAGAAGAAAGAATGGCCCAGACTGAGGAGAGTAAGAGGATGAAGTCTTAGGTGTAGAAGGCAAGGGATGCATTTCAGGAAGAAAGCTGTCAAATACAACATGGGGACTGAGGACAGAAAAACGTCCCCCAGGTACCTAGTATTTGAATCGAAACAAGTTAAGCAAGTTAGGGTCTGACTATTCCTGCCCCTCTGAACCGCTCTTGCTCTCGCAGACCTACGTGAATACTACACTTTATGAGAAGTTTGCCTACGCCGGGATCGACTGCTCTGCTGAAGAAGCAGCCTAGAACAGCCCACATCCATCTGTACGTAATGTTGCCCCTTCCCAGGCATGTCAGACCCTTGATGCCAAGAAAGCCAGCAAGACTCTGCCAAGAGAGGTGACACGGAATATAAAAATGTATATATATTGCTGTATGTCTGGGACGTGACCACAGAAACCCCTGTGTGTGAATCTATAGGACACTTTGACTCTACTAGGACTGTATATACTGTTTTGAGTAAGAATGTGCTGAACTCAGAATGCCTGTTTATGGTTTCATATGCAATAATATATTTTTCTAAAAATATGGACTTTACAGGAAGGTGTGCGAGTACAATTACTATGATGCCTAACTCATTATCACCCTGGATGTTTTTGATATTTACCTTCATAGTGAATGCTATAAAATGTTTTGCTGTATAGAACAAAGATGTTGTTAATAAACCTCACACCCACCCTGACAGCACCAGTGAGGAAAGTGGGGGAAATACGTTAGATTATCAGGACATAGGTGAACATCTGAAAGGGATTCTTCTATCCATCTCTAAACTTTCTCCCCGACCTGTAGAAGCCATTTCAATTTCACTTGGTCATTGGACACCTCCGTCATGTGTTTCCAGAGCCCACGAGTCAATCCATCTAGAAGGGGACTTAACTCTCTTTCCATAGGAGTCTAAGGATCTTTAGAGAAGTACAAGTTTGATAAATTAATGGGATTTAGTTTTAGTTTCTCTGGTGATATTGATTTGTGTATTTTAAGAAATCGAGCAGGAACCCTGGGATTCTATTTGGGAGACACGTGACATTTGTACCGACAGGACATCCCTTCACATACTACACATTGTACAGTTTCCATGCTGATCAGTTGTGAGTTTACAGTTTATACCGTAGGCACACATTGCCCTGAGATCGTACAGTAAGTGAATAAATGTCTTGCCTACCTGTTTTTCGTCTGGGAATGTTTCTCCTAGGTCTTGCCAGATGTCTTTCAAGTTACCGTCCTCCAGCTCCGTCAGTAAGATGCCCGTAGCGCAGTGGGTGTGGTACTCCACCAGACATGCTAGTTCCAGCTCACAGGACTGGAAACATCGAGAAGTGTTCTGTCTAGTCCACTTTCTGTGCCTCCAGTAGTGTTCCAGTGTCAACTGAGGGCTTGGAACTGGAATCTCTCTTAAATGGGACAGTGTGAAATCGGTCAACATACAGCATAAAGTTCCCTATTCCTGCCCCTTAATCCACCTCACGTATTCAGAAGCGATAGCAGGGCCCTTTGTTCACAACAGCGTGTTCAGGTAGAGACAGCACAAGCAAGGCTGCTAGCATACCCTGAATCAACAGCTGGAAACTCAGTGAAGAGCCCTTGAACACAGGTCCAGATACCTGTCATAGCTCCTTTGGCTTTTTACCCATGTGTTGTAGACATACTCTGGACCGCGCTTAGTTTCAAAGTACATGGAACTGAACAAGGATGACCTGAAAATGCCGATAATCCCTTCAAATTTTGCATATGACTTTGGAACAGACTTTTTTTTTCCTTATAATAGTCTGACCTTCTTAATTATATATTACTTAAATTCATAATGATCTAAATTTGAATTATTTTACTTCACCTCAAGTACATGACAAGAGACCTGGCTGAGAAGTACGTGGGACAGCAAGAAAAAGATGTAAGTCACAATAGGAAGGCATCCACACAAGCAACTGTCAGAAGGTGACTGGGGTACTGCCGGCACAGAGGCCCTCCTATTGATTACACCAACTCACCTGTTCTATTGGCAATAAAACCTTTGTGATTTTGTAGCATGTCAGCAACAGTAATATTGAAGAGTCATACTTACTTAAGGGTAATCAAACAGAATAAAGTCATGTAGTTTCCACATTTTGAGAAAGCAAGAAAGATGGTGCTAACTCCTCAAAAGAATGAGACAATTCAGGTATTGGGAATGCAGGTTACTGTGTTTAGAAGATCCAGATACTGCCTTAAAAAAAAATGAGTTGTTATGAATTAAAATTCAGTCACAGTACACCAGTTAGAATAAAAACACATTACACAATAGCCAAATGACCAAAATCTTTATGTTAACAGAGTACGCTGAAAAGTTTACATTTACTTTGTGAGGAAAATCTATTCTATTTATATATGAGACCTAAAAAAAATTCTGTTGGGTCAAGATGGTTTTCGGTATTTGGAGAGAAAAAGAAATGTACGTCACCGGAGACATGACCCTGATGGAGGACACGGGCCCACTGGTTCAACTGTAAACCGCGATCCACTGTCACACGCGATCCATGAAGAAGAGTCGAAAATTCAAACCAACTTAATCCTCCCAACTAACCGCCCCCCACCCCACGCACAGCTTCTGAAATAAACTGTGGAAGCTTAACCTTGAACATGTAATAAATAAACCTCAACAGCACTTTTCTTTCTCCTCTTTGAAGAAAAAGGTCAAGAAACTTCCTACCATCATAGACCCAACTCTACTGTCAGCAGGAGAGACGTCACTGAAACAACACTGCAGGGATTTCAGATCTGCTCAGGCAAAGTGATTACTTCTTCCCTTTTAGGTCTTCTTTCACCTTCCAGAGAACCAGCTCCATGCAGGTGGCAGCACTTTCACTTGAACTGTGACCTCCAAACGGTACAGAATATAAAACAACGTGTTAGACCTACAACGACTTCATCCGTGATATACCACAGCGGTTCGCAGAACGAAGCCTTAAGTTCATGTGTCTAAAAAATTAACACTGAGCACTTACCAAAATATGATTGATTCCTTTGTAAAGATTATACATAAGTCTAGATTAGCAAACATCTCCCTCTTCCTATGTAGCCTGTCCTCACATTGTCACCTTCCCCATATACCTCTTTTACAGAGAACAACAAAGCAGCAGGCATTAGTAAAAGATCTGGCAAAAAGCCAAAAATAGCGCTAGAAAAAGTACAGCTCTCTACACCAAGAATGACCTCAGATACAAGTGCATGAAATTTACCCAAAATATAAAGCCTACAGTTCTAGTGAGAATAATAAATGATGTATGAGATTAAATGAGAAAAGTCACATGATCAACACATCTAAAATGGTATGGTATTTTTCATTTGTGTTATTCTGGAAAAAAATGGGGTATTAGATGTTTGTATAAGCTGTTTTTTGTGAAGTGAAATATTTTCCTGTCTAAGGTTCAAGATAGTTTTCAATAGAACACATTACATTTTATAATAGAATTTTGAAGGAATTTTTTGAGACATATTTTTAGCAAAACAGACGAAGACCCACTGAGACAACAGCAGTGTCTAACAGACAGAGTGAAAGAATAAAGACCACACGGTACACTTGGTATTTTGATCAGAGGGCCTTCCCATATCTTAGGTATCCTTAGAAACACAGCATTGTAACATAAATTTTAACATATGCAGAATTAATTTTCTTAGACTTCGATGTTGTGTGAAAGAGGAGCCTACACGGGCACGCATGAATGTAGAGAGTAACTAACCTCCATTCCAAGGCAGACACTGCTCAACTGTGCACAGGGCAATGCCACTTATGGGGTAGTTGGTAGCTATCCTTGCTCTACTTGATTAACTTGTTTAATGTTGGGTGTATTTCATCAGAAAAAACATGTTCTGAGAGCAAGATACACACACCACCAGTATAAATCAAGTGCACATATGATGAATCTATTGAATGTGAACAATTCTTTTTCTAACACAACACACACAATTTACTCTGGGTGAGATGACCCACACCCAGTGAATTCTGGAATCTCATTTGATGAAAAGCTCGTATGAAAAGGGGTACCCAGCTAAATTTAGACTAGAATTAGATCTCCACACCCACAGAAGTTTTATACATGAACTCAAAGGCCAGGCAACTTTCCGAACAAAGATTTGGCCACCATTCTCTGTAATGGTTATTCTGATGCCCGTGGAAGATCCACGATGACACCAGGCAGTGGGCATTTTAGTGCTTTTTACATAACAAGATGCTTTAGGGTTCTCCACCCTAGGAGAGAATCCATACAGGAAAACCCACCTTAAGCACTTCAGGGAGCAGACCTTTTACCATGAATCCCATGGTTTGTTTACTCAAGTCAGACTTAGGATCCTGATATTAATCAGGAGCAAACAGGCTCTTACCATTGTCCTGAATGATCCTCTGCAGGTGGTCAGCTACTAGACTCTTGAGGGATCTTTTGTGAGGCAAGCCTAGCCGATGAGGAAACAGAACTGTCGTGTCCGCAACTGAAGTATGAATTAGTTGTCAAAT
Source organism: Mirounga leonina (assembly GCF_011800145.1). Classification (NCBI taxonomy): domain Eukaryota; kingdom Metazoa; phylum Chordata; class Mammalia; order Carnivora; family Phocidae; genus Mirounga; species Mirounga leonina. The sequence goes on along the minus strand of NW_023270433.1, from coordinate 42,213,976 downwards.
GAAAGAGAAAATCCTCTCAGAAGCTCTCCCCAAAGAATAACAACACTGATCACAGCAACAATCATTGTAGAGGGAGAATATGCTCCATGGGCAAGGAATGTGAGGCAGCTAAGACTATCAGTCATTAAGCCCTCCACATGGATTAATCATTACAACTTGCAGACTAACCTAATGAGGTAGATATTTTATTGTCCCTTTTATGATATTGGCCCTTTTTGCAGCCAAGGGAACTGCAGCTCTGAGAGATGAAGAACGGAGTTAGGAGAGTACCTGGAAATCGAATCTAAGTGGTCTGATTTGTGGATCCACTTTCCTCCTGTGAGCACCACCAGGGGGCAGCATGTGCAGACAGGTTCCAACCAAGACTCGGGGTAGATGCAGAGTCACATTCCCACCTTGGGACTCCGCTGAGGGGGGCACACCTCAACTTAGCACATGTCCTACCACATATGAGTGGTTTACTTGTCAGTGTCTGGGGAGGGGTCATAGACAAGGACCCTGTCGCGTCTATGTCCAAATTTCCTGTGCTTATACATGAAAGATGATGCATAAACTTCCACTGAAGTTTCATACAGCAGAAATTAAGATAGATAAAAAGAAGAGCAGTCAGATAACTGAGAGCCTAGAAAGTTAGGTACCAGTTTGGATTCTTGAGGAGGGGAGCTGTATTTTGAAAGGAGCATGGAAGAAGATTAGCTTCAGGAATAATTTAAAGTCTCATTGAAAAATGAGGAGTTGGAAAGTTAACATTTAGCACCAGTATGCCATGTTTAGAAGCACTTTAAATTCTCCTTTAATGTGTCAACTACCAACCAGACACCAGTTCCTGGCTGTGGGGTACTGAATAAATCAAAGAAGACAGTGGTAGAAATAGAGAAGAATAGGAAAATCCAAGAGTTGTCTGGACAGAAGAAACAGACTGATTACAATGAAGAATCGTGATGGTTTAGGATTTTCTGGTCTAGGACACAGGTGGAATAAAATGGTTCCTGAAAAAGGAGAGAAAGTCATGGTGAGAAGTTCAGTTTGAGACGTGAGGTCTCTGAGGCAACACAAGGACATCCCTGGAAGAACTTTCTCAAAGAAAACTTAGGTCTGTCCCCACCTCTCTTTTCACACAGTTTGGTAGGTCTGGGTAGAAGCACATGTCAGACTTATCTGTCACAGGCAAACACAACACTGCTATTGGAAACAAATCTATACTTTGAATACCAGGTGCTTTACAGAGAACAGGGCTGACATTCACCTATGAAATTTAAATGGCCTTATTTGTATTCTTGCACCAAAGAAGAACTAGCCCTTCTCTGCATGAAGGTAAGTCCTCGGGGTGGCTAAAACAAAGAATCAGCAAATGTCTCCAAAGTTCGAGAGCTGTGCTGTCCAAGTGGTAAGCCACCAGCCGCATGTGGCTGTTTAAATTTAATATAAAAAATGAAAGAATCATTTTCTCAGTCACATTAGACATATTGTAAATGTTCAATAACAAATGTGGCTAGTGTCTACCATGGTGTATAGTGAAAATATAGAAAGTTCTATCGGATACTAGTGTTCTAGAACAGAGGTGGTCACCAAACTCTTAAAAATGCCAAGCTGTAAATATTTTGGGCTTGCAGACCACACAGTCTCTGTCTTAACTATTTAAAAATGCTGTTGTAGCATGAAAGCAGCCACAGAAAATACAGAAGTGAATGGGGGCAGTGGGTCTAACAAAAATATTTGCAAAAATAGGTGGCCAGCACTGGCCACAGTGTTCTGACTCCTGTTCTAGAGCAAAGAACAGATAATTTTAACCTAAAGTATATTAACGGGCAGATTTTCAAGTCTATCATGCCAAGAAAAATGAACATGACATTTGATTTTGAGCCTACCTGTAAGACCTACCTGATTTAATATGAAAAAGTATCTCCAAGTAGGTGAATAAAATAACCTGTTAGATAAACCTAGTCTTACCCATTCTAATATTAAAGACAATGTCAAACAATGATTCTGGCTTTATCCTAACTAATGGATTTTCTTTTTGATCTGGACGAGACCAATGACTTTAGCTGCCTTATACCACTTCTGGTTTATGATGGTTGGACTATATTATCAACATGGACAGCAATTCTTTTCTTCTTAGTTAACAGGGCAAATCAACAATCAGTGATAATGCAATAATAAGGACTACCATCTTAACATATACTGTTCTGTGAAAGTACAAGGCTGTAATTCTTTACCTTAAGAGCATAGAGACTATGTTCAAAGCTATGTCCAATTAGTACAGTGTCAGCACTGAACAGGTTCAACAGGATGGCTTGGACATCACGGATCGATGTTTTAGTGTTCTTCAGGTCATCTTCGACTACACCGGGAAACCTGCCCCAGTAAGACACACAATGCAAGAAGGTAACTCGCTGGATTTCATCAATTAGAGTTAGAACACATCACTGACCCAGTGTGACAAACACTCACTGAACAAAACAAAGATCTTACTTATGACCATCAGCTATCCTTTACTAGCTTATATTTGTAAAATGTAATGTGGATTAATTAATGTAAACCTGGGAGGGGGGAGACATGAGGAGTTCACAGAGTTCCTCTGAACTCTCTTTGTATAATCTGAGCTTTATCTCCCATTAAAGTAAGCCTAAAACAGCCACCATGGAAAACAATATGGAAGTTCCTCAAAAAATTAAAACTAGAATTACCATATGATCCAGTAATTCCACTACTGGGTATTTACCCAGAGAAAACAAAAACACAAATTTAAAAAGATATATGCACCCCTATGTTTATTGCAGCATTACTTATAATAGCCAAGATGTGGAAGCAACCTAAGTGTCCACTGATGGATAAAGATGTGGTGCACACACAGAGGAGTATTATGCAGCATTAAAAAAGAATGAGATCTTACCATTTATGACAACATGGATGGACCTAAAGGGTATTATGCTAAGTAAGTCAGACTGAGCTTTCACTCATATGTGGAATCTAAAAAACAAATAAGCAAAAAGCAGAACGAGACCTATAAATATAGAGAACTAATGGTTGCCAGAGGGAAGGGGGATGGGAGGATGGTCAAAATGGGCAGAGGGGAGTGGGAGATACATGCTTTTCATTACGGAGTAAATAAGTTATGGGAATAAAAGGTACAGCATGGGGAGTATAGTCAATAAAATTTTAATAGTGTTGTATGGTGACAGATGGTAGCTACACTCGTGAGCATAGAATAATAGATGTTGAATCACAATGTTTTATACCAGAGACTAATGTAACATTGTGTGTCTACTAGGCTCAAATAATAAAAAATATAAAGCCTAAATATGAAATATGGGTACCATGGAAGAACCCTAGGCAGAATCCAGATAACCTAAGTTCGAACTCTGCTATGACTCTACTACTTACTTACTATATTTGTGGGGTGTTTTTTACTGTTTTATTTATTTATTAAATTTTTAATTTTAACTCCAGGATAGTTAACATACAGTATTATATTAGTTTCAGGTGGACAATATAGTGATTCAACAATTCTATACATTACTCAGTGCTCATCATGGTAAGTGTACTCCTACTCCCCTTCACCTATTTCCCCATCCCCCCATTCCGTCTGGTAACCATCAGTTTGTTCTCTATAGTTAAGAGTCTGTTTATTGGTTTCTTTTTTTTCTTTGCTCATTTGTTTTGTTTCTTAAATTCCATCTATGAGTGAAATCATAGGGTATTTGCCTTTCTCTGACTTATTTTTCTTAGCATAATACTCTCTAGCTCTATCCATGTTGTTGCAAATGGCAAGATTTCATTCTTTTTATGGCTGAATAATATTCCACTACATCTTCTTCACACTTACTATATTTGACTTTCAGAACGTTACTTAACCTTCTGGTCTCAGTTTTATCTGTAGAGTTAATTACCTATCTTAATGTTATGAGAACAAGTGAAATACATGCAGAAAACTACACTAGTGGACTCCACTGAAGCACATTCTAAGTAACTGTCCAGAAACATGGCTACTTCTCTGCTTTACTGCAATTTAGGAGAAAAGCAAGACATAAAAATACTGGCAAAGTATTTTTAACTTAAAGTACATATTGATATTATTGTCTCCTGTAAACAAAACATACATGACTCCACTTTTATTTAACATAGTATAAGAAGTATTAGCTAGAGCAACGAGGCAGGAAAAAGAAATAAAAGGCATCCAAATTGGAAAGGAAGAAGTTTCAAACTGTTTACAGATGACATGATTTTATATATAGACAATCCAAAGACTCCACCAAAAAACTGTTAGAATAAATGAGTTCAGTAAATTTGCAGGGTCCAAAAAAATCAATATACAAAAGTCTACTGCATTTTTATACACTAATAATGAAATTTCATTAAAAAAATTAAGAAAATACCATTTACAAGCATCAAAAAGAATAAAATACCTAGGAATAAGTTTAATCAAGGAGGTAAAAGACCTGTACACTGAAAATTAAGACACTGATGAAAGAAATTGAAGGGGACATCAGTAAATTCAAAGATATTCCATGCTCATGGATCAGAAGAACACTATTAATATTACCATATCACCCAAAGAAGTGTACACATCCAATGCAATCCGTATCAAAATTCCAATGGCATTTTTCACATAAACAGAACAAGCAACTGTAAATTTTGTATGGAACCACAAGAGATCCTGAATAGCTAAAGCAATCTTGAAAAAGAACAACAAAGTTGGAGGCATCACACTTCCTGATTTCAAACAATATTACAAAGCTATAGTAGTCAAAACAGTATGGTACTGGCATAAAGACAAACGCAGAGATCAATGGAACAGAATAGAAAGTCCAGAAATAAACCCATGCATATATGGTCAATTAATCTAGGACAAAGAAAGAGTGAATACACAATGGAGAAAGGATAGTCTCTTCAGTAAGTGGTGTTGGGAAAACTGGACAGCCACATGCAAAAGAATAAAAGTGGACTACTATCTTATACCATACTCAAAAATTAACTAAAAAAGACTTAAAGACTTGACTCTTAAGACCAGAAACCATAAAACTCCTAGAACAGGCAAAACACTCCTCGACATTGATTTTAATCTTTTTTTTTTTTTTTGGATCTGACTCCAAAGGCAATGGCAACAAAAGCAAAAATAAACAAATGGGACTACCTTAAACTAAAAAGCTTCTGCAACCATCAACAAAATAACCCACGGAATGGGAGAAGGTATTTGCAAATCATTTATCCAATGAGGGGTTAATATCCAAAGTATATAAAGAACTCTTACAACTCAACAAAAAAATCCCAAACAATCGGATTAAAAAATGGGCAGAGGATCTGAATAGACATTTTTGCAAAGATATAGAGATGGCCAACAGACACATGAAAAGATGCTCGATATCACTCATCATCAGGGAAATGCAAATCAAAACCACAATGAGATACCACCTCACACCTGTTATATGGCTACTGTCAACAAAATAAGAAATAACAAGTGTTGGCAAGGATGTGGAGCAAAGGGAACCTTCGTGCACTGTTGGTGGTAATATAAATTGGTGTAGCCAACATACTGCCAGTATACAGTATATATGGTACATAGCTGTATACTATGCAAAACATGGAGCTTCCTCAAACAATTAAAAACAGAACTACCATATGATCCACCAATTATACTTCTGGGTATCTATCTGAAGAAGATGAAAGCACTAATTTGAAAAGAAATATGTACTCCAGTGTTTATTGCAGCATTACTTTCAATAGCCAAGATATGGAAATAACCTAAGTATTCATTGATGGATGAATGAATAAGAAGATGCAGCATAATATCTACAAAGAAATACCACTTAGCTCTAAGAAAGAAATCTTGCCATTTGTGACAACATGGATGAACCTTAAGGGTATTAGGCTAAGTGAAATAAATCAGAGAAAGACAAACACCTTATGATTTCACTTATATGTGGAATCTAAAAAACAAAATAAATGAACAAACAAAACAAAACTCACAGATACAGAGATCAGAATGGTGGTTTCCAGAGGGGAAGGCAGTTGGGGGTAGAAAAAATGGGTTAAGGAGACCAAGAGGTACAAATTTCCACTTATAAGTCAAGTGGATGTAACGTACAGCAATGAGAGCAATTAGAGTCCTCTAATCATTAATACTGTACTATAAAATTGAAAGTTATTTAAAAAAGGAAATCTTAAAAGTTCTCACAAGAAAAAAGTTTTTAAACTTTGTATGGTGACAGATGATAACTAGTCTTATTGTGATGATTTCACATGCAAATGACAAATCATTATATTATACACCTGAAACTGACAATGTATGCCAATTATACTTGAATAGTTAAAAAAAAAAAGATACCTGGCTCCATCATCAAGCTTAGGGAATTTGATAAATAGTTAATCAACTCTTTGGATTAAGAAGAAATTATCATGGAGTACTTGGGCTTACTTTAAAACATTTTTAAAAAATTCAATGCACTGAATGCATTTGAAGTTTTTTTGAGACTCAAAATTATTTATAATGCAAGCCCTTCAGTTATCATTTTGTCACTATGAATATCAATAATTACCAAATTATTTCCAAAAAAGCAGTTAGGAAAGATTCCATTAAACCATGAAAGAATAAGTACCACTAGAAGTACAGTAACGTTTAGTTACAATTTTGTTTGTCAATATACCCCAATAAAGCTGGAAAAAAAAAAAAACCAATAAAATAGGGCTATTCAAATGTGGCAAAAATGAGTAGGGAAAAAAATCCAAATAGGTCAGAAGAAAGATTAGTATACAAAATGTATTTTCTGATAATAGCAATTTTAACTGATTTTTATGCATATAACCATTTTTATGAACTGTGAGGGAATTTAGGTTTAAAAATGCTTATTAGAATTCTCTATAAGTATTCTCAATATTTATCATCAAAACAACTTTTAATTTACATGACCACTTTGTTTTATTGTGTTCCAAAATTATGGTCATACACACACTATATATGATACATATACTTTATATACAATATTACAAAAGATATTATATATACTACACTGTATTATGTATACTATGTACATTATATATATTATATATGTGTATGTGTATATATAAGCCATATTTATATGTGTAAACAAATCACATATATATACACACACATATAAATGAGTAATTTTAAGTACTTTTGGAGAATGTGTTAAAGAAAACTGAACAATAAATACAATAACATCAATAATAAACACTTCTTATTCTAAAGTACAAATTTAGATCCTTGCCATTTTATATTTGAGTAAGTATATAAATAGGTCATGTTATATGGCTTATAAGCCTTTAGGAAACCCAAATTCAATTGATCAGTGATATCACTGGTGTTTCATACGAGGTTTTTAAAAATTAAAGGCACATCTATATTGTACCATTTCAAAGTTAGCACTGAGTTTGGGTGAGAAATATGTCATATTTTAATAATAATGGTTCACCGAATAGAATCTGCACTGCACCATTACTTTGCATGCCATATCAAAGCCATGTATACTCAGGGACATGTCTACAAGATTGCAGAAATTTTTATCTAATGGGTATTTTTACCTAATGGAAATGGCTAATATCGTATTTTCAAAAGGAACTGATTAATGGTGGAACAATGAATAAAATAGTTTATTCAATATTTTTACCTCTCTAGCCTCCTACCTACCACTCCAACATGTCAACACCATGAGGGCTGAAGCCTTGTCTCTTATTTAGGGTTGTAACCTGGGGTCTAACACAGTGTCTGTCTGCATAATTTTAGCAAGGTACTCAATAAAATATGAATGTTTTTGAACAAATGAATGAGCTAAAGGAAAATAGTATAACTCATGGTGTAACATTGACTCAATAAAAGTACTAAGCTAAAACTCACCTAAACTACATGTTGAATATTCTACATTCTCAAAAGCCAACCCTTTTATATACCTGGTGTTATAGTCAATGACTTCTTCATCCGGTTTCACAAATGTATCATAGACCACCTGGAGGCTGGGATCAACCACGGTCACTTGAGTAAGTTCCAAACCTTTGGCTGTATAGCACTATAAAGGGGGGGGGGAGGGAACATATTAAACTTACATAGCATATTGAGTAAACATTTTAACATCTTAGATATCCTAAAGGAATATTTCTAACTAGAATATACAATTTAATCATATTATTTGGATTTGCTGACAAAAGCCAGTCAGTGGATCTGACAGTCTTGTAAAAGATGTTCCAAGCTTTAATTTTGTTTTAAATGTTAGTAGTATTTCTGCTAATAAGATCATTCCATTTTCTTGGCTTAGTCTTTACAATTATTTTTATTAGACATTAGTGCTATCCAGTAGAACATTCCATGATGACAAAATGTTTTATTTCTATGCTGTCTAGTATGGCAGCCACTAGCCACTAGTATGAGGGGCGCCTGGGTGGCTCAGTCAGTTAAGCATCTGCCTCTTGATTTTGGCTCAGGTCATGATCTCAGGGTTGTGAGATTGAGCCCTGCATTGGGCTCTGCACTGGGCATGGAGCCTGCTTGAGATTCTCCCTCCCTCTCTTCATCTGCCTCTCCCCCACTTCCATGTGTACATGCTCTCTCTCTCAAAAAAAAAAAAAATGAAATATGGCTAGCATGACTGAGGAACTGAGTGTTACCTATTGGATTATGCGGTTATAGATTTTGTTGAATTACAAAAGAAAATCTTTACAATACATAAACATGGCATTGTAGAGGACAACATGGAAAGGATACTTGATTTCAAAGTCTGAAGCAGCCTTGTTTCCAGTTAAAGACCTAAGCTTCAAACAATGCCCTTCTCCACTTATTATTAAATTCTACTAATCTGCTCTCCAAATATACCGTAGGGAATAAAAATTTTAGGTTTCGGCAGAGACAACCGTTCACATGATGTTTGACATGTCCAATGTACTTTCCCCTATTTTAGTATATCTGATTCTCACAGTAACCATGGAGTGATTATTAACCCCATACTTTACAGATTAGAGCATCCAGGAGACTTGCTCGGGGGGTGACAGCGGGTAAGGGGTGGGGCTTCCCAGGTCATAGGATTCCAAGTTCTCTTTGTTCCCTGCTTTTTCATATTGATTCTCATATGAAGAAAAATCCCTAAAAATATTTTACTGTCTCTATAAACAAGAGTTTCTGAAAAATTTATTCAAGTTTTTATGTTGATTCGGGGGTAACGGTACTATTTATAACATTTTCCACCCATATAAATTCAGCAATTTGAGGAGCAGAACCACCATTGGTAATATATAAAAAAAAATTAACAAATAAAAAGAGGACCATGGACCAATTCCTGGCTCTATCCCTTACTAGGTATGGGAATTCCTCCAAGTCACCTCTCTTCAGCTTCAGTTGCTTCTGAAAGTATGTGAACTATACTGCAGAGCTTTGTGGGATGGGGAAAAAGCCCAGTGAAGTGCTGTCATACAATGGAGAGTGCACCACAATAATTCGCTTGTAATTACTCCAAGAAGGGTGGAAGAGAAAACAATGACATACCACCTCACAATTCACAGCAAATACACCAGGATTACCATCGGCGCATGGGCACTTGACGAAAGTCTTCACGAAGCCCTCTATGTTTTCTTTCTGGTCATGAACGTGAAGCTGAAATAAACGTTGCCAAATAAATTACTGTTTATTCCTGCAGGGGCAATTACACTCATAAAAATTTCCTCAATTAAAAATTAGCTAATGAATTCTTTCAAATGCTTCTTGGTCTCTGGAGGCAACACCTCTGGTCCCGACAGGAACAGTGGTCTGGATGACAAGCCCTACCTTGGCAACCTGACACCCGGCAGATCCAAGGACACCTTCACAACAGCTGTACTGTGTCTCTAAGCCACCGAGGACTGCAAACCAACAAAAAATACAAATCAAAACAGGCAAACTCTATAAAGCAGAAGTGGCTCACTCCCAGAGTACGTGTCTTACCCTACCCTCAAAGACCTTTAAGGATACTGCCGTGCACATGATCTGATGTTACCACTCCACATAGTCCTAGTTTGGGATATTACATAATGAACAGGAAAAATCAACTCCTGGAAGCAGAGTTCTTATGGGTCTCACTTTGAAGGTGAATTACAATTACCAATGTCCTGAACACCTTCTGTCTCCTTCCTTTCTCTTTCCCTGATTTTGCCCTGGTCCCTCAGCAATCCTCTGGCATTCATTTTTGTTTTTAAGGTTTTATTTATTTATTTATTTATTTATTTATTTATTTATTTATTTATTTAGAGAGACAATAGGCACATGAAAGTGGGGGGAGGGGCAGAGGGAGAGGGAGAAAGAATCTCAAGCTGACTCCGCACTGAGTGGGGAGGTCCACAAGGGGCTTGATCCCAGGACCCTGAGATCATGACCAGAGTCAAAATCAATAGTCGGACACTTCACCAACTGAGCCACCCAGGCACCCCTGGTGTCACTACTTTATTCTGCTTTGACTTTACCTCAACTATCTTTTCAACCTTCCCTACTCCTTGACCTTCTCTCTCTACTGGAGCCCTCTGGTTGAGGGGTTCCAACTACCACCTTCTCCCTTCCTGTGTCTGAGCTGTTGATCTGACCCAAGAAACCACCCAGTTATGGAGGCTGAGACCACAACACAGATGGCGCCTCCAGCCTTGGCTGGACCTACCAAATCCTGATGCCCTGTCCTTCCGCATCTTTGACCAGGCACTTTGCACATTTTCACAGCAATAATCCCCAGCCTTCATAACTCTTTTCTTATCCCACTCCCATATTCCAGCTCATCTGCTCCCTTATCCACCTCAGCCCTTCTTCCCTCTAGCCAAGGTAACATTCTCTCAACTATTCCCTATTAAATCCTTCTGCCTCCAGTGGTTTCTGCACCAGTTTTCCTTTAAATGTGATTAAGACTGATTTTCCTGAAGCACACGTTCATTCTATCACTTTCCTCAAGTTGTTCCCTTGTACGTTACTGATCAAATGCCAATTTCTCAGGCTGGCACTGAAGGCTCATGCTTAACCAGCCTTATGTTACTCATCCAATCTTGACATCCCACAGCTTTATCTTACTTTCTCCTATGATGAGAAAGGAAGACAAAGAACCGGTATTAACGCAGCATCTGTCATAAGCCAGGACTTTGACATGTCACCTCACCGAATTGTCACCTAAAGCTCATTCTATGAAGGTGGAAACAAAAGCTCAGGGAGCTGACGTAACTTTCCCAAGGTCTCAGATAAAGTAGGTGGCAAAAAAGGCCCAAATCTCGGGTCTGCTGATTCCAGAGTCCTTGTTCATTACGTTGTATTGTCTGGTTAGCGCAACCGGTCTGCCCACTACACTTACTCTTCCTTCAGCGTCTTCCCTCTTTGTTTTTCTCCTCTTGGAATACACAGTCCCTCCTCCCTGTGAAACTAAGCCCTCCATGCTCTAAACACTCAGGCCAAACCTGACTGATTTACTTTATTCTTTATCCACGTATTTTTTCTGTCATTCAATGTTCCTTTCTATTTCCTTTTCCTTGCGTTATCTTCTTCATAGCATTTAGTACGATCTCATTCATATTCATGCCCATCTCTACATGAATAATTCCTGTGTCCACACACCCACCCAAAGATTTATGGACGGTCCATATGCATTAGGTAACACGCTAAGTGCTGGGGAGACAATGAGGAGAGAAAACAAGGACGGATGGTGGTCCCTCCCAAAGCTTACAGTCTTTTGGAGATGGCAGGTAAACGACTAGATCATTATAAAATGTGGTTAAGTGCTCGCAAAGGAAGAGGCAGTGTGCAGGGGCGGAAGAGGGCAGACCTCGTTCAGATGAGGAGGCTGAGAAAGGACCTTGTGGATGGACAAGTTAAGCAGAGGCCCAGAGGATGAGGAGGATTGAGCCACGGCAAAAGCAGAGGGAACAACAGGCAAGGAGGCTCTGGACAGGGGGCCAGGGGACTGTGAAGGGAACAAGCGACAGGGTGGAAGACAGGGGCACAGGCCAAATCAGGCAGGGTCAGCAAACTAACCGAAGGCTTTTCATCAAAGCAGGGCAGAGACAGGACTGGATGTAAAAAAGTTATTCTGGGAGTTTGGGGGTGAAAAATAGATTTGGGGGGTTGGTAGAAGCAGGGAGACTGAGCAGAACGACAGTGCAACAACTGGGGACAGAGATGGGGGTGGCCTGGACCTGGGCGAGGGCAGGAGAGGTGGAGACAGCACAGACTCAGGCTATGTTCCTGAGGGAGAGCCGATGAAACAGGTGCACTGCTGAGACGAAAACGAGCACAACAGGGAGACTAATGACGGCACCCAGGTTTTCAGTTGGTGCAGGCAAAACACCCACCTGAGTGGACTGTAGCCAACTACCATGTTGCAGGGAAGATGGGAGCTGGCGGGGTGGCAAAGAAACGATTCTAACCCTGGCAGGGGCAAAGCAGGGGAAGGCCGGGGGGAGAGCTGACCGCCTGGAGGTCCTTCGGCACAACCGTCCCAGCCTGGGTGCTCCTGAGCCCGCGGGCTGCAGGGCTACGAAGTGGTGGTCAGAGGCTCAAACTTCAGGGGTTACAGTCTCTCCTTCTGGGACTGCATTTAATGCATACAGCGAAGGGAATACTTTATTCCACTTTTCTCTCAACAGCTTGGGCACTGACTGGTCAACGAAGTGCAAGAGAGCTACCAAATACTTGCCTTTATGACTCAGCACGGGGCCAAAATGGTAGTTACATTCTTCTACTCTGCCGTGTTTGCCTGCGGGCGTCACACCATATATCTTCCCACAACGACAACATACCTTCCTGGAAGCTAAAACAAAGGAGAAGTGAAATTATTCATGAATCTACGGAGAGAAAAGAAAAATGGATCAAAGTGCAGGGAATGAAGGGCCTGTGCATTCTTGATCATGCATGGATCACACACCCAGGGCTGACCATGAAGTCACAGGAGAAGCCACAGGGCTCATCAGAGGAATACCTGCGGGTGGCCTGCTCACGGCACCAGGGCCCCCTCCTCAAACAGCATCCCCTGTCTGTCCCCAGAGCCAGCCTAACGCCAGATAACTGTGGCATTAGCCCCACAGTCTGACTGTACCCAACTTGATTAATTACCTGTGTTAGTACTCAGTAGCTCCTGAAATAAGCAAGTCTTTCTTATTATTTTATCCCTTTTAGACATATAGTGACCTGTATAAATATTAAGTCACTGAGCTTATATCTGAGCTTTTCACTAGACCCACTTATGAATAATATTCCTCAAACTGGCTCTGATGATGAAAGCAACTCTTATCTGAATGTCTACTGTGAGCGTCGTCTGAGGCACGCACTGTGCCAAGCATTTCACATGCATTCCCGGGACAGAGTCTCACAACAAGCGGATGGGGGAGCTTCTATTATCCAGAACTGGGAAAACCAAAGCTGGGAGAGGTTAAATGACTTATCCACATCCAACCAGCATCCAAACCCAGATCTGCCTTCCTCCTTCGGAGCCCATGTTCTTAACTGGGGTAAGGGTTTAGGAAAAAAAAAAAAAAAAGGTATCACAAATGGTGAAGATAATCCTGAGAAAAATTCTAAAGATACCAAAGATAAATATTTTGTAGTCACTGAAAAATATTCCTGTAACTGCATTTCAAACTCTAATGGACCTAAGATTTGACAGTTGTGGTGTTAAGTATCCTATATTTTCTTTTTTTGGCGGGAGAGGAATGAGTTTTAACTAACCATGCCTAGCATTTAGAGAAAACGTGTAATAATAATACCAATTGTAAATCTTTTTTTTTTTTTTTTAGATTTTATTTATTTATTTAACAGAGAGAGAGAGACAGCGAGAGAGGGAACACAAGCAGGGAGAGTGGGAGAGGGAGAAGCAGGCTTCCTGTGGAGCAGAGAGCCCGATGTGGGGCTCGATCCCAGGACTCTGGGATCATGACCTGAGCCGAAGGCAGATGCTTAACGGCTGAGCCACCCAGGCGCCCCCCAGTTGTAAATCTTTTGACAAGAATTCCTAATGAAAGCATACGAAGTATTCAAAACATGACACTGCATATGTGTATGAATAGTAGTTAGGAGTAAGGACTCTAGAATCAGACTCCTTGGGTTCAAATCCTGGCTCTACCACTTATTTTCAGAGGGACCTTTGACAAGTCATTTGACCTGTGAATAGAGGCAATGCTCGTACTTACCTGAAATGATTATTAAGATTTGATAAAATAAATTATGAAAATAAGATACACTACTTAGATACTCGAAATGAAGTGGAAAGGGAAACAATCCTTTCAGTGTTCTAACCTTAATAAGTAGCGAGGATCATTTTCGGTCCCATATACTTACTGTCATTTACAAGCGCTTTTGTCATGCCTGAGGTTAAAAGAATACTTCCTGGTTTGTTAGGGTTGGGCTGGGGATAGTTATTTTCATGTAACTGTTCTTCAGTTAGAAGGTAGTCTTTCAGATGTCTGTAGAGAATAATTCCTGTGAGTACTAAGAAAAAAAAAAAAAAGGACTGTTCAATAAAATTTAAATAGCATGTTTTAAAGGAGTGGTAAGGTTAGAGTCTATTAACCCTTCCAGACATGAAAAGCTAGGATGCTGATTAACATTAAGTAAGACAGTAGCCTAAAAGAATCCGAGTCTCCATATCCTCTGACAAAAAGAAAAAAAAAATTATATATATATATATATATATATATATATATAGTTCCCTGCATCATCTGATGTCCTATACTTTGGATAAGAGAAGGGAAAGTAAGAATCAGATCAGTAATAGCTAGTGTGTATGCCAAACTATCCTAATGACTTTGATTTAAACTTTATATTAACCCAGAAGGGCAAACATATTGACCTCGTTTTTGTAGATGAGGGAAATGAGGCTCAGAGAAATGAGGACACATGACCAAGGGTACACAGCACAGTTGATACACAAACTCAGATCCTCTGGTTCCAAATCATGCTTATTGATTCTTAATAGTCACAGAGATAAGAAGAGTACAAAAACTTACAAGTGGTAAACATGGTGTCTTTCACACAGGCAAAATCATGAGTTCAAGGATCTCTTCCCAACATCACTAACCCTTAAATCCCCTCATACTAATGGATTCTTAAAATTTCTCCTATTATTTCAAACTGGCAGAATTCGCTAGACCACCTTTGGCGAACCCTTCTGTAAAAGGAAGAATTCTTCTGTGTGAGAAGTATTAGGAAATTCTAGAAGTACCTACTTTGTTTCAGACAAGTACTTGGAGGACAAGTACTACCACCTGGTTTTATTCAAAATACAACCAAATTCAAGTAACACCTTTTCTCTAGCTTCTTGCTCCTCGAAGTTTGTTATAAATTCAGACTTTGAGGCTGTTCCCAGACCCGCTGAAGCAGAATCTGTATTTTAACAAGATTCTCAGGCAATTATATGCAAGTTAAGTTTGAGAAGTATGACTCTTGCTGGCTGGCTATATGTTAACTCTCACCCTCTCAAAAAAAAAAAAAAGGTTGAGAATTCAAATGCTGCCTAAGTAGAGCCCATTTTTTTCCTGTATTTATACTAATTTTTAAAAAGGATATCAAGTATGCACGGTCTGCAGGTGATCCTTCATAAACAACAGTTTAATAATTACATTATGCTGCATTTAGTTCTCCTTTAAGGTGATATGGACAAGGGTTTGTCATCATTACACCAAGCTTACCACTTCTCTTCTCATTCTTTTTCAATCCAGTTGTTTTGTTGCTGTTACTGCTTCCAGACACATCTAGAACATACAAGAACTTTTCTCCTGAGACCATGAATTATCATTGTCTGCTTCATAAAAAAATACAGAACACAAAAAAGGTGTATAGCATAGTCAAGACTTTATTTTTACCTTAAAACAAGCACCCAACAAGTGAGATCAAATAACTTCATAACCAATTCCAACTTGAGAAAAAAGTTAAATTTACTGAACTACTAAAAAGGCCAGGGCTTCATAGTTTCCAAAGCTAATATATTTTGTATATTGGCTAGAGTATGTCTAAATGTGAGTCAATGAGTTTTCATCATCATTGACTACAACTCTAACAATTTGCAAATCATTTCTATTTCCATTACAAATATCCAAAATATGTACTTAGACCTCTATGTTCAATTTCTGTGTGCTATATTTAATATGAAAAGAAGGGGGGGAAGTTAGAATACTATAAAAATACTAACCTAAGCGACCTTGTATATTTTTTTTAATTTTTATTTTATTAAGTTTTTAAATTCCAGTATAGTTAGCTTACAGTATTATATCAATTTCAGGTGTACAATACAGTGATTAAACACTTGCATACGTCACCCCGTGCTCATCACCAAGTGTAGTCCTTAGTCCCCATCATCTATTTCCCTCATCCCCCCACCCACCTCCTCTCTGGTAACCATCAGTTTTCCTCTCTATAGTTAAGAGTTTGTTCTTTGGTTTGTCTCTTTTTTTCCTTCGTTCATTTGTTTTGTTTCTTAAATTCCACATACAAGTGAAATCATATGGTATGTGTCTATTTTTTACTTACTTTGCTTAGCATAATACACTCTAGATCCTTCCTTGTTGTTGCAAACAGCCAAGATTTCATCCTTTTATATGGCTGAGTAATATTCCATTGTGTGTATATATGTATGTGTACATATATGTATTTATATAAAATATAATGTATGTATATATCTTCTTTATCCATTCATTTATCGATGGAAACTTGGACTGCTTCCATAATTTGGCTCTTATAAATAATACTGCATTAAACATATATGTGCATATATTCTTCTGAATTAGTGTTTTCTTATTCTTTGGGTAAATACCCAGTAGTGCGATTACTGGGTCATAGGGTAATTCTATTTTTAATTTTTTGAGGAACCTCCATACTGTTTTCCATAGTGGCTGTACCAGTTTACATTCCCACCAACATTGCACGAGGGCTCCCTTTTCTCCATATCCTCAACAACACTTGCTGTTTCTTGTGTTTTTGATTTTAGCCCTTCTGACAGGTGTGAGGTGATATCTCATTGTAGTTTTGATTTATATTTTCCTGATGATGAGTGATGTTGAGCATCTTTTCATGTGTCTGTTGGCCATCTGTATGTCTGTATGTCTTCTTTCAAGAAATGTCTGTTCATGAGACCTTGTATATTTTAATGCACATTTAAGTCTACTTCAAGTGCTGTATATTTTTTAAATGCCTTAAAGAAATTATAAAGTTTTTATATTCTTGAAATTAGAATAGCCTTTGTAAGCATAACACAAAACCCAGAAACCAAAAAGGAAAATACCTTCCATATTATTAAAAACTTAATAAGGCTGAAGTACAAGCAACAAACTGAAGAAAACATCTGCAGCGCATTTAAAGGAGATATGCAAAAAGCTGTTGCAGATGATAGGCCAATAACAAAAGGGGGCAGAAGGATGCAAAAAGGAATTTTAAAAGAGAGAGGAAAAGGAAGTCTTCATAGTAATAAAAAAAAAGACTAAAATAACTTCATTTCTGGCCTATTCTTTCACACTCTGAAAGAGGATAAATGATTAACTTTTGCAAGGTGTGAAGACAAATACATATACTCCTACCTTATTAGTGGGGGATGTAAAGGGCAAACATTTTCTGGAGGCAGTTAGCAATATTTACCAATTTTAAACATGCAGACCCTTTCTGCTAGCTACTCTGTGCAAGGAATTTATGTTAAGGATATATCTGCTCTAGTATGAGGAAATGTCAGAGTTCACACTCCATTAATCACAGAACTTATGGTAGAAAAAACATGTAATCAACTTAATACTCAGATGCATTCGTTTCATCTGTATTACACATTCCATACAATGGAATATCAATACTATAGGTTCTACACAATCGACTATCACATAGTCATTAAAAAGCATGGTACAGATCTAGATGTTAACACAGATTCTAGATTGACTAGAGACTTCTATGATACCTTATTCAGTGAAAAAAGTCAGACTATACATAAAATGATTGTATTCATTTAAATCATTAAAATATATATTTCTGTATTCACTTTATATAATTACCCCCTTA
The DNA here is from genome assembly GCF_011800145.1 of Mirounga leonina. Lineage (NCBI taxonomy): Eukaryota > Metazoa > Chordata > Mammalia > Carnivora > Phocidae > Mirounga > Mirounga leonina. The sequence continues at coordinate 42,196,005 of NW_023270433.1, read as the reverse complement.
TATGGGTCTATATAGGAGATTTCGAAGAAGGCTGCCTGGCTGTGTTTTTAGTTTAGTTTTTTTTTTTTTTTTTTAAGAGACAGAGCATGGGTGAGAGTGGGGGAGGGGCAGAAGGAGAGGGAGAGAGAGAATCTTAAGCAGGCTCCACACCCACCATGGACCCCAAAATGGGGCTCAATCTCACCACCTGAGATCACAACCTGAGCCGAAATCAAGAATTGGATGCTTAAACAACTGGCCAACCATGTGCTCCTAGCTGGGTTTTTTTTTTTAATGCTTTTCTGTATTATTTGAATTCATGCTATGTATTCTCGGTGAGGGTGGTACTGCCCCTGCGCAAACAAAATTGGCTCTTGTGGGATAAAAAAAACCATAGCTATTACAATGGTATGTGGCTCTCCAAAACTCAACCTTACCCAACAAAATATTATCCCTTAATACTTAATCTTACTGGGGATTGTAGAAAAACAATGGGGTGGTAGAAAAAACAATGGGGTGGTAGAAAAAACAATGGGGTGGTAGAAAAAACAATGGGGTGGTAGAAAAAACAATGTCTAAAAAGAGGCCTGAGGGGGAACAATAATGAAAAAAAAAAACCAAACTAAGAAATACTATTCCACATGGAATGAGTTACTTTTAAAACCAAAAACCAAGTTTAAATATCTCCGTGATAACCGCTCTTGAGGAGGCTATATTCCTTTGTCTAATTCCAAATCTGATTTGTTATTTTCAATCAAATATCCCACTTGCACATTCTACTCAAGAGAGTATTTTAAAAATACATTGCACTGGATAACTAAAAACAATCCTGCTAATGAAAACACACATTCAGTGTCAGGTATTCATCACAAGTTTTTATCTTACCCCTTGATTAATTAAGAAGAAATTACCTTGATGGCTCAGCTTCTTAAGAGTATTTATTGCTATGTTCAGATACATATTTCTACTGCCACAGCGTTCATAAATGGCCTTTTCTTCTATTTTAGCCTAGAACATGAAGTGAATAATAAAAAATATCAAATCTCAAGTCTATGGATAATAAATATCATTTATGATATAATGGAATAAATATGGCAAAATATTTAACTCAAGGGATGGGGGGAAATGGCACAAATAAAAAACACATTTTTGGGCTTATGGTTTTTGAGAGAAAAGAAAAAAATAAACTTATCCCATATATCAAATCCAAGTACTAGATACTTATCGTCACAAACTAAAACCACAGTCTAGAGGGCACAGTGCAAAAAGCCTAGAGTGTATATAAATTCATTTGATTCTCAAAGGGAGCCCCTAATGTATCAAAGGCATATACTATTATTCTCATCTAAAAGGTGAGGAAACTAGGCTCAAATTGCTAAAGACTTTGCTTAAGGTCATACAGCAAAGGGAAGACAGGATCCTCTTTTCATTATCTTTATTTTGTATGTTACTTCTCTAAAACTATAAAGTAATTATTATTTTTATACCAGGACTCATTAACATAGGTCAGTAAAAGAAAAAAAAATGATATATGACAGAAACAAGTAAAAGGGATAAAATAATAATAAATAGTATATTCTATTAATACTTTATTGAGCACCGAGTATGTGCAAGTTTGGTATCAGCTCATTAACTATTTTCTCAATCTTCATTGTGATTCTGTGAGCATGGGTGTCATCATCACTAAGATATATGAGGCTCAAGAAAAAGTAAATATCTTATTGTTGCAGAGCTAGTAACTGAATCCAGGTGTGCCCAAACACAAAAGCCAAGACTCTTCTCACTATACTAAACCTCATAGAGAGAGAGCCATGGGTAGGGTAGGGGGGTGAGTTGGGGAAAGTGGAAAAGAAAAAACCAAACAAAAGGTAACATTTCTCTGTGAGAGACTCTTTTTTTGTTTGTCTTTGCTTTACCATTATTCTTTAACCAATATAGAATCCTAGAAGAGACAGACTTCCGGAATGGCAGAACAAGAAACTTCATGAACTCACCATCCCATTAAAGTAATAATAATATTGGCAAAACAACCCAAAGTGACCGTTTCAAAATTCTGAAAATTAACGAAAGCCACAGAACAAACTGAAAATTACCTAAGAGAAGCTCCTGAACCTCGGTAAGACAGTGGGGTCTGTACCGTCTTAGCTTCAGGCTTTTCCCACCCCCCACTCCTCACCCCCCAGCTTACTGGTATAGCGGTAAAAAGTTGGCAGCCTGGTAGCCAAAAGAGGACAGACTTCTCTTATAGCTACACAATCAGCATCATCCCCAGAGCACAGTCAATATTTTGTCTGAAGGAGCAGCTCCCTGGAAAGTCTCTATTCCCAAGGTGTTGTTGGTATTTGACGTGACTCAGAACTCAGCTCATGGGGGGAAAACCCCTATTCCCAGGGTGCTATTAAAACAATAGCAACTGGGTGGCAATATGGCAGCTACCTAAGGTTATGATTTCCCGTTGGACAAAGAGGAACCTGGTCAGGAATTTTTTTTTTTTTTAAATCTTGGAGACCTAGATGACCATAAAGAACTTTGAAGAGCTCTAACATATTCCTGGGGTTTAAAAGGTGGCCCAGGAAAGACCTGAGAAAAGAGAAGGCCTTATAACGCTGTTCTTGAGGCCCTGGCACAAGCAGGAGTAAAAGCTAAGGCTATCGACAAACTGCGCTGTTTTAGGGCATGTCTTCTCACACAGAGCCCCTTGGCAAAGGGAGGAAGACATACAGACAAGACACTGAAGAAAATTTTCTAAACAGTCATTGGCTGACCAGTAAGTTATGCTGACAGAGGGTGACCCCACTGAAGCCAGCCTTAAAAAATAAAAGCAAGAACTTAAAAAACAATGCTACTAGAAAACTTAGTGGCCATATACTGAAAGGAATACAGAACCTACAGAATTAGTCCAGTAAAGTCACTAAATAAGTAGGTAGCAACAAGGAAAACAACAAAAATCTAGCAACAACAAAATATATCTGACACCAGGGTTATCACAATATACTATTTAACCATACAGTTTTCAACAAAAAAATTATGAGTCATGTAAAGAAACAAAAAAGTATACCTTATAGGAAAAACAAACAAACAAACAAAAAAACGAGACAAGAGAAAATGTCACTGAGGAAGTCCAGATTTTGGACTTAGTAGGTAATAGGCAGACTTTGTAAATACGTTTAAAAAATTAAGGAAACCATGTTTAAAGAATGAAAGAAAATGGTGTCTAACCACATAAAGAACAGGAATAAAGAGAAATTTTAAAAATAAAAAAAATTAGAAGTTCTGGAGTTAAAAAGTATAAAAATTGATATGAACAATTCACTGTTAGGGCTCAACAACAGGTACACTAGATGGTTATTTGAATCTATATGAGAAGTAAAGAATATTGGCAAATATAACTCCATAGGAAAATATAAAAGAATAAATGTGTTTGTAATCCTTTTCTACTTTAACAATAGAGCAGTAATTATAAAATTGTGTTGATAAGCTTATAATATATAATGTTGTCAACTGTATGGCAAAAATGGTATAAAAGAAGGTGTAGGAAACACACTGGGAATTTTTATATATTATTGAAATGAAGGTAGTTTTAATCTGAACTAGATTGTTATAAATTAAGATGGTAACTGTAATCCTCAGGGCAAAAACTAAGACAGTAACTAAAAACACATAGCCAAAGAAATGACATGGACATTTAAATGGTACACTAGAAAATATCTACTTAACACAAAACAAAGCAATAATTATAGAGAAAATAAAAAGACACAAGACATATAGAAAACAAATAGCAAAATGGATTATGTAAATCCTCTTGCTGGCCATTAGTTATTAAATGTAAATTTATTAAATACTCTAATCAAAAGACAGAGACTGGAAGAATTGGGAAAAATATACTTAACTGAATACTGTCTATAAGATAAACACTTTAGATTTTTTTTTTAAGTAATCTCTACACCCAACATGGGGCTCGAACTCATGACCCTGAGATCAAGAGTTGCATGCTTTACCAACTGAGCCATCCAGGCACCCCAAGATAGACTCTTTAGATTCAAAGAACAAACTGGTTGAAAATAAAAGAAAAAAGAAGTACTTTGTAAGTAGTAAAAGATATTTGGAGTGGCTATACTAATATCAAAGTAGATTAAAAAAATTTTTTTAATTTAAATTTTAGTTAGTGAACATACAGGGCAATATTGGTTTCTGGAGTAGAATTCAGTGATTCATCCCTTACATACAACACCCAGTGCTCATCACAAAAAGTGCCCTCTTTAATACCCATCTAGCCCATCCCCCACCCACTGCCCTCCAACAACCCTCAGTTTGTTCTCTATCATTAAGAGTCTTATAGTTTGTTTCCCTCTCTCCTTTTTCTCTTTTCCCCCTTCCCATATGTTCATCTGTTTTTTTTCTTAAATTCCACATGAGTAAGATAATATGGTATTTGTCTTTCTCTGACTTATTTTACTTAGCATAATATATTCTAGCTCCACTCACATCATGGCAAATGGCAAGATTTCATTTTTTTTTTTGATGGGTAATATCCCATTGTATATATATACCCACATCTTCTTTTTTTTTGAAGATTTTATTTATTTATTTGACAGAGAGAGACACACAGAGAGAGAGAGAGAGAGAGGGAACACAAGCAGGGGGAGTGGGAGAGGGAGAAGCAGGCCTCCTGCTGAGCAGGGAGCCCGATGTGGGGCTTGATCCCAGGACCCTGGGATCATGACCTGAGCCGAAGGCAGACGTTTAATGACTGAGCCACCCAGGCGCCCCTATACCCACATCTTCTTTATCCATACATCAGCTGATGGACTTTTGGGCTCTCTCCATAGTTTGGTTATTGTTGATAATACTACTATAAACATCGGAGTGCATGTACTCCTCGAATCTGTGTTTTTGTATTCTTTGGGTAAATACCTAGTAGTTCAATTTCTGGATGGTATGGTAGTTCTATCTTAAACTTTTTGAGGAACCTCCATACTACTCTCCAGAGTGGCTGCACCAGTTTGCATTCCCACAACAGTGCAAGAGGGTTTCCCTGTCTCTGCATCCTCACCAACACCTGTTGTTTCTTGTGTTAATTTTAGCCATTCTGACAGGTGTGAGGTAGTATCTCATCATGGTTTTGATTTGTATCTCCCTGATAAGTGATGTTGAACATCTTTTCATGTGTCTGTTGGCCATCTGGGTGTCTCTTTGGAAAGTGTCTATTCATTTCTTCAGCCCATTTCTTAACTGGATTACTTGTTTTTTGGGGTGTTGAGTTTGATAAGTTCTTTATATATTTTGGATACCAACCCTTTACCAGATAGGTCATTTGCAAGTATCTTCTCAGCCCATTCTGTAGGCTGAGCTCTGTTAGTTTTGTGGGTTTTTTCCTTTGCTGTGCAAAACCTTTTTATCTCGATGAAGTCCCAATAGTTCATTTTTTGCTTTTGTTTCCCTTGCCTGAGGAGACATATCTAGTAAAAAGTTGCTACAGCCAAGGTCAAAAGAGTTTCTGCCTGTGTTCTCCTCCAGGATTTTGATGGTTTCCTGTCTCACATTTGGGTCTTTCATTTATTTTGAGTTTACTTTTGTGTATGGTATAAGAAAGTGGTCCAGTTTCATTCTTCTGCATGTTGCTGTCCAGTTTTCCCAAAACCGCTTATTTAAGAGACTATCTTTTTGCCATTGGATATTCTTTCCTGCTTTGTTGAAGATTAGTTAACCATACAGTTATGGGCCCGTTTCTGGGTTCTCTATTCTGTTCCACTGATCTATGTATCTGTTTTTGTGCCAGTGCCATACTGTCTTGATCACTACAGCTTTGTAATGTAGCTTGAAATCCAGAATCATGGTGCTTCCAGTTTTGTTTTTCTTTTTCAGAATTGCTTTGGCTATTCAGGGTTTTTTTTTCTGGTTCCATACACATTTTAGGATTGCTTGTTCTAGCTCTGTGAAAAATGCTGTTGGTATTTTGATAGGGATTGCATTATATGCGTAGATTGCTTTGGGTACTATAGACATTTTAACAATGTTTGTTCTTCCAATCCATGAGCATGGAATGCTTTTCCATTTCTTTGTGTCCTCTTCAATTTTTTTTATAAGTGTTCTATAGTTTTCAGCATACAGATTTTTTACCTCTTTAGTTAGGTTTATTTCCAGGTATCTTATTCTTTTTGAGACAAAATAGATTTTTAAACAAAAGTTGTTACTAGAGACAAAGACATAATAAGAGAGACATTCTATCAGGGAGACATAATAATCATAAACAAATATGCCTGTAATAACAGAGCACCAAATACAGAAAGCAAAAGCTGACAGAACTCAAGTAAGAAATAACAATTCAACATTAAGAATGGAGATCTCAAGTTTCTCTCTCCTCCAGGCGTCCAAGATGCCAAAAGGGAAGAAGGTGGCCCTGGCCCCTGCTACTGTGAAGAAGCAGGACGCCAAGAAGGTGGTCAGTGCCTGTTTGAAAAAAGTCCCAAGAATTCTGGCATCAGACAGGAGATCCAGCCCAAAAGGGACCTCACCCACTTGTCAAGTGGCCCCACTACATTCAGCTGCAGTGGCAAAGGGCTACTCTGTATAAATGTTTAAAAGTGTCTCCTGCAATTAATCTGTTCACCCAGGCCTTGGACCACCAAACAGCTACTCAACTGCTTAAGCTGGCCCACAGACCAGAGACAAAGCAAGAGAAGAAGCAGAAATTGTTGGCCCAGGCTGAGAAGAATGCTTCCACCAAAGGGGATGTTCCCACTAAGAGGCCTCCTATCCTTCCAGCTGGAGTTAATACTGTCACCAAGTTGGTGGAAAACAAGAAGGATCAGCTCATAGTGATCCCACATGATGTGGGTCCAGTTGAGCTGGGTGTCTCCCTGACTGTCCTATGTTGTAAGATGGGGATTCTCTACTGCACTAACAAGGAGAAGGCCAGGCTGGGGCATCTGGTCCACAGGAAGACCTGTACCATTGTCGCCTTCACATAGGTTAACTTGGAGGACAAAGGAGCTCTGGCTAAGCTGGTGGAAGGCATCAGAACCAATTACAGTGACAAATATGATGAGATCTACCGCTCTGGGGAGGCAACACTGTGGGTCCAAAGTTGGTGGCTCACAATGGAAAAGGCAAAGGCTAAAGAACTGGCCACCAAACTGGGTTAAGTGCACACTGTTGAATTATCTGTACATAAAATAAAAAGTTCTCTTTGAGCCAGTGTCAAGGAAAAAAAAAAAGAGAGAGACTTCAATACTCTATTTCAATAATGGAAACAAGTCAGATGGTGAAGAAAATAGATATTTCAACAACACTATGAATCAACTATCCCTAGTGGATATCTATAGAACACTCCATGCAACAACAGAATATATATTCTTCTCAAGCACACATGGAACATTTTCCAGAGCAGACCTTGTGTTAGGCCATAAAAAAATCCTCAATAAATTTAAAAGGATTTAAATCACACAAAGTATGTTCTCTGACCACAATGGTATTATATTACAAGCCAACAATAGGAAATTTGGGAAATTCAAAAAAAAATATGGTAATTAAATTAAATGACAGGGCAAAGAAGAAATCACAAAGGAGAGTTAAAAATTGAGACGCGGGCGCCTGGGGGGTGGCTCAGTTGGTTGGGCGACTGCCTTCGGCTCGGGTCATGATCCTGGAGTCCCAGGATCGAGTCCCATATCGGGCTCCTTGCTTAGCGGGGGGTCTGCTTCTCCCTCTGATCCTCCCCCCTCTCATGTGCTCTCTCTCTCATTCTCTCTCTCAAATAAATAAAATCTTTAAAAAAAAAAAAATTGAGATGCATATAAATGGAAACACAACATACCAAACCTTTTGGGATACAGCTAAAGTAGTGATTAGAGAATAATTACTATTGCAAATGGCTTTACTTAAAAGATCTCAAATAAATAACTTTGCCTTGCATCTTAAACTATAATTTCAGGGGTGGAGCAAGATGGCAGAGGAGTAGGAGACCTGGATTTTGTCTGGTCTCAGGAATTCAGCTGGATAGGGATCAAACCATACTGAACACCTACAAACTCAACAGGAGAACAAAGAAAAGAATAGCAACAACTCTCTGAACAGAAAAGCGACCACTTTCTGGAAGGTAGGACGTGCGGAGAAGTGAATCTGAGGTGATATTCGGGAGGATAGACGGCGGGGGAGGGGTCTCCGTCGGCCGCTTCTGGCAAGTGATAGAGCCGCAGAGCACAAAATCGGAACTTTTAGAAGTCGGCTCCACTGAGGGACATCACTCCAGTGGCTAAGTGGGGGGTGGAACCCTCGCGGGACAGTGTGGTCTCAGGACCCTCAGGGTCACAGAAAGAACGGGGGTGCCTGAGTGTGACAGAGCTCCCAGGTATCGGAGCGGGAAAGCCGGCTGCAGAGATGGAGCCGAGGTGCGGGCTCTCAGCTCGGGGTTGCCATAAACCATGATCCATGGTACAGTCGGGCCACTGCTCCTCCAGCAGGGACCCAACAAGCGGCATATCCAGGGAGACTCACCTTCCTCCCCCTCAGGAGGAGAGGCGCAGGAGCGCACTGCAGGGATCTGCTAGGTTTGGAGACTCCACACGGGGTCGGGTGCCAGAGATAGAAATGCGCGGTCACAGGCCAGGTGAACACAGAGTGCAGCCGGAGACCGGAGAGACGGGAGTGACTGACGGCTTTTCTCTGGGGGCTCACTGAGGAGCGGGGCCCTGAGTTCTCGGCTCCTCCAAGGCAGAGATTGGGAGGCCACCATTTTCACTCTCGGCCTCCAAAGCTGTACGGAAAGCTTGCAGGGAACAAAAGCTCCCGAGAGCAAACCCGAGCAGATTACTTAGCCCGACCAGCAAGCGCGGGGCAGTTCTGCTGATGGCAAAGACATTTGGGAACCATGGCAACAGGACCCTCCCCCAGAAGATCAGCAAGAACAGCCAGCCAAGACCAAGTTTACCGATCAATGAGAACGTCAGAACTCCAGTGCTAGGGGAATACTGCACATAAAATCCATGGCTTTTTTACCATGATTCTGTAGTCTTCCAAACTTTTTTTTTTTTAACTGTCTTTTTTTTTTTTTTAATTTTTCTTTTTCCCTTTTTCTTTTTTCTCTCTTTCCCTTTCTTTTCCCACTGCTTCAGGTCTTTTCTGATTTGTTTAGAGTATATTTTCTGGGAACGTTGTTACCCTGTTAGCATTTCGTTCTCTCATTAATCTATTTTCCTCTGGACAAAATGACAAGACGGAAAAAAATCACCTCAACAAAAAGAACAAGAGGTAGTACCAACTGCCAGGGACCTACTCAATACGGACATTAGTACGATGTCGGATCTAGAGTTCAGAATCATCACTTTAAAGATACTAGCTGGGCTTGAAAAAAGCATGGAAGTTATTAGAGAAACCCTTTCTGGAGAAGTAAAAGAACTAAAATCTAACCAAGTCGAAATCAAAAAGGCTATTAATGAGGTGCAATCAAATATGGGGGCGCTAACTGCTCGGATAAATGAGGCAGAAGAGAGAATCAGTGATATAGAAGACCAAATGATGGAAGGTAAAGAAGCTGAGAAAAAGAGAGATAAACAACTACTGGATCACGGGGGCAGAATTTGAGAGATAAACGATACCATAAGACGAAACAACATTAGAATAATTGGGATCCCAGTAGAAGAAGAAAGAGAGAGAGGGGCAGAAGGTATAATGAAGCAAATTATAGCAGAGAACTTCCCTAATTTGGGGAAGGAAACAGGCATCAAAATCCAGGAAGCACAGAGAACCCCTCTCAAAATCAATAAAAATAGGTCAACACCCCGACATCTAATAGTAAAACTTACGAGTCTCAGAGAAAATCCTGAAAGCAGCTCGGGAGAAGAGATATGTAACCTACAATGGTAGAAGCATTAGATTGGCAACAGACCTATCCACAGAGACGTGGTAGGCCAGAAAGGACTGGCAGGATATATTCAGAGCACTAAATGAGAAAAATATGCAGCCAAGAATACTATATCCAGCTAGGCTGTCACTGAAAATTGAAGGAGAGAGAAAAAGCTTCCAGGACAAACAAAAACTAAAGGAATTTGCAAACACGAAACCAGCCCTACAAGATATCTTGAGAGGGGTGCTCTAAGCAAAGAGAGAGCCTAAAAGCAACATAGACCAGAAAGGAACACAGACAATATACAGTAACAGTCACCTTACAGACAATACAATGGCACTAAATTCCTATCTTTCAATAGTTACCCTGAACGTAAATGGGCTAAATGCCCCAATCAAAAGACAGAGGCTATCGGATTGGATTAAAAAACAAGACCCATCGATATGCTGTCTGCAAGAGACTCATTTTAGACCCAAAGACACCCCCAGATTGAAAGTGAGGAGGTGGAAAACCATTTACCATGCTAATGGACACCAAAAGAAAGCTGGGCTGGCAATTCTTCTATCAGACAAATTAGATTTTAAACCAAAGACTGTAATAAGAGATGAGGAAGGACACTATATCCTACTTAAAGGGTCTATCCAACAAGAAGATCTAACAACTGTAAATATCTATGCCCCTAACATGGGAGCAGCCAATTATATAAGGCAATTAATAACCAAAGCAAAGAAACACATTGACAACAATACAATAATAGTGGGGGACCTTAACACCCCCCTCACTGAAATGGACAGATCGTCTAAGCAAAAGATCAACAAGGAAATAAAGACTTCAAATGACACACTGGACCAAATGGACTTCACAGACATATTCAGAACATTCCATCCCAAAGCAACAGAATACACATTCTTCTCTAGTGCCCATGGAACATTCTCCAGAATAGATCACATCCTAGGTCATAAATCAGGTCTCAACCGGTACCAAAAGACTGGGATCATTCCTCGCCTATTTTCAGACCACAATGCTTTGAAACTAGAACTCAATTGCAAGAGGAAAGTCGGAAAGAACTCAAATACATGGAGGCTAAAGAGCATCCTACTGAAGAATGAATGGGTCAACCAGAAAATTAAAGAAGAATTAAAAAAATTCATGGAAACCAATGAAAATGAAAACACAACTATTCAAAATCTTTGGGATGCAGCAAAGGCAGTCCTAAGAGGAAAGTATATAGCAATACAAGCCTTTCTCAAGAAACAAGAAAGGTCTCAAGTACACAACCTAACCCTACACCTAAAGGAGCTGGAGAAAAAAACAGCAAATAAAGCCTAAACCCAGCAGGAGGAGAGAAATAATAAAGATCAGAGCAGAAATCAATGAAATAGAAACTAAAAGAACAGTAGAACAGATCAACGAACCTAGGAGCTGGTTCTTTGAAAGAATTAACAAGATTGATAAACCCCTGGCCAGACTTATCAAAAAGAAAAGAGAAAGGACCCAAATCAACAAAATCATGAATGAAAGAGGAGAGATCACAACCAACACCAAAGAAATACAAACAATTATAAGAACATATTATGAGCAACTCTATGCCAGCAAATTAGATAACCTGGAAGAGATGGATGCATTCCTAGAGATGTATCAAGTACCAAAACTGAACTGGGAAGAAATAGAAAACCTGAACAGACCTATAACCACTAAGGAAATTGAAGCAGTCATCAAAAATCTCCCAAAAAACAAAAGCTCAGGGCCAGATGGCTTCCCAGGGGAATTCTACCAAACATTTAAAGAAGAATTAATACCTATTCTTCTGAAACTGTTCCAAAAACAAGAAATGGAAGGACAACTTCCAAACTCGTTTTATGAGGCCACCAGTACCTTGATCCCAAAACAAGACAAAGACCCCATCAAAAAGGAGAATTACAGACCAATATCCCTGATGAACATGGATGCAAAAATTCTCACCAAAATACTAGCCAATAGGATCCAACAGTACATTAAAAGGATTACTCACCACGACCAAGTGGGATTTATCCCTGGGCTGCAAGGTTGGTTCAACATCCACAAATCAATCAACGTGATACAATACATTAACAAAAGAAAGAACAAGAATCATATGATCCTCTCAATAGATGCAGAAAAAGCATTTGACAAAGTACAGCATCCTTTCTCAATCAACACTCTTCAGAGTATAGGCATAGAGGGTACATATCTCAATATCATAAAAGCCATCTATGAAAAACCTACAGCGAATATCATTCTCAATGGGGAAAAACTGAGAGCTTTCCCCCTAAGGTCAGGAACGCGGCAGCGATATCCACTATCACCACTGCTATTCAACATAGTATTGGAAGTCCTAGCCACAGCAGTCAAACAAAAAGAAATAAAAGGCATCCAAATCGGCAAAGAAGAAGTCAAACTCTCATTCTTTGCAGATGATATGATACTTTATGTAGAAAACCCCAAAGACTCCACCCCAAAACTGCTAGAATTCATACAGGAATTCAGTAAAGTGGCAGGATATAAAATCAATGCACAGAAGTCAGTGGCATTCCTATACACCAACAACAAGACAGAAGAAAGAGAAATTAAGGAATCAATCCCATTTACAATTGCACCCAAAACCATAAGATACCTAGGAATAAATGTAACCAAAGAGGCAAAGGATCTGTACTCAGAAAACTATAAAATACTCATGAAAGAAATTGAGGAAGACACAAAGAAATGGAAAAACGTTCCATGCTCATGGATTGGAAGAACTAATATTGTGAAGACGTCAATGCTACCTAGAGCGATCTACACATTCAATGCAATCCCCATCAAAATACCATCCACTTTTTTCAAGGAAATGGAACAAAGAATCCTAAAATTTGTATGGAACCAGAAAAGACCCCGCATAGCCAGAGGAATGATGAAAAAGAACAGCAAAGCTGGCGGCATCACAATTCCGGACTTCCAGCTCTATTACACAGCTGTCATCATCAAGACAGTATGGTACTGGCACAAAAACAGACACATAGATCAATGGAACAGAATAGAGAGCCCAGAAATGGACCCTCAACTCTATGGTCAAATAATCCTCGACAAAGCAGAAAAGAATGTCCAATGGCAAAAAGACAGTCTCTTCAACAAATGGTGTTGGGAAAATTGGACAGCCACATGCAGAAGAATGAAACTGGACCATTTCCTTACACCACACACAAAAATAGACTCCAAATGGTTGAAAGACCTCGATGTGAGACAGGAGTCCATCCAAATCCTAAAGGAGAACAGAGGCAGCAACCTCTTTGACCTCAGCTACAGCAACTTCTTCCTAGAAACATCACCAAAGGCAAGGGAAGCAAGGGCAAGAATGAACTATTGGGACTTGATCAAGACAAAAAGCTTTTGCAAAGCAAAGGAAACAGTCAACAAAACTAAAAGACAACTGACAGAATGGGAGAAGATATTTGCAAATGACATATCAGATAAAGGGCTAGTATCCAAAATCTATAAAGAACTCATCAAACTCAACACCCAAAGAACAAAGAATCCAATCAACAAATGGGCAGAAGACATGAACAGACATTTTTCCAAAGAAGACATCCAAATGGCCAACAGACACATGAAAAAGTGCTCAACATAGCTCAGCATCAGGGAAATCCAAATCAAAACCTCAATGAGATACCACCTCACACCAGTCAGAATGGCTAAAATTAACAAGTCAGGAAATGACAGATGTTGGCGGGGATGCAGAGAAAGGGGAACCCTCCTACACTGTTGGTGGGAATGTAAGCTGGTGCAGCCACTTGGAAAACAGTATGGAGGTTCCTCAAAAAGTTGAAAATAGAGCTACCATATGATCCAGCAATTGCACTACTGGGTATTTACCCCAAAGATACAAAAGTAGGGATCCAAAAGGGTACATGCACCCCGATGTTTATAGCAGCAATGTCCACAATAGCCAAACTGTGGAAAGAGCCAAGATGTCCATCAACAGATGAATGGATAAAGAAGAGGTGGTATATATATACAATGGAATATTATGCAGCCATCAAAAGGAATGAGATCTTGCCATTCGTAATGACGTGGATAGAACTGGAGGGTATTATGCTGAGCGAAATAAGTCAAACAGAGAAAGACATGTATCATATGACCTCACTGATATGAGGAGTTCTTAATCTCAGGAAACAAACTGAGGGTTGCTGGAGTAGGGGGTGGGGTCGGATGGATGGGGTGAGTGGGTGATAGACACCGGGGAGGGTATGTGCTCTGGTAAGCGCTGTGAATTGTGCAAGACTGTTGAATCTCAGATCTGTACCTCTGAAACAAATAATGCAATATTTGTTAAGGAAAAAAAAAAAGAAGATAGCAGGAAGGGAAGAATGAAGGGGGGAAATCGGAGGGGTAGACGAACCATGAGAGACGATGGACTCTGAAAAAAAAAACTGAGGATTCTAGAGGGGAGAGCGGTGGGAGGATGGGTTAGCCTGGTGATGGGTATTGAGGAGGGCACATTCTGCATGGAGCACTGGGTGTTATGCACAAACAATGAATCATGGAACACTACATCTAAAACTAATGATGTAATGTATGGGGATTAACATAACAATAAAAAAATAAAAAAAACAACAACTATAATTTTAATAGCACACCAAACCCAAAGAAAGTAGTAGGAAGGAAATAATAAAGAGTGGAAATAAATGAAATAAAGAATTTCCTAAAAGAGAGAGAACTAACAAAGCCAAAAGTTGGTGCTTTGAAAAGATCAACAAAATTGACAAAACTTTTGGTAGGCTGACCAAGAAAAAAAAGAAAGAAAACTCAGATTACTAAAATCAATGATGAGAGAGGAGGCATCAGTACAGAACTTACAAAAATAAAAAGAATTATAATACTATAAACAACTACATACCAACATATGAGAAAATTTAGATGAAATGGGAAATTCTAGAAAAATAAAACCTCCTGAAATTAACTCAAGTATACACCAAGAGATGAATTATTAAAAAGAAATTCCTACAAGCCCAGACCTCACTGATGAATTCTCCCAAATATTTAAAGAAGAATTTTTTTAAGAAGGAATTAATAGCAACCATTCATAAAATCTTCCAAAAAATAAAAGCGGGAACACTTTCCATCTCATTCTATGAGGTCATTATAACCCTGAGACCCAAAAAAAGAAAGTTACCACAAAGAAAACTATAATGTCCATCAACAGAGGAATAAAGAAAATGTGGTATCACATGTAATAAAATATTATTCAGCTTTCAAAAAGAATGAAATTCTGATAGGTGCTACAACATGAATCAACTTTGAAAACATTATACTAAGTCAACAAAGCCAGACACAAATGGACAAATATTGCATGAGTCCACTTAGATGAGGTACCTGGAGTAAGCAAATTCACAGAGACAGAAAGTAAAACAGAGGTTACCTGGACCTGGGGGCAGAGAATGACAAGTTATTCTTTAATAGATACAGAGTTTATGTTTGGGATAAAGAAAAAACTCTGGAAATAGTGATGATGGTCAAACAACATTGTGAATGTACCTAACACCACTGAATTGTGCACCTAAAATGGTTAAAATGGGAAATTTTATGTCATGCATATTTTATCACAATAAAAACAACAGTAATATTTTAAAAAGAAAATTACAGACTGGTGTCTGTTAGATCTGATTAATATTGACACGAAAATCCTCAATAAAATTCTAGCACACTGAATCCAGCAACATAAAAAAGGATTATACACCATGACCAAGGGGGTTTATTCAAGAAATGCATTAGTTTAAGATAAAAACAAAAATAAAACACACACACACACACACCCCCAAAACCAAAACCAAAAAACCAACCCACAACAATGTAATATACTACATTAACTGAATACAGGACAAAAACTATATGACATCTCAAGAGATAAGAAAAATGTATTTAAGAAAATCCAACATGATAAGACACTTAACCTAGGAAAAGAAGGGAACTTTCTCAACCTGACAAAGGACATGTAAAAATAAAACATCCCACAGTTACCACTGTACTTAATGGACAAAGAGTGAAAGTTTTCCCTTTAAGGAAAGGAACAAGACAAGGATGCCCCCCTCTTACCACCTCTACTCAATATTCTACTGGAAATCTGTGCTAGGGAAATTAGGTAAGAAAATGAAATAAAATGTATCCAGATAGGAAAGGAAGACGACTATCTCTATTTGCAGATGACATGATCTTGTATAAAGAAAATCCCAAAGAATTCACTAAAAAATATTAGGATAAACAGGTACTGCAAACTTTCAAGATACAAGATAAAAATTATCAATTGTATTTTTATATGCCAGCTATGAACAATCTGAAAATAAAATTATAAAAATAATTCCACTTACAATAGTACTAAAAAGACTGTAATACCTAAGAATAAATTTAATGAAAAAAGTTTAAGACTTGTACTCTGAAAACTATAAAACACTGCTGAAAGGAATTAAAAGATCTAAATAAATGGGAAGACATTCCATGTTCATGGTTCACAAGACTTAATATTGGTAAATGACAATCCTTCACAAACTGATGTGCAGATTCAAGGCAATCAAAATTGTAACTCAGTATTTTTATAGAAAATATAAGCTGAACATAAAAGTTATATGTAAATTTCAGGGACCAAAACAGTTTGAAAAATTTAACAAATTTGGAGGAGTCACGGTTCCAACTTCAATACTTACTACAAAACTACAGTAATGAAGATTGTGTGGTACTGACTGGCACAGGGTAGAAATAAGACCAATGGAATAGAATCTGAGTCTAGAATTTATGGCCATTTATATTTAATATTTATGATCAACTGGTTTTTGACAAAGATGACAAGAAGATAAAGGGGGAAGAATAGTCTTTTCAACTATGTGCTATGATAACTGAATATCCATCGCAAAAATCATCTAAAAATGGATCATATACCTAAATGTAATAACTAAAACTGTAAAACTCTGAGAAAAAAACAAAATAGGAATAAATCTTTGTGATCTTGGCTTCTTAGATAGGATGCCAAAAGCACAAGCAACAAAGAAAAACAAATGAATTGGAATACATCAATATGAAAAACTTTTTGTACTGCAAATAATACCATTAAAAATTGAGAACATAACACAAAGAAAAAATATTTCCAAACAGTGTATCTAAGAGACTTGTATCCAGAATATATAAAGATCTCTAAAAACTCAATAATAAAAAGACAAATAAGTCAAAATATGTGCAAAGGATTTCAACAGACATATCCAAGAAGGTATCTAAATGGCCAATAAGCACATGAAAATATGTTCAACATCATTAGTCATTAGGGAAATGCAAATCAAAATCACAATCAGATACCACTTCATGCCCACTAAAATCAGGCTACACAAAAAGACAGATAATAACAAGCGCTGGTGAGGATGCGGAGAAACTGGAATCCTTCACGTTGCTGACGGGCATATACAACAGAGCAGCACTCTAGAAAATACCTTGGCAGTGCCTCAAGAAGTTAAATATGGAACTGACATATGACCCAATAATTCCACTCTTAGATATATCAAGAGAAATGTAGTTATTTGTCCATGCAAAATCTTATAATGTCCATTTATGCACCAATGTTCATTATTAATAGCCAATAAGTGGAAATAACCCAAATGTCCATCTACTGACGGATGGATAGGTATATACATAAAACAGTATTATTCAGCAAGAAGAAATTAAGTAATGATAACATGCTACAAAACAGATGACCCTTGAAAACAATATGCTAAGTGAAAACATTAAGCTGGTCACAACAGAATCCCATATTATATGACTCCTTTTTCTAGAAATGTCCAGAATAGCAAATTATAGACAAAGTACATGAGTGGCTGCCTAGAGCTAGGAGATATGGAGGGCTGGGGGAGGGACAGTTAAATGGCACAGGGGATCTTTCCGGGGTGATGGAAATGTTTTAAAATTGGTTGTAGTGGTTGTACAAGCGCCTGACTTGACAAGTATACTAAAAGTCACTGGAATGTGCACATTAATGGGGTGAATTAATAGGGTATGTGAATTATATCTCAATAGGGCTGTTAATAAAAAGAATTCTCGAGTTCTTCCTCACTCTTAATACAAGAGCCTGTTAAGGGCGCCTGGGTGGCTCAGATGGTTAAGAGCCTATTAAGATGACAACTTCACTTACATCCCAAATGTTTCTAGCACCCGGACGCTCCCTGCTTTGTGAAGCGGCAATTTTATGGGCAGCCTATCAGTTATAAAGGTCTTCCTCCTAAGTGATGTGAAATCGGCCTCTTGTTGCATTCACTCATGGTCCATTTTATAACCTCCTAGAGCTGGGGCACCTGGGTGGCTCAGTCGGTTAGGCAACTGCCTTTGGTCAAGTCGTGATCTCACGGTCATTGTATTGAGCCCTGCGTCAGGCTCCCTGCTCAGGGGGGAGTCTGTTTCTCCCTCTGCCTCTGCTCCTCTCCCTCCCCCCGTTCATGCTCGCTTGCTCTCTCTCTCTCAAATAAATAAAATCTTAAAAAAAATTTAAAATACAACCTCCCAGAGCTATGGGAATTAGCCTCAATCAGAGGCCTGATGGCACCAAGTCCAATTCTAGTGCTCAGACATGTGTTTGTCTAACAGTATTAAAAAAAGATTTTAACAGAACAGTGCTTGAAAGATTAGAATTCCATAAATATTGGGCTTGAATTGCCAAATGGCAATAATCAGATGGAGCTAAGTAGTGTCTCTCCCCTTTAGACTGCACTCATTCTGTGTAGTGAGCCATAGTTCCCGGACTCCTTATTACTCACACAGTCCACACTGGTTTTTGAAGATGCACACAGGGACAAAAACTATAGTTCTTGCTACTGATTTGAAAGGTTTCATTTTGGAAAAAAGGTTTTGAGTAGGATTTGCAAACACAAGTGCCTCCAAGAGACCAGGCCTGGCCCATAAATAGGAGTAAATAGATGTATATAATAGGGAGTAGTGGGGACTGTGGTTCACTCAACAGTATATGCCCTATATAAAGGAGGGGAGACACTACTCAGATTAATATACTATTGGCCTTGATAAGAAAAGTATGGGACTAGGCCAGTTTTTATCACTAGAGTCACCAGGATACTCTTTACAACTTAAGAAGACCAGAAAAGTCCTCCAGAAACTGGTCCCACAGCCTGGTTTTGAAAAAGAAGTGAAAAGAAAATTAATGAAGTTGTTTGCTAATTGTGCCCCATGAGTTTTTTTATTCAATGTAATAGTCACAAAGTATGTGTATCTTCAGATATACTTTACTATTCAGTACTGACCTTGTTAAGAGCCTCATCCTCTGTTTTATAAACTCTCAGATACTTCTCAACAAAGAGGTTGACATAGCGTTGTCTTACTTCCTCAGGGACTTTGGAAGAGGATTCTGGCATGACCAAAGCCCACTTCCGATGAGCCACCTTGTATTTCGGCATCTTGTTAAACACAGAATTGTTGGTGGGAGAAAAGAAAAACATGTATTTCTGTTTAACATTCCTACTATATGTATGAAAGAAGTAAAACTCTCTCAGGTAAGTTCTATAGCAGTTAAATTAAAAAATAATTTCAAGTTTTAAATTCATTAAAAATAGAATGATACAAGGCATAAAATGGCCTGCACTCACAAAAGTGTGCCATGAGACTGCGGAGTGAGGGCTGCACCCTGTGTGTACCCCACTGTAGCTGACCTGAGCACTCAGCTCCTCTCTCAACTTCCCACACCTGGAATCTTCGAGCTCTGATGTGGTCCTCCGCTCAGCAAATAGGAAAGTTTGTCACTTACCCATTCTTAAAACCAATACAGGTCCCAATGTCAGTTACCATTTCACAAAGAAAAATGCTCAGACTTAAATAAAATTTATGAAGGATTTGTGCCTACTCAATATTAACATGATGCGAGCTATCAAAAATTTTAGCATGCCTTTTGAGGAACTTATAAAGACGCTGAGAGCTCTAAAATCAGTTAATCTGCCTCACTTTGGGCAGGGGGAAGCCAATGTTACGCTTCTCTGGAGTTGTTGATGTTTCTTTGGGGGGGGAAAGCCTTAAAATTAACAGGTAGTTTTCTGCTGAAGAATACTTAGTAAACGGGAAAAAAAAAAGTAATTTCCACAAATAGGAGAAAAATAACTAAAGAGGGAAGGTTATACTACCGTATCACTGATAGCCTTATTTACTGAAGGTCTGCCTGCCTTCCCCACCCCTTCATATACATACACCTGGACACCTCTCACTGGATGTTTCTTGAAAGGTATATTCCAATGTGAAACTTTCCTTTGAAAAAGCTGTAGGAGTCTTTTTTTTTTTTTTTTTAGATTTTTTTTATTTATTTATTTGAGAGAGAGAGTGAGAGAGAGAAAGAGCACAAGAGGGGGGAGTGGGAGAGGGAGAAGCAGACTCCCTGCTGAGCAGGGAGCCCGATGCGGGACTCGATCCCGGGACTCCGGGATCACGACCCTAGCCGAAGGCAGTCGCTTAACCAACTGAGCCACCCAGGCGCCCCAAAGCTGTAGGAGTCTTAAATTCATCAAAGCCACAGAGGTTTTACGTCTAAAAATATGCCCAATATTTCTAAGAATAGGATCAACAAAATAGCTGAATGTGACACGCAGACACAAATCCCATCATAAAATGAAAATAACTGTATCGAACAATAATCAGGAAGCTGAAACTTCTCTCTGGGGTCTGGCATTTATCTGAAGAAGGGATCTCCAGAAAAAAATAATAGAAGCTCTCTCCTAGGGGCTCTATGTATATACAGAAAAGCTGGTTATTAGAAATAAAATTCTGGTCTTCAGACTTAGTTTATAATACCTTTATAGGAAAAGAAGCAATACTTTTCATAGGAATGTGTGATCTGCTTGGCTTTGCAGTTGGCTTTTCCCTTGATAGAACCACATCCAGATGAAGGCTGTTTGATGAATTTTCTAAGAAGTTTTAATGAACAAGGGGAAAAAAAAAGGTAAGTTTTAATGGCCTTAGCCTCAGATGATTAGAGTTTATTTTAATGATCAATTCAAGGTTTCATAATACTTCCTTTACAGACTCTATTCTCTTCTTGAAACAAAATGTAAACACAAAAAAATCCCAATAGATAATCCCAATAGAATCTAGAACAAATTTAGACAATTTATAAAGCTATTCATTCCATGTAGACAGGCTTGCAAAATATTACCTCTATGGCTTAGCATTCAGGGATAAATAGCATAAATGATTTAATTATCATGCTAATCATATTATTTCACATAAAGTTCCATGTCAGTGACTCAACTATAATTGGTAATATGTGGACTTCATAGGAAAGGTTTTTTAAAATAAGGTAAAATTCCATTTCTTAACTGATTTTTCTCATACCTTCTGAGGCTTTTCTATGGGTCTGAGAGATCGGACACGCAAATATTTTCTTTTGTTCTGAAGGGGCAGCAAGAAAAGCCTGCCCACTCTTTATGTCAGCCATTATCTGCACTGCCTGTTGTTGGGCCCGAAGGATTGCAGGGTGACTAATTAGTGGGGGAATGGCCTCCCTCAATGGGCTAATGATCTCTTTACTGGTTGGAACCTAGAAAGCATCAACAGAAAATGCAGAGAAATGATTTTAAAATTTGAGAAGACTCATCATTTCACTTTCCCTTTCTGCACAGAGGCTTTTGAAACAGACTACATTTATAATACCCCATGTAATACAACACACACATAAATGGAGTATTCCCAGAAATAAACTGAGAAGAAAATTGAACCTTTTAAGCATATAATACAAGAAAATTTTCTTGAAATAGGAGAACACATTAATTCTCCTATGAAAATGACACTTAATTTTGTATGCAGGTAAAAATGTGAATAAAACAGCTAAGAGGAAGACCTATCCTACCAAAGTTACTGGAATTTAAGGAAGGAGTTCTTTAGGTCACCAGGCAAAAGTATCAGCTGATGCATAAAGGGAGAAATAGCAGGCTAGCCTCAGACTTTTCTACGGCAACATTCAGTATGAGAGAAAGCAACGCCAGAAAGGATGTTCAGCTTGATTAGTAACAAAAGAAATGTCATACAAAACAAGGAAATAAAATGTCATCCAGACTGACAGGTTTTTTAAAAAAAATTAACACCCATTTTTGGTGAAGATTTGTAGAACGGAAACCCTGAAACCCCTATAGGACTGTACCCTGTTACAACTCTTCTGGAAGGCAATATGGCAACATACTTTTAAAATGTTAAAATTCTATCTTCCTTTGTCCTGTTATTTCCATTTCTGAGAATTTATTTTAAGTGGGGAAAAAATTTTTAAGGGGGAAAAGTGAAAATAATATTAGCTTCCAGAAATTTTTTCCTAAGAGAAGGAGAAACTACTCAAGTAGGTACCTATATATCTGACTCTTGGAGAGATACTCCATATCTCCATTTCACAGATAAAGAAAATGAAGCTCAGAGAAATTAAATAACTTGCCCAAGGACATCTAACTATTCTGCAAAGAACCAGAATCCAGGTTCTTATTTGGGACTTGGAAGCATAAACTCTATTTACGCCATGCAGAAGATTCTGCTGTCCGTGTGTCCCAAGTCCAAGTACTACAGAGAATGGAGCCGAGAAATGGGGTTTGTTAAATGGCACTTTTTAACCCCAAAGTGATAAAGGAATACTTCTCACAGCACTGCGTCCTTAACTTCCTTACATGGAACGTCAAAGAACTTCAGCACATACAATGTTACAAGAGGTTTAAAGGACTTTGAAAATCTACAGTTCGTTCCCCTTATTCACAGCACTTGCTGTTCTACAGAATCCCACAAACAACAAATCGGGGAATACTGAACCATGGCTCCTAGGGCAAACACAGAGTTAGGTTCAAGAGAGTCTCCTGTCATATTCCAATCAATAACCTACCTTTGTTTTATGTGTGTTTCTGTTTAAAGACTCTTTACTTAGTATATATTGCTGACTCATGAACATTGAACTCCTGGTCAACAGCACTATAACTCATGCCTACACAGAGTTTATTTAACTCATCGCTGTTGTGAGGCACATCACAGGCTTCTCGATCTCAGGAACACTAGACAACCCTATACTTGGGGGCCACTTTAACCAGCAAAATCACCAACAAACACTGCAAAAATGCAAAGAACATGGCACTAAATAGATTGAGAAAAGGACATATGTTAACAATAGGAGAGCTGAAACAAGAAGGCGGTATTGCCTTGTTCAACCTTAGCTGGGAATGTGCATGTGAGGCAATTTTTTTTTTTTTTTTTTTTTTTTTGCCATTATCCTGGCTGACAAAAGACCACATAAACACAAGTCTTGATTTTAAGCTTACAAATTAACTTCAATGAATAGGTGAATTCGCAAATACAGAATCTGGAAATAATGAGGATCAACCATAGCAATTTATAGTTAAAAAGCTATGCATTAACAACATACCTGCTTTTAATGAAAATGTTATATAATGGGGAGAAAATGAAGGATGCAGAAAATGCTTACAAGTAGGAATCAACTTACTGAGTGTCCACTTGTGCCCCCAGGTGGATAACAAGACAGTAAGTAATGGAACATACTTAAAGCTCAAAATGACAAGGCATGCACTTTATAAAATAATGTGCCCCACGAGAGAAGAACTAAATAACTCACATCAAACTTGGCAATGTGTGCAATTCTCTTTTTTGGTCCAGAAGTGTTTTGATAATACAACATCTCAAATTCCATTTGCTTTCCTGAAGCCTAGTGGGGAAAAGATAAGAATTATCCAATTTCAGCAGAGTAAAGGCAATTCTAGTATTCTTCCTGAAGAGCCACAGGAATTCAAGCTACAAAATACGGGGCAACTTATTAAGAAATAATTCACCAAAAAAAATAATTTGAATCACTTGACATGCATACACTACTATAGAAGATTTCTCTAAGTTGGGAAATCAACTATAAGTTGGTGTATGTACTACCATGGCCTCTGGAATCTGTCAAGTCTATAAAACACTCTATCCAGCCAATTATCAAGGTTTTTGCCTTGTCATTCCAATATATTACTAATCACAAGTATTAGAATATATATTATATACACGTTATATAATTAATATTTCTACAGAGTTCAGAATAGAGTATGTATTTAAGGGAAACTCCTTTAAATTTAGGAAAAGGATTAAAAAAAAAAAAAACTGACCTGTTTAGTAGTCTCTCTACAAGCTTTACTTTCCGTGAACTCAGTGAAAATCTGAAGACATTCCTTCATGGTGTCATCTGAATCAGAGGGAGTGTCCTCTTCAGTATGCCCCTTATCAAAATCAAATTCAACTGATTTGCTGTCTTCAAAAGTAGTGAAGTCCTGACTCTTGTCTTGTCTTCTCAGCACTTTGTCTTCTGCACGCTCATCTGAGTAAGAGATTTGGGGCTGGGTTGAATACCGACATTCACTTTCCTCATTTTGAGCATCATAAATTGTTTTTACGTATTTTTTGCTCCGTGGATAACTCTCGCTACAGATTCTGTTCTGTATTTCTTTGTCACTGAGAGGTGCACAAGGTATGCTTTCTTCTGAAACACAGACATAGTTTTTCTCACCACCAAAGCTTCCCATCTTAGAAATGTGGCTTTTAACACCATATAAGTTTAAGTCACTTTTAATATCTAGTGAACCTTGCATGAGCCATTTTGGTGGTTCTAATTTGTTACCGTCATCATCTATTTGTGTGGTTAGTTGGGTTTTCTCTAGTTTTTCCACTTCTGTGCCGCTAATTTGAAGATTTCTCTCCTCTGAGGACATTATATGTAACCTTTTGTCCATATTCTGATATTTGAAACCTCTCAAAGGTTTAGACTTTTTAGAAATAGGCATGACGGGAGGTACATCCATTACAAGGTCATCTTCATCAGATTCTTGAAGATTTATTGTAACTCTTATTGGTGAAACATAAGGTCTTTGGCTCTCCTGGGACTTGTGGCGATTTTCCCCCACAGATTTTTTCAAGTGGCAGACGTGCTGTGTATCAGTCTCATCCTGCCTGGCTTTCGATGTGCCAAGCAGCCCTGCAGAATAACTGAGCAAGGGATCATATTCAAGATCTGTTGCTGGACATTTGTGGTCCAGCACATACTTTCTAGGCTGACTCACTTTGTTCTTTGATGGGTCATTCCACTTATCCTTTGGAAGAAGGCTATTATATTCAAGAAAATCTTGCCTCAAATTTGTGTCACTCAAGGAGGCAATGTGGCTTCGCGGTACTTCTTCAAGCGTTAAAGTAAACTTGGAGAGCCTCTTTTGCTTTTCTTCAACCTCAGTCTTGACAGATTCAATTTCTTTGTTGAGCCTTTCCAGTTCTTCCATAGTTGTGCCTAGTTTTATTAATGGAAGATGAGTTTTGTTTTATCTTTAAAAAAATCACCTCAGGTGAAATGCAGACACCAGAATATCCTGGACAGGTAGTTTACTATCAGAAGGACATTAGCTCCTCCAAACCCAGCCATTAACACACGATTGGTTCTCAGAAGCAGAATGAGAAGTCAGTCAAGGACTAGCTCTCTGTAAGTCTTTCAAATGTCAAGCCCATCTCCATGACTGATTAAATAACATCCGTGCCTCGTTACTAGAGTGACTATATATCAGTGGGGCAGACCAGGTTTACACATAATTATTAAACTGTGTCAAATGTGATACAGTTTGGATATACCCTATTCACCTTATTATTTACCACCCAGTGACAATTTGAAGAGTTCAAATAGCTGAATGCGACTTACACAGAATTGCACATAGGTTCATACACCAATACATCTTGGTTATAAGAAAAAGTTAATTAAAGTACCAGTCTTTCCTAAATTCAATGGACCTCACAATTTTCATTGAGGTCCCTGGTATTCTACTGATTGCCTCAAACATAAAACACCCCCTCCCAACATACATTATAAAAAAAAATCTTAAAAAAAAATTCAGTCAATAGAACAAAACTCCAGAGCAGTTTTGGATTCACACTCCTGAGGAAAAACCAGGACAGTAACGAGAGAAGCCTTGCAGTAATGACTGTTCACAGCACCTGGCAGCTCCTTCCTGACTTTTATCTAAGGAAATCACAAGTTTCTTCCCTCGTTTCAAGATACACTTTCCTCTGTCATTTATGGGATAATTTACACACCTCTCTCTTCTCTCAAGAGATTTCAGATTTCAGATGGGTCCCAATTTTTGAAACTCTGAATTTATTTTAGATAAGCCCCATGTTTTGGTAACACACACATGCTTCTTCTTAACACAATGAGCACTGTCTTGGCTCAATAGCCTTTCGTTTTCTATTAAGAAATTAACTCTGCTGAAATCTAAAACAATGTGTTACAGAAGTGTGTGGCATTTGAGCGGAGGAGGGAGGGAGAAGGCAAAAGGCAAGCATAAGAATGAGAATTATCCTAGGATCCAAACAAACGCCTGGATCAAATTTCCCTTTAAATACACTTGGACAGGCGACTAATCTCTGGATAACCAGCCAGCATTGCATTTTAGCATAAGCTGGGTTTTATTTGGTTGCCTTGGTTCAGGAAAGGCTGTTTAGGCACTGCTTTGGGGGCGCTATTGAAAAAAAGAGATTACACTTTCTCTCCATGTCACCAGTTAAAAAACCTTCTTTTTCCTCATCAGAAGCTACATTTAGGGAGCTAATTTTGAAGTCTGAAGGCACACGTTAACAATCTTCGCTCAGGCTAGAAGTGACTGAGAGGAGTTCCTCTGGATTGTAAATACTTTCTGCTCCAAAGTGGGTCCTACCTCATCTCCTTTCACCAGAGCACACAAAACCCCTAGAGTAACTCCACACTGGGGATGGGTTGCAAGGAGGGAGGAGAAAACCACACAAGTCCACCTCACAGCCAGCAAACCCGTGCACACCTTCCCAGGACCCCGCGCTCCAGGAGTCGCATCTGCCGGTCCACAGCAAGGAGACCGCCTACTCAGCGCGCCCCGCTCGCCCCGCCTCCCTGACCACGTGACGTTGGCCCCGCCCCGCGCGCAGCTGTGGGCGGAGCCGCTCACGCAGAGGGGGGCGGGTGCGCACAGCCCTCGGTTACTGGGGCGGAGATGCTCTCTTCTCGCGACCCGGCGAAGAGAGGCTCCTAAGACAGCCAGCCCACTCCATCTTCCCAAACGTTACTGCCCCACATCCCCCAGGTTTCGGGAATCTTGCGACCACCCAAAAGGCCTGAGAAAAACGCTCCCAGTTAGAACCCCCATAGCACCCTTACTGTTTGGCAGATCTGAGGACATACTTACCACGGGAGAGAGAAAGAAAGAATAAAGGTTGGCACTTAAGGCTCCTGATCCTGGGGGTGTGATGGGGGGAGATTTAGTCTTGGGAAATTGTAAATGGCATTAGTCTTCCTAACCCAAACGCTTGTTTTTCTCTTGTGTGTAATAGCCACTCTGTAGGAATTGCCCTTAAATAGCTAAGGTAGAGGAAAATAAAGTCCCTCTTTGAGGGCTGAGGAATAGGCGGAGTATGGGCATCAGAGAAAGGAAATAAGAGGGTGTTTCAAAATGCCAGAGAGAGAGATAAGTTAAGCAATTGGTTTTTTTAATGTCCTTTCAGGGGAAATATCCAGAGAATCTGCCCAGGAAATGCAGGTTTAGTCAGTTAAGGGACAAATCAGAAGCTTCCCCCTTACCCCCACCAGCCTGGGCTGTGTGACCCTCTTCTGGCTTCTAGACTAGGAAGTGGGGAGAAGGAGGTGGATACCAGTAAGGACTACCTGCTATTTTTCATGCCCAACCACCCCCCACCATAACTTGACTGCACGTTACATGGTATCTGCAATGGTATCTGCAAGCTCTCTCCACTGATGAGAAGTAAATTCCTAAAAATACGGTTAACATCTCTTTGGGCCAGTTTAGCCATAGTAATGCTATAGTGATTAACTTTCTCACTCTATAATACTTTTTTAAGTACTGGAGAGGAGTTCGGTGATTGAAACGTGACTTACACCTATTTCTGATGAAGGAAATTCTCGGCACCTCTCAAGGGTGAGTGGAGAAAACAGGTGGGAATGGTTGGTAGTCAACCCCTCCTCAAGCCCGCCTGACGTTCTTTCCACGAGCTCTTTCTCACCCGTGGATTCAACATGGCTCCTCCGCACCTTGAGTACTCCCAAGCAGCTGCAACCACCTGCCTCACTCCGTTCCCACCGCAGGTCCTGGTGCCTGAACTGGCAAAACAAACGCTGGCACAGACCCCCGGCGCCGTCAAAAGGGCACGGAAAATGGCAAAAGTAACCCGCAGAGGGTAGCATGGGCCACTGCTCAAGGTCACCCCCACTGGCTCACGAATTCTGCCCACTACCAGCTAGATCCGAGGTGAGCTGCCGGGCCACTTCTTTTCCCTCAAGGGTCAGTCTTACATAGTCCATAGCTACTCAGGCGGAGCTTCCGAGCTTTCGCAACCAACGGTGAGACTGGGGCTGGAGTCAGGGCGGAAATCAGGGACTGAGCAAATGACTCTGAGAATGGTTGGTAGGGGACCTGGCCGGTGAGTGTAAAGAGTCCGTCTGTCCTCCGTGGGGAAGGTTTATAGAGACCTAAGCTAGAAGTAGGGAAAGCAATTTCCCAAGAGCTAAAAGGACCCTCAAGGAACCTCCTGCCCTATGTGTGT
This sequence comes from Mirounga leonina, assembly GCF_011800145.1. Lineage (NCBI taxonomy): Eukaryota > Metazoa > Chordata > Mammalia > Carnivora > Phocidae > Mirounga > Mirounga leonina. The sequence goes on along the minus strand of NW_023270433.1, from coordinate 42,167,588 downwards.
GAGGCTTACCTTGCTCCTGACAACCTCCTTTGACTTTTGTTTTGACTAGTAACCTTCATGGATCACAGAGAGAACCTCGCTTTGGAAGCACATCTTAGCTTTGCCCCTCTCCAGCAGGTGATCTTAGGCAGGGTATCTGATTTACCTGATTTTTCATTTCTTGATCTGTGAAAGAAATGTGCCTTTCAGTGAGATGTAATGTACCAAACCGCCTAGCACTTAAAGTAGGTGAGAATTTACGAAGGCGATAAAACCTATGTTCTCTCCCCACCCCCACCCCCAGCTCCACACATATCCACAAAAGATTTGACGCATATTCCCCAAATCCTTCTAGTTGAAACTAATTCCTCAAAGGGAAACAATATCCATATTCCATTGGTCTTCTTTGAAACTGAAATACTCCTGGGATGGATGGCCTCATAAGTGACTGATAACTCGATGACTTTTAAACAAGAATGCTAGGAGTCTTGTAGTTATCCGAAAGGGCACCTGCACCCCAATGTTTATAGCAGTAATGTCCACAATAGCCAAACGATGGCAAGAGCCCAGATGTCCATCGACAGATGAAAAAGGAAGATGTGGTGTATATATATATATATATATATATATATATATATATACACACAATGGACTATTACTCAGCCACCAAAAAAAAAAATCTTATCACTCACAAGGGTATTATGCTAAGCAAAATACATCAATCAGACAAAGACATTATATGATTTCATACATATGTGGAATTAAAAAAACAAAATATAGGATCATAAGGGAAGGGAGAGAAAAATAAAATAAGACAAAATCAGAGAGGGAGACAAACCATAAGAGACTTAACTATAGGAAACAAACAGTTGCTGAAGGGTGGGGGGATGGGGAAGTGGGTGATGGGCATTAAGGAGGGCACGTGATGTAATGAGCCCTGGGTATTATGTGCAACTGATGAATCACTGAACTCTACCTCTGAAACTAATGATACGCTATATGTTAATTAATTGAATATAGGTAAAATACAAATTTAAAAAGTGGTAAAAATTTAAAAAAAGAATGCTAGGAGTCTCTAGTACTAATTTAGTTTCATATCTTCATAGGGCATAACTATTTTGCCAGTAAAGCACAAATAAGTGTGTTCTTTTTGCTTTGGTGAGGGGGGAGGGGTGTAGGTAGTGGTGATTACCCTGAAAGTCCCCAAAATGCCCCCCCATAAGATAGATATCTAAATGTCCTCATTTTAATGTTAACCGGCCTAAAGTGAATAATTTTCATAAGTCACTGTCCAGGATTATTTTTACTGGATGAGTTTTCCACACCTTAAATTATTTTCTTGTATTTTTTTCCATTATATAATTTTTATGGCTGAGATAATTTTATTGAATATGTCCTCCTTTTCAGGCACCAGAAAATTTAAGTTTCTCAGCAGTTTCCAAATCATGACCTTAATGGAGTCACAAAGAAACTTCTTTTCTGACAAAAACTTAAAGTCGTCTATTCATCAGTGGGTATTTCTTCGCTTGGTTCCTCACTCTGAATTAAATCTGACTCCTCATTCCCGCCTGTATCATCTGAGGCTGTGGAAACAATGTCCGTCATTCTAGGTTTTGACTGTGTCCCTGTTCTTCTCACTTCTGAAGAAGTGGTGCCCCAAAACGTGCTGCTCTCAGCACTCTTAGAAAATGATGTGTCTGATACGCCTTCTGATGGATGAAAATAAGACAAAGTTGCCAGCTCTGGGTTGACGGTGTATTCAGTCTGATGTCTACTTTTATAACTGAAAAAGAAAACATGTATCAAGAATTGTTTTTAATTACATACATTTGCAGCTCAACTCAATTTAGAAAAGCATCACAAAAATTAAAATAACATATTAATTCTGTCCAATTACTTGGTACAACACCATATAAATAAATGAAAAATGTTAGACCCTAAGCAGATGTGCTGTTTAGAATAGAGTTCATAGCCCTTTTGATCCAAGGCTAGCAAAAAAGAATGCATATCTAGATTCTCTATATCCTTTCCAATCGACGAGTGTTATTTTTATCTCTAGATGACTATTTAATATACTGGGGAAAAATTCTCCCTGAGAGACAGCCCCATGCTCCTTTCTGAATAGGAGAAATGGAGCCTAACACAAGATCTTATAAATTTGGGAGCCACATTTCCTAAACAATGTACCAAAGAAAGGAGGGGGAGAGCTTCACATCATGCATTTTCCAAAGACTCCAGAGGTTTGCGGACTTACTTAATTGTCTTCACTTTGTACAGCATGGCACTACAGACTGCCAAGAGGATAACAAAAAGGAAGAGGGTCATCAATGAGATGCCCAGCATTAATTTTAACTTGATTTCCTGTAGCTTGGTCAGGGTGTCTTCATTTGTAGCATTCAAATCAGAGCCTGAGAGGAAAGAAAGAAAATGCAATGGAAAAGAGTAACTGTTTCCAGCATGTTTTCCTGGATGAGTAAAGAGAGCAAAGCAACTGAAGAGATGCCTTCACCATCCAGGGTATTCACTGTGCACCCTCATTTGTCTCATGCAACCCAAGGAAGAGTATAGGCTACTCCCTAGGGCTAAGTACTCTTTGCTTGTTTTGTTGAACTACCACAATAGTCCTGGAGGAGCTGTTCTTAGCTCCATTTCACAGGATCACAGAAGTTTATAAATTCACCCATGGCACATGTGAGGAAGTGGCAAAATCTGGTTTCAAAACCAGGTTACCAGATGCTCAAATGTGTCTACAGCAATCTTCCTCCCTGACTAATAAAGGCCATTTCAAGACTCTGAAGAGATGACTATTAAAAATGTGACGAACTTACACACTAGGGCCTTGTCTTTCAGAAGAGAAAGATACCCTTTTACTGTTGGGACCCGCATTGAGTTTTCTCTGATGCTAAAAGGATGGTGTACCAGATACTTTCTCCCTGAAGTTTAAGAACTGCATCTGTCATTTTGTTACTGAGATCACCCTAGTGTATTTGATGTTAAAAAAGAAATGAAAATCTACTTCTTTCTAAAGTTAGTTAATAAAAATCATGTCCAGATCCAGAGATGTTGAAGGTCTTTTTACTAAATCTATTAATGAAAATACATCTTTACTGCCACATTTTACATTTTCCTGAATTTCTGTCTGACTTAATAGACATTTACTTAATGGTGACTTGAAATGACCATGTTCATATTTCTCTCTTCCCCCAACTTTCTCCCACCCAAAAGTTCCAAAGGTTTTCATTATTTTCTAGGTCATGGTGTTTTGGTCATAAGCAGTGGTGAGCTCACGTGTGTATTCCCTGATTCCGTAATTGTCAAAGTGCGATCTTAGACCACAAAGAGTGAAATGTATACAGCTATCAATGACTATTATCTTGACTTTGAGGCAGATTCTTTGGGGAATAATTAAACAAATTATGTTAAGAGGGTCTGTGCTCCTGAATTGCTCTGCTACTCCTTAAAAGGATTTTTGTAAAGAGATGTGCTTATAGTACATTTTGTTTTTCAAGGTGATGGTCAAAACTAGAGAAGGGTTTGGAATTCCCCACCACTAGAAATCGTGAGAAAGCTAGTTACAAGCCTGGGCAGGTTTTCTAAGCCTCAGTTCCCTCATCTGTAAAATGGAGATAATCCCAACTTCATGGAGTTGCTGTGAGGACTGACATAATAATGTATATAAAGGACCTGGCATGTAATATGTGCTCCATACATGACAAAAAATCATGTTCAATTTAATTACTTGGAAAGACAAAATATTTCTAAAGTAACACAGCATTAGTCATTCCCATATATAACTTTTCTAAACAAAGACTCACTCGATTTTCTTAAAACCCTGCAAGGCAAATGGCTGTATTTGTCAAATAATATGCAGAATAGAGATGTCAGGCCTTAGATGTGTCACCAGATGTTATTTTTTTCCCCAATAGTTTATTTGTAGGACAGAGGCTTGGGGGAAATTAATATATTGCCTTGTGAAATTTTCTATTGAAATCAGGAGTTCTTTTACTCATATAAATATAATCCATGAATGAAAATTGCAAAAAAACCTGCATTCAGCAGCAGGAATTCTCTCATTCATTGCTGGTGGGAATACAAAATGGTATAGCCACTTTAGAAGTCAGTTTGGTAATTTCTTACAAAGCTAAATATAGTTTTACCACACAATCCAGCAATCACAATTCTTGATATTTACCCAGAAGAGTTGAAAACTTATGTCCATACAAAGACCTACACGTGAATATTTATAGCAGCTTTATTCGTTATTGCCAAAAATTGGAAGTAATCAAGATGTCCTTCAGTAGGTGAATGGATAAAGTGGTATATCCACACAAGGAAGTGTTATTCAGTGATAAAAAGAAATGAGCCATCAAGCCGTGAAAATACATGGAGGAATCTTAAATGCATATTACTGAGCAAAAGAAGCCAGGGTGAAAGTCTACATACTTTATGTTTCCAACTATATAATATTCTGGAAAAGACGAAACTATGGTGATGGTGGAAAGATCAGTGGTTGCCAGGGATTAGGGACAGAGGGGTGGATAGGCGGAGCACAGGGGATTTTTAGGGCAGTGAAATTACTCTATATGATTGTGATGGTGGACACATGCATTATGCATTTGTCAAAATGCACAGACCTGTGCAACACAAGGAGTGGACCCTAATGTAAACTATGGACTTTAGTTAATACTAACATACGGATACTGGCTCTTACATTGTAAAACCCGTACCAAACCAACGCAAGATGAGAATGATAGGAGAAACTGAGTTGGGGAGATATAGGAGAACTCTCTGTACTTTCTGCTCATTTTTTTCTGTAAGCCTAAAACTGCTCTGAAAATAGAGTCCATCAATTAAAAACACTGCGTTATAGATACGATTCACTTGCCTACTCCTCTGTTTGGTTTATCTGTTTTAGGAATAGAAGTCACAAAACCAGAAAATGAAAACATCCCTCTGCATATGTGGCAACTGGAGAATAATGCTTAGGGACAATCGCTTTTTAAAACAGCAAATGTCCTCTCTGAAATGACGTTAGCCACCACGCTACCCTTTTACGTACATTCCACGTTACTAGGGACAACAGGATCGTCATGCTGTGAAGTCACACACTGAAATGTGTACCGGCACTTATGCATCTATTTAATTGAAGTATTTTGTTCTTACTTGGAATTGGGCGAAATAATTGATCTTTTTCTTCAATCTCCTCAACTGTTGGTGTTGCATTTAAGGCTGTTAAGACAATAAATTGGTGTTATGGTAAACAAAATTCACTCACGAAAATTACTGTGTGTGTGTGTGTTTAATATAGAGAGTTTATTCTCATTATTCATGACAGTTATACTCCATAAAGTCACGGGAACACTGACTTCGTGAATACTGAATTGTTGCTCCTGGGGGAAATGCAAGCTTAGGTTCTTGAGAACCTCTGGTCACAATGTTTTCATCAACCAATCAATACATAACTTGCTTGATGTGTGTTTCTGTTTAAAGATACTTTATTTAATGTATATTGCTGATTCATTAACATTGAATTCATGATTAATGGCATTATAGCTCAAGCCTAAACAAAGTTTATCTGACACATATTTTCTCCATAAGGTATATCACCGCCTTCTCATGCTCAGGAACACTAACCAGCACCTTAATACTACACTCGGGGGCCATTTTAATTAGCAAAATCACTGACTGAAAGCACAAAAATGCAAAACACGTAGCACTAAATAGACAACAAAAAGGACACTTAATTACAGTCTAAGAGCTGCAGAAGAAAGGCAGAGTGTTGCCTTGTTCTACCTCCGCTGGAACATGAGTGTCAGGCAATTAAAATTTTTTGCTGGGGCGCCTGGGTGGCTCAGTTGGTTAAGCGACTGCCTTCGGCTCAGGTCATGATCCTGGAGTCCTTGGATCGAGTCCCGCATCGGGCTCCCTGCTCGGCAGGGAGTCTGCTTCTCCCTCTGACCCTCCTCCCTCTCATGCTCTCTGTCTCTCATTCTCTCTCTCGCAAATAAATAAATAAAATCTTTAAAAAAAAAAAATTTTTTTTTTTTGCTGCTCTGTGCATGTCTGCAAATGACCATGAAAGTGATTTGGGAGGTTACAGATTTATTTTAGATGTAGGTAAATTCACAAATACAAACCTGCAAGTAATGGGAATCAACTGAAAATGGTATATATTTTGTGTTTACAAAGCGTGCATATATGTGTGCTACATGAATTCCATTTATACATGTGTGCATCTACATTACATTTATATGTGCATATATAAGACATGCATATTACATCTACACATGTATGCTTATATGTTTACGATATATGCATTACTTTATACATGCATATATTTTGATATATACCTTGCATTTATTCACATATCGCCATGTGCTTACATGCATACTGCTCCAAACACAAAAAGGGACTACATTGAGCAAGAGCCTTATTTAAAATTTTTAATCATAAATCAACTGAATGACAAGATTGCAACATTTATAGGAGAATAAACTTTTGGGGGAGAGAACAAGAAAATGTGCGACACAATCAGTTTTGTGGGTTTGTTTTGCATTTGCTATTACACGTGATAATGGCAGCAGAATGTTGATTTATTAATTCTTAATATTAGAAGTATTTACACTGATCCTGGCTTTCTTACATAAGACTTTAGAAAACCAAAACATTTTCCCAGCTACCTAACTACTATGAGTTTACCTTTAGCTAACATTGTCCAAAATGCAGGCTCATTTGGACCCTTGGTTGGTTCTGTTTAAAAAACAAAATAGAACAGGATAACTAAGTAAGGTAAGTTCACTTTAGTAAATTTGTGATAGAGCACTTATTCACTTGTTAGTTTAGTCATGTAACAGTTATACCTTGAGCTTCTACCATGTGCCAGACGCTGTGGTTGGCATTAAAGTTCAGAAATGAAGAAGACACAGGCCTTATGGTGACGGAACACACTCTCAGTTTGGGAGGCAGACGAGAATCACTGTTAATTATGATGCAGGATAACGGGGTGGGGGGGTGGGGGGCAGGGGCAATAGAAACGCACAAGTGGTATGCACAGAAAGCCCTAACTCTAGTTGCAAAGGCCAGAAGCCCTTCGAAAGGGAGATGATGTTCCACTATAAGCTTAGAGGACTAGAAATTGCTTGCCAGGCAAACAAGGCAAGAGTGAGATCATTCCACTGAGTCATGAGCAGATTTGGTGAGTTCTGAGAACCTCGGGCAGACTGGAGTGAAGATAATGGACGGGGAATGTGACCAGAAATGAAACTTGAACATTTCTCAATGGTCAGATTATTTCATATTTAAATGCCTGGTTAAGAAATTGGAACATAAAAAAAAAATACATAAATAAATTTAAAAAAAGAAATTAGAACATGACCCAAGCCTAGTAGTAAATTACTGAAGATATTTTAGAAAGGAACACCACCAGGATGATGAGATTTCTATTTTTAAATATATCAAAAAAAGTGACTAAGATTTTTATTTGTTTTCGTAGTGTTAAAGATGCAAACTAATTCACAGTAACCATATGAGAAACATACTTGGATGCTTCATGTAATGACAGGTCCATTGTCTTCAATTAGACCACTCATTCAAGGCCTTAGAGGAGAGCCATCCTGGGTTGTTATGGTTATACAAATACTTTATAAGGAACAATATTCTTTGCAGGAAAGTAAAATGATGATTTTGATTTTGAAACCTGTCACTACCAACCGCCCCCCACCCCCGATAATTTTAGGAAACACCAAAAATTGACTCTAATTAGAGATAAATTTATTCCTCAAGGAGATAGAAATTTTTACATTATTATTTAAAAATAATATTAAAATGTATTAAAATATACTTATATATCTCATATAAATATAAATGTAATACATTTTATTAAAATAAATTTTATTTTAAAAAGAGCTCACATCCTATCCCCTGTCAGGTAAATCTAAAAATTGACTCAGATTTTCACTGTTTAAAAGATTTTAGAGTGACTTCAAATTGTAGCTGTATAAATTCTTCAAGCATGCTATTACTTTATGAAACACCCAGAGTAGTGAAACATAAATTAAATCATATAATGATATGCTGCAAGTATGACTACAGTTTAGAAATTTTTAATACTTCGATTTTTTTCCCCATAGGGTTCTGTAGGATTTTCTTCACTAGTGCTTTTTCCAGTATGTGATATAGTTGTTTCATTGATGAGTTTATCTGCGAAAAGGGATAACAGATTATCAGAATATACAAATATCGACAGCATCTGTGATTAGGCATTTTTTTAAGCTAAAAAATGGAACAAAGAAAAAGAAAAAAAGAAAGATGTTGACATTTTCCTGAGATATCATAAAGGAGGGGAAAGAAGAAGGCATTGAAGAATGAAGTTTTGGGATAATGGGTTGCCTGAGAGGGGATTAATACACCTATAATTTGTAAGAGAGAGGAAAAGCTGGTACAGGGGGTTTGGGGGTGGTTGTGGTGGTGGTTATAAGCTTCCTTTAGAGGTAAAAGAGATGTATTGGATGAGAACATTGGCTTCAGATGTTTCCCTGAACAGGACTTGAAGTGATCCTATCAGCCCCGGATAGCTTGGTTGCCAGTCAGGGTTAGATAGAACACAGAAGAGGAAGGCACATCAGTATCCTTGTAAATCAGAAACATTTGCATGCTAACTACTCAAAACAGAGTTTTGGGTACAACGATTTGGGGCTACAAATCAAGGGTTTTCAGGCCTGATTTAGTATATATCTCAGTCTATAATGTGTCCATCTTCTGGAGGAACATCAGTAAGAGTGTATTTGGAGTGTGACTGGGGGACATTTTCCACACACACCACCCACCCCCCCTTGGTGGCCATTTCAGTTAATTTTGTTTAATACGGGAGTCAATGAAGTTCAACACGAAGTACAGGCAATCTCTCTGTAGAAGAAGTTCTACAGAGAGGCAGAATGAATTCAGACTGAGCCTACCAACAGCACCATGACAGGTGCCTTGTTGGCAAGAAAGCTATGGAAAAAAGAGTCTGTTACCAGAGTTGACATGATTCAGGCAGGACTCCAACAAAATTGGTAAGTAATCCTTCAACTCTGCTATGTATCCCTCATACTTGGAGCAAAGTGTGTGGATTTTCCCCTCACAGTTCTGGGGACTAAAAGAATTGTTAGTCAAAATTATTCTGGAGAATTCCATCTCCTTGAGGGGCTTGCTCCTCTAGAACATCCCTACCATGTTAGTATATCTCCTTCTGTCAGAGCCTGCATTTAAAAGGGCAACAATTTCTTATCCCAATCCAACTTTCTTTGACAATACTTTGAGGACCTAAATTGTGGGAATAGAAATTAGGGTTTTAGAATTTCTTCCATTGGTCCTATGGTCCTCAATAATCCATCTCCTAAGGGAATTTGAGCTACCCAGTCTGTTGAAGACCTGGCTCTCTGTTTCTTGTCCCAAACAACTCAAGATGATGTTTGCTGTGTACAAGCAAAATTCCCATGAGTGATTTGTTTAATTAACATATGCCCTTGAAATGTCCCTCACTTATGTCCCAAGGTTTAGAATTACTCAAAATATTCCATTATTGTCAAATAACTTTATTAATAATTAGGTATTATACTGAGTCTGGCTTTCCCCAATATTGAAGCTGCTAGAGCCAGAAACATTCTCTCTTCCCTATTTAATTTTAACCTCTTTTCCTTGTTTTCTGTTCTATGCTCTTGTGTTTCATAGATATGAGCTGTTGATACTTCGTGGTGAAAGATATGGATATGTCCTTCGGAGACTTTTAATGGCCTCCGAAGTCACATGATGGCAACAGTTTTACCTAGCAAATTAATTACACTTGGTAGAAAGATGCAAAAAGGAAATAAAAACATTTGAAGTTGAAGGTATAAGTAGAAAGGAATAAAAATGTGGGTTTAAGAAAGACATACAATTTTCTAGAACCCTAAATCTAGTCATTATTTTTCTTTCCATGAATACCAAAAATATGAGGCTAAGGTATGTAAGAACCTCCTTGACTTCTGACTTTATTAGTGCAAGGGACATGGAGTCTCCTTATTTAGGAACTAAGATTCCCTGACCCTAGCTCCACTAAGACGTTTTTCCTACGTGATACTTTCTACTGCTGTTTGGAAATCTTGCTTTAAGGGCTTTTCATATTTGCAATGGTTACTTTCAGTACTTACAGTTTCTTAGAGCAAATTGCAAATCAGTTGTTGCTCTCACAGATATTTCAGACTGGCTGCCATTTGGATTTTGCGTTGTGAACACATCTAGAAATACAAGATCAAATGTTTTCAGCAACTAAGTTACTTCTTGTTCCTTTAAATTTTTCCTCATCTGATTTTTTTTTCTTAAAACATAAGCACTGACTAATTCTAAGAAAAGAATAATAAAGATTTTGAGACATTCTTCAGCTACAAATTAAGGAAATGGGGCAAGGTTTAAAAATAAAATCCATGGGGCGCCTGGGTGGCTCAGTCAGTTAAGCGTCTGCCTGTGTTTGGCTCAAGTCATGATCCCAGGGTCCTGGGATGAAGCCCCACATTGGGCTCCCTGCTCAGTGGGGAGCCTGCTTCTCCCTCTCCCTCTGCTGCTCCCCCTGCTTGTGCTCTCTCTCTGCCAAATAAATAAAATCTTAAAAAATTAATAAATAAATAAAGTAAAAATAAAATTCATGGAGAAAAAGCCAAATTGGTATCCTTATGCTAAATAACATTCCGAGGGTGCCTGGGTGGCTCAGTCATTAAGCATCTGCCTTCGGCTCAGGTCATAATCCCAGGGTCCTGGGATTGAGCCCCACATCAGGCTCCCTGCTCCACGAGAAGCCTGCTTCTCCCTCTCCTACTCCCCTTGCTTGTGTTCCTGCTCTCGCTGTGTCTCTCTCTGTCAAATAAATAATAAATAATACATAAATAAATAAATAAATAACATTCCGAGAAGAAATTATTGAGGGTTGGTTGTAATTCAAAACTAATGGATATATACACCCAACCAGAGTCAAAGTAAATTGGATCAAGATGGCACACTGACATATTGACATCTCAATGTATACATGTCTCCTCTTTCCAAAAATCTCATGAAATGACAGAAAATTTTATACATACACGAATGCATATGTGTGTTTAATACAGACATGTATATTCAATCATCTTACCATGCAGGCACGTGCATACACACACAAACAGTATCATTAATGTATCATGTTTTTTGAGGAATTTCTGAGCTAGATCTATGGGGAAATATACAAAAGGAAACCAAAGCCCAACATGCATGTTATGAGTTACGAAACTATAAAAATTAAAACACTTTGGTATTTTTACAGGAAGAACAGATCAAAGAAACAATAAAAAGGTAGCAACTGACCCAATTTCAAATGAGAATTTAGATTATATTAAATGGGTTTCACATGAGTAGGGAATTGGTGTTAGACATTTGGCGAACCTCCTCGTAAAATATAAAGTTTTGTGCCTAACTTATGCCATATGCAAAGATAACGATTTAAGACCTAAGAGTTAAAAATAAAAATATGAAATTATTTTAAAAAATAGGAAAACAATTTAATTTGAATTTAAGTTGAATAAGGCCTATCTAACCAAAATATAAAATCCAGAAATTATTAAAAAATTAATCAACAATTGATTTTAGAAAATTACAATTTTTCTCTGTGATTAAGATACCAAAACAGGTTTAAAAATAAGCAACAGTCTGGGGAAAAAAATACTTGTTAACTTTTACTATAGGAAAAAGATTAATATACTAAACATAGAAAGAGCTCCTACAAATAAATGAAAATACACACTGATAGAAAAAGGGGCCATGGGGCGCCTGGGTGGCTCAGTTGGTTAAGCGACTGCCTTCGGCTCAGGTCATGATCCTGGAGTCCCTGGATCGAGTCCCGCATCGGGCTCTCTGCTCGGCAGGGAGCCTGCTTCTCCCTCTGACCCTCCCCCCTCTCATGTGCTCTCTCTCTCTCATTCTCTCTGTCTCAAATAAATAAATAAAATCTTTAAAAAAAAAAAAAAGAAAGAAAAAAAAAGAAAAAGGGGCCATGGATATGAATAGGCAAATCACAGAAGTAGAAATAAAAATACCCAATAAACATAGAGAAAAATACTCACCTTCATAAGTAATCAGAATGCAAATGGAAACAGTAATGGAAATTTCTCACTTATATTCACAAAATATGATCAACAATATTCATTGTAGGTGAGATTGTGGGACATTCTTAGAGGATGTAAATCGGTAGATCCTTTTTGGAGGGCAATTTGCTGGTATCAATATTTTTGAAGATTTACTCTTTATTAAGCAATGCCCATTACCTGATATCTATCCAAAGAGAGATACACCCAACTGTATATAAGAAGAATGTAAAAGGGAAAAACTGCACATAATCTAATTCTTTAAAAAACAGTGGATAAATTATGGGACATGATTTATGGAATACTAGGTATCCACTAAAAATAATGAGGCAGATGTGAAAAGAGCTCAGGAGTTGTTAAATGAGAAAAGTAAGTCATAACACAATTTCTTAGGAAGATCCCAATTATGTTTTGTATATATTGTGTGTGTAAGAAAGATTTTTTTCTTTAATCAAAGTAATCATCAGGCTCTTGGTTTATTTACCCTCTGGATATTTTAAAACAGAGGTACACCCTGAAAAGGAAATGATTGCACCATTTGCACACCATAGGCAGAAGCCTGGTGGTGATAGATTAGATAACACTCCTGACTCTGGCTTTGGTAGTATGAAATCTGGCAATTGACCTAAGAATCAGGTGTTTTTTTCACCTACAAAGGAAGGACATTGATTCACCAAAGAGAAAAGAGAAATACAACTTATGCATTATTATTATCAAAGTACTTGAGTGTATATATATGTATATATCTTGATTGTATTCCTATTTTTCCTTTGATGAATGTTAATAAGGATCCTAAGATAACTAGATTTAATCTTAATTTGCTTTTATTTTAACAAGAGTTTCTTGAGTGGTGGACCTTATAAGGACACGGAAAGAAAGACCATATGAGTAATGATGAATAAACTGAAGTTTGATGGACCTTTCAAACATCTTAAAGTCATCTTGTTATGGGTTGAATTTTTTTTTTTCTTTTAAGAGAAGGTTTTTTTTTATTCTTATGTTAATCCCCATACAATACATCATTAATTTTAGATGAAGTGTTCCATGATTCATTGTTTGTGCATAACACCCAGTGCTCCATGCAGAATGTGCCCTCCTCAATACCCACCACCAGGCTAACCCATCCTCCCACCCCCCTCCCCTCTAGAACCCTGTTTGTTTTTCAGAGTCCATCGTCTCTCATGGTTCATCTACATTATGGGTTGAATTTTGTGCCCTGCTCCCAAGAAAAGACATGTTTAAGTCCTAACCCCCAGAATCTCAGAATGCACCCTAGTTTCGAAATAGGGTCATTGAAGATATAATTAGTCAAGATGGAGTCACACTGGAGTATGGTGGGCTCCTAATCTGATATGAATGGTGTCCTTATAAGAAGAGGGAAATGGACACAGAGGCACAGCAGGAATGCCATGTGAGGCTGGAGACAGAGACTAGAATTGTGCTACAAGCCAAGGAATGCCTGGGGCTACAAGAAGCTGGAGGAAGCAAGGAATGATCCTCCCTAGAGGCCTTGTAGAGAGCATGGCATGATCAAAACTTTGATTTTGGATTTTGATTTCCAGAACTGTGAGAGAATAAATTTCTGTTGCTTTGAGCCACTAAGTTTGTGGTACTTGTTTCAGCAGCCCTAGGAAACTGATACCCACCTCCAAATAAATTTTGGTTAACTCACCATAGAATTAGATCAATTGCAAATCACCATAATGCCATGGTGAACTCTGTTATTTATAGGAAATTACCAAAAGAACTTTGTTAAACTTCATAGCATCTCATGAAAAAAAGCTGTAGAAAATAAGAATTTCATTAAACACACTGAAACATTTATAAGATACATGAGAATTTAAGAAGTAGGAAATAAAATTATAGAGTTTTTTAAATGTTAAGTCAAACCAGTATAACCAGCTTTTGTATATGTGCTACTATGAACTTTAAAGACTTACATTGTTTTATATCTTTAAAATAATTGCCATTTTTCTCATTAGTAGGAGTATTCTCCTTAATTTCCGGTTCCTGTTTATATTCTTTTGGAGAGCCAGGCAGCCACATATCATCTGCAAAATTCACGATAAGAAATATGTTGAGTTCTTTTACTACTTTCTTTTTTTTCAATTGTATTTTTCTACAAAGGATTTGAGGCAGAGATTTAAAATGTAAATTATGCCGTATTTCCAATAATAAACTTTGTATCATCCTATAGAAAACTGTCACATACCAGTTTTCTAGGATAATGGGTCATCTTTCTTATCTGCTCTTTCTGTAAAACCTTTAAGTGCTTACTCACCACCACTATGAAAGGAAGTTGTATTGGGGTACTGTAAGGAAAAAACCCCAGATACAAAAATAAACAATATAAAATTCATAGGGAAAATGATCGATTTATCCAGTAATCTCCTGCTCCTCCTCAGAGTTTCCTTTCTGTTGCCCAGCCGATCCTGTAACTAGCTAGGACATTATGATGTCACTGCCAAATGGAGGTCAGAATGCTGGGGATGAATTTCCAAAAGTTTTGTGACTCAATCTGACATCTATTTTATCTTTGATACTATGATGGTTTTTAAAAATTAACCATTATAAGATTTTCTTTGAAAATTAGGAAATATATTTTCATGAAATAATGTGAATTAATTAGTCATCAGATTTTAAAGAACCACTAATATTGTTGATAGCAAAATGATAACAGAAGTTTTTTGTTTTCAAAGCATTACTATATTGTATGTTCTTTTGAATAACTGCAAGAAAGCATCTGTTAAAAACTAATCAGAGATACCTAGATTCAATCCAATTGCCCTTCAAGTTCTGGTTCGTGAGCTATCTTAACTATATAATTCCTTAAGAAAAGTGTTTTGAAACTCATCTTTTCCCTGCTGATGAGTGATGTTGAGCATCTTGTGTCTGTTAGCTATTTGTATGTCTTCTTTGGAAAAATGTCTAATCATCTCTTCTGCTCATTTCTTAACTGGATTATTTGTTTTTTGGGTGCTGAGTTTGATAAGTTCTTTATAGATTTTAGATACTAATCCCTTATCCGATAGGTCATTTGCAAATATCTTCTTCTAATCCATAGGTTGCCTTTTAGTTTTGTTGATTATTTCCTTTGCTGTGCAGAAGCTTTTTATTTTGATGAAGTCTCAATAGTTAATTTTTGCTTTTGTTTTCCTTGCCTCAGGAGACATATCCAGTAAAAGGTTGCTATGTCCAAGGTCAAAGAGGTTACTGCCTGTGTTCTCCTCTAGGATTTTGATGGTTTTCTGTCTTACATTTGGTCTTTAATACATTTTGAATCTATTTTTGTGTATGGTGTAAGAAAGTGGTCCAGTTTCACTCTTTTGCTGTCCAGTTTTCCCAACACCACTTGATTGAAGAGACTGTCTTTTTTCCATTAGATAGTCTTTCCTGCTTTGTCAAAGATTAATTGACCATATAGTTATGGGCTCATTTCTGGGTTTCCTATTCTGTTCTATTGATCTATGTGTCTGTTTTTGTGCCAGTACCATACTGTCTTGATCACTACAGCTTTGTAATATAGCTTGAAGCTTGTGATGCCTTCATCTTTGCTTTTCTTTTTCAACGTTACTTTGTCTTTTCCAGGTCTTTTGTAGTTCTATACAAATTTTAGGATTGTTTGTTCTAGCTCTGTGAAAAATGCTGTTGGTATTTTGATAGGGACTGCATTGAATGTGTAGATTGCTTTGGGTAGTATAGATATTCTAACAATATTTATTCTTCTAATCCATGAGCATGGAATGTTTTTCCATTTCTTCTTGTCATCTTCAATTTCTTTCATCAATGTTTATTAGTTTTCAGAGTATAGGTCTTTTATCTCTTGGTTAAGTTTATTTCTAAGTATCTTATGGTTTTTGATGCAGTTGTAAATGGGATTAAGATTAAGATTCATTAAAATACTCAAGTATCTTAATGAATGGCTTCAGATAATCAAACCATGTATACAGTGTGATGACCCCACAGTACCTGCCTTGCAGTGAAAAATGCCAGGTTCATGGAGATTACCCTTTGGCAGTGGTCTTCCCCCTGTGCTTTTTTGATCTGTTTGCAGTTTTATACCTATGTCCCAAATGCTTATTACCAATACAACTGTTTAACAACTATATAAAAAGTTATATTATCTGAGAATATATTAGGAAATGAATCTTTACTTTTCACAGAAAACCTCAAAGAAAATGGATTAACAAAAGGTTGTTTTGCTATGTTTTCACTATATATAACAAATGTAAATTTTGTACAATAAATATTTCCTAGGTTAAAAAAAAAGAGGCCCTTTAATATTTTTTGCAGGGTTGGTTTAGTGGTTATGAGCGCCTTTAGGTTTTTTTTTTTTTTTAAGATTTATTTATTTATTTATTTGACAGAGAGAGACACGGCGAGAGAGGGAACACAAGCAGGGGGAGTGGGAGAGAGAGAGAAGCAGGCCTCCCGCGGAGCAGGGAGCCCGATGTGGGGCTCGATCCCAGGACCCTGGGATCATGACCTGAGCCGAAGGCAGACGCTTAACGGCTGAGCCACCCAGGTGCCCCAAGCGCCTTTAGTTTTTGTTTGTCTGGGAAACTATCTCTCTGTTCTGAATAATAACCTTGCTGGATAGAGTATTTTTGGCTGTAGATTTTTCCCATTCAGCTTGTTGAATATATCATGCCACTCTCTTCTGGCTTGCATAGTTTCTGTTGAGAGATCTGTAGCCAGCCTTATGGGTTTTCCCTTATAAGTTAGGGACTTCTTTTGTCTTGCTGTTTTTAGGATTTTTTTTTTCTTTATCGCTATATTTTGCAAATTTAATTACAATATGTCTTGATGTTGGCCTGCTTTTGTCAATTTTGATGGAGGTTCTTTGTGCCTCCTTGGTCTGGATGTCTGTTTCCTTCCCCAGATTTGGGCAATTTTTAGCTATTATTTCCTCAAATAAATTTTATGCCCCCCTCTTCTTCTGAGACTCCTATGATACAAATGTTATTACCTTTGATGGAGTCATGGAGTTCCCTAAGTCTATTCTCGTCTTGCATAACTCTTCATCCTTTTGTTCAGCTTCATTATTTTCTATTGGTTTGTCTTCTAGGTCACTAATTTGTTTCCCTGCTTCTTCCATCCTTGTATTCATTGCATCAAGTCTGTTTCGAATCTTTGTTATTGCATTTTTCATTTCTTTTTTTTTTTTTTTAAGATTTATTTATTTATTTATTTGACAGAGAGAGAGAGACACAGTGAGAGAGGGAACACAAGCAGGGGGAGTGGGAGAGGGAGAAGCAGGCTTCCCGCAGAGCAGAGAGCCCAATGCGGGGCTCGATCCCAGGACCCTGGGATCATGACCTGAGCTGAAGGCAGATGCTTAATGACTGACCCACCCAGGCACCCCTGCATTTTTCATTTCTGACTGATTGTTTTTTAACTCTTTTATCTCTGTGGTAAGGGCCTCCCTGAATTCTTCCATTCTTTTCCTAAGCCCAGAGAGTATCCTTATGATTGGGGCTCTAAATTCTCCATCAGGTATATTACTTACATTGGGTTTTGATTCGATCTCTGGCCATGACCTTATCTTGTTCTTTCATTTGGGATAAATTCTTTCATTTGGGATAAATTCCTCCATCTTGGCATTTTTTTGAAGTCTCTGACTTCTAGAAAAGCCTGCTATGCTTTCTGGTCCTGACAGTAATGGCTTTATGAAGAAGAGGTCATATAGTGTCCAAGGCCTGGCACTTCCAGGAGTGTTTCCAGTGTGTGCCACGTTTACTCTGCTGCTGTGTATTGGCTGCTCTATCCTCAGGCCAGGCATCTGCCGAGGGTCTCCTTGCCTGCTGTGGTTAGTGTTTGGACCTTGGTCAGAGTGTGGGGAGTTTTAACCAGGTGTGCTCTGGTCTGCTTATTAAATGAGACCTGAGGCTACTTTCACTAGAACTGAAGCCTTGCAGAACTCTCTGTTCAGTAAATGAGGTGTGTACAGGGGTTTCTGCTAGTCTTCTGGGGAAGGGGCCTGCTGCCCTGGGACTGAGACACACCTGCTGGAGAAAAATAGTCCCAGAAGAGCACAGGGGAGTGGCACTTGGTGTAAGGAGCTTAGGCAGCCGGTGTGAGTGCTGTGCTATTTACCTCAGGTGGCTCTGCCTCTATGCTGAGGGGTGGCAGAGGAAAATGGTGCCCGTTGGCTTTTTGTCCCAGGAGACGTGACTCTGCCAACACCATCTCTCACAAATGTGCTCCAACAAGAGTGAACAGTCTCCTCCCGTGCACCTTAGGCGATCCTCAGATCGTGCTGTCTGCTCCAGGGTTGCTTGCCTGCCTTCACTCCAGGATTGGGCAGCACCCTCAGGGCTCTATCCCAGCCAAGCCCACTGAACTTTCTAACTCCAGTCTTCAAGCCCTGCTGATTGCAAAGTGTCAGAAAAATCAGCCCCTCTTGTTTTCCCAGCCACTGGCTTTAGGGAAGTATTTTCCTTGTGTGATCCCCTGTGTGCTTCACTCTCTCTCACCTTCCTCTGCGACCAGGGCTCCCTCCCCTCCATGGCACCCGCCATCTGTTTCTCCCCCAAACCACATCTCTGCACCTCCTACTTTCTGTGACGTGGCCTCTTCTCTCCCTCTATTGTGGAGTTTGTTCTGTCGGTCCTCAGGTCCATTTCTTGGGTATTCAGAATGATTTGATAGTTATCTAGCTGTGTTCCGGGGATAAGGTGAGCCTAGGGGACTCCTTCTATGCCAACAACTAAGCTCCCCTCCTCTAAGTTGCTATTTTAAAACTTCCGCTTAACCTAAGTCATAAGGAGGTTGCTTATTAATGGCTATCCAATCATCTGGGAAAACAGAGTGAATGCATTAGAACAGAGCAACCAGAACGTTGAGGTTGCTAAGAAAAAAGTGGAAGAATAGATTTACAGTGGGGTCTGGGAGTTTCACTTTTTTTTTTTTTTTTTTTTGAGAGAGAGAGCAGTTGTGGCTGGTGGGGAGAGGAACAGAAGCTCCACGTTCCACACAGAGGCCGACTCAGGGCTCAATCTCACCACCCCGCGATCATGACCTGAGCTGAAATCAAGAGTCAGACGCTTAACCGCTTAACCGATGGAGCCACCCAGGTGCCCTGTGTTTAACATTTCAAAGCTGGAACAGGGCAGTATGATAATGAGGTCCAAGGACATGGTTTCAGATTGCTAAATTAGATTAGAGGGGAAGAGTGTTGGCATAGGGATGTCAAGTCAACTGAGCGGCCAAGTTGTTGGATGTACTGTCCGTGTGGCCAAGGAAGATCCCTACGAGAAGAATGAGAGGAACAGGGGGAAACTGGTGCCAAAGTCTTCAGTGAATTAGGGCAGCTTTGGAGGATGACTAAAGATGATGATTGTGGATGGGGCGGTAAATGTAGGGCTGAATGGTATAAACCTTGAAGGACAGATGGTATTTGAGAGCAGGAGTCAAGATCTTGAAGGAGCAAGAATGCCAACTCCACCTCAAGGCCCTGATAGATGCTGGGATACATGAGATAGAGCAGAAGGGCTTCCCTTTTAGAAGGCTGCCGTGAAGAGACAGACCCCAGTTAGGACTCGTACTCATACTAGATTGAGATGTGGCATTTATGACTTAACATTATAATATAAGCATCGTCATGAACTTAACATCTCTATGACATCCAGTTTAGTGAATATTCATAACTGGCTTTGGTTATTTGCCCTATTGTTTGTTATTTGGGTTGCTTCCAATTTTCCTTATTATAAACAATGAAGTAATGAGCATATTTATGACTCAGTTTTTTTCAGCATTTATGAATGTTTCATTTAGATAGTTTCCTAAAAAGGGACTTTCTACCTTAAAGCATATGAACATTTTCCCAGCTCTTGATGCTCATGGTTCCATACTCATCTTGGATTTTCTCTGCTCCAGCCCTGGCACCAAGCATTTCTCCAAGAATTCCTGGTTCCTTTACATAGAAATTAGTATTCACATGTCAAGATCTGGGCACTAGATGTGTTCATTGAACCGGCATGTCACTGTCATCAGTGGACAAACAGAGAATATATCGGTGGACAAACACAGAGAATCTGTGGACATCTCGGTGGACAAACACAGAGAATATATCGAGGGCCTAAGTGTCTGTGTATGCAATATACGTATACATATGCACACATACACAGATGCTATTTCTCATCTGTAGGGGTGGTCACAGGAGTCCTGGAGAGTCTGCCTGCCCTCCAGGGAATGTCCTCTTCCAGGTGCAAGCAGGATCATGTGGAGAGTGAGCAGGTATGGAAGGGCTGGGCTGCTCAAGCATATCAGGTGCCTCTACTCTAGGCCTTCAGGACTCCCTGGGGAAAACCAACATCACTGCCACCAAATGAACTATTTCAAACAGCGGCATTACAACCCAGTTGCCTCAGTCAGTGCTCTGCTGAAGGCGTAGGTTATGTATGCACGCTGGGGGAACGTAGCAGAGTAATGTTTATTCTTAGATCTACTTTCTCTATTCTTTGGGCATTGAAATGTCCTTTCTTCTATGAAACAAGGTGATGATAGATGGTAGCATTCCTAAATCACCCTCTATTGTTGAATTTTAAACTTTCTAGTCCACAAAATAAAAAAAAGAAATCTAGGAGTGAGAGGATTGTTGGCCATCCTTTCTAACCTGTGAGAAGCCTGCCTTGGGCCTCACCAAAGAGAGAAGTCTGTTCTGGTGGGAGTGGGCTGCCTCTGAAGGATTCTAGAGGGGACAAGAAAGGGGACATGATCAGGTCTGCAATTTGGAACGGGCACTCTGCAGGCTTCAGTTTGTGAAAAGTGAATGGTGAGAGAAGATCCTAGAGACAGGGAAAGCCCTCCCCTCACTTCCGTAGAGTGATGGGCACAAGCAAGGAGAGCCTGAAGAAATGCAAAGGTCAAAGAGAATGGACATGCAGGAAGAGGGACCTCTTTAGTTTAGAGGCTCACTTTCTAAGAAGAGTTTGAGCACATCTTTTCCCTAAACTGCTGAAGCTTATTTGCTATTTTGTTTTTTCCCATAATTTCATTAAAATAAAGAGTCTGCCCTTCAGGACAATCTTTCTAAGAATGGTAGAGAAAAGGGTACAGTTTTTTTTCCCTAAAAAATTTTTCTTCTGCTGCTAGCCAGATGAGTCTATTTTGGCGAGTCATCCATTGGTAATAGCTGCTTTCTCCATTCTGTATTCACGTATCAACTGTATCTGAACTCTAGTAATTATCAGGTGTCTTCTTTGAATCCTCAGTGTCTCCTAGCTGGCCCTAATGCACACCGCACCTTAGTAACTACCTGACACGACTGGAGTAAGAATGAATGGTGAAGATTTGTACAGAAGGGAAAATCATTCTTCCCAAAGGGCTTCTAAACCAAGGGTTGAGAAAAAAACAGACAGATGCACGTAGCCAAAGCGAGAGCTGAGGCTTTCATACTCCTGCCCCTGTGAAATCCATCTGATGATAGCATCTGTGAGGAGGTTGCGATGCTAAATGAGGACCTACTAAGAGTGTTCAGCCACAGTAGGGATGCAAATGTCTACTGAATCAGCTGGAACTCTGCCCCCCCCCCTTGTCTTCTAGTGTATTCCTATTGCCAGATTTGAGGAGACAATCTTTACTTCCCTGTCCTTGGTATATACCAGTCTTTCCTGGAAGACTAAGTCTGGTCAGGAACAAACCGTCTTGTGGGACAATCAGCAGGTGTGCGCTCTGCATCAAAGGGGCAAGAGCTCTCCTGTACCCCTGACTGGTCTTGTCAAGCTGGCAGACACTGAGCTTCCCCACTTAGTCCTTCTTCCCCAGATGGATGTGGGGCTCGATTCCGGGACCCTAGAATCATGACCTGAGCCAAAGGCAGGCACTTAACCGACCATGTCCCCTAGGCGCCCCCGGACTCACACTTTCTATGCCGGGAAAGAAACATTTGTCTCACCTGGTGTCACTTCCTCATCACAGCTTCCCAAGGGTCCTCTGGGCTTTTCCAGGTCTGCATATTGTGTGATTCTCAAGGTGAAAGCAGCTTTGTCACCAGGATAGCAAGTGAGCAACCTAAAAGGAGGAATGGAGGGGCCTATAACATAGTGATTAGCAGAGGGGGCTCTGGAGACCGACTGCCCAGGTTCAAATCCCAGCGCCACCTCTAGCCAGCTGCATGACTTTGAAGAGGAGACTTACTCCGCAACCTCAGTTTCCTCGTCTGTAAAATGGGAGTAACAACAATGGTGTCCACTTCACAGGATGGTGGAGAGGAATAATTCAGATATTCCAACTCAAACGCTTGGCATGATGCCTAGCACCAGATGACAGTGAGGACTGTCCCTGTGTGAGCTCACCACTGCCCTGCACGCAGCCGCCCTCCCTCTCACCTCTGGAATGGTTGTCACCAGTAACTCCCTTGAAGAACGGTTGTGAGAACTGGGTGGAGAATACCCATCAAGTACCAAGAACTGTGCGTGGCACAAAGTAGATTAATTCCCAGCCCTTCTCCCCCCAACATGCCTTCCTAATTCCCCTGAAAGCTCTCAGCACAGCCAGTTCTTTCCAACACAGCGCCTCGGAATCGATGAGCAGCAGAAGAGGTTCAGGCAAAAACCACCTCATTTCTTTTCCCTTCTTCTTTGCAGTAGGGGAGGTGCTTTAGTATTTTCCTCTAACATTTCTCTATCCAAGTAGCACAGAGTCTCTTTGCAGTCCCTTAGGAGGGATAATGCAAATTCCAATGAAATGTCATGAGCCCAGGGCAGCACAATCCTTTTTCTGAATGCAAACAGACCACATGGCAAAGACTGGCTTATCGCTCTTAGGGACTTTGTGGACTTGTAGTTTTTTATTTCTTTTATTTCAAACCCATAGGCTCACAGAGTTGTGGCAAATTCACTGTCCAGAGAATGCTCTGCCAGTTTGTAATAACAAAACTGTACCTGATGTTATCTGCACAACCTCAGGAATCTCATGCCAAGGTTAGAAGTGTGAAATGGGGCTCACCTTTTGAATGACTTTTCTTTAACTTCCATGGTTCAATAGTTGGTGAATCTAATAATTTACTATTTAAAAACAAAAACCAAAAAACACCTCCCCCACTGCCCCTCTCTTGACAAATGCTGCCTCCTTCTATATTCTGTAGTTGAATCATTTTGTGGACAATGTCCGTGAAGCCCTAGGAATGGGAAGGTACAAGTCATTCATTTCCTCACAGCATATCTATTTCATTCAGCCTTAAAACACAGGCTGGGATTACTTCCTGACATAGTAAAGATCTCCCAGTGGAACAAGGAACTAGAGAACATTTACGGTCTGCATAACTCCTGGTGACCTCAAAGGAGTCAGGTGGAATGGAATGGATGCTGCTTTTCAAATGTAATGTGATTCCTATTCATTTCTCAATTAGTCCATGGAATATGTGCATTAAGAAATGTCACAGCCATGTAGTGCTCTCTAGCCTTTTGGTTACATATTTCTTATTTGTTCACATAATCGTGTATTTTACATTACAGCTGAAGAATTAATGCCATTTAATTTCTTTAGTAGAGAAAGAAAATCAGCAAAAATTAACTGATAGTTCTGCGAACTTCTTTATTTTTTAAATTAATTTTTTAAATTTAATTTTAGAATTTTTGAATTAAAAAAGTTTTTTTTTCAGTTCTGCAAACTTCCTATGGTCAAGGCTAAGATCTGCTTTGGGTATTTATTAATTCTTAAAAGTCTGCTAGTTTTCCCCTAAGGATGAGTGAAATGTATGCTTTTTTTTCCATCTCATAGCAGGGAGCAAGACCTAGACATTTCTTAGGTACTGTTTTAATTGATCATTGAACACCTTGCTCCCACTGTGATTCCTCCTGGACTCATAGATGGTCTTCCTGTCTCCTGCCCACTCACAGACCCCATCCTGGCCTCTGGTCTTACTCTGACACCACTCAACACTTTGTGGACTAGCCATTCTGACCTTCTTGATGTCTCCCTGTTAGATCCATTGTCCCGCCTCATGTCAGACTCAGGGTCCACTTTGTGTTTGTGAATGCTGCGCATCTTGTGAATAGAAATACTTGATAATCTCAGTTGGACTGGTCATAGAAGCACTAATGCAATCACACTGACAAATGACCAAAAAGAAACTGAAAGCTGAATTGCTCCACCACACAGAGCCTGTGTCCATAGAGAAGAAGATAAATCTGAAGAAGAGCTCAATGCCTAGAGGGTGAAGGTGTCTCCTGTGGCTAAGAGTGAGGGCTCTGGAGGACACCTGAGGGGTGTTAAATCCTAGCTCCATCCCCTTACTTGCAACTTTGGGCAAATTACTTGGGTAACCTTGATTGTAGAGATAAACATGGATAGCCAACCTCACAGGGCATTGAGTAAGATTATCCATGTAAAATGCTTAGAGTATACTTAAGTCTATAGTATACACTTAATAAATGTACACTTCCTGGTGTATCATCAAATTAATATTATTATATATTGCTTTTAATTTATTTCTCTTTGATAGCAGACCTTAATTAGACACCTATCTGCCATTAATTCTATTCATTCATTCATTAATTTATCAAAGGTTTATTAAGCATCTACTGTGTGCCAGACACTCTCTTTTAGGTGACAGAGATAGAAATCCCTGATGTGAAATTTATATTCTAGTGGGGTGAGGGACAGACAAGAAACAGTAATAAACCTAATAAATATCATATAATATAAATTATATAATGTATATATATTTACATATTGTGTATATATATGATTTATATAAACACTACAGGAGAAGGAAAATTTGAGCAGAGAAAGGGAGCTCAGGAATCCTGGTGACCCTGGGGGGCAGTTGTGATCGGCAGGGGCCTCAATGAGAAGGTGATGCTCCAGCTAGAACTTGAAGGGGGAGAAGGAATTGGCCATGAGCCTATGTGGGGGAAGAGCATCCAGGCAGGGGAACACCTGGACAGAAGCCATGAGTGTGAGTGTGCTCAGCATGTGCAAGTCCAGCTGGGAGGCCCGGGGTGTAGGAGTGGAGGGAGAAAGGGGCAGCTGAAGTTTTTAAGCAGAGTGCAAAGGGGGGCATTGTAGGGTTTTGAGCAGAGAAGGGGCTAGGTTCTCATCCACCGACAGGGCAGGGGTAGGCAGCCCAGTTCTTCACTTCCAGCCAATGTGAACTTTTCCCACTAGGCTTGATCTGGTCTAAAAGGCCTCCACATCTTTACCAAGATTTTGTCTTAACCACAGACTCACGTGGGTCAAGTATCTCTGTTGTACCTTCATGTGATTAGACTTCTGATAAGACAAACCCTAAGTAAAATAATTAACCTTTAGATAAATCAACAAGTCACAGTTCACGAATTTTCTGAACGCTGCTGCCTCTTGTGGTTCCGTCCACATGCAGTTTTTAGCAGTATCAAATACATCATCGCAGAGACCTATATGTGCACAGTCAGAGCACAGTTACTTGTAACATTGTTTCTGAGTTAGTAAACAGAGGATTCTGTTGATACCTTTCCCCCTCTGTGTTCTACATAGTTCTTGAAAATGCTTAGACTCTCTTTGCTGATCTGATACTATGTGAGATCATGTCTCAGTTGTATGATAGAATTTCCTCTGGAGCAGATATTAAGCTTCATCTAGTGCGCAGTAATACAGTTATAAACTCAATCAAGGTTTATTTAGATCGGATTTCCTCATTTAGTTTTTAATCTATTAAGTACTGGGAATTTGTGCTTGGTTTTTGTGTTCATGAAAACTCAGATGAGGAATGCTGCATTAAAACAATGAGAAGTTTCCATTAACACACTGTGTTCTGCTGAAATCTACTTCACAAAGAAAAAGTAGAAAAATAGGATAAAAGATATAATTGTTATAAATGACACTACCACTGCTTTTCAGTGACTTTTTATCATTTTGGTCAATGTAGCATTGAAGTTTGCCTGGAAGCAGAGCTGAAGTTTAAGAATTTAAAATAATTGAAAGTTGGATAGATGTAGTGATCAGCTTAATGTCCATGGGAGTATCTGGGTGGAGGGACTGAAGGCATTGGATTTGAATTTATTATCTTCTAAAACAGTTTACTATTTATATCAGGAATACAGTGTAGGCTACTAGAAAGAACAACATAATATAGCAGGTAGTCAATATGTATAGGGATCAACTTAAAAATTAAAGGCCTCTCTAGACACCGTGTAGCAGGGGCTGCACCTGAAATGCCTTCAGGGGAGTGGCAGGAAACGGGAGGGAGCGAGGGAAACCTACCAGCCTCAGAGGACAATGGCAACTGACAGCCGCTTGTCTGGGACTCAGTAGGGAGTGGTGAGGACATTGGTAAATTGGAGAGAACATGCTCCATCTAAATGGGTCCACCACTTCTCAGCCAGTTCCTGCCACACGAAAACAAAAGCCCGGTGTTGCCAGATCTTCTGATTTTGTAAGAGGAGCCAGAAATTCTGATTTTTAGGCATCAGATTTCTCAATTTTTTAGATGTTGGCAGCTAGTTAAAAAGAAGAAAAACAAACTGTGTCAGTCTAACAAAACGTGCCTGCAGGCCACATTCCGTCCATAGTCTGCCTCTCTGTCACATCTCCGTGTACATTTCAGACGGTGGAACCGAGAAGTAGAGGAACCCTTTATATTTGTGCTGGGGTTCCAGAAGCCTCATTCCTCACCACCCTCTGTCTAGAAATCACCTCATCACAAATAGCTTTTGTCAGACAGAGTATTCGATTGTGGCTATTAGCAACAGTGGCTGTTATTGGAATCACAATTACTCTAAAGTGGCTAGAAATGTACTAATAACATATAAATATATAAAATGTATATATTTGTTTCCCAGACATGTTAATACTTTTATCTTATATTATTTTGCAAAAATAATTATAAGTCATATAGGAATAAATCTATAAGCAGTTGAAGTTCAGAAATCTGAGGCAGAGAACAATTAAATATACTACTCAGGATCTCACAAGGAAGGCAGTGGCAAACCTGAGGTTAAAACTCAGGTTTATTTACTCTGATTGATGAACTATTTCTCTAGTCAAGATTTATTATATTTACACGCAAGGTTGTCATCAAATTTAGTATTGAATCCTACTGCAAGAAAAAATACACACCACATTCATCTGTGGAGCAGCTAAATTATATGCATGACGTACCCTCCTGGGAAAATCTGAAAAGTGTAAAGGAACTTCTGTTAGAATACAAATATGTGCAGTGTGTTCTCAAACACATTTTGAATTACTTTTTGTAGAATTAACTGTTTTCTTTTCATTTACCTGCTCCAAGACCACTGCAAGACGAAAAACATACCTGTGAAAGAAATTGAGCACACACAAAAAAGACAGGTGATGGTTATGTGTCTTTTATTTGTGACATTTGAATTCCTAAGCTCACATGAACTGATTTCATAAATATCCTTTCATTTCCTCTTGCTTTTCTAATTGATGTAATTGTATTAGTTTGTTCTTATAGTCAAATCTTTAATTTAATCACAAATGGAACTAAAATATAGTAAACATCTTTTTTCTGATGCAATTAGAAAAGATACAGGAAAATCTTAAAATTAGAACACTAAAAACTAGTAACACAGCTTAAATGTCAGATTAGAAATAGACTCTCCCCTCTAAAAGTTACAAAAATCCTTATTTATTCATCAAAAAATTCCTACCCAGAATTAATAACTTCCCAGAGGGAAACAACCTGTTAAAAGTTTTTGGCTGTTAACATACTTTTTAAAGCAGGGGAAAAAAATCCTTCTATTTCCAAAACACTTTGTTTGGCTAATTCTAGGAGAGAATCACCTATTTTATCAAGGACCAAAATGATCCAAACACAAATGACAACAGTATTATCCAAATGACACATCTGACTCCTTCTTGTGATTTTGCCTCTGTACACATTTCTTGAAGACATGGCTCTACTTGTCCCATGATATTTCTTTGACTCACAGTGTGATACCCATGGGGTGTGGAAGTGATAGAAGGTCAGAGACCAGAGGGAATGATGTGCTTCTATCAATGACCAGATGACGACTTGGCCTACATCACCACAAAAAGATGAGAGGCGCTCCCTCCAAGTCTCTTAAAGCTGTGCCAATTAAAGAAGGGATTAAAACAAAACAGCATGATCTGATGAGGCCTAATAAAGGTAGAAATGAAGGCAACTCAGGAAGATAAACCAAAATGGTTGAATATAATATAGATATGGATTTAGTGTGGACAAATAGAAAAGAAAATTTATAAAGCAAGTCAGGACTTAGCAAAGCCACAATAAAGTTTGGAGAAAGCATGCGGTAATTTCTTACACATTCACTGTTGGTTACATCCGTAATGCACAGTGACATGGAAAGCCTGGGGAAGGGTTCAAATGGAGGTGCAGAAATGTTAGCAACAGGGCAACAAGTCTTCCAAGAGAATTCTGCCCCTGGGAGAGCGGAAGGGAAAGGAGGCTGAAGGCCATTTGCTAACAGTCTTCAAATACTTAACGGATATGCAAATAAGGCTCTCATTTATTATGCTGTTTCTTATCCTAGATAATCCCTGGATCTCTCTTAATGTGAGACACTAGGAAAGGTATGCTGAAACCCAAAGATTTGGCTCAGGTTAAATGGGAGGATTTCAGATGTTGTGAAGTGTTCAGTGGGGTATACCAAAGGATGCTGTGAAATGTCTATGCCTGAGGTCTTCGAGAGGAGAATGGGGTTTTCACGGGGAATGTTACTGATATGGTTTGGGAGGGTAGAAGGAATGGATTAAGAAATCTCTTGAAGTTGCTTCCACTCATCCTAGTCCTCAGAAATGAAAAAACACCCCAGGAAGAGAGAATTAACACCTAAGAAGCAGAACCTGACTCTAGATGAGTATTTCTCAACCTTTTTTTTTTTTTCCATTATCATCCTCCTAAGGAGCCCTCTAAGATATTTTATTCTTAATCATCCTTCTGAAATTTTAATACCACATAGAAATTTTATACCTACTATGGCCCTTTGAAGGGCCACAACCCACTGTAATATCTAAGATTCCTACCCCCCCCCACAAAAAACCCCACAATTTTTGCACCCTTGAACAATCACCTTCAATGAGAATACATGCTCTCTAAAATAAACCATGGGTCTGAACAGGAAGTCATTGAGGATGGGAGCAAAAAAAAAAAAAAAAATTACACGTATTTCAACTCTGGCTACAGGAACCATACAAATTCTCATTAGCCAGCATACTAATGTAGTGCCCCCTTCCTCCTTCCCCTTCCCTCTGTTAAATGGGAAGTTATGAATCCTTTATCATTGCTATATCATTTAACTGCAATGGTAATAATCTTTTGGAGACCCTGCACCTCTTTGAGAGTATTAAGAAAAGAACGCACATTTGCATAGCCTCAAACTCTATAATATGTGTGCATGCTGAATTTCAGAGCTTCCTAATGAATTATTTACCTTTATAATGAATGGATCAGGCCGACAACACCTGAACCCACTGGTCAAGCTTCATATCATGAAAAGAGACGACTAGACATTATATGCTTCCTGATAAATGCAATAGGAAGGAAACATCACTTATGTAGTATTGTTCCTTAAAAAAATATGTTTAACTGAGTCTAATAAAGAGGAAACAACCAGGAAAAAAAAAAATCCATATTGTGGAACATTCTACAGAAAACCAGCCTGAAATCCTTAATAACATCAGTGTCATCACACACACAACACACACACACACACACACCCCATCACCTCCACCACCACACCAAACACATACCTAACAGAACTCTAACCCATTAACTAAAGAGAATGACAGCAAATGCCATGTGTGATTCCTAATTGGATCCTGGATAAACAACCACAACAAAAAGCTATAAACATTTTGGGGGCAATTGAGAAAGTATTTTAGGGTTTTATGATGTCTGCAACGTATTTTGAAATGGTTCAGCAATAAGAATGTATATTTACAGAGGAAGAGAAAATATATGGGAAAAGTCAACAGTTAAAAAAATGTTAACAACTGATGCATGTAAGTGAAGGGGACGTGGATGTTCATTGTAATCTTTTCTTTTTGAAATTTCCACTTTGAAACGTCTTGAAATAAAAAAGACAGTGGATACATGTATTACCCAACTAAAAAAAAAAAAAAATAGTGGGAAATAAAGGAGGAGAAAGCAGGAGGTGAGGCTCAGACGCAGAGAGTTGGAGGTGCCTGAGCCACTGCCAAGAGCTCAGATCGCCCCTCTTTGCAATGAGAGGTACTTAGGATGTCGTCAGGTCAAAGAGATAAAAATTACCTGTGATAATTTTCTTTAGAATTTGCCAAACAAAGTTCTGCAGGAATAGGAATACTCTAATTAAAAAATAAGAGTAGTTTGCTGGCACTGATCCTAGAAGAGTTGATGAATGCAATTAGAAATATAACCAGGAGGAAACTGTGCCACGAAGCTTAAAAAATATTTGGTCTTTTAAATTGAATGGGAATTTAATATGCACAAACAGTCAACAGAAAAGAACCTTAAAAAGAATTAATAACAAATGTCTTCAGAGTCCAGCATCCTGCTTGATTAGGCATCACTGACATGCAGGAACATGGTCAACTTTTTAATGCAAAAATCCTGTGGTTTTTCCATGGCAGCAGAGTTTCAGAGTTCCTCCCAGGGCATGGGCTCCACGATCTCATCTCTCTGTCCCTCTGCTTGACATCCCCACGCAGTACTTACTGCGTATTGCATAGGTTGGGAAGAGGGGGTCTTATTTCTTTGTTCTCTGGATCCTTAGGACAGTCAGATATTCTTTCAGCCCAAAATGATGCTGAGAAGAATCTTTGCCTATCTTGTTCTCTCAGAGTTACTTAGGAAGCCAAAAAAGGGGAGAGGGTATGTTTGTTGGTGACCAGAGCACAACACGATGGAAAGAGGTAGCAGCATTTGGATTCCATGAGACGACTTGGACAACATGGGAAGCAAAGGTGGCTTTGCCGGGTCAGGGCAGGATGCCACAGTGCCCAGACAGTCAGCCCTTTCTTTGGACAAAGAAAGATTTCATGTTCTCTAGGCTCTTGTAGCAGCCATGAATGGCTTTAACGCATTAAATATAATGAAATGAGATCAGGGTTGTTCAGTTATTCTTTAATTGGTGTTACATTAAAATACACTAATACATTCTTATCTACTTCCCTCCACCAACTGCTACTTTGTCAAATTCAAAGGATCACTGGGAGTATCATCACCCCTTCGTTACAGGCTCTTGGGTCCACCACCAGGTCTGTGGATGAAGCAGAGAAGGCAACGTTTCTGCAACTAAGACTCACTTGGGTTTCAAAAGGCAGGATGTAGCACAGACTGTGCTATTTTGTTGACTGGAATGGGAAAACCGGGAAGGAATGGACGAAGGAAGTTAGCTCCAGTTCCACTGTTACCTTGGCAACGGTGGCACAATCATAGGGACAGAAATTAATTTGTGCCACAACACAATCCAACCGGGGGGGGGCGGGGGCGGGTGGCGTATAAAGGAAGAGAAACAAAACAGGGGCTGGACGAAGGAGCTCAGAGGGCCAGCTGGGAAGGCTACGAGCCAATGAGCCAGCTGGCTGAGTTATGTGCACCAAATAACCAATTGCACTTCTGTTTTTTTTTTTTTTCACTGAAATTTTAGTATTATGTGGAGACAGCCACAACTCCCTCCCCTTTGGTCAAGAACAAACGCTGCACTAATCTATCTGGCTCAGGGCTTCGGCTGATCATTCTTGGTCATTTACAATTTCCTTTTCTTCCTCTCTTCTGGGAAACAGGAAGAAAATATCTTGAAAAGAAGAGACAAGAAATGGTGTGGTTGTAAAAAAAAAAAAAAGCACATTCTGTTTGGAGTTAACTGGTAACTTGTCAGCTTTCTGCTCGCGACCGGTCTCCTCCCTGTAGTTAAGGTTTGTTCGGGGTCATGGAGTGGTCCCTGAAAGAAATCTGCCTCTCAGGGAAAACGTGTTGAGGCTGCGGGGTGGGTCTCAGATCTCTTGTGGCTACACGGCCCTGCATGAAGTTAAACCACAGAATCAGATCAGGGCGGGAGGTCTGAAAGGAAGGCTTGTTATAGAAAAACTCGCTGCTCATCCAGAGTTCCAAAATTCACCCGGTACTTAGAAAACACGTGACAGAAAAGTCGGCCAGTTGACAAGACAGAAGTGGAAAAGTACAAGTGTCTCAGTCTCAAAACCTGAATTCCAGTAAAGCTTAGGTGGCAGGTCACAGGTAGAGCTGCGACATGCATGGAAGTGCAGAGGCTTCCTCGGGGCGACTCAGAGCCAGAAGGGGCCAGGGGGCAGTCCTTCTTGCATGCTGTGGTCGGACAGGTCCACAGGTCGTGGCTAGCAGCACTCAGAGGGTTAAGAGCACACGGGGTGAGTGGGGAACGTCTCTCAGGAATCACCGTTGTCTCCACCTCTCCTGCTCCTGGAAGTAGGCGTGCCATTTCAGCCAGGGAGGTCTCCCTGCTCAGCACTCCAGGAGCAAAGAGCTTTTCTCTGTCTTCCAAAGATAAGGTGGGGTGTCAGTGACACATCCTGCTCGTCATCTCTTTCTGGAAAGCAGGGAGAGAAGGATGGTTAGGAGTAACTAGAAGCAATGACTTGTTGAAGGATTCTAAAAATACCCTCAGAACCTCTGGAGCCTTTGACCAAGGAACTGCAAGCACGGTCCGTGGATAAGGCTCAGCACGCAAATGTGCTCCATTTGGTCTACAGGTCTGT
This sequence comes from Mirounga leonina, assembly GCF_011800145.1. NCBI lineage: Eukaryota > Metazoa > Chordata > Mammalia > Carnivora > Phocidae > Mirounga > Mirounga leonina. Next base: position 42,134,838 of record NW_023270433.1, on the reverse strand, counting down.
TTTTTTGTTTTGTTTTGTTTTGATCAAGCAATGTTAAAAACAACAACAACAACCACCCAAAAAACCTTGGCTAACTTGCCGAAACTCCAGGTTGTTTATTTTTTTGGAAAAACCGCACGAGTTGGAGCCCCTGGACAGCTGGAGTTGAAGAACAGCTGTCCTCTTCAGATGGAGGATGTGCTCTTCAGTTGGCCCCAGCCCCCATGACTCCCAGTTGTCTCCCCAACAGGAGCCAACTATCACTTACTGATTGATATGATCATTGGATTTAGACTGCTATTTTTCTTATAGAATAGTTTCTCTTTACCTACGTTTCAAAGATGGAAAAATGAAGGACAGCCTAAGTGGGTTTAAGGCAAGGGAAGTGGGAGGGAGGACTTTTCTGAATGGGCATGAAGAATATACCAATGTGTCTGACATGCTCCCACCTGGCCTTTCCCTCCACTCCATCACCTGCCTGGCTCCTGTGGGCATTTGCAGATCCCAAATGTACCATCTTTTCTCTTTCTCTGGACCGCTGCAGAGGTGAGACCCTTGCCTGTGGCCTGCTCCTCCCTGCCCTCCTGAACTTAGCTAATTGCCATTCCTTTTCCCAGCTCAGGCAAGATGACTTGCAAGGTGCCTGGAAGGCCTCCTGTTGCTCCTGCCCCCACCACTGTGGAGTCTGCCACTTCTTCCACTGGTGCTGGCCTCTAGTCCTGCTTACAGTGAGCCAGTTTGTACATCTGCATGTGTGTGTGTGCATGCGCGCATGGACCGAGGGCATGTCTGCAGGCCCTACTGGATGGAGGGCTACCGCATGTCAAGAAAAGAAACACTCATGGGCTCACCATATGTGCACTCGTCTGTCTCCCCCGCCCCAACACAGTGCCTGGCACAGGACGGCCACTCCACTTTCAGCTCCAAAAATGGCCTGGAGAGCAGGCCAGAAGGAGCCATGTGCCATGCAGCATCTGGGAGGACACGCTTAACAGCACTTGATGTAAATGAATGAGCTGCTTTCAGGTCCCACCTCCTGCAGAGCTGATGGCAGCTGCCCCCTCTCTCACATGCTCACCCCGGATCACCCCAGCCTAGAGAATAGAAAACATCGGAGTAAAATGAGTTTGAGAACAGGAGTGTCCCGGTGCTTGGAGACTCTATTAGCAAACCATACCAAGGCATTGGTTAAAGAAATGTCAGAATATACACAGCATATTCCAGGCACTTTTGCATCCTTATAATATTATTAAGCACAGGCAATCACATACAGGTACATACAGTGAAACACGAACTGACCACTTCCTTCTACTTGTGACTTGTCCTATGTACCAGGTACCTGGGAGATGAGGTTGCTGTTTGCAGGGAGCTACACTCCATCAGAGAGAAAGAAATGTAGGTCACACGCTAAAAGACAAGGACATAAATGCAACTATCTGGAGGAAGGGAGACCATGAGGCATGGTAGCTCCAAATTCTGGCCACAGTCAGAGCCCACTTCTGCCCTCACCACCTATCTGTGTGACTGCCTTGAGTCTCTGGGTCTTAGCAGACATGCCTTTTCTTTAGGGACCCCCTCCCTGAGCTCTGACATAGGGCATATCCCTCTTTCCTGCCTTTCACAGGGCCCTTCTTCACAACTGGAATAGCCTATTATTTCTTTCTTTCCTGCCTCCTGGATTCATCCCATGTCAGATCCTATAATATCCACAAAGGAAGGGGCTGTGTCTGCTCTATTCCTAGTGCCTGGCAACTGATATTCAACAGATGTTTGTTTAATGAAGCAATGAACGGGCTCTCAGTCTCCTCATCTGTAAAATGGAACTGTGAGATGACCTGAGAAGGTGACCGGGAAGGTTAAAAGTATTAAGATATACCTGGACTTGATACACATGAATTCCTTCTCCTCAAAGGCAAACACATGGCAATAATCACTTCATGCCAGAGCAAGAAAGTGTTTGAGAAGACTTCCCTGTTAATGTATCCACTTAGATGGACCCCAAAATTTAAAGGAGGACCCTGATGATGAGGCGGGGAGAAGGGGACTAGATAGCTGGGGTGGGGGGGGGGCGGGGAGAGTGGCCGAGGTGGAGCCCTCCGTGGTCTGGTGTTGCTGCGGCTGGAGAAGAGAGGCCAGGCCGGGAGGGCGTGGGGGTAGGGAGACAGGTAAATGCACAACTGCCCAAATATGGACCCATGCAACTGGTGTGAGGACTGGAAAGACATGATGACAATCTTAAAATGAATTTGCTGTCCCTTTCATAAGCTTCCAAAAGTTCTTGTGCTTTTGGTTAACCTTTGATGACAAAGATGGGGAAAGTAAGGTGGGAAAGCAAATGTGCACATGTGTGTATTTGAGTTAGTAAGAGAGACAATTGGCGGTGGGGAGATCACAGACTGAGCACAATTTGGCCTTATAACTAATTCCGTCACTATTCGCAATGGGTTAATACTTTTGGAAAGAAAGGAACTAGCATTTGTGAAGCACCTATGAGGTGCCAGGTGCTTGGTGGAGCTGTTACATCATCGCATCTGTAAAACTCTAAGAGAAGGAACTGTGGCCCCATTTGACAGCAGAGGAATCCAGGCTGCAGAGCAGAAGGGATTTGCTCGAGGAGAACAGGGAAGCTGCAGAGCCCGACCAGTAATAGTTACTTCCACCCAACAAAGCGCAGCTCTCCCTTAGTCCCAGGGTCCCTCAAAGCTCTGCAGATATTACACCCCGTAACTCTTACACTAACCCTGTGAAATGAGACTGGTTGTGCTCACTGAAACAGGCTCAGAGACAGACAGTGTCTTCTAAAAGTCACACAGTGAGTGGCAGGGGTGGGACTTAAACTCAGGTCTAACTGAAGGCAAAGGTCAGCTCTTCCCACTTACACCATGTGATTTGTGGTTTAAAAGCCCCTGAGACATTCTTAGGAAGATACACTCCGATGATACTGATATTAACTGACATATATTCATTATAAATGGTTGCAGTCATTCCTGGATTTTCAAAATGTTGAAGGTATTTTCTCATTACTCAGACAGATGGGACTTGGGATTACAGGTGCACTGGGTAAATACTAAAACAGTTATGCCACTAGAAATATGGAAGAGTTAAACACACACACACACACACACAAGGGAACACTTTGATAGAGGACATGGTACTTATCTAAAGCCACTGAGTTAGTCTGTGAAAAGCCAGGACTGGTGCTTTCCTCACTCCAAATGCTTTCTCGCCTCCAAATGAAAGAGAAAAACTGTTTACGGGGATGTCTCCTAACATTCTTATAGGGAAAGAATGGTTGAAATAGCAGACCAGGAATTCCCAGATCCTTCCCTAAGGAAGAACAACTCAGAGCCACCCTTCAAAACTGTATTCTAGCACTTTCCCACTGGGTGGTGCAAATGAGCTGGTTAAGAAATAACTGGCCAAACCAAAAAACTGGCCAGTATTGGCCTCCAAAGCGTTCATCATCATCAAAGCCCTCCCAAAGGCACCTAGCAGAACCAAACACATTCCCTTCCTATCGCGGAGAGGGGCCTGAACAACATCTACCCAGGTTGTTCTTTAAGAATGAATTTGCTAGGGCGCCTGGGTGGCTCAGTTGGTTAAGCAACTGCCTTTGGCTCAGGTCATGATACCAGGGTCCTGGGACAGAGTCCCGGATCAGGCTCCCTGCTCCATAGGGAGTCTGCTTCTCCCTCTCCCTCTGCCTGCCACTCCCCCTGCTTGTACTTTCTCTCTCTCTCTCTGTCAAATAAATAAATAATCTTGGGCGCCTGGGTCGCTCAGTTGGTTAAGCGACTGCCTTCGGCTCAGGTCATGATCCTGGAGGCCTGGGATCCAGTCCCACATCGGGCTCCCTGCTCAGTGGGGAGTCTGCTTCTCCCTCTGACCCTCCCCACTCTCATGCTCTCTCTATCTCATTCTCTCTCTCAAATAAATAAATAAAATCTTTTTAAAAAATTAATTAATTAATTTTAAAAAAATAAATAATCTTAAAAAAAAAAAGAATGAATTTGCCATTATAGGAGTGGTCTAAATGCATCGTGCACTAAGGCAGACTTCTAAAGAACTCCAAAAGGTGCTTGAAAAGCTTCTGCAGAGGTGATGAGAATTTTCTGAGAAAGGTTCATAGGGACTGTATTTGGCTGTCTAGGAAGATGTTTTTAAGCCCCTGGATTTAAAAAAAAATCCACCCTTCAGGAAAGAGGAAAGCTGGGCTTTGGCTGGCTCACTCAGTATTCTTTGCTTTAATGTAAGGAAGTAATTGATTTTGTAAAGTCCCTGTTTCCCCACTGTCAACAGAACACATTCCATACTCCAGGGCCTGGCAAACAAAGCTTTTCATAACAGAGACTCATGCCCTCTGCTCATCTCCTGTTGAACCCCCACCCACCCACTCATACACCACACCCACGAGGCAAACTGGACTCTTCCCCTGTTCCCAACAGGACATGGTCTATCAAGGTTTCTAGTAGTTTTTCTAGCTGTTTCTTCTATCTGGGAAATGCTTTCTGCTCTTCTGTGCCTGGTAAATATTGACATCCTTCAAGATCCAACTGTCAGCTCCCAGAAAGGGTTCATTAGCAAACTGTTTGGTTTCCCCCATTGCACACACATATCGTATCACTTTCTACCAGCAGTGGAATTCATCATTTCATTTTTGCCTGAATATGAGAAGACCCTTACAACTTTGTTGTGTATTAGTGTATGATGAGAAATATTTTGGTCAAGTCATTGAATAGTACATATGATTTGATATAATTATTTGGGGAAAAAATACAAGCAAAATATGAGTCCACTGTGATGAGTTTATCTCTGGGTGAATGAAATGATGTATGTGTTCTCTTCCTGCTATTTGCCCTTGGCATATCCTCTTGGATTCTGAGATATTTTTAATACACATGTAATTTTTTTTTCTAAGAAAATAAGCTCCAATAATTTAAAAAAACAACAAAAATAGAAGTAGACCAAACCTCCAAATTGAAATCATATTTAGTTTTAAAAATAAAGTTAAAATGACTTTTGGCTACTTTTCTATGGAATGGGGGTGGTGGCTGAAATCAGCATATCTGCATAAGATATTCAAGCTCTCCGGTTCTAATCTCAACACTTTCAAACTGAAATAGAGGTATCTCTTAGCCATTGCAACAAGTGTTTGATATCTGTAGGATAAACCTGCATGAACTCTAAAAGTCTAAACTTATCTGTCAGTTTACCCATTTTTAGAACTGGTAGTGGAGGACAGGGAGTAGGTGGACACAAAGAGAAGTAAAATGACTTATTCTAGGTCATGCAAATAATTTCCAACCCAGCCGTGACAACCAGAGTCCAACTGACTCTTAGCTTACTGTATATCCCATCACACATTTTTTTTTAAAGATTTTATTTATTTATTTGAGAGAGAGAGAGAGCATGAGAGGGGGAGGGTCAGAGGGAGAAGCAGACTCCCTGCCGAGCAGAGAGCCTGATGCGGGACTGATCCCGGGACTCCAGGATCATGACCTGAGCCGAAGGCAGTCGCTTAACCAACTGAGCCACCCAGGCGCCCCCCATCACACATTTTAATGATCTATTTTTCACATAAAATAAAGGGAAAACATTGATGAATACTAGGTGTCGGTCATCTTGCTAGCATGGCAATTTTACTAAGTTAACATCAGAAACCAGAAAACAAGCTCCAAAAAATGGTGGCATGATCACAGAATCACGGACTACTGTTGAAGCCGGGAGGACACTTGGGTATTGTCTGGTCTAAGACCTTCACTTCAGAGACTGAAAGCCCAGACTGTGAGAGAGGTGACTAGCCTGAGGTGGCGCAAATAATTAGCGGCAGAGCTAGCACCCCTGGCCTGTGGGCTCTGGACACTTGGTGTGGCTCTGAGAGAGGCCATTTGTGCAAACAAGGATGTCTCAGAGTTGGCTCAGTGTGCGTGCTTCAGGTAAAATCCAGCCTGCGCTACTGGCTTTCCCTAACCGATACTCCTTCAACAGCTCTGCACAGTTTTCAAACTAAGTCCCCAACCCAAGCGTTCAACGCTCTTCTTGATCTGGACCCCCAACCTCTCTGCCACCCTGTCACTCCCCAGCTTTCCTTCTCTCCTGCTGAACCCATGGCATCCAGAATCCTCTCGTGTATCTGCTTTTGTTCATTCCTCTTTTCCCAGAACACCTTTCTCCCAACTCCAGCATCCTTCAAGGCTCTTGTGCAGTGTGGCCTCTTCTGGGACACCTTCTCCCACCTCCATCCCTACCCTGACCCCAAGGAGTCTTCGGTGCTCCTCTTCTGGTTTCCTGTGGTGCCCACCGCACCCTTCACCATTGTTCCGTGACAGTTTATTCCTTCCCTGGCTCCAGCACAGGGCTGCCACTGAAGAGATGAACCACATCTTGGGTCTGTTTGGACCCTGGTGCACCAGCCCTGACACATAGCAGATGCTGGCAAAATGTTTGTTAATTAGACTAAAATCCAATGAAGAAAAAAAAAAAAAAAAAAGACTAGGTCTACAAACCCAGTAAAACGAGTGGTGGAGGGAAAAATGTGTTGAGTACCTACCATGGTAGAGGCACTTATGTTTATTTTGTGGACTTCTTTTCAAAACTCTGTGAAGTAGGCATTGCTTTTTCTATTATACGGATGAGGAAAAGGAGGCTCAGAGAATTGATGTAACTTGCCCACGTTCACATAGTGAACAAGCGGGAGAATCAGGATTTGCACCCGGGTGGACTCAAGAACAAAAATAAGCCAAAAAACTAAAAACATACTGTTTCCATTACTCTGCTGGGGTGAGAAATAAAAGCAGCGAGGCCTTTTGTTTTTCTAGCGTTTTAGTGTATATTAGGGTGAGAGGTGCTATAACAACAGCATCCTGAAGCCTATGGTTTTAAATTCCCCAACTCTGCTAATTCTGAGAAACAAGAAGGAGAAAGAGGAGGAAGAAATGTTGAAAATAGAGAAATAACTGAGGAAGAAGAGGAGCGCAAAGAGATGAAAGGAAGGTGGGTGTAGAAGCTCCAAAGTTCCAAAGTGTGGTAAGGAGAGCACACTGGGCTAAAAACTTTCTGGAATGACCTTTATGTAATCCCCCCCCTTCCGCCCGCCCCCGTTGGCCACCATTAAAAACCCAACGGCTTAAAACGGGGTGGTTTGAAGTACACGACTTAGTGTTAGATTTGGCCCTAAGAGGGCAGTAAATTGCCTTCAGTTAAGAGCGCTCGGGCGCGCACGCAAGCACACTGGTGCACACATACTCACGCGCAAACACGCGCACGGATGCAGTTGCCCTCTCCAGTAACGGAGCTTCATCGACACATTTAAAAGGCAATATGTTAAGGTAATGGTTGCTGAAAGAGCACCAAAGAGGAACGGCGAGTCCACCTGGGTGAAGCATCTCTGGGGCTCTGTAGCGGTTATTGCTCGCGGGCTCACCGCCCACCGCCCAGCAGCCTGGCCTCAGCCCCCCAGGGCCCCGCCCGGGGCTGGCGCGTGGCTGCACCCCGCCTCTCATCAGCCCCCAGTCTCCTCTCAGACAGACTTGGGAACATGGGTTTGAATGCAGCATGAAGTACAGGGACAGCATTTCTGGCTGGGCTGGAGGGTGAGGGTATGGGGAACATATCGGGAAGAATTTCCTTCAACGAGGCTGGGCCTTCTGCGGGTGTTGGCCCGGTCAGAAAGCAAGCTTTCTGCGGGGCCTTTCATCCTACAAGTGCCATTTTTTTAGACTTGAAAACCTCCAGGTTGTATCCACATTATCCATTTGTTTCTTTTGTTACTGGCTATTTTTTTCTTCCCTTACAAAGTGGGTGCTTTGAGAATGTTAACCATCCTGAAAATTCTGTTTTTCTCAGGAGTCTTGCCCCTTTCCCTCCTCCGTTCCAAACAACTGTGCTGGTGGTGTCTGTGCCAAGATTTCACCAGATCCACCACAATCTCCCTGCCTCTCCAGGTCCTCAGCTCCTGCCAACACCCATTTCCGGCAGGTCATGTTGCTACACTGGAGGTCAAGCAGATTATTTGCAATTTCCTTATCTCCAGATCTAACCCACTGGTAGCAAAAGCAAGTCCCTTTGGGACTGGCAGCTTTCCTGGAGGAACAGGGAGAGTGAGTACCAAAGTCAGCTAGACTGCGTGGGTCAGCCTGAGGTCATTTCCGACTGTATACAGGGACAAGGACTCAGTGAGGTTTCTTCCGGCACCAAGACGCTATGAGGAAGAATTCCAGGAATGGGCAGGTGCGGCTCTCCAGGCTGTCGATTCAGAAGAGGAAGGGGTATTGTGCTAAGGCATTAGATTGTAAGAATCAACCTCAGCTGTTGTCTCCAAATCATCCAGTTTGAAGGACTCAGAATCGCCTGTGATATGACAGTGCCCTGTGACCAGTGTGCAGCACATGCTCTAATCCCCCCAGGTATCATCAGCACCGCCCATGCACCGTTGATCTCCAACCAGGTAAAGTCCCAGCAAGTTAAAGAGACTGCACATATCTCGGATCTACCTCCTCCTTCTCTCCTGCCTTGCACACACCTTGCTTCTGGCTGTTGCTGTATCTTTTTACACTTGTTTCTTCTGCATGGAGAGCCCCATGCCCTTCTCCTGCCCAGAACACTCTTGTTGACTTTTTCGTGCTCTTATTACCGGTCTGTGAGGGTTATACGCTGCCTCAATGGGAGACAGAGTGATTCAGAGAAAGGGACCAGGACTCAGGGAAAGGAAAGAGAGAAAGAGGATCTCGGTGGCTCTAAAGCTGGTTGCTGAGAATGTGGTCTAGCAGCTAGCTCTCCCTCAGACGGGGGTGCAGTGCAGTTCTGCTCTGAAGGGCAGTGTCAAGGGGGAGCCCAGGAAAAACAGCAGGCTGCTTGCTGAAGGGATATCCCCGGACCAAGAGAGAAGAAAGAAAAACAAGCAAATGCAAAATACCCCAATCTATTCTGCCGCCCATCCCCTGTGGGAAAGCTGGACTGTTGACAGAGGGGCGGGGGACAGAAGCTCCTACCTGCCCTCAGGGCACAGGGAGGCTGCGGTGTCTCAGGACCACAGCCCTTGAGCCCACCTTAGAGAATCTCCGTGACACCCTCCCCCTGACCTCTCCTGCTCCAAGCACTTGTTTCACCCAGAGCCTTTGAAGCACGTGGATGCAGCTTCTCTCCAGGGTCCTGTAGGCAGGGAGCTTGTGTTCAGGAGGGCAACTTCTGACCAGGGAGTGAAGAGCAGCTGCCGCCTTGCACAACGATCAAGCATTGGGCCTAAACATTTTCTTAAAACTTTTTCTTAACATAGTTGTGTCTCTTTAATCGAACTGGGAGAAAGAATTCCAGTGGGAGGCTGATACCAGACACCTTAAATTATTTTTGGAACAAGTCTTCATACATAACTAACTTAATGAATGAATGAATGAATTAGTGTGAGGTCACAAAAGATGGAGTGAACAAGATGGGGCAATGACGTTAAGAGCCTCAATGAGTCAATAATATTGTGTTCCTAACAGAGTAGTATCTATCACTTCCTGCACCCTTTCTATGCCGGACGCTGTGCTCAATGTTGGCTGGACACTCATTATTTCATTCAGTCCTTAGAGCAGTCTTAGTGGTATTATCTTCGTCTTACAGATGAGGGAACTGAGGTCAAGTACTCTGGTCAAAGTCACATTGCTAGTAATGAGGGTAGCCAAGGTGGAAACTTGAAAACCTGTCTTCCTAACCAGTTACACTACACCACAAGGCCTTGTGCTGAACAGATCTTCCTGCATACCTGCAAGTACTTTGAGCTGAGTCTATTTGAGTCAGGGGGCACACAAAGCCAGCACTGACCATGGAACAGGGGCGTGGCCAGGAGAACCATTCATGGGAGGCCCACATTCAGGGCCCTGCTAGCATCCCAAAGTCTGAATTCTTGTCAGGGTGGGCAGGCAGGGCTACAGAATTTTTAAAAGAATTCTCCCAGTTCAAAGTGTACATGGGCTCCAACCAGCACACAGGAATTAAAAATGTTCTTTCTGCTTTCTTTTAGGAATGTGGGTGGCAAATAAGCCAAAAGAAATAAAAATAGAAACAGGGCAGGCCAGACCTCCCTAAACAGGAAAGAACAATATTTATTTGATTAATTCTGTTCCTAAATAGCAGTCCACATTACCGACATGGAGGGCGTTCCCAAATGGAGGGGGGTGTGTGTGTGTGTGTGCGTGCACACACACATATATGCACGCCTCCAAGTACATGTATACATATGTATGGATAGATAAACACACAGACCTGCCACCCACAGAGAATATTTATTCATATGATACAAGAATCAAACTGCTCTTCTTTTCCCAAATCCTGCAAGCATTAAAAATAAGTCGCTTTATGTAAACATACTCAGTCTCTTGATTTATACTGATTCTCATAAAGGCAGAGCTGCACATTTTTGAAACTCTCTCATTTAACCACAGGAGATGGGTTACGGACACACTCCATATGGGGAGACAGGCTGCCTTAGCAGGCATCATGAAAGCAGGCGCATGAATCAAAATGTTTCATCATCACTGCATTTCTCCAGATGTCCTCACCAAAGCCCCGCAGGGCCCCCTTCTGCTCCTCCATGCATTTGAACATCTTGAGTTATTCTGGAGATGGAGTGACCATGTTCTCCCCATGCCATCCTTCTTGCTGGTGCACCATGAGCTCCTGACCATGACAGTGCGTGCGTGCATCCAACCTGATTCCTGCTCAAAGTGATGCCCCCTATAACCCAATGAGGCACAGTCCTGGCCTCTCTGGCTGGCAGTTGCCCCTCCCTCCTCCTTCCCCTCTCTGCCAGCCCACGTCCTCCACAGCCTGGCTTGAGGACCACACCGCTACAAAAGGTCTGACCCCCTCCCTCCCACACCCTGCATGTGTCAGGACAGCTGGACTGATTTCTGGCAGATGCTCCTCGTGCCCCTGGTTTTGGGATGAGCGAAGGGTGGCTGAATGCACCCACGCCCTAGGAGGGCTGTGACAGACTTCAAAATGGCCCAGGGGCCACCTATCAGGTTGCAGCTCTTTGAAGACTGGATGTGAGCGGTGGACAGGGTAAGGAATTCCCTTGTTTGCTTCTGTCACTTGGTCTTTTCATGGGGGGGGAGGGGGGGAGGGGAGGCACTGACTGGTGAGGCCCTTCAGTCTAGGTTAGGCTGCTGCAGTCACAGACTCATGAGTTCTGAGAGAAGCTTAGTGGGCCCAACTCTTACAGACATTCAAGAAGCCCTGAAGAAACAGGACTTGTCATTTTGGGTGTGCCCTGAACTTTCAGGGCATGGGTCCCTGAAGAAAGAATTTACCTCCCCCAGGAAAACAAAGAATTCATAGAAGTCATTCAACTGAGCTGACTTCACCACAGGACAGAGCTTGCCATCACTTAATAAGACCTCTATTGTGTGTCTGATGAAAACACAGGGAGATTTTCTTCCTCAGGGAGCCTATAATTTAGGAAGTTTGTAGCGTCTTAGCAGTCCCATTCCTTCGGAAGGAACAAAATATTAGGTTAATGAAATAAATGGACATGAAACAAACCAAATCTTCATTTTAGCAAAATAAGATTGCTTGCTAGGAGTTAGACTAGCACCAGCTGAAACACGGGCTCAAACTCCTGAGAGCTTTAGGGGCTGATCTTGGTGTCCCGACTCTGTCCCACTTTGTCACTGACTCTCATCTCTATGGGGAGGCCACTATGCTTCCCCCATAGAGAAACTGAAGCTTGCAGAGGTTGGTGGCCTGCCCATGGTTAATACCTGGCAGAGCGAGTATTTGCCTGACATCTATCATTTGGATCTCCTCAATGGGCCTCAGAATCCCATTTTTTCCTTTACATCAGGGAACTGGAAACCACAGCGCACAGGTCAGATCCAGTCCACACCTGTTTTGTATGGCCCATAGACTAAGGATAGTTTTTACATGTTTAAGTAGTTGGAAAAAAAAAAAAGAAGAAGACCATTCCATGACACAGGAACATTCTACGAGGCTCGAATTTCAACGTCCATCAGTAAAGTTGTACTGGGATGACAGAGTCACGCCCATTCATGTCTGCATTGTCTCTAGCTGCTTTCCCGCTCCAAAGGCAGAGGTGAGCAGTTGTGACAGAGACCATTTAAGGCCCACAAGCTAAAATGTTTGGTGTCTGGAGCTTTTCAGAAACAGTTTGCTGCACCCTGAGGATACCACGGCCAGTGTGACTCTGTAGGATTAAGGCCCATGGGATTATAAATGGGTCCCCAAGCTACCAGGCTTGTAAAGTTGACCTAGCCATAAATAGTCCAATGTTTTTCCTGCTGTGGGCGAGCAGTGATGCTCCATCAGGAAGAAAACACAGGTAGTAAAGCAAGAATAAACTCTGCACGTTGGAACGCCTGGGTGGCTCAGTCGGTTAAGCATCTGCCTTCGGCTCAGGTCATGATCCCAGGGTCCTGGGATAGAGTCCTGCATCGGGCTCCCTGCTCCGCGGGGTGCCTGCTTCTCCCTCTGCCTCAGCCTCTCTCTCTCTCTGTCTCTCATGAATAAATAAATAAAATCTTTAAAAAAAAAAAAAAAGAATAAACTCTGCACGTGCCTGCAGCCTCTTAGAACAGAACTGGTATGGCTTTCAGAGTATGGGAGGAGACAAGCTCCTTTCTTTTTGTAGTCTCCGATTCCCAATTAATGAACCATGAAAACAACATGGATTTTACCTAAAGGGAATGTGCTTCAGAGAGCTAAAGCAATTTTTACGTGTGAGGGCTCCTTCCTCACTCGTTTGGCTGATACTTTAGGACAAAGCTGCAATTTTATATGTTTTAGCAATAGAGGTGATTATCGTTCTACTGTCGGCACATGGTGTTTTGCTCTCAAGATAAGAGGGAAATTGTCTAATGTATTGAAGGTGGGGAGAGCAGTTCTGCCTCAGCTGAAGAGAAATAAAAGCAGATGCCCCTTTTCTTGGCATACTTTTTGTTCCCTTTCCTGGCCCCAGTTGCACACCCTAAAGACCTGGCTCATATGTGAAAATAAAAGAAGATAAAATAAAAACCATACCTATCAAGATGAAGAGAATTCTGGAAATGGATGGTTGTGTGGGTTGCACAACAATGTGAGTGTACTTTCTGCCACCAAACTGCATACTTAAAATAGTTAAGATGGCAAATTTTACATTATGTGTACTTTACCACAATTTAAAACAAAACAACAAAAATCCCATAGCTATCAATTTTGGAAAAAAGCATTTCAAAAGCTTCAAGGAAGAAAATTTTTATATACAATCCCATTAGCAAAGTGGGAAAAAAATCCACAGAGAAGGGGTTTTGAAAGATTTGAAGATTTATTGGAAAAAATGAGCATTGGTGTGTAGTTTGCGTGTGTGGGTGCTTGTGCGCATATGTATGTACATGCGTACACTTAACGCTTGTGCATGTGCTTTCAAGAACACACTCAGTCCAACTCATTAAATCCCCTCTATCATTGCTGTCGGTATTGGAAACAAAAAATGTTTAGAATTCTTCCATCTGGAATCATCTATTCATACAAAATGCCAAGCACCCTTGCACCAACAACAGAAACCAAAATAATGAGTAACTGTCTGAGAACCTCTTAGGACTCTAACATCTTACAGCAGTGACACCAAGGGGAAAACTACACCTGTGAGTACCTAGTAAGATTCCTCTGCAGTAGATGCACAAAGACCGCTGTCACCGTCCAAGAAAGGGCGAGTTCCAAATAAAGCGAAAACCACATCAGAAACCTTATATTAAAAATGGAATTTAGATATGAACGGGAGTGCCAACTTTCATGAAAAGTCTGCCTCTTCAATCGTGAGGCCATACAACTAAAACCAACCTAGGTGGGATGTGGTCAAATACCTTATTTGACTCCTGTCCATTTGCCTGTGTTTTTCAAAGAGTAGGAAGATGAAATTCCTCGAGTGTGTGCTGTGAGCGCTCGGTACCGTCTGCCAGCTCCCCAGAGCAGGGTTGGTGCGTGGCGGGGCTCCCGAAGGCTCTACTGTTGAGAGTGAATGTATATGATAACAACAGCTGATTTACAGCCCGGGCCTGGCAGCGACGGGGTTGACAATCTAAATGCCAACTGGCGATGACACTGGTCGTGTCGGGTGAAGCCAGAGACAAAGGAACAGATGTGCTCTGTGTCTCCTGGTGCCCGAGACACCACAGTCGCTGCGGACCAGCGATGGCGATGGGGCACGGAGCAGCATGGTATGAAGCTGACGGCAACGCAACCCAATGACCACTGTCGCGTTGGCTTCATCCGAACTGGGGACACCCCCCAACGCGCATGCACACATACACGGCGATGCTGCATTTCGTATGCTTCGAAATTCTGGGCTTTCAAAATAGCGGAAAATTCTACAAACAACACTTAACGTGCAGACACTGTGGACGTGTTGCCAGATTGTAATGGGCCAGACCCGGTCCTGCCCACCACAGGCTCTATATAAGGCAGGAGTGCAAAATGATGGCTCTTGGGCAAATCGCACTCCTAGAAAGAATGGGTTAGGCTTGTAGGTTTAAAAAAATGAAGTGAAATGAAATAAATAAAATAAAGTGTAAGAACTGCTCTAATCAGTCGCCACCATTTAAAATTCTGAAGGGTTCCCCTAAAATGTTGGAGTTCCTATTTCTTTTGATTTGGAAACTCTGGCTCCCAACTCCCCCAGTGAAACCATTATCTAGAGTTGCATGGAGGTGGCTCCCAGAGCTTCCTATTTCTTACTACCTGCTTGCTAACTCACATCTGCTACCTGCCTGGCCTCTGTAGGCTTTGGGTTTGGGTCATCTGACCTACAGACATTACATTTCTTGAGGCAGGCAACATGCCTTTTTAGTTGCCCTAGCACTTAGCACCAGCTCTTTACACACTCTCATGTTGTTTGAGTCACTAAACAGAGCACATTCCATGTGTTCAGAGAGCTGACGTGATCTGACCAGGCCCTCACAGCCAGATGCTGTTTTATCCAAGGGTTAGAACCTTAGGAAATCTCCTAGCTGCTACAGATCATCAGAAATCATTTGAATTAGTGTGTCCCTGAACAAAAATCTGCCCCAGCAGAGGCCACGTCTGGGTTTTGGGGTCAGACTGCCTGTGTTCAAATCCTGACTCCAGAGGGCTGTGTGACATTGGACAAATTACTTCACCACCTTGTCTGATTTTCCTCTTCTCTAAAATGGAGATTAAAACAGTATTTATCTCAGAATTATGTGCAGATTAAATGAGGTAACACATAAACCCATTTTCCACAGCACTTGGTACACAGCTTTATTAAAAAAATTTCCCTATCCTCAGATTACTATATTCTCAGAAGCTGAACATACCAAATTTTAAAAGTATATCATTATTACAGGCCATTAAAGTTCTTCCTATGCTGAAATACTTTAATAAGACATAGACATAAATCTCTACTATAAATCTGTTTCAAAAAATTTACTATTATAAATAAATGAAGTAAAAAAAAAAGGCAGTGGGCAATCTATGTCATTCTGGATCTACAATGTGGCAGAACTGGAAGGAAATCAGAATCTTCCCTAATCCAGTGGATTTACAACATATTTTAGTAGCAGAAACCATTTCTTCTAATGCAATCTGACACAAAAGCCACTAATGAAAAAATATGGCAAATCTGGTTGAAGAGGAGGTGAGGCCCCAGCCCCCATGGGGGGCTGTTGCTAAGGATGACCAATTTGGGCTAAGCTCCCTCATTTTACCAGTGGGAAAACTAAGACTGTTGGTATCTCCACACGGATAGGAGGGCTCACGTTAAGGACCAAGACTAACCTGTCACTGTACCCCCAGAGCCTAGCCATGTGCCTGGAACACAGGGCCCTGGCAGCTCTGAGGTTTGTGTGATGGGGACTCTGATACATGTGAGGGGCCATGCTGAAGTGGTGAGGTCTGGAAGGGATGGACTTCTAGGGTGTGGTGATGATTGCTGCCAGCAAAGTAACACCATCATGGTTTAGACAGGGTATGGGTGTAGGGTTGACTCGGGGGATAAGGGACAGAGTGGAGAGAACCGAGCCTGAACTTAAGCAAATAAAAGTAGTGGGGCTAGATGCCATCTACAAGATCAAGATGAGGGGGCCACTCTTCAGCCTAGGCATCCTGTTGGACTCCAATTCAGCCCAGAAATTGGGGAATAGATGGTATTAGTTTCAAAGTGTGATGCCTGGACCGCTTACATCAACATTACCTGGGAGCTTATTAAAAATGCAGATTCATGAGTCCCATCCCAGAACTACTGAGTCAAAAATTCCAGTGGTAGAACCCATGCATTTATCCTCCCCAAGCTCCCCAGATGTTGTGGGGGAAAAGTCTGGGAAGCACCATACTCGATCTCACTGGGGCTCACCAATGGTGTCTCATGAGGGCCATCTAGAGAGCTGTACTTTGCGTGGGCCCTACCCTTGGAGATTCTGATTTAATAGGCCTGGGACGGGACTGAGGGCTGAGATGCTTTCTGAAATCTCCCCCAGTGATAATGAGGCAGAATGGTTTACAACCATTCATAACTGATTGCCAGAGGGAAGGGAGAGCCACCTGTCTCTGTGACATAAATTATTCCTGTTATTATATAACCAATGAAAATGCAGATATTCTAATTGGCCCTTAGGGATAAGTCACTACTTTCCCTTTCAGTTTGTCTTGTTAACCACCCAGGCAGCTGGGAGACAAGAGTTTTCAGCAAAGACCTATCAAATCACTGTTCTTGTGAATACTGAGGTTGTTGTAAAAATATATTGAATGCATTTACCAAGCATACTTTAAAAATAAAGTTTATTGGGCGCCTGGGTGGCTCAGTTGGTTAAGCGACTGCCTTCGGCTCAGGTCATGATCCTGGAGTCCCGGGATCGAGTCCCGCATCGGGCTCCCTGCTCGGCAGGGGGTCTGCTTCTCCCTCTGACCCTCCTCCCTCTCATGCTCTCTGTCTCTCATTCTCTGTCTCTCAAATAAATAAATAAAATCTTTAAAAAAAAAAAAAAAGTTTATTGAGGTATATTTGGTCTTATAAAATGCTTCTACTTAAATGTACAATTCGATGAACTTTGATAGGGATACGCTCCCAGGTAACCACCACATTAAGATATGGAACATTTCCATCACCTCTGGAAATTCCTTCCTGCCCCTTTGCAGTCAATCCCCTACCCATCCCCCCACACCTCCCCCCGAACCCCCGCACCCTGCAACTATCCATCTGCTTTCTGACACTGTCCATTAGTTTAGACTGCTCTAGAATTCGATGTAAACGGGATCAAACAGTCTGTACTTTTCATGTCTGGTTTCTTTTGCTCAGCACAATGTTTTTAAGGTTTCTCTCTACCATGAATTATATTATTTGTTGTTTCTTCTCTGTTTCAAAGGGAAGCGCACAGGGATTCTGGGCACTACTTCAGGAGAAAGGGCAAGTTTCAGGAGTGATGGAGGGCATATTACTGAGACAACGGGCTCGGCTGTCTTCCTCAAGGAGCTTGGTTAGGAAGGGGAGGATGGGGCTACTGCTCTGAGGTAATGGTCACGGGAGTTTTCAAGGAGGCAGGTGATTTCTGGAGGAATGAGCGCTCTGGGGGAGTAGCAGACCTGAGCAGCAGGATGTGGGAAATGAAAGAAGAAAGGGAAATGGACAGGCCAAAGGCAAAATCACCCGTTAAAAAATTTGGTCTCTGTATTGATTTAAAAATATACTAGAAAGTCTTTGATATTTCTTTCTTTGAGAAATAGAGATTAATTCCCTCTCCTAAGTATGGGCTGGACTGAGTGACTCACTTCTAAGGAAGAGAAAATGGTGGAAGGGGTGACTTATCACCTCTGATACTGGTCCCTAACAATATGCTGGCTTCCATCTTGGTTGCCCTCTTTGCTTCAGGGAGCAGTTAGCACGGAACCAACGTCGTGTAGAGGGAGGGAGGTCTCTCTGAGGAAGGGACAATGAAGCTGCAACTTGCAGGCTGAGGAGGACTCAGGAGGACATGGAGGCCGGGGGCTCACAGGGATCTCTGGGCTGGCAGTGAGAGGACACGGCCCATTCAAGGAACTCTAGGAAGTTCTCTGTGGAGTAGTCTGCATTTCTCTTTCTTCATCCAGACCTACCTGTATGCCTTTATTTTTAGTTATTGGTCCAGGTATATTCAGATTCACAATGTAAATAGGAATCTGTTAGCATTAACAATGTGGCACTAATATTGATTCATATTATGTTCTACTACTACACTATGGCCTAACTGGCTTTGTTGGTAGCCGATACCTCTGAACTTTATGCATAAAATTATTTCACAGGAAGAGGTGTTCCTAAGACCACACAAGTCCCTAGGATAGGGATTGCCTATGCTCTTATCCTCATACTTTTATGTGGTGGAACAGGCGGGTGGTGAGAGAAGACATACTGTTATATATCAATAAATAAAACCTTCCTGCATTCAAATCCTAATACTCATTTGATATCTTTTGGAGCCAAAGAATCTAGTCTTCTCCGGCCGGGAAATTTGAATTAGTCTAGACCACACATGGCAGCCAAAATTTGGCAGTCTTATCTATGGGAATCAAGCCATACTGACTATTCCCATTTTCATATAAATGCTCACAGGGATGAATTAAATCCTACTGTGTGTGACTGGCATTCGGCAGCAATTTCCAATTCGGCAGACACAGTGAAGTGTAATTATGATTTGGTGCCCCAGAGATCAACAGCACTCCTGAGATACTGAGCTGCTCTCTGACATGGACAGTCTGACATTGGACCTAGGGAGGAACAGTGAACATATGATTTTGAATTTTACCTGTTTTTCATCTGTAAACCAGGAGAGGAGTGGCCTAACCAGTACACAAGTGGCTTTTTGAGCACTTGAAATATGGCTAGGAAGATGAAGAAACTAATTTTTATTTTAATTAATTTAACTTGAAGCAGTCACAAGTAGTTAGTGGCTACTGTACTGGATGGTGCAGCTCTAAGTAATGGATCGAAGGGTATGCTTTTTTAAACTCATGAGTTTCTTAAAGAATGGAGATGTATCTTACCTACTGTCACTCTAGCACTCACCACAGTGTCTGTGATATAGGTTTTTAAAAAAATGCTTATTAACAGACTCAGCAGACAGACGAGAACTGAGCTCATTATGGAGAAGGTAGATTATATAAGACTGCATAGTTAGTATTTCCCAAAGGGTATTTCAAAGCTTTAGATACACAAAAAGCTCTGTAGAGAAAGGATTCCCTGATCAAATAAATCTGCACGTTGCATGCTTTTCTTGGAGGGTGAGGATGCACGTTAGGATATTAAAGACACCAGAATGGCTTTATTGACTCACTGTGTCCCAAAATTATTTGAATATGGAGCTCCCCTTTCACATAACACCTTTTGACATCCCTTAGAACTAGCACTTTGGGAGATGCTGCAGTAATGACAGGGCAGGAGGGAAACTTCCAATGAATTCCTTGAAAGCAGGGACCCTGATTTTCAGCACATGTTCAGCATGTAATAAATGTTTACCCTGAGTGGTCTAGAAATGACTCTCTGTTAAAAATCAGAGGCAGTTGAAAACCATCCCCATTCAATGCTACCTAGAGCAACCTACATATTTAATGCAATCCCTATCAAAATACCATCAACTTTTTTCAAAGAAATGGAACAAATAATCCTAAAATTTGTATGGAACCAGAAAAGACCCCAAATAGCCAGAGGAATGTTGAAAAAGAAAAGCAAAGCTGGTGGCATCACAATTCTGGACTTCAAGCTCTATTACAAGGCTGTAATCATCAAGACAGTATGGTACTGGCACAAAAACAGACACATAGATCAATGGAACAGAACAGAGAGCCCAGAAGTGGACCCTCAACTCTATGGTCAACTAATCTTTGACAAAGCAGGAAAGAATGTCCAATGGAAAAGACAATTTCTTCAACAAATGGTATTGGGAAAATTGGACAGCCACATGCAGAAGAATGAAACTGGACCATTTCCTTACACCACACACAAAAATAGACTCAAAATGGATATAAGACCTAAATGTGAGATAGGAAATCCATCAAAATCCTTGAGGAAAACACAGGCAGCAACCTCTTCGACCTCAGCCGCAGCAACTTCTTCCCAGAAACATCACCAAAGGCAAGGGAAGCAAGGGCAAAAATAAACTAATGGGACTTCATCAAGATAAAAAGCTTTTGTACAGCAAAGGAAACAGTCAACAAAACCAAAAGACAGCCGACAGAATGGGAGAAGATATTTGCAAATGACATATCAGATAAAGGGCTAGTATCCAAAATCTATAAAGAACTCATCAAACTCAACACCCAAAGAACCAATAATCCAATCAAGAAATGGGCAGAAGACATGAACAGACATTTCTGCAAAGAAGACATCCAAATGGCCAACAGACACATGAAAAAACATCACTCGGCATCCGGCAAATCCAAATCAAAACCTCAATGAGATACCACCTCACACCAGTCAGAATGGCTAAAATTAACAAGTCAGGAAAAGACAGATGTTGGTGAGGATGCAGAGAAAGGGGAACCCTCCTACACTGTTGGTGGGAATGCAAGCTGGTGCAACCACTCTGGAGAACAGTATGGAGGTTCCTCAAAAAGTTGAAAATAGAGCTACCATACGATCCAGCCATTACACTACTGGGTATTTACCCCAAAGATACAAATGTAGGGATCCAAAGGGGCACATGCACCCCGATGTTTATAGCAGCAATGTCCACAATAGCCAAACTATGGAAAGAGCCTAGATGTCCATCAACAGATGAATGGATAAAGAAGATGTGGTATATATATATATACAATGGAATATTACACAGCCATCAAAAAACGAAATCTTGCCATTTGCAACACCATGGATGGAACTAGAGGGTATTATGCTAAGTGAAATAAGTCAATCAGAGAAAGACAATTATCATATGATCTCACTGATATGTGGAATTTGAGAAACAAGGCAGAGGATCATAGGGGAAGGAAGGGAAAAATAAAACAAGAAGAAAACAGAGAGGGAGACAAACCGTAACAGACTCTTAATCCCAGGAAACAAAGTGGGTTGCTGGAGTGGAGTTGGGGTGGGAGGGACGGGGTAGCTGCGTGATGGATATTGATGAGGGTATGTGCTATGGTAAGTGCTGTGAACTGTGTAAGACTGATGAATCACAGACCTGTACCCTGAAACAAATAATAAATTATATGTTAATTAAAAAAAAAAAAATTCCCACTCAGCCAAGGTGAAGAGAGAGGGCAGAGTGTGACTTGTAAGTGTAGGCATTCTTAGGTTGCCGTAGAGGGCATACCTGTAGAAGTGGAAAGTAATCTGACATGGGAGCATTACACAGAAGTATGTAATGGTAAACTGGAACAGAAATAATGAGTTATGAAATATACACACATATATATACATATATACACACATATATACTGATCTCTATGCACAAAATGGAGCTCAAACTCATGACCCCAAGATCAAGAGTCACATGCTCTACTGAGCCAGCCAGGAGCCCCAGGAAATATACTAATAGTGTTTTTAAAACTGTGTACTTTAAAAATTAAACCACAGGGACACCTGGGTGGCTCAGCCGGTTGAGCATCTGCCTTCGGCTCAGGTCATGATCCCAGAGCCCTGGGATTGAGTCCTGCATCAGGCTCCCTGCTCAGCGGGGAGCCTGCTTCTCCCTCTGCCTGCCAGTCCCCCTGCTTGTGCTCTCTCTCTGACAAATAAATAAAATCTAAAAAAAAAAAAAAAAAGTTAAACCACAACTGGGAATTCATTGTGATTAGAATATCAACCTCCATATAAAGGAATCAATCCAGAGATACAGGGTGGTTTAAAACAGGATGGGGCATGGGTTCCTGGGGACAGAAGAAGAGAATGGTCCTGTCTGAGGGAAAAAAAAAAAAGATAATACAAGAATCTGATTGAGACCAGGACGTTGTTAGTTACTTAGTTACTTCCTTAGTTACGTCTGGTTTGGGGCTTTGCTAATACTTTAGCAAGAAGGGATTAGAATTAACTCTAGATCCACATGATAATTTCAGCTGAAAATTATTTGTAGTTATTATACATACACATATGCTTTCGTTTAATAAAGTATATATAGACCGTTCCATGGTCGAGAATAATCTTCTTTTCAATGAATCCCTTTTGTTCTCTTTTAAAACTTGGAAGTTAAAAAAACTCAATCTTTTCAGATCGAATTGAGTAGAGGAATCCGGGCGGGAAAAACTCTAACCAAAACCTTTCGTCAAGGTCACAGAACCCTTTGCAGTGAAGTGCCTGTACCCTCAGGGCTGGATATGTTACATGTACATAATCCGCAGACTTCATCATGTGCTTTGGAATCACTGAGATCTGCTCCCCTTAAAACAGAGGCTTCAAAATGAAACATGCACACATATTGTAAAGATAACATCACCTCAGTGTCTACAAAGATGCTTAACTCCCTATTCCAGGAGGGCCCACTCCATATCCAGGGAAAGTCCTCACTAATTGTGTAATCCACCTTCAAGTACAGTCACCAAGCAGTCTGCACCCCCACCAGCTTGCTCCTTCGAGCATTTCCATCACAGCAGCTCTGTGAAGAGAGAGCGGAGCGAAGAGTATGCTCAGAGCCGTTGGTCCTGGGCACGCAGGTCACTGTGAGCAGCTTTGGTCTTTGGTTAGGCCTTTGAAATCACAAGATCTGATTTTCCTGATTATTTTAAAAGTGATACACGTTTGTGATAGAAAACCTGAAAAACCCCCAAAAGTACATATATATATATAAAGAAGCATTACCCATTAATTCCACCAAGAGAGAATGGCTCTTAATACTTCTTGCCACACTTCCTTTCTCAACTATGGTTAGATGATTCTAGTGGACATACTGACAGACACATGGTTAGAGTGATTTTCCAATACATTTTTGAATCTTGTTTCTATTTACTCAATATTATCTGCTGACAATTTTCACATGGACATCATCTTCCACTGTAATTGAGCACATTTTAGGCCCTGAAATAAACCAGACCACATCTGATCCCAAACCCAACCAAAACCAAGACCAAAAGCGAAAACAAAAGAAACTCAAAAAACTAAAACCAGTCCTCCTCCCACAAACCGGAAGCAAAAGCTCTCTGGACATCAGGAAAGGATGAATAAATAGAACTGACAAAGACATGTGGCTGATTCTGCCACATTCCCAGTAACTCAGCACAAGGCAGTTATTGAAAATAACCCCACATTTCTTTGCTATTTTCTAAATTGACACTTTAGAGCATGTCTGCCAAGACTCTTAAAATGGCCCCTGGCTGGCACTCTCACTCAGCTGTGGGCATTTGGGTTGCCCTGAGCAACCACTCCCAGGTGATGCCACACTGGACACACACACACACACACGCCAGTCATGTCATCTAAACCGACGAAGTCCCAGGAAAGCAAACTCCAGCTAGGGTCTGTGCTGGTGTGTACCCCATCTGCTGGCATGGGGGGCTTTAACTCATGGAGGCCTCACTAAGCAAGAAGCCACCTTGGACCAAAGATGACAAGGCTGAGGACACGCCACGTCAGAGATCATCATCTCAGCACTCAAGCTGGGGGGACTCCTGATATGGGCTCTTTGACATACGGGAAAACTGAGGACCACAGACATTACATGCCTCGCTCAGGGCTGGACGACCACTGTGGTGACATAACAGTGGGAGCAACGTGGTAGCAAAGGCTGAACTGCAAGACTCACAGGCTGAAGCCCTCTCTTCTTCAATGCCTGTGCCCACGTCCGAGAATTTGGGCTGCAAGTCAAGGAAACTGACTGATAAGAAGCATCCCAGAGGACTTTGCACAGATAATTTTTGTAAGAAAGGGTCATTTCAAAAGCCCCCAGTGGCTCTTCTGGGAGCAGCTCTGGCTCATGGGAGAGTCTCTGCTTCTTTTCAGAGCCCTGATCCAATCTTGCCATTACAGGCCAACCTTGGCTACTGCACTCACCCGAGCATCTCCAAGGGGAGTGCAAGCATGACCTGGCCACCTCTTAGGGGAATAGAAGGTCAGCATATGCTTGGGCCTAGATGAGTTGTGGTGAGGGAGGACTTTATGGAACAAGGCTTTCCAACTCTTTGGTCTCCAAAGTACCCTGGTCCTACGGTATCCATTGTTTTGGCGGGGAGGGGGGGGTAGGGTTTGGAGCTAAAGCCTAAAATCATTAGGTGCATGAACCTCAATCGTTAGCCAACTGGGGGAGGAGTGGGAGCTCTGGTGCGACAGAATGGCAGTAATGGCAGGGAGGGATGGAGAGGAATGTGGTTTAGATATGGAGAAACTGCCAACCACACTTGTTTGAAGTAAAGGGAATATGCTTGAACATGCTAAGAATTCAGTGATGGGTGTTGGACCATGGAGGAGGACCAAGGAGTGAGAATGAACAGGGTTTCTTTTCTTTCTGTGAGGCCCTCTACTATGAGGAGTTTCATCTCCTTCTCATCTCCCTCTTTCCATCTTCTCTCTTCCGTCCCCCATGCAGCCGGGGTGGGTGTGGCAGGGGCCCAGGTGGAGACACGGAGGGAAAACTCAAAATCTGGAGACATATCACAAAGATGAGGTCTTGCCCAAAGTTTGCTCAATGGATCATGATCTTTATAAGATGTCAGTGAGTGATAACCAAAGAAAAAAGATTTCAGGGGGCCAAATGTGGTTAAATTAGGTGGGCTACACAAAACTGAACCAGTTTCTTTATTTCATTGACTTCTCAAAGTCTTTAATCTGCAATTATACACTGTGGGTCTTCAGGGCTGGAGATGATGCAGCATTTTATAAACTCTCTTGACCAAGGGAAGGAAGTCTGTTTTCATTGAGCATTACTTAGGACCAACTTTTTTTTTAAGTATAGTTGACGATAATGTCACATTAGTTTCAGGTGTACAACACAGTGATTGTCAAGTTTATATGTTTCGCTACGCTCACTCGCCATCTGCACCACACAGCGCTATTATAATAGCATTGACTATATTCCCTATGCTGTGCCTTTTATTCCCATGACTTATTCATTCCAGGACTGACATTTTGAGGCATACTCTTCGCCAATACTGATGCTTAAGATTTTTCTTCTTTGCTTTACTTCCCCACCTCACTGAGCTAGCCTCCCATCCTAGAGAAGAAGAGATGAAGGGCTACAAATAGTAATTGCCACATCTGAAAGTAACTGTCATGTAGCATCTCGCCCCTCAGAATGTGGTCTGGGAACCAGCCGCACTGACATCACCTGAGATCAAATTTGCACGCTCAATCCCATTCCAGGTGTACTGAATTGGAATCTACAGTTTGGCAACATGCCCAGGTGATTCATACGCACATTATAGTTTGAGATGAAGATGGAGGGTGCTTGGTAGTAGGCAGTAACCTCAGTAATTCTGATTTGGCATATCTGTGGTGAGGCCCAGGGAAGCACATTTTAAAATATCAGCTCCAGAAGATTCTGATGCAGCTGGTGTGTGGACCCCTATTAAGAAACACTGATTTGATCGAAGAGCTTCTATGGCCCAAGTGACCTGCTTATAAGGTAAAAGGGCAGCACTGTGATAACATTTGGTTTCCCAGCGGCACTTCTGCAAGGTAGGTCTACCAATCACCTTCATCCTTAGAAATAAGGAAATAGCAACCTGGAGACAGGAGAAGGCCCTGGACCAAGGTCACCCAGGGGTCAGCAGGTGCATGAGGGCAAGCAAGCCCCCTCCTGCCTTTCCTCCCCACCTCCCCCAGCCTCTCTCCTCCTCCCTCATCAGCTCTTTATTCAGCAGCGACTGCACTGCTAACAGCCCTCTCTGAGTCTGCTTTTGTGTTTAGTGAAAGGCCAACAAAACACTGCTGGTTATTTGTGCTTGCTAATGATAATTCTGATTAGCTCAATTCTGTCAGCTGACTCCCAGGCTGCCAGGGGCCCACAGCAGCCTGCTTATTCAATCAGGGCCTGGCCCATTTTCTAATTACTACCATCATTTGGGCTCGTTTCCTCCAACTGTGAATTTGCTTGAGTTCAACTCATCTTCAGCTGTTGCATTTACATGAGAAATGGCTCATCTGTCACGTCTGTGTCTGTGCTCCTGTCCCCCCTCCCTGTTGGAGACCAGATGAAATGAGTTCCCAGGCTGCTGCTGACCAGCAGGTCCCAGTGGGAGCCATGAGGCAAGCCCTCATCACTGGGTTGGCCAGAGTGACCTCTTCCCAGCTTCTGAATTCCAAATTGTATTCCCACTCTGAGGCCTGAAAGGGTGACCCACTGTCCCAGTTTGCCAGGGACCGAGAATTTTCCCAGGACATGAGACTTTTAGTGCCAAATCAGGGAGGGTCAGTCACCTGGACATAGTAGGATGAGAGCGTTCAACAACCCCCCGGTGATCTAGTTGGAATCTGAAACAGAACTGCCTGGAAGCTGGGGTCCCATTTTTCTCTGTCAGGCCCAAGACTGATGATGCATCCCCTCACAGCTCTGTGCCTAATTTTGCTTTTAATTTCTACTGCTAATCCAATAGGATGAAGCTTTATTTCCAACAGTGAATAAATGGAAGTCTGCTGGCATGTTCTAGGATGAGGTAGCTCCAAGGGAGGAACGACTGGTGTGTTACCCCTTTGAATGGAGGCACATCATCCCCAAAATACTCTTCCTAATCCAGAACACATTAAACATTTAGAATGTACTTGGCAACTTGGGCATGTGAGCCTTATATCCTGTAAACTCCCAGCCCTCAAAGAGCTGACCATCCCGTGAGAGACACCGATACAAATACGATAAACTCTGTTACAACGCTACCTAGGGGATCACTAAGATGGCAAGAGGTCACGGGAGCTGGGAAGGGAGAACTGGGGTACCTCTGCTTCCCATATGCCAGCTACTTAATGTTCATTATCTCATTTAACAGCCAACATTTCCTAAGCACTTACCATGTGACTAATCCATTTAATTTTTACAACAATTCAAGTATTATACCCATTCTATGAATGAGGAAAATGAGGCTTGGAAAAACCAACCATCTCGCTCAAGACTGCAAGTTAGTAAATGAAGAGTTTGAACCCAGAGAGCCTGAGTCTTATTTTGAAGCACGGAGACTGTATCTCCTACCCTGGTGGTGTGCTGGGTTCCCCACACCACCAGGGTGCTGGACACTCAGTCAACATCAGACAAAAGCTACAGGGTAGGCGCTGGGAACCGAGGCGGGTGGCTGTGCGTGGAGAAAGCGTGGCAGAGAGAAACAGAAGGTGGCGTGTCTGCGTTCTACATTCCAAGGCATGATGGCAGGAATGTCCCACTGGAGGTGTGGGAACTCGGGGAATGCTGACATTCTAAAGGAAACTGGCAGGTCGCATGCTGCCCTTCTGGCCCTTTGCCGCCTTCAATTCTAAAGAATGAATGCTACAATGTGAAGCCAAATGCCTGACTTCTTTATCATCCTTCCAGGGCAGAAGATGAGTGTGTCATGATTTTACATTTTTTAGACTGCATGTAAATTTTTTTTTTTTTTTTTTTGAGAGAGAGACAGAAACAGAGGTACAGAGAGAGAGCAAGAGTGGGGAGGAGGAGAAGCAGGCTCCCTGCTAAGCAGGGAGCCTGACGTGGGGCTCGATCCCAAGACCCTGACACCATGACCTGGGCCAAAGGCAGACACTTAACCGAATGAGACACCCAGGCACCCCTGCATCTGTAAATTCTTGAAAGCCTCTTTCTCATGCCTTGGAACATCTGAATAACTTATGTTGCATATATACGGAATTTGATATATGCAAATCAAGGAAAAATGTGTTGATTTGACATACTATGGCTGGTTTTAATATGTTCATTGCTATAGTCCACTTAGACGTTAGGTATTCTGCGGTGCCTGGGTGGTTCAGGCGGTTAAGCGTCTGACTCTTGGTTTCAGCTCAGGTCATGATCTCAGGGTCCTGAGATGGAGCCCCAGGTCAGGATCTGTGCTCAGCATGGAGTCTCCCTCTGCTCTTCCCCCCTATACTTGCTCGCTCTCTCTCTCTAAAATAAAATCTTAAAAAAAAGAAGTTAGGTATTGTAGCACTATCAACTACTGAAAGTGCTCATTTCAGTAATAACAATCCACAAATCCAGTATTTTTAATGGACACTGGACTGTGCTAAGTATCCAGAGCCTGACATTATATAATTATTGTCCTCAAAAACATCCTCAATCTCTTTCTGTTACTTCATAGGTTTTGTTTGTGTAAAATGAACACATAATTTCAGATAATTCAGCATGGAAAACACGTGTTAATATGTAAAAGCATTAAAATTAATCACCCTGCAATTACAATTAAGAAAACAGAAAGGTAGGAAGGACACTGTTTCAAGCCAGATTTAAATAAAAGGTTCTAGGGGAAAAACTGATACCCTTCTTGCTCACTTCCACTGTTAATAACTCTTGGTTAATCCAGTCAGTTTCTCCCCAAGCCTCCAAAGAGGCTTTCATCTGGAGTCCTGGGCTGTTCGGGGCCTTTCTGCGACTCTAGTCTTCCAGCCAGCTCCTGGCACTGCTAGGCGTTAGAATCCATGGGGCTTTTCTCCAGTGACAGAAAATAACTGGGAGTATTTTGATGGCAAAGAAAGGCCTTCTCTACTGGCTCATGCTCAGCTTTGTCTTACAATGGCCTTTATTAAAGCTTCTGGACATAAAGAAGAAATTGACTTTCGGCTCTATCCGATGTTTCTGCTCCTTTAGCTCAGTGAAACCGAAACAGTGAGTGCTTAGGAGAGCCTCTTCCTTCGCGTGGAACCTTGGGGAAGGTAATTCCCCTCATGGTTTCTCCACCCTCTTCATTTCCACAGCCCCTAGTCACTCTTTCCTTTGTCCTTGACATTTTCTAAAATTAGCTTTATCAACTCTTCCCAGTCTTTGAACTCCCTTGAGCTGTTTGCACAACCTTTTCTTCTTGTTAACCCACACTTGCCTTTAAGCAGGACAGAGTAGGAGAAATCAACCAGGAAGTATTTCAGCTTCTATCCACACTGTCCAACTGAATTCAGAGACAACTTGGTTCCTACCCCCCAATAACTTTCTAGAAAACTGTTGTGAAAGAAAATGAAAACAAGCACTTCCTTAGCCAGTGAGATAACTTATTTGTGCCCAGAAAGTCTTGCTTTGTTCCAGAACACTTAGTGATGCAAACAAAAATATTTTTTACATGTACTCTTATAGCACAATAATAGATTTCAAGTTGAGAAACTCTAATGGTGATATATAAATTTCTTTGCCAGATACAGGTACTGTACCATATTAAGCATGCCTTTTTCCTTCTTTTGTATTTTTTTTTTTTAAGCATTTGGAGTCAAGCACTTAGATCTTTTAGCCGAATTTCCAGTCTTTTTTTTTTAAAGATAATATTTATTTATTTGTCAGAGAGACAGAGGGAGAGAAAGAGCTCACACAAGCATGGGGAGTGACACGCAGAGAGAGAAGCAGGCTTCCCACTGAGCAGGGAGTCCGATGTGGGGCTCGATCCCAGGACCCTGGGATCATACCTGGAGCCAAAGGCAGACACTTAACCGACTGAGCCACCCAGGTGTCCCTTATTGTGATTCTTTAACATCATGAACTTGCTGACCCTGGAGGGACTGGCCCTCCCAGGGCTAGCCAATTCCTAGATGTAGTAAACAACTCACCCTCCAGCTGTTTACTCCCCAGTCAATACAAACTAATCAATCCAGAGCTCATCCAACCCCCTCCTCTATGCCTCTCACCCTTAGGGCTACTACTGCCCCCCCATCACCCTAGGTCCAGGTACCACACAATTAAGACAGCCCCTAATCCCCAAAGCCTCCTGAAATGATTCAAATTAGTCAATTCAATTCTAATCCTGCTTAGTTCGACTCACCTGTTCCTTCCCAGAGAAACCACAATAAAGGCTTTTGCCCACATTTTCCCTTCTCCTCTGCCTCTGACCAGCCTTGGTGGCTACCCGCGTGCCCCCCCTCTTTCCCCATGACACGGTGTGCCCCCTTCTCTTCGGATCCATGAGTATAATAATCTATCTTTTCAATGGCAATTGTTTTCCTGATCTGTTGGCCTCACCATACATAAGTAACAATAAAACCTCGATTTAAAAAATACATAAAGAGAAAGGAAGACGGACTAGCAAAAGACCACAGCCTGGCCTCTGCTTTGCTCATTATTCAAATGGACTTGGATGAAAGTTAGTTGCCCTGTCAGTTATATTTAGCAAAACTGCCACTTTTAGTGTTCCAAGAAAAAAGAATGATTTTAGTATAACGCACTGTATTATACTGGTTAAGAAAGTACTCAGTAGAGCCGACTAGAAACAGCTGTGATGAGGACATCCACATTAAGCCACTACATGTTACAAAAGATGCTGGGAGTTTTAAGGTTCCTTGGCTTCTAGAGCACACAGATTGAGTCCAACTGTAAAAACACCTTATGGAGCAAATACAAGGAGCCCCCATTCACCTAAACAATCATGGTGAAGTTTTTTTAAATCAAATGTTCTGGATTTTAAATATATCCCATTAAAACTGCATCACGGGAGATTCAGTATGAAAAGCAAAGTCCCTGAGATACTGTACTCTCATCTGGGGCTTACTTCTGTCTCTAGCTCTGGAGTCAAAGCTACTCCAAGGCAGTTTTGCTTAACTTTGCATGCCCAGCAGCGGACACACAGTGGGTGCTAAATATATGGTTCCCGAGTGAAAGAATGTTTCTCATTATCTTTAAACAGATGATGTAAGAGATCAAAGATGCTCATTTAAGGGATTATGTAAATCGGTGGCTAGTTTTGGAGCTGAGAATGAAAGCTACTCCCTCTGGCCCAAACCATTACGATCCCACTACATTTTGCCACCGCTCGGAGAGAAATGCAAGACCCTATGTGGTGATGGCAGTGGACATCCTGGCGTCTTCTGACCCTTACGCCCACCTCTCCCTCCTGGCTAACGGCCCCCCACGAGTGAGCCCTTTGCGTGGGCCTGACAGTGTGCTGTGACCAATGGCTGAGCTCCTGGGGGCCGCTTGGGTGGCAGCCTGCTCAGCGACACTCACCAAAGGCTCTAGCTCCTTGCGGTCGATGAGGTTCATCTCTGTGACGAAGTAATAGAAGTGCTTGTAGCAGGTGTTGACGTGGGCCTCCGCACCCATCACAATGACCCGGTCAAAGTGGTGGATGTAGACGTGGACGAAGACGCGGAAAAGGCGGCACAGGATCTTCTTGCAGATCTGAAGGAAGTTCTTTGGGAAGGGAACACCTAAAGAAGTCAAAAAAAGAAGAGAGAGAACAAAGCCGTGATGGGAAAGCTCCAGAAGCCCGGGAGCGCACGTGCGAGGCTGGAGAACCGTCCTGCACGCGAGCCTCCAGGTCAGCCTGCAGATGCCTGGCTCTGCGTGGGCAGCGGCATCAGCCACGCCTAAAAAAAGTGGCTGATGATGCTGTTATGTTTAAATACCAACAATGACCAGGAAGAGACCAAAAAAATTAATGAAAATATATGCATATATATTCATATGTATTTGGTTTTATTTACATACAAATATTTGCTTTTATTTATATATAAATATTAAATATTGATTTTTACATAGAAATGTGTGTTCTCCCTTCTTGCTCCCCACCCTCCCCTTTATAGAGCACAAGAAGGTTCATTTTCCTCTTACATCTAATCTAAGAGAACTAGAGGGAGACGGGTGCTCCCGGACAGAGTAACAGGGGGCCGCGGGGACTGCAGCAAATCGGAAAGCACCTTCTCCTCAAAGGGAGTAGTGGCGGCAAAACTCCAGCCAACAGTGGCCCGACGGGACAGAGGCCCAGGGCTCTTAGAACTTCTGATTTTTCAAGATAATTCAGGAATCTGGAGTTCTATGTGAACTTGCTACATTTTTTAAACATGAACGACGAATCTAAAGTTTTAAAAAATACCAGTGGTCAAAACAAGACATCTTTCTAGCTTAATGTGGCACACAGGCTGCCCGTGTGCAAATTCTGATCCAAATTCCTCCAGAGATTCACTGTTTCCAGGGTGGGCAAATGCAACAACCTCCACAGACAGTGGACATTACACTTATCCCCACTTCATCTCCTCGAGGAAGGTAAGAGTGGGTTATGGGGCCAGAGGGGGCACCTTAAGTGGTAACATGTTGTAAGTTAAACAGACTTTGAATTCCTGCTCTGCAACTTATCCAGCTGTATGACCATGGCCGAGAGATTTAACCTCTGGGAGCTTCAGTTCTTCCATATGTAAATAAAAATTCCAACAGTTGGGAGGATTAGACACAGAAAAAAATTCCAGTGGTTGTGAGGATTAGCAGTGGTGCCCAGACAACTCTGGTTTCTCATCTATAAAAGAAGGGTCATAATAAGGCCTTCCTTGCATGAGTAGGAGGGTGTTAACACGAGTAAAATCCCTCGACAGTGCCTCGAACAGAGGAAGAGCTCACTAAATAGGAAGGACCCTCCTTCTCTCTGCACTGTAAGGTCTGCAGCATTTAGCTGTTGTTATAAGGAATGTATTACCTTTATCAAGAAAAGGTAGACATGGCTACAACCTTTCAACAGAATTGCAGAGTGTGCTTAGGGTGGGCTCCTGGTCCCTGTCCATCCCTCCACAGGGTCCCAGTGGCAGCTGTCTGGTGAGATACTCTGTAATGGGATCACCTGGGACCCCCAGGGCACGATGAGAGAGACAGAACATGACTGGCAAATGGCAGGCGCAAGATCCGCCTCCCTGGGGCCCGGCACCGATACCAGCTTTTCTTCGAACACAAAGTGGGACCTATCAAATGAACGCAGGGAGAGACTCGGGCACAGCGTGGCAGCTGTCTGGGCAACAGATGCTGGGATTTGGGGATGGAGGTGAGGTAACACTGGGGAGTGGGGAGCCCCTCGCAGAGATTACGGGTGGTTTTCTATGCTGAGGAGGGGCCAGCAAAAAGCTGCCAGGCTGGGGAAGGGTCTGGAGTCTTCAGAGAAGCCCAAGTCCCAGAGGTGATGGAATCTCCCTCTAAGCGTGTTCCCATCAGAAGGGGAGCCCCGTAACCCACACAGTGACAACACCAAGGGTTGACATGTTTCCTTTACAACCTATCTGCAAAGTGGGCTTTACTACTCAGATGTCACAGATGACTAACACTGAAACTCTGAAGCACAGATTAACTTGCCCCAGGCTATTTAGTCAAAAAGGTGCAGGGCTGGGAAGTGGACCAAGTCAGCCTGGTTCTCAACACCAAAAGATCTGGTTATGTTTGGAGTGTAACACTCTTTCTCTGCCAAGGATAGAGGCACAGCTCGATGGCTAAGTGTAACGAGGCATCCAAAGGTTACTCTTGGTGGTACAGAAATAGGATTTAAAAAAAAAAAAAGTAGTGGGAAGTGAGAGAAGTCTGAAAAAAGTCTATGTCCTTGGCAGTCAAAGATTCAAGGTGATAAGAGGTCAGCTAATACACTCCGCTGCCTTCAAGGAGATATGTGTTTTCTCTGTTCATGCCTTAGGAACCTGGGACTAACAGAAAAGGCCAACATTTACTGAGCACTTACTATGTTCCAGGGACTAAGCCAAGAGCTTTACATGGATTAGCTGATTGAATTCTGACAAGGCTTGAAGGCAGGTACTATTATTGTTTCCATCGCAAAGATGGGAAAACAGACTTGGGAAAATTAAGTAGCTGCCCAAGGTCACCCGGCTGGCAAATAGTAGGGGAGGGGCCTGGAGCCAGGTCTGTCCAACTCCAAAGCCCAGGACCACCTTGAAAACCTGAGATGCTCCTCTGGGGCTCTGCACACACCCCCAGCTCTGTGGCCCTTCCTTTATGTGTGGTCTGAGCCCCCGTGGTGGGTTTACCTTTCACTCCCCCTGCCTCCAACTCACCAGCTGCCAGGGAACACGGGGAGTCTCAGCTGTACCATTTCACCTGCTTGATCAGCCCCACACCCCACACACTGACTGCAGGCAAGGCAGTCTCGGGCACATTGAGGATGTTCATGGCAATTGCTAGGTCCCTCTAGATGGTCCCCCATTTGCATCTTTCCCCCATCCCTGTTCTGCTCAGCTCTGAACTCTTGGCTCTCCCTTCCATCCCGTACCTGGTCTCTGGCCGTGTCTTTGTCCTAGAACTTGGCTTGCCTCTTGTCTCTCCCTTTTGGACCACGGCTAGAAATGATCATTAGAGTAGTGGAGAGGAGTGGCTTTGAGATTCTGGAAGACCTAGTTTTAAAGTCCTCGTCCTACAATTTATTTGCTGTACAGGCAGGTTACTTCATCACTCTTCTGCACTGTAAAATCAATAAAAATATTGGCTTTGTAGTGTCCTTATACTAGTATCTGTACTGAAACGGTCCTTAGTGGGAACTGTCAGACTAAATTCTACTTTTGTTATTTCTCACTTGAACTCCTCCGGTAGGTAAAACCCAGGCTCAGCATCTCTTGACTCTAGCTGCAAAGTTGGATCAGACTCTTCCACCATTCCCTCTCTTACATGTAATTCATTCTTCAAAAGTGAACATTGCAAATGGTTCGAGTTAGGATGTGCTCAGCATGCACCAGTCACCTCAGGCCACCTCTGGAAGCTGAGAAGTCCTGGGCTGGGAGTTCTAGGGAGCCCAGGAACCCCAGCAGGCTCTCGGCTGAACCAGAGAGAAAATCCCAGCTCACAGAGCATGGGGTTGAGAATAAGAAAGCTTCTGGGTGCCTGGGTGGCTCTGTCGGTTGAGTGTCTGCCTTCGGCTTAAGTCATGATCTCAGGGTCCTGGGATCGAGCCCCATGTCCAGCTTCCTGCTCAGAGGGGAGTCTGCTTCTCCCTCTCCCTCTGCCTGCAGCTCCCCCTGCTTGTGCTCTCTCTCTCTCAAATAAATAAATAAAATCTTAAAAGAAATAAAAAGAATAAGAAAGCTACATAGAAGTTGGGAAATTCATTCAATATCATCTATGGGTTCAGGGGCCATTTCTATGTATTTTAGCTCTTTTCTCCCCTTCTCTTCTGCCTTCCAGGTATTCAGATTTGTGTGTGTGTCCATGTGCATGTGTATGTATATGTGCATGTACGTATATGTATATATGTATCTGTATATGTGTGCATGTTTGTGTGTATGTATATGTATGTGTATATATGTGTGCATGTGTCTGTGCGTATGTATATGCATGTATATGTGTGTGTTTGTATGTGCATGCATGTGTATATGTGTGTGCATATGTGTATATGTGTGTTGTATGTGTATGAATGTGTGTGCATTATGCATATGTCTATGTGGCATGCGTGTCTGTGTGTGTTTTAAATAAACTTTCAGAAGGTGGGAAGTAGAAGAGATCATTCCTTTGGAGGTAAAGAACTGGATGTCCACCCCTTTGGTGGACTCTGGAACTATCTCTACCTGTGTAACTGGCTACATGGCAGCAAGATAAGGCAAGACTCGGCCCTACTGATCAACTCCCTTCCTTGACAGTCCTCAGAGGGACCAGCTCATGAAATTGGATTAGTCTGAGGGTTTTTGTCTCTGTGGTGCTAAGAAGTATCCAATCTTCATTAAATAGCCAAAGGAAAGGGAGCCCTGAGTGATGCGTGATTTGCAGTGTGTCCCAGAACACTCTGAGCAGTGGTATTATAGTTGCAGTTTTATTTTTTTGTTTTAAGATTTATTTATTTATTTAGAGAGAGAAATCCTCCAGCAGATTCCCTGCTGGGCATGGAGCCCAATGCGGGACTCCATCTCAGGACCCTGAGATCCTCACCTGAGCTGAAATCAAGAGTCGGACACCTAATAGACTGAGCCACCCAGGCGCGCCTGGCAGTTTTGTTCTTTTTTTTTTTAAGTAACAGAGGCTTAGCTGAGTTAAAGTATTTGCCCCTAGCCCCACAGCTAAAGGGAAGTAATGGTTTGGCTCTAAAAGTCAGGTTTTTTTCTTTTGCATCCTGTTACTATGGGCTCCATGGTGGTAGGGAACAGACCAGCATTTTATGACCTGCACTTAGCCCAGGACCTGGCTTATAGAAGGAGCTTGAAAAATATGTGTTTGCTGGCTTTAAATGGCTACAGTCCAGCAGTAGGAAGAATGACAGGCTAATGAATCATCACAAATGGATGCTGGGCTTGTTACAATGATGGCCTGCACCTGAGGGAACGGTATGTTGGCTGGATCTGGGCAAAGGGCAGTCTACGTGGACACGTGGCCCCACTGACCCAGCTCAGGACCACATCCAGTGTCCTGTCCCTCTGCTTCTCTTGTGTTTGTGAGATATTATGGACCCTCCACTTTTGTATTTCCCAAGACATGTTTTAAAACTCACTAATTTGGGAGAGCCTTGGCTAAAAAAAGAGGGTCATGAGATCAAATGTATTTGCAAAAATTCTGCTTTCATAGAGGTTTACAGTGTATCTCTGCATGGGAAAGGACCTGAGAATTCCTGTAGCAAAAAGTCCTATTTTACCCTGAACCCCTCTTTCCCCCCTCATAATATCTATCGGTTTAAAACACAGAGCCTGTAACAAAAGCCTGGCTTTTGTTTCTATCTCACTCTACCTCCTACTCACAATGCAGTCATATGCAAATGGTTAGTCCCTCTAAGCCTCAATTCACCGCCCCCCCCCCCCCGTAGAAAGAAAAGAGGTTGATGTCATCTGTAGCTCCTGAGGTTGTTATGAGGATTAAATAAATGTATAAAAGGCTTTGCTTAATGCCTTGTGGACAGTAAGCACTCTCTTGTGAACTGTTACTTTTAGTATCCCATGGACCCAATGCTCTTCAGAAAATACTTTGGGATTAAATTCCTCCTGCATATTTATTTTTCAGGAGGGCACTTTGGGTATTAACACATCAGTTCTGAACTTACAAAGAACTCAGAGTGGCTATGTTCTGCCTTACGTTATTTTCTACAAGGTTCTCATACTTACATCTTGTCTAATTGTAAGTTCCCTGAACAAAGAGATGGTTTTATATTTTGAGTCTGCCTTTAAAAGTACCTGGCACAGGGCTAGGTGGGGAGTAGTCATCCATCAGAATTGAATCATAAAAGAGCAGTGATCTTATTTAGTCGAGATGTGAGTCTATCTATCATCTCCTCTTTGGGGCAGGGAAAAAGGCTCCAGCAGAAATGATAGCCTTTTGCCAGGATCTTGATATGGTCCTGGCATGGGAGGCTGCACACTGCTTTTGGTGAAAAGGAAGGAGAGCTCTGTGATAAGAACATTTTGATCTTACCTATGGGGTGGGAAGAAAAAACCTGAAACTCCTCTTTTCTTATCATTAAAACCTCCCTTCTTTGCCTTTCAACGTATTTTTTTTTCAGGTGGTGATCATTAATTTTCAGTTACCGTGCTCAATTAGAAAGTTAATGGCAGACAGTATTAACCAGTAGCTCTAACTGAAGTAGACTGCACGTCTGAAGTGTCTGGAGTTAAACTTTGACTAGTCTTATAATAATTGAGACAAACCATGTGACCATAATCACAAATAGATGTGCACTGATTGATATAGAAAACAACCTTTGATCGGAAGGTCTT
The DNA here is from genome assembly GCF_011800145.1 of Mirounga leonina. NCBI lineage: Eukaryota > Metazoa > Chordata > Mammalia > Carnivora > Phocidae > Mirounga > Mirounga leonina. The sequence continues at coordinate 42,097,427 of NW_023270433.1, read as the reverse complement.
CACGTGATTTGCAATCACTAATTGAGTCTCAGGGCACCCCGAGCCACATCCCATGACTCTCAGATTCAAGCTGGAAAATTTCATACTTTAAGTTGTTCCAAAATGAGAAGATGTGTTCAGAAGAGTGTTCTCCAAAGAGGTGATAGACAGACAGACAGACACACACACACACACACACACACCTTTGGATCTGGATGGTCTTGGGTTATGTGATGGAGCTTGGTCTCTGCAAATGGGTCAGTAATGAAATGAAGTTGGTGAACCTAAAACAGGGCCAGGCTGAGCTCAGATGCCAGAGTGAGCTGAGGCAAAATGTCTGGCCAGAGGTCAGAATCCCAAACCAATCACTCATAGGTGGTTCCGGTAGGAATTTGCCCAACCATTAGACTCAAAGCAAGGCTAGAGTTTGCTGGACGATCGGGCCAAGGAGGGAGCTAAGCCAGAGAGTTGGGATGAAGGCAGAGGGTGAGGTGAGCCTGCAGGGCCCGGACTCTCCTGAAGGCCTGACAGGCAGTGCCCAGCTCTGCCTCCGCTGTTCGGGAAGACGTGGTGCTCGGCAGGGAGTCAGCATCTGACGGGGCCTGCAGAGTTCATGAATGTGCCTAACCACAACTTTCTGATCTCCAAGCCACATTCAGTACCAGCACTAAATCGAGCATGGAATATACTAATTTCTCTGGGGCCCCATGTGGATTTGCCTTTTATCTCTGACTTAGTAAATCTCCGTTCTCCCAAACAAAATTTAATAAAAAATTCCAGTAATTTCTGAGCTTCAATCCGTTTTCTTTCTTCTTTCCTCCTCTTTCCTCCCTTGCACTAGGCAGATGCCCCATTCAATCCTTCCTTTGCGGACACCCCTGAAAGAAAATAAGCTGTCTAAATGGCTTATGTTTCCTTTTTTACCCTGTTATGGGAGCTGCAAAGGGAAAGAGTCCCTCAGAGAATGCAGAAATGCTTGGGATGATGGGGCCACAGACTGGAGACAAAGGTCCCAAACTCAAACAAGAGCTGGGGGTAGTTTCTGTGTTCAGTGAAACTCATTCCTGTTCTCATCATCTTCTCTCTTTTCTGTGGAAGAGAAGGCCCAATGTCTGGTGCAGGATCACACCGGGTTGGACCCGGACCACGGAGGTAGAGAGAGTAAGGGCTAGGCGGTGGTCTCCAGCAACACCAGACAACTGCCCTCAAACACCCCAGGTCCCACAAGTAGTCGGCAGATGTTCCAGCCTGTCCTTTACCTAGTTAATGCCTCTACTTTCTTTCTTTCTTTTTTTTTTTTTTTAAAGATTTTATTTATTTTTTGACAGAGAGAGAGACAGCGAGAGAGGGAACACAAGCAGGGGGAGTGGGAGAGGGAGAAGCAGGCTTCCCGCTGAGCAAGGAGCCCGATGTGGGGCTCGATCCCAGGACCCCGGGATCATGACCTGAGCCGAAGGCAGATGCTTAACGACTGAGCCACCCAGGTGCCCCAATGCCTCTACTTTCTTAAGAGCTCTGCCCAGGTTGTCTGACATCTGCGATCTGCTCCTGAAACTTTCTGAGCACATAGCCCAGATGGTAATTCCACACAGCTCTGTGGGAATCCCTGACCCAGGGCCAGCCCATCTCCTAGACTGTACCCTCCCTGATGGTCCTCACGGCTGATCCTCAGTGCCTACCACGGAGCCTGGAGCAGGCTGGGTGTGTAACCAATGCTTGCACATGCTGGATGGAGGGCTGGGCTCTTAGGCCACATGCTGACCCTGAAATCAAAGCTCAGAAAGGCAAGGGGACTGGCTGGCCTGGGATTTACAGCGAGTTTGTGATGAAAAGGGACCTGCATCCCAGCCTCTCGGATTCCAGAGCCTGTGCTCTTTTTACTCTTGCTAGAATACTCGACAGGCTGTTCTCACGGCTCCTTCCATCCCTCTTCAATCCTACTGGCAGAGTTGGGGAAGCAAAGCTTGTTAAAAGACGAAGGTGGACAAGGGAGGTTTGGCTCTCACTTCCCCAAACGCATGTGTCATCCAGGGTTAAGGAGAGTGGTTAAGCGTCTGGCCCTGGTGTCCATCATACTTGGGTTCACACTCTAGCTGTGGACCATCCGCGTTTCTTGTTCTTGAGGAAGCGTGCTAAGTTCCAAGAGGCTCGTTTCCTGATCCGAGAAATGGGGATAATGATACCGAGGCTTCTGTGAGATGGTGATTTTAAACACAAGCATAGTACCAGGAGGCACCCAGGGGGCACTCAGTTAAGTAACAGCCAATGTTACTGTGGTTAGGAAGTTTGGGCTCTTCCTCATCGAAGCCAAGGGTGCGGAGAAGGGCAAATGAAACAGGAGAGAGCAAGTTACCTTTTCTTCGAAAGGGCAAACTCTCCTGAAAAGTGGATTTGGGGAGATATCCTGAGAGTTGTCCGAGGAGTTTCCACATGACACAAAATGAAACCTAGTAACGTTCTGGCCAATCCTTTTGGGACCCCTGATGGCACACGAATAACACCCAGAAATGCCCACATTTCTCCTTAAAACAGTCGCTCCTGTCTGAGGGCATCTGTGTTGTCCTTTATGCCTTTGGAGTCCGGTAACTGAGGAGAGCACCTATGAAACTCCCTGTGCAAGTCATAAAATTCACTCATTCTCAATAGTTCATGAATAAAAACAACATCCCACACACGTGGGAAAAGAAAACAGACCTCCTCTGGCAGCGTGGCTGAGAACATACCATTTCCAAAACACTTGCAAAACAAAATGCAATTGGATCATGAGGAAAACAATGAAGAAAAAACTCATAACACAGATCTGTTTCTTAAAAATACACATCTTCCTCCTCTTTGCTGACTCTGCTGCCCATCCCATCCACATTCTCCTGCCTCCTGCAAAATGCATATACATATATATATATATATACATAGAAGCCTCATGCTTTTGCTGATGAAAAGTCAGCTGCAGAGGACTGATTCCTCTAAGCAGATGTTTTGTGTTATCTCAGTGCGTTCCTCAAGAAAGTGTCTGTTCATCATGCCAAGGAAAACAATCCCGTGTAGCAAGACTTTGTTCCTCTGCCTAAAAAAAAGGAAAAAAAAGCCCCCAAACAAGCTGACAGCTGCAAATGGTTAGAAATAAAGTGGCTACTACTCTGTTCTCCACCTCCCTCTGCCCTTCGCCAGAGCCCGCTGTGTTGCCCTCTGACCTATAATCACAGTGGTGGGACTGAAGGAAGAGAGACGAGCATGGGATAATCCGCTCTAAACAGACTGTTAGTTCTTTCAGACGTGCCATTTGCTGGGCAGAGGAAGTGCTGTTTCAGCCACCCAAAGGAGCGGCTGTAAATACAATGTGCCTGCCTGTCTCACTTTCCTCTGCTCCCCAATGTCACTTCTCTGGGGTTGGAGGCTGTTCCTCATCTGCCCCTCCGTCCGCAGGATGTCTGCCCTCACCCTCTGCTGGCATGGCACGGAGGAGGAAGGAGACTGAGAAAGACCCAGCAAAACCCGAAGAAGATACTCATTCACTCTGGATTGGCAATAAGAGCCATAAAAAAACAAAAACAAGCCGTAGCTAGTTCAGACGTGCTGAGTTTGCTGAAAAGCACATGGGCCAAATGAGATGGGAGTGAGCCGAGAACAAGATGTTAATGAACTTCGAGAACAAGATGTTAATGAACTTCGTTAGTGCTAGAGACTGAGACTGAGGTGCCTGCCCTTGGATCAGAGCCCCAGTCAGAATCTGAAAATGACTCAGCCTCCTTGTCATGGATGATACGTTGTGGGTGTCTTCACAAGTAAAACTTTTCTCTAGCCACCGGCAGAATCTTTCTCCCATTATGGGAAGGGCAGTTAATACCAAATCTTGTCGGAATAGTTTCTAGCCTATAATTTTCTCTCCATCCCCACTGCCCCTTCCCTAGCTCAAGCCATCATCATCTCCTGCCTGGTGCTGGAGTTTCCCCCCAGCTCTACTCTTGCATTTTTCCAGTCTCCACCTGGCAGGCAGATGATCTTCCTAATATGCAAATGATCTTCCTAATATGCAAATCTAACCAGCACATCCATCTTTCTGCATTAAACTCTAAAGCAGCTTCCCACCGCTTTAAGGTAAAATCAGAGCTATTTAACACAGCAGGCAAGACTCCCTATGGCTCCAACATGCGTATCTCTCCATCATCACTTCTGGAGCCTCCTAATTTATATATGATACTCCAGCCCTCTGAAGCTAAGATCCTCTTGGGCTCACTTCTGGGAGATGCCACATACTGAAGAGTTGGCAGCTGGAAACCCTCTTCCTCAGCTTCCCCTTTTTGTCTGGCTAACTCCCATTTGTTATTCAAGGCTCAACTACGTTTTCACTTCCTCTAGGATATCCTCCTTGGATATCCATGTGTTAGGCACATCATGACACCCTATACTTCTCCCATGACAGTACTTATTACATTGTATTGTAATTGTCCATTTTTTGGTCTCCCACTAGAATGAAAATTTTGTCATATCAGGGAATGTCCTTTTACCTTTCTTGTTCACAGTTATCCCTGGCATCAAATGCATACCAGAACATGGTGGTCTCAGTGAGTATCTGTAGAGTGAATACATGAACAAATGACCATATCAAGTGGGGGTGGTGAAGACTTTGCCTGCTTGGGTTGCCCGTGCTTTTCCCATCCCCAAACAGTGGCCCTGAGTCACAGCCTGAAAACTCTCATTCTGAGGAAAGTTTCCCCAGGGAATTGCTATAGGCCCACGTTTAACCTTGTCATGCCCAAAGCTATAAGTAGTAGTGAAAGTTGATACTTTGGGGCGCCTGGGTGGCTCAGGCAGTTAAGCGTCTGCCTTCAACTCAGGTCATGATCTCAGGGTCCCAGGATTGAGCCGAGTCAGGCTCCCTGCTCAGTGGGGAGTCTGCTTCTCCCTCTTCCTCTGCCTCTTCCCTGGCTTGTGTGTGCTCTCGCTCTCTCTCTCAAATAAAATAAAATCTTAAAAAAAAAAAAAAGAAAGTTGATACTTTTATCTCTTCATACTTGGCAGATCACAGAGAGAAATTCATTTTAACAGGTTTTCACTCATACTGCGAAAGAAGCACCTCCTCAAATCATATTGTCTGTTTGTATTGAAGTGCCTATTTTCATCTAAATAGAAAGGTGTCGAACAGGTAGCTTTCCACCTTAGCACAGTTGGAAATAAGCTAGGAATGACTCACAAATACTCCTGAGATACATGATGGGGGCAGACAGGAGAGAGGGAAAAGACAGCAAAGTAACGGATCCTTTTTGGAAAGGGCGGCAGATCCAGACAGAATGATGACTGGAACCCAATTTGCGGGGTGCTTTTTTGCAGAGCCAAAAGGGAGCAGTGACCAGGAGGAAATTAATTTGAGGCAGGGGTGTAGATGTTGGAGGTATCTTCTCCAGACAGAAAGAGTCTAAGAAAAGGAAACTTGCCAAGGAAGTTCGGGGCAGACTGCATGCAAAGACCCATGGAGACTGAAGCTGAGGGAAAAATGGCAGGTGGATGCAAATGACTCTTCACACCTGAGCTGGAGGGGTTAGTTAAGGCAGGGACTGAGCAAGAAATGGTGAGTCATTGTAATTGCATGTAAGATCCAATGAGGGTAGTCATTGTAATTGCATGTAAGATCCATTGTAATTGCATGTAAGCCACCAATGGGTGGTGGCTCAGTGGGTTAAGTGTCTGACTTTAGCTCAGGTCATGATCTTGGAGTCCCCCACTGGGCTTTGGGCTCCACACTCAGCAGGGAGTCTGCTTGTCCCTTTCCCCCGACTAGTGCTTTCTCTCTCTCTCTCTCTCAAATAAATAAATAAATAAAATCTTAAAAAAAAAAAAAGAAAAAGAAAAAGACCCAATGAGGGTAACATAGTGACATAGGGATGAAACCGGAAATACAGCTCTAATATTTGATCTCTGGGATGGAAGTTCAGCTAAATTCACAGACTAAGCTGTGCATCTGTAAATTACCTACTTGAATACAGTCTGAACCAGGAATCACAAAATCAAATGCCTTCACGGGTCAGAAAGAAATAGAAGAGTCAAGTCAGCTGGGTGTAATACAGCAGGGAGCGGTGTGTACTGTGACAACCTGAGAGCACTTTCTGTGGGACAGGAAAAGAGCCCCTCTGCATGGGCTGATCACTATTGAGCAGGAATGTGGGTCCGGGACGGCCAGACCTTCTAGTAGTCTAGATTCCAGTCTGAAGTCTGTTCACAGTTAAATGTTGATGATGAATTAAAAAACACTGGGTGCCTGGGTGGCTCAGATGGTTAAGCGTCTGCCTTCGGCTCAGGTCATGATCCCAGGGTCCTGGGATTGAGTCCCGCATCGGGCTCCCTGCTCCTTGGGAGCCTACTTCTCCCTCTGCCTCTCTCTCTCTCTGTCTCTCATGAATAAATAAAAATAATTTTTAAAAAAATCTTAAAAAAATAAAAAACATTAAAAATGTTCAACATTTTATTTATTAATGTAATTTAGCTTCACATAGTTAACTCAGCTTGGAAAAGCTGACTTTCTATAAGATGACAGCTTAATTTTTAAAAGTTTACATTAAAAAATTTTAAATGCCCTCGTAGCTAATGAGTACACACAATACCCAGATCTTAGTTTCTAATACCATTCTTCAGTAAAAGGAATCAGGGCTCCTGGGAGAAATGGCTGACTCTAGGGTGAGGCAGGGGATATAAAAGATGGCCTGCCAGAAAGAAAAGATGTCCTTCATAAAATCACAACCTTGGGTGGGGGGTGTCCAAGGGACACTGGAGGCAATGTAAAGCTCCCGAACCACGAAAGCTGGAACTGGAGCAACAAAATAAATGGAAGAATACTGGATGATAACCCAAAGTATAAAATAAATATCCGTAAGTCCAGACTGATATAAAGAAATGATTGAATAAATAAATGGAAAATGGACAAATGTCGCATGCAGTGGAATTCCAAATAATTTATGTAGACACTTCCCAGCAAGAGGTAGAACCCCCTTTCCCGCTGTTAACTGGGGGGTATGCGAGGTGACTTTCTCGTGAGTGAGTACAGTATGGAAAAGGAGGTAGAAAGAACAACTTCATGGAGAAAACTGGCAAGCACTACAGTGGCCAGGTGATCGAGGTTAACCCCAGCAATGGTAAGTCATTGGCATGGCATATATCTTTGTTATGATGTGATGCAAATGTCACTTGACTCCTGTAGTCTTCCTCTCAAGAACACATAACCCCTGTCTAACCAAGAGAAAAACATCAGGCAAGCCCAAACTGAGGGAGATTCTACAAAATATTTGACAAATACTGCCCAAAATTGTCAAAGTCATCAAAAACAAGAAAAGTTTGAGAAAGCATCATAGCGCAGAGGAGCATGAAGAGATACAATGGCTAAATGTATTGTGGTATCCTGGATGGAATCCAGGAACAGAAAAGGGGCATGAGGGAAAGTCTCATAACATCTGAATACTGTGTGTTTCGTTGACAGTTGGTACTGATGTGAGTTCCTTAGTTGCGACACATGTATTATAGCTATAAATATAAATGTAATGCAAGATGTTTACCAACATGAGAAGCTGTATGAGGGATATATGGGCACTCTCTGTACTATCTTTGCAACTTTTGGGTAAATCTAAAACGCTTCTAACTAAAATTTTACTTATATAAAAAATACCACTCTGTGGGCCAAAAATATTTGCTTGGGCCCAGGGACCATGAGTTTTTACCCTTTGGTTCATGCACTGACATTTCTATATTTACTGATGAAACTCTGATCAGAATTGGCTACATAATTTGCAGAGCCCCTTGTTCAAAAATTATTAAGAATTTCAAGATGGTGACAGCAGAGTGTTAAACCAAGCCCAGGGCTCTCCTGAGGGCAAGTTCCATGTGACTGTACATGACCCACGCCTGGGAAGCAGGCGGTCTCTGATACACTGCATGGTCTCATCAGAGTTGTCCAGTTAGTAGTCAGATAAAACTCCCACATACACTCTTTATTTGTTCACTAACCAATTTACATAACTAACAAACATTTATTTATTTGGGGATGTGCTATAGAGATTCAGCAATGAGCCAGAGTTAAATTGGACCGATAAATCTTAAGATCACCTTATAGCTACTTGAATCTGGGAATTGACCTCCCCCAGGCAGACAGCTCTGAGATTCATCCCCTCATCCTCTTGATTTTCTCCCATCTCAACTTCAATTCTACTTACTACAATGGGACTTCTGAAGAAAGTGGATTTTAAAAATTCTAATATTAAATATGAAAAGCATTGAAAAGTTTCAATGACTTGGCTCCGAAGAGAAACTTACATTTCTTGAGCACCTAATGGCACCAGGTATTAACATATGTTAATAACACTGATTACTCTAAACAAATCAACAAACCCATGAGTTGTTTCCCCCACTTTGCAGATGAGAAAATGGGAAGCTAAGAGAGGTTGAGTCACTTGCCCAAGAGACAAATGATAGGTGGTAGAGCTGGAATTTCAATCCAGATCCATCCCACTCCAAAGCACACACATTTCTCAAATGAAACACCCTCTACCCCTCCAAAACCAAGGCAGTTCCATTAAAATTATTTTTTAAATTAACTTCATCTTCCAGAAAATACCTCTTAACAGTTAGTTTTAAAAACCCTCAACTGAAATAAATTACTGTGAGGTCATTAGCCAGTTTCAAGGTCCTTAATAAAACACGACTTTTGAGGAGAAGAGTCTGAGAGTTCAGGAAATTTGTCTTTTGGAATTTGGTGGCGGTGGGTGGGAAAAGCAGGAAAAAGACACAGGGACTCAAGCAATTGCCTCTTTAGGCTTTGAGATTCTAAAGCAGAGGTAAAGAAACTGATGCTGCAGGCCAACACCAGCCAGCCGGCATGTTTTCTTTGGACTACACAGTATGTTTGAAATGCTGCCAACATTTAGATATTGGGAACTATAATACAAAGATCAAGAATTCTGGCTTCTCTTGGAAAAGCTCAGAAGACCTGGCATAACGGAACTGAAATTCCCTCATGGCAATAAGCTAAGTGCTGTCTGCTTCCTGTAACTGGGAGATGCTATATTCACCTGCACAACCCCATTCATTTCATTTATTTATTGTCCCGGCCTGGACCCTTTAAAGAAAACATAGCATGTGGTTGCAGATTTCGCTGCAGTAAATGGTAGGCACTTCTGGCTGGGTGCCCTTCCTTGGGACAGGTCCTCTGCCCTTCAGGGAGAAGGGACTCTTTCCACCAAGGGGTCACCCCAGAATGGTGCCCACTGGCTCTGATTTGGGCCACCAGTCCCACCTCTTGTGGAAGCAGGTGGCTTTGTTTTGTATGGCCAGGTGAGGTTATATCTATTGGCTATATAGGAAAATGATTACCCTAGTGACACTGTCCCTGAGTACGTAATATTTTCAGATTCCTTCTTACCGAGCCTCTCTGTAGTGAAACTGTTCTCTTTCTAGTGCCCCATTTGACACATACGTGCAGAGGGCACCATGTGCTTGTTTTCTGAAGGCAACTCCAGGAGGAGCATCAACAGATAGACTCCTAGGTTAATGAAGGCCATGGGCTAGGTGTTTTGCAACACAGGAGTTTCCTCTCTGTCTTTTCTTTGTTAACATCGATCGGTGGTCCTCAAATTACATAGACTTGATGTTCCCACTGCCTGCATATTTGCATGGTATACATAGACGTTGCTAAACGCCCTTCTTGGCACATTTGGTCTATTCTACATTAACGAACTACAGCGATGCTTTGGTGATGTCACACAGAAGCACTGTCAGCCAGCTTACTCACTGAAGAGGACGATGTCCTACCGCCACCCCACCCCCATGCTGGAGTCCCAGCGGGGCCACGTTGCAGAGCACATGGCCCCTTGCCCAGCACTCCCTCTCCTAAGTTCTGAATTTCCTGGGCTGAAACACATTAGCACCCTTTGAAATGGTTAGCAATTTTACATGTTTCCTAGTTTTGTGAAAAAACTTCTGACTTATAAACCTATGTTTTATTTATCAGACAGGTATTTGGGAATATATATTTATAAAAGTAGGTCACTGCCTAGGTTCTTTTGGTCTAATCATAAAAGTAATAATGTTTAAAATTAGAAAATGCTGTCAAGTATAAATATCATTATCACTGATAATCCCACCAAGGAATAACCACTGATAATATTTTGGTGTGTTATCTTCCAGTCTTTTTTCTTTGCATATCTATATGTATGTGTATGTATGTATGTATGTATGTATGTATGCATATGGTATATTGTTTTTTAAAAATAAGATTAAAATCATATAATACATTGTATCCTTTTTACACTTAACATTTTATCATGAGTACACATTAAATATTCTTTGAGCAATGAATTGTCACAGATTCAACGATTATGAGGACAAAATAATGCTTGGGTGACTCTCCTTGAGTATATCTTCAGCAATTAGTCTCTGACAATTTTCCCTGGTTGGATTCTTAGGAATGGGTTGAATCCCATAGTTTGTATATATTTTTAGTTTACATATATATATTTTGAAAGATTTTATTTATTTATTTGTGAAAGAGAGAGTGAGAGAGCACAAGCAAGGGGAGCGGCAGAGGGAGAGGGAGAAGCAGGTTCCTCCTAAGCAAGGAGCCGGATACAGGGCTAGATTCCAGGACCCCAGGATCATGACCTGAGCCAAAGGCAGACACTTAACTGACTGAGCCACCTAGGCGCCCCTCCCATAATTTATATTAATAGTTCACGCACATTTTGCACTTTACTCTAGAGTAGATCCACTTGTTTTATAGAGAATATTAACTTTTCTGTAAATCTTGAAATAAAATTAATGGGCTCTATTTATCCTGCAGTACTGGCATTCCCTGGCATACCAGTGAATTCCTCGGCGGTGTGAACAGCTCAGTTGGAGAAACCCTGACGTAGGACTGAAGAACTAGGGCCGTAGACAGTAATTAGTAGTCTTCCTTTGAGTATAGCCGTGGTTCTCTCAACCCTGGCTACACATTAGAATTATTAGAATTATCTGGGAAGCATATTACAAAAAAAAAAAAAAAGGTAATGTCCTACATTAGAGCAACTGAATCTGAAATTCTCCAGATGATTCTAATGTGTGGAGCTAGTCTAGAGCAGTGGTTCTCAAAGTGTGGTCTTTGGACAAGCAGTACCTGCAATATCGGGGAACTTATTAGAAACACAAATTCCTAGACCCCAACCCACAGGCACTGAATCTGACTCTTTGGGACTAGGGCCCAGCAATCAGTGCATTTTAAGATGCACTCCAGATAATTATGATCCATGTTAAAGTTTAAAGACCACTGGCCTAGAGTATTCCTTGTGCATATTCCTGGCCCAGAGATATAGCCTGCTTAACCCAGCAGGGAAGCTTATTGAAGAGTCACAGAATCTGGTGTCGGGCAGAGTTCAAGTCTCTTGTCTGCCACTGACTAGCCACACGATCTTGGGCAAGGGAATTAGCCCCTCTAAGGCTCAGTTTCACCATGAAGGACATGGGGATAATTTTACACCTACCTCATTGGGTTACTGTGAGGATTAAGTGGAAAAAAAATAATGAAAGGTATTTTGCAAAATAGGTAGAGCTCGATAAATATTTGCTATTACCATTACCCATCAGAGATACCATTATTAGTGGTCAGGAGGCCGGGAAGGAAGCTTCGGAGGTGGAGGAAGCCAAGTGATCTGGTGGCTGGAACATCCGAAACAGATGTTTGTTCCCTGACTCTTCTCTAGTACAGGTTTGGATTTAGACTGCACCTGCCGTTGGCATGAACAGATGAGTCTCCCAGGATGAGACAATAAATCATTCTCTCAGGAGCTGTCTTCAAACTGTGGAAGTACTGAAAATATATAGCTAGAGACACAGCCTTGGTCATCTGGATGTGAGAACTGTCAGGGGTGGGAGGAGGGGGAGAAGGAGTGGGAAGCCTTTTTTACTCAACCAGTATTCTCAAACAGGGGCCATAAGAAGCATCTGGAGGGCTCATTAAAACACAGATTGCCGGGGGGTGGGGTGGGGAGGAGCACCTGGGTGGCTCAGTTGGTTAAGCATCTGCCTTTGGCTCAGGTCATGATCTTGGGGTCCTGGGATCAAGCCCCATGCTGAGCTCTCTGCTCAGTGGGGAGTCTGCTTCTCTCACCCCCTCTGCCCCCTCCCCCTGCTTGTGCACGCTCTCTTTCTCTCTCAAGTAAATAGATAAAATCTTTAAAAAAATAAATAAAACACAGACTGCTGGGCTGCGCCCCAGCGTTTCTGTGTGTTTGGGGTGGGGTCTGGGTTTTGTACTTCTATCAAATTCCCAGGTGTTGTTCACATTGCTGGTCAGACCACACTTCTCATGCTAAATTGAAACTTCATGAAACTGAACGGCAACGCTGAACTGTGATTTATGAGTTTAAGAAAGGAAGAAATGTTCTCCAAGACATTTGCATTTCCTCTGTAAAATCCAAATGCCTTTTGATGTGCTATTTAGATTTGCCTCTGAACAGGACTGGCCAATGTGACAGATGTGCTGATGGTCACGTTTTCATTTGAACCCCAGGTCCTGTGCAGGGTAATGGAGAGGTGGAGTGATGGGCGGTTGCAGCCCTTAGGCTGCTCCCACAGGTGGCAGTGGTGGGGTGGGATACCAATCATTCCCAGTTGCACCTCCTCCTCCCAAGAAGCCAACCCATACTGATCACTTAGTACCTACTCAGCGTTTGTATACACAATGTCATCTAATTCCTCCCACAATCCTATGATGTAGGTATTATTTGTATCCCAATGTTACAGATGAAGGAGCTGAGCTCAAAGAGGTTAAACAAGTGTTCTGAAGACCTGTGGCTAGTAATAAGGATCTTCAGAAATTAGACCTCAAAATCTTTGTCTTTCTCTTTCTGACCCACACAGTGGGTAGAGGAGTCCCAGGCTTGTAGACTGAAAAGACATGTGCATGGCTGAGAACAGGGAAGGCATTGTTGGCATGTGGTCACCTTGTATCTGAGCCGGGGTGGGGTGGAGATAGTGGGATGGACTCTGCATCTGGGTGTGGGTAAAAGGGGCGTGGCCCATATTCCTGTTCACCAGCAAGCTCTGGTCCCACCATCTGGACCAACTGTACAGGAGGGAGAGTTGGCCTCACCCCATCCAGTTCCCTGATAATCACCCTCAAGGATGTGGCAAGGATGATGACATCCATCCCCAGTCCTGGCCCCAGCCCCAAAGGGACGCAGTCAGGATTTAGACCCAGAAGCATCAGAACTTGAGGTCAGCCCAGTGGAATGACCATGGGGATGGGGATTTCTGTGGCAGTCTGTTCATGCCTCTGGCTCACTCTTTGGCTTTCTGGTCCAACCACCCAACCCCTGCCAGTTCTGCTTTGTTCCCTGACCCAGAACCACACCTGGGGGGTACTATATGTATCTTTGGGTATAATATAACTGGGCAAAGGCAGAGCCTGGACATGTGACTGAAGTGATTAGAGAAATTGAGGTCTTATCACACGGGGAGGCTAAGAGAAGACTGGAAAGATAAGGGTTCAAATACTGAAAGGCTGTCATTTGGAAGACAGAGAGGGAAAAGGAAACAGCAAGCCATTTGCCCAGGGCCACAAAGCTGATAGGCACTGGAGTGGAATTCAAGCCCATTTCTTTCTGACTTCCAAGTCTGTTCTCTTTCCGCTACTCTCTTCCGCCTCCTTATGGCCAGAGGCAATCCCTTCCTTGTTTAGGTCAATGCAAAGACAAACTTTTGCCAGAAGTGTCCGAAAGTGGGATGCACTGCTTCAGGTGATGGTGAGCTTCCCACGCAGGGAAGTGTTCAAATAGAGGCCACATGCTAGTGTTGTTGGCGAGGGAATCCAGGCAAGAGAAGATGGTTTCCGGCACTGGCTACGCATGACAATCACCTCCATTTGTTAATAGGACAAATTCCCAGGCCCACTTCGGATCTGCCCTAAGAATAGGTAATTTTTCAAAGCACATCCAGGGATTCTAAAGAAGCCTTCGGGAACTGTTAGGGTCTCCTTCACCTCTGAGATCCTGACTGTAGAGATTCTGGTGTAAGAGGCCAGCTGTGGGGTGTTGGTGCTGATGTTAACAGTGGCAACAAACACTAGTTAACTGCTGAGTGTTCACTCTGGGCCAGGACCTGTTCATGACATCACTAAGTCCTCACAACCATCCCACTGGGCAGACACCACTGTCATCCCCATTTCATGAGGAATCAGGCAGAGACAGATTAACTTCCCTGCCCAAAGTCACACCACAAGGAGTTGGAGGAGCCAGGCTGTGCGTCCACACGGGCTGGCTCTAGATCTTTACTCCCAACCGTAGGAGAAGGCACCAAATGGGACCGTCTCCAAAGCCATCCAGCCCAGGGCAGGTTCTGAATGAAACCTACCAGCAGTTAATCGCCCAAGTATCAAAAACTGCACAGTACAGGAAACATCAGGAGTGAAACAGACTCAGACCTTGAAATGACCATAAGAACTAAGCTGCAAAGCTCTTGAGGTATAAAGTCTAGACCTTTCTTTAGTCTAAATGTATTACATTGGGTTTTTTAAAATTTAAACTTTTCAACACAGAACAAAGGGCATCCAAGTAATTCCTACTGCTGTTCCTTCACTTCAAAACAAAACAAAACCTGCTCCTTAAAAGTGGTTTTATTCTGTCACGGAACGTTCAAACACAATGGCGTAAATATATTGACACAATGGTTAAAACATTAACCCCAGTGAAACTCCTGATGTGTTAATTCAACAGAACCTGCCCATGCCTCTCTGGGAAGAGCTGGGTTACCCCCTACTTACAGGGTGTGTTCAGATCCTTGCCCCTCCCCCACCATGGGTTAAGGGGCCCCCACCAGGAGTGAAGCTTTAGTGCAGAGACTTTCTCAACCAAATACGTTCTTCTTTCCTCTTTTGGGCCAATCCCAAGGTTCAGGAGAGCAGAGTGCAGAAAGAGATGGGAACTCACCGGGGACTTTCCAGGCAAATGCCCTGAGAAACTAATCCTCTCATTAAAGTTGATTCTGGTGCAGATTGTAGGAGGACAGGAGCTGGGTCCTCCGGCTGCCACTCCCTCTCCCCTCTGGCATTGTCAATCACCCTTGTTCTTGCTTCCAGCCCAGGGCTCTTGAACTATTCCTGCTATTTAATAATCCTCTCTCTCTCTCAAAGTTGCTAATCCCTTGCGAGATTGGTTAAAACTCCCAAGAGAGAGTTGGAACGGCCTGAATGGGATCGAGCAGTCAGAGATGTCTGGACTTTCTCCCCCGCTGCCTAGGGAAAGTTTAATTGAAGCTGGGGGGTGGGAAGAGGTGTAGCCAATGTCACTCTGAAATTATCTGGGGAATACCAATTCACACCACCTCTCACCAGACTAAGATGCGGGTGACCTTCGGAGGAACTTGATTAAGCTCTGTAGGGTTTCAGGCTCCTCAGCTGACAAACAGGAGGTGTGGTTGAGATCAGCCTGTCTCGAACTCTTCACCACTGGCACTGAGGTGTTTCCAAGTTGGGAGGAACAAAGGATCTCTTCTTCCACCTAACTATCCCTTTTGACATTCATGTTCTGTGCAGAATTTCACTTGACAAAATTAAAGTTTGAAAATTCCTGGCTTGGGTGATTTCAACGGTTCCTTCCAGACCTAACATTCTCCGTCCACAGAAACAGGCAGCTGTCTCCTCTGGGTGTTGCCACCTCAACCCATGCTGATCCGGAAATTGTTGAAGGGTTCACACCTCTTCCCTGGAGTCCTCGGCTACAAATCTATCTCTGCCAAATGACTGAGGAGCTGCCTCCATCTTCTGCAAATCCTCAGATCAGACGGGACCCTCACTGTCCCTGGAATTCTGCCAAGGGCCTATGCAAACAAAGCCAGCTGCAGATGGCAGGGGTCTGGGAGGAACGGCCACCTCAGGCATCACACCCAGGCTGGGCCCCTCATGGCACTGCCTGGTTTGTGATGGAATTAAAGACTGCTTCCTTTCGGGTGTTGCTCTGGGATTTCCACGTCCGTGAGAAGGTACTATTAAATTGGCAAGAGGTGGGCATAACCTGATAGAAGCAGGTGTTCTCAATCTGGAGCCTTGGCGTCCGAAAGCACTGAATTCATAATTCTGACTTCCCTTCATTCTAGCTTATTTCACGTTTCTGGGCCTCAGCCCTTTCCCAGGTCAAACAGGTGATGAAGTGACACCATGTGTGTTGATGGCGCAGCATGGGCCATCACTGTAACACTGTAAATGTTATTATCTTTTCTTGCTGCCACTTTGCACTAAGTAAACACCTGGATTGTCTTAAAATGTGATGAGTCATAAAAGGAGCCAAAAAAGCGAAGGGGCTCAAAGTTACCCAGCTGTGTGGATACCCCCTGCTTTAGATAGCAAATCCATTCTCCGTCTACAAGGGCTTCTCTGCCTGAATTCCCAGGCTCCCCATAACACACCAAGCAGATTCAACTGTTCCTAGTTATTCTCATGCTCTGACTCATTCTTTACACCTAGAAACTGGAAAGTATGTGCACTGTTCAGAAGATCAAGGCCAATCCTCCCCCAACTCCTCCACCCTCCCTCCCAACTCCTCCGCCCCCACTCTTGTGGCTTAGGGCAGAAAAAACCACCTAATAAATCATGCTGATTCACACAAATAGCTCCTTAGCTCCTACCTGGGCTGAGAAAAGACAAGACCAAGAATTCTATGGACCTTGCCTTCCCAGGACATAACAAAAACCTGGTAAGCGTGGACCGGTAGACATGTGGTTCTCTAGTGTACTGTGAGAGATGAAGGATACTCAGGGGCCACTCAGGATGTTACTCCCTACTGAGCAGAGCTGGCAGAAACAGGGTGCTTACTGCACTTCTCCCAGGGATGTGAAATTAGCTCCCCTCCCCCATCCTGTTGAAAGCCCCACAGCAGTAGCCGAACCTCCAACACTTCCATGACCTTTATGTGTAAAACGTATAAACCATTAAATAAGGAAAACCTCATTAAGCAAGAAGGTACTGGGGGAGGGGAGAACAAATTGATTCAGAAGAGAGAACAGATGTGGAGGGAGAAGAAGGTGTTCACCAATATATACCTACCACAGGCCAGGCACCATTCAGGTTCTTTCTAAGAAAGGTAGGAAGGTGAAGCAGCAAGAGCATGGATGTGGGACCCAGCCTGCCCGCATTCGCATCCTGGCACATGGTCACTTGGACAAGTTATATAGTCTCTCTGCGTCTTGAAGGTAATAACAAAGCCTCACTCACAGCACTCCCTAAGGATGACACAAATTCCTATGGGCTGGTGCTCTCACAACACAACCTGGTGCAGAGGAAGTGCTAAAGAACCTGCTGTTATCCATAAGGTTCCTCATTTAATCTCTCCAAGTCATTCTGATCTTTGTGAGGCAGGCAAGGTCCAAGTTTTATAGCTCTTCTGAAGAAACCTGGACACAATTTATCTAGGGTCACGTGGGCAGTAAGTGGAAGTTTGGTAATTCAGACTCCGCCTCAAATAATTCCAAGTCAGTTAGATAAGTAAACACTGATTCATGAAGGTTCCATGAGAGAGGGCCAAATAACTTGTCAAAGGAGCTGACAGACTAGGTTGTGGGGTAGCTCCTGAAGCAAGTCTAGAAGGGCCAGCAGGCTTTTTATATGTGGAGGTGGGTGTAGAAGGGTACCTATCTGTGGAAACATATTATTTTCCTTTTAAATCAGGACAGAGCAACTCTGTGAACCCAGTGAACCAGTGCCTTTAAAGAGTGTCTGGGAAATACATACATACATACATTTCCTGCTAAGGTGCTAGCAGACTGCATTCTTAATTTGTTATTTATACTGTACTCTACCCAAAACCTAGTGGGCATCTAATAAATGGTTGTGATCACCCTTAATGACTATTCTATGTTGGCATGAGGTTGAATTGCATTATCTAGCATTCCTCAAAGTTTGCTGTCATATGGCTAGATGTTCCTTAAAAAAAAAAAAAAAAATTTAAAAGATATCAGAGTTAAGTAAAATGCTGTTTACTGTGGCTCTTTCCAGGAAATTTCCTGGTGTATATAAGCATCATCAAGGTTCTGAGAAATTCTACAGCAAAGAAATCTGCTTCCTTTTAATGCTGTATTTCCTAAGCCTACTTGGCCGCAGAACACTTTTCTATGTAATAGAAACTTTGGGAAATGTTGAAATGACCTGATTAAATTTTGACTTCCCTGCAAGCAAAGGATAATTAACCCCATTTTTGAGGTAAGAAATAGAAACCCATCCAGTAGGTGGAGGAGCCACCACTAGAGACCCAAGTCTCTGCCTCCAAAATAAGAACGCTCGCATTTCCAAAACACTGAGCTATAAAAGCTACCATCACAGGCACTATGTCTTCTGCTTTTCATTTTTAAATTTATAGGTAAAACTAAATGTTAGTAGAATTAAGTGACTTGGGCAAAATCACAGAGGTCCTTAGGAATGCACAAGGCATGAAGCCTAAATTCACTAACTTTTAAAAATCTATGAACGGAGAAACAAGCTACCATGGTTTGTCATGACTGGTCTGAGGGCACACCTGCCTGAGCTAAGACCCAGCCCAGTAGCTGACCTCTCCTCGCATTTATGGTGAGCCGCAGGAATGCAACTGAGGATATACTGTTATTTCAGAGCTCAAAAGCTCAAACAATCTTAGCCCATTCACATTGGCAACAAGCTGGCACACCCCTCCCTGGACTGATGAAAACAAAAATCTGGCCACTTGGCGATTATAATCACTCTCATTAAAATGACTGTTCAGCAGCAACTCCTATTCTTCCAAAGGAAACAGGAAACAATGGTGGGGGCGGATGTGCATAGTAGGATCGGGACATGCCCGCAGCGGTGCTCTCTCCATCAGGACCTTCCCCTGACGGTTGCCTGGCATAGCTGAGTGTCGGACAGAAGCAACCCCCAGGCTTGCCAAGTGCCTCCCAGCGCAGCCCACCGGCTGTTCTGCCAGTAAAGTAGTAGCATCTGATACAGAAGGGAGTCATCCTGGCCACATGGCACCAGCCCGGACCTGGGAAGGTGAGCCTGGTTCTCAGCCAGCAGCCCACCCCCGCCCCTCTGCCAGGAACCCAGATCATGTCTCACCAATTACAAAGGTTGCTCAGGGAGTCCCTGTAGAGGGGAACTGAGATGAGCATTTAGAGACCATTAAGGCATGGAGATAGGGATCTTACCCTAGAAATCAGCATCAAGCCCAAACTGTGTAATTCCCGTGGCACAGTCCACCACAGGGCAGGAAACAGGACTACCAGAAGAGAAGGGAGAAAAAGGAGAATCTACAGGTTATGTTTTCCTGAAGACGTTTTTTAGCTGCATTTCCTCCATACTCCCCTCCCTGAATGCTTACACTCACAGACCATTTTTTAAAGCAAAGCAGGACATACAAAAGAACAGTGACTATGTTTCCCAATTCATATCAACTCAGTAAGAAATGGATTCAGCACTCCCAGAGCATCAGACCCTGTGCTAGGCACTGTGAGATGGTCACAACAGAGTGACAAGAAGATAAAGAAGGTAAAACAGGACCAACCAGTGGTTTTGAAACTGTATTGTGCGGGTGTTACAATGGTGCCTAAGGGGCTGCAATGGGGTGTGGGGTGGTGACAGGCTGAGAGCGTGGGGTTCTCTCCAGCTCACTGCCCTCTCTCTCATCCACTCTCCCCACCAACCTCTGCAGCTCCACTATGACCTGCTCTCTAGGTCTCTTTGCAGGGAGAGCTGTTGGGAGACTTAATCTTGGTATCTTGAAATCCCTCAGGAATATTTGAAGGTACTTTCTGCAGGACTGGTCTGGGAACAGAACTCTTATTGAGCATGCAAACACAGAGGCTGATATTGATTGCCCTAATGCGTTCTGGCAGAGGAAACACACTTGGAGCAAACTGTTTGCCGAGAGCTTTACAGCGTGCCCCAGCGCTGGACAGGCCTGGCACAGCCTCAAGCACCAACTTGCTCCCTTTGACAGTTGGCTGTGGCAGCTGCTGAGATAAGCCCCAGAGCACCCTGAGGTTTGGATGCTTCTGGTGCCAACCATGACGGTGCAGGGTGCCTCCGGGCCTCATGCACAGGAGTGAAGACGTTTCTCAAACACATTCCCCACGGACATGTTTGGGGAGGCTTTCAACCTCGTAAGCTCTGGACACCTAGATTGCTGCACAGAGATGTGCAAGACGCCAGGGACAGTCCATCCTGGGACCGTGTCTCCTTAGGCATATGCTGTTCACAGGCAGGAGGCAGCAGGAAAAGACGGTGGGTGCCTCGGACTGTGTGCAAAGTTCAAGTCCTGGTTCCCCCCACTGCTTTACTTGTGACCTGGAGCAGGCGAATGACTCCTCTCTTTAAGTTTGTATTTTCTCATCTGTGAATCAGGGGGCAATATGGTTCCTATCTCACAGGCTGGAGGGGTTAAATTAGCCACATGAAGTGGTGAGCATCTTAGGTAGGTACCCTACATATCTCAGTCATTTTTAGTATTTTAACATTATCATTGACACATCTGAGAGGAACAACTCCATAAAGCCCAAGGAAATGTCCTGTTAAAGCAATAACCCATTTGACGGTCTGGATCTGGAAGGAAGGCTAGTCAAAAACCAAAACCAAAAACCAAAACAAACAAACAAACAAACAAAAACCCACACAAAAACCCACCAAAAAACACAAAACAAACAACAAACCAACAAAAACCAACAGCAACAACAAAACAAAAACAAAAAAACCTAAAGCAGACTGAAGGAACTGCTATGTTGATGGCAATTCTCTATCTTTTCAAGAACAGCATGAAGAAATTTTTTTTTTCAGATGCAAAACGCGTAAGTACAAGAAACTTCTCTCCTTGGAGAAATTCACCAGATGGAAGCTCTTTTCGCAGGAATTTCAAAATCTATAAATGTAGCACAAACAGGGTCAGGTGTAACCCTGTATTGGTTGTCATCACATTCTTGACGGCCCTTAAGGCCCAGTCAGCCTGAGTTCAGTGATATTTTATTAGCTACAGGAATTGCATTTCAGAACATGTTTTGAAGGAAAATGTCATGAGCTTATCTTTCCAGGGGCCAAGGCAGCAATCAAAGAATCAGCTCATGACTCATGTTATATCCCTCATCCAAGCACATTTCCCACTGCAATCTCCTGGCTGATGGAGGGGTTTGGGGAAAGGTGTGAGCGTTCATCCCTCCTAAATCATGTGAACTCAGCACACCTTTATTTCACAGCTGTCTGCCGCTGCCACAGCAATGGAAATTTTGTTTGTATTGGCTTTTCCATGCAATCTGGAAATAGCAAAATGTGGCAGAAATAGCAAATTTGGGGTACCAAAAATGTTACAAACCCATGAAAATTAATACATATGACTTAATGAAATCTGTGGCCTTAATGTGTGTTTGCTAAGAAAATGAAACTTAGGTGCCTCCTTTAAACAGAATGAAAGGGGGAAAATGCATGAATGAATGATTGTTTACTTAAAATATGTGTCATCAATGCAAATCACAATTTCTAAGATACTTTCAATTATGGGAATTTGCTACTGAAGAGACTTGAGGATTAAAGGTGCTACATCTTAGCAGGCAGATCATTTTTCCCTCCTTTGAAAACACGGTGAAGTTAGGAGGATGGAAGTGGGGGGAAGGGCAGACTGCCTGGTTCTGAACCCAGCTGTTAGTTAACTGTGTGACCTTGGGTAAGTCTCTACAGCTCTGTTTCCCCATCTGTAAAATGGGGATGATAATACTATCAAAGTCATGGTGTTGCTCTAAGGATTAAGTGAGTTAATATTTTTTAAATATTTAAATCTGTGTTATGGCACATTTCTGTATAAATATTAGCAGCTGCTATTATTATTACTATTATTACCATTATCATCATCATGCTTATCATCACATTCTCCCATTCTTCCTCCTACGGGCTGCCCTAAAGTTCCTTATATCAGCAACATTAACAGGAGCATTTTAAGGCGAGAGATGTCCTCTCCAGAATATCATTATAGCATCTCCTTAATCACTGGCCTGTGTTAACATTTCAGACTGATTAAAAGTCACCTTGAAAGGGAGTTCTGAGAGGCTGGGATAGAAAGCAGGAATATTAAATGAGGAGTAGTTTGTCTTGTAGCAAGGGGTACCATGCAGGGTTAACATGTGAGGCTATTTTGCTCCCCTGGGGGACATTTGGCAATGGTTGCAGGCATTTTGGGTTGTTACAATTAGGAGGGGGAGGGGCTACCGGCATCTGATCGGTAGATGCGGCTAAACATTTTACAAGGCTCAGGACGGTGGCCCCTGCCCACTCCCAACAAAGAATCATCCAACCAAATGTCAGCAGTGCCAAAGGTCAGAAGCCCCCTGTTAGGGTAGAGCTTGGAAAGAAAAGCAGTCTGGCCTCACAGGAGCTTCCACTTTAAGATGGATATAGTGTTAACCGCCAGCTACCCAAGAGCTAGTCTGGTTTCTAAAGGTGCCTGGCCTACTTGAAAACAACTTCTGGGGATGCCACTCCCAGAGAAGCAGTAGCAATTTATTACCGAGCACGCCCGATTCCCAGAGAGAGAAGACTCAAGAGCCGGTCCCAAGCACCCATACAGTTTTCCTTTTAGCCCTGAGGAGGTTACTGCCTTCAATATTTCCAATTCATGCCCTGAAGCTTCTGTACATGCTAGTGCTGAGTCACCTGGAGATGGTTCTTCAAATTTAACGTGTCTGAAACATGCCCAACAAATTCCTTTCCTCTTCTTCCCAAACGTGCCCATCTCCCCTACCTCAGGAAATGCCTTGAGCATCTTACCTGCTTCTCAAGCCCCAAACCCAGGCAACACCCTCCCCCTCTCTTCCCCTCACACTCACATTCAATCCTCAGGCAGGTCCTATTGCTGCCACCAACTAAACAAACCTTGAATGCTTCCTCTCTTCGCCACTGCCACTGCCCTTGCCTGACCCCTGTCCATAACTTCCTAAACTGCCCCCCCATTGTTAATCTTGATAATCTCCAATTAATTCTCCACACAATGACCTAACTCATTATTTAAAAAATAATAATTAAAGGCTATGGCTCTTGACATCCTTTGTTGGATTCTCACTAATGCTTCAAATAAAATTCAAACCCTTTACTATGGCCTGAAAAAGTCTTCTATCAGGGGGTCTCAAAGAGTGGCCCCAGACCCGAAGCATCCGTGTATACACATTCCCAGGCCCCACCCCAGACCTACTGGGTCTCCAGGTGTGGGGTCCGTCAAGCTGGGTGTTAACAAGCTCCCGGGGTGATGGTGATGCACGCTGGTTCGAGAATCAGTGCTTTGTGTGATCTGGCTCTCCTCTTTTCTGATTCCACTCCAGTCAAAGGGGCTTCGATTCCTTGACCATGCCAAGGTCTTTTCTTCTACTTCAGGTCCTTACAGAGTCTGCTCCTGCTGCCTGGAATTTCTCACCTCTCTTCTCATCCCCCTTCTCAGATCCTTCCTCTGACCACTGTCATGTAGATTTCTGCCTCCACCTTAAATTCTCTGATAGTTTTCTTCATAGCGCTCTCTATCACCAGCTGTTTTCTCTCTTTTTGTTCTGGCTTACTTGTTATTCTCTGGCTCCTCCACTAGTCTGTAACCTCCATGAGCCCAGGGCCATGTCTTGTTTGTTACTGTATATGTAATGAATACTACAGTGCTCGGACGTAGTAGATGATCACTCCAGAGGGCTTGAGTGCATTATCACCCTACGGTAGAGCACAGGGAGACCCAATGTGTGGCATCGGCCCCCACCTCACAATTTGAATGAGGCAGACATAGCCATTTGACCTCCACAGTCCTTCCCCCTTACACCTGGCTATGGCTTCAGACTTTGTTATGACACTTCACTCCAAGCATCCACAAAACAAAACAAAACAAAACAAAACAAAACAAAACAAAACAAAACAAAACAGACAAAAAAATCAAAGTTGTTACTTGCAGTGGACGTGGAAGAAACATGTTCATCAATTTTCTAAATAGTATTTCAGTAATGTAATTGTTAATATTATTTATGTGTCTGACATTGTGTTAATATTTCACAAGTCTTATCTTATTTATAAACCCTATGTAGAATATCTAATAATGATGCCCACTTACAGGTGAAAAAAGTGAGTTGCAACATAATGCCACCTGCCCACGTTCCCACGGTAAGTGGCCAAGAGGGGATCTAAACCCAGGTGGCCTAGTTGTGGCACCTGAGCTCATTGCTGAATCTTTTCACTACAGTGAGAATAATAGGTGGTATGCAGGTCCTCAGTGAGAAGCGATAGCAGAGCACCTTGCCCAGGTGGAGATGCCAGAGGGAATCCTGGAGGAGTTCTGAGTCATGAGTGAGTCAAAAGCACGAAAAAGTAAAGAAGCAGGGAAGCAGAGGCATGAACATTTTACTCACATCTACTTCTTTCTTTTTTAAAAATTTTATTTTATTATTATTTTTTTAGAGAGGGAGAGAGAGGAGGGGGGAGGGGCAGAGAGAGAGAATCTTATGCAGGTTTCACATCCAGCATGGGGCCTCCACTCAGAGCTCCATCTCATGACTCTGAGACCATGACCTGAGCCGAAATCAAGAGTCGGATGCTTAACCGACTGAGCCACCAGGCGCCCCCACACCTACTTCTTTCTTAAGAGAGGTCTTATTTGGGAAGAGGGGAGCTTTGGTAAAATGACGTGTAGCTGAGCAGTATTCTATTTAGAGGTTATACTGCTGGCTGCTCTCATCTTGGGCACTTCTTCAATGATGATCTTCTTTGTGGATATTGGCAGCATAGCTGATCTCTGTGAAGTTTATTGGTATAAATGAAGGCTGGAGTGTAGTGGCAGGGCTGAAAAGATCTCCAGAGAAAGGCCTTTCAAGTTATACTTAGGCCCCAGCTAATCTGATTCATGTTTCCTGGGCCAGTAATCCCCATATGCAATGACTTAGGTTATTGTTGGAAGTGTACAGTTCGTGTGGAAAAATGTGATGGCAGAAAATGTTTGGAAACCATAAATTATTAAAGTATTTTAATAAAAGTAAGCATTTATACTAAATATCCTCTCTGACTGTGATCCAAAAGAAAAAAAAAAAAGTGTTTCTCAGTTTATTTGCACTAAAGGGAAATCTGCATGGAGGCAGGAATTATAGCCCAGCCTTCACTTCCACGGCAACTGACTGATGTCACATACAGGATGGAGACCTTCCTGACAGGGTCAGGATTCGGCTGGGAGGTACTGCATCTTGAATCAAGTGTAAAACTGATTTGAAATTTAGGAAATATTTTTTAAGATTAATTTTACTTAAATTGATTTTGGAAGGAAGTGGTTAAAGCAAATCAGGAGGTTGTTTTCTAATATTTAAACCAGAAATGGATGTAGAAATCTCATATAATTCACAAAATTGAGCTTGACATGATGCCATGCCTCCATGGAAAGAACAAAGAATTCTCAGTGTGGAGAAGAGATCATCTCATGTGAGATCCAAGGTCTTTATATGACAGTTTCTGGAAGTATCATTCCCAGATGAGCAGTAGCAGCATCCCCTCAAAGGGGTCCTAAAAAGCCAGATTTGGGGTCCTGCCCAGAACTACTGAATCAGTCTCTGAGGGCAGGGCTCTGGAATCTGAAGTTTTAGTGTTTCCCAGAGAATTTTTAATTGAAACCATTTTTTTTGTAGAATCTGAACAAAGCAACAAGGAAATGTACCTTTATCCAATCTAGAAGCAGGTAATTCTTGAGCATCATTACAGCTTAATGAAAAGTTTAGACCATAATCACATACTAGGCCCGTAGGTTACGAGGAGTATCAGAGAGTGCAAACAGGGGCATTTAAGACATTTGCATGTGTTCTGAGGGAAGCAAAACAATGTCATACAGTAATACTAGACTTCTGGGTTTCAAAATTCAGCACAATTTAAAAAAACTGGGCAAAAGGATCAACATAAGCTGTCTCCTTTACTTTGCCAACAAGGGCAAATAAAAATGCCTCTCTGGTTCTATCATTTTGTAAAAAGAAATGGCTTTTTTTTTTTTTTTTTAAAGAAGTGACATTTTTAACACCAAAAAAAAAAATAAGCAGAAAAGAATCTCAGAATAAAAAACAGTCCTCTACACAGAATACCCTGGAAAATAAGTACAAATCTTTTGATCTGATGTCTGTACTTTCCTCTACCTCATTTTGTCACAGGGAGCACTTACTCCAGCACTGGTACCTGGGAACCTTTCACATAGCGGAGAGACCAGGGTTTTGTAAAGTCAAAAGTCAGTTCTACGCTTTGCCCCTTGCTAGCTGTATGCTTTCAGCATCACTTGCATGACTGATTCATCTCAGCTTCCTCATCTATAAAACAAAGGTAATCATCAATCATGGTAACCATTAATGGCCTAACACGGATCGATGAACTGTCACACAGAACAGACTCTAAAGATGTCCTCTTTCCCTGGTTTTCCCTTCTTAGGCTTTACGATCTACTAATCTCCTAAGAATCTTGTTGGATGTGAGCTGAAGACTTGCTTCCAACAAAAAGGAGGAAAAGGGGCTGCTTAATTAATGGTCCCCCAGGCTTTTTTTTAAGCTTCTTTTCTCTTTCTCTAGATTCTGATAGAGTTTTGCATGAGGCAGATCCTTGGTATCTGGCTGTTGCCAACTCTCTGAAATGGAGGTCCCCTGCCTAGTTTGTCATAAAACAAGGAGTATAAGTAAATTCCTGTCACACATGTTTAAAATGCTGTCTAGGGGGGCGCCTGGGTGGCTCAGTTGGTTAAGCGACTGCCTTCGGCTCAGGTCATGATCCTGGAGTCCTGGGATCGAGTCCCGCATCGGGCTCCCTGCTCAGCAGAGAGTCTGCTTCTCCCTCTGACCCTCCCCCCTCTCATGCTCTCTCTATCTCATTCTCTCTCTCAAATAAATAAATAAAATCTTTAAAAAAAAAAATGCTGTCTAGGTTCTTTTTTGCTTTTTCTGTTATACCTATATATGAGTAACTTGTTTCCCAAAAGTAAAAGTAGGCCAGGTGATTATTTGTAAAGGGTGAAGAGGCTGGGGGGTGCGGGGGGAAGGAGGGGAGGGGAGCTGCTGTATTGCACAGCTCCAGGATACCACGCACACAGCAGTCTATGTGGATGGGGTCCTGTTGCTAATCGTGTCCCAACAAGTCATACAAAATGATGGACCCGGGTGGAGGGAGGCACACAGATATATACTGTTCCATGAACAGAGCCTATGCGTGGGCTTCCAGAGAACTTAGTAAGATCATTTCATAGCTAACACTTTTTGAGTCTTATGTCAAGCATTATGCTAAGCACTTTCTATGCATCATCCTATTTTCTCCCTCACGATAACCCTACAATTATTATCCATCCCCACTTTCTATACGAGGAAACCAAGAATTAAGTGGTCACACACTCAAGATCACCCAGCTGGTCAATGGCAGGGGCAGCATTTGAACCTAGATCTGTGGTAACCTACAGCCTAAACTCAATACCCGTTGGCCAAAGTAGAAGAAAGTAGAGAACAGAGATCTTGTTCAACACTTATAAACTTTAAAGGAGGGCTGTCTTCTCTTCTTTCATTCCTCTTAAAAAGGCAGTTGACCAGCTCTGGCTTATGTTTTACCTCTGTGAAGGCAGAAAACAAAAGTATTTTGGAATAACTCATTCCTCAATTCCTAGAGCAATGATATTTCTGTTTTCCCAGGGGTAGGAGGCTCTCATATTTGAGGCTCTCGCCGAATAAGCTGGTTGTTGTATTTCCTAAAGAGATGACCTCCCTTTCTTCAAGCAGTAATCACTCATGCCCTGCTGAACTGGACAGAAAGTGGTAGCCAAATATCCTGTCGTCAAGCCTCCTCCAAGGCAACTCTGATGAGTGGTTATTTTGGAAGTGGCTCTAATCTGTCACGTTATGCAGCTTTGCTAAGACTCACTTTATTAGCTACCACCAAGAGCTAATAAAACATGTCAGGAAGTCTCTGTAAGCTGTAAAAACATTTCCAAAGGTCACTGCCGACACTCCGGACTTCAATGACTTTTTAAAGGAAAAGAAAACAGAGGCAGAGGCCCAGAGTTTCAAAAGACAGAACTACCAAAAGCAGTGGCCCCAAATGGGTGGTAAAGGGCGGCAATGCCATATTACACCAGCCATTGAATAAACTCTGTCCAGAGGATGTCTTGAAGAAAAGGTCCAAAAGCCACAGAAGGGTGGTGGGGACAGTGGTGAGGAAGAAAAGCAGGATATACCATACTGTCATATGAGGATACTTCATTTTTCCTGGTTATTTAAGTTTGGTGTTGAGGGGGAGGCATCTAATAGTCACACTTACTCACAACAGACTCCTTTATAAACAATGGTGTAGGTGACAGAGAAGGGATTGATTTTCGATAACCTACAGCACATGAGGCATTTTTTCTTAACACATGACTTTTTTCCATTTTAAAAGTAAGCACACTTTTTAATAAATAGTAGTAAAACATAAAAAAGGAGAAGTAATCCTGTCACCTTAAAAGCAGGGAAGAGAGTTTCAGGTTTTGTGTTTCAGGAGCCGTACTTTATCATGTGGGATGTCCCATGACAAATGACTAGAGCCCGTGGTTCTACTAGCTTGAAAACATAATCATTGAGATTTCCATTCACCACTGAGCAACAGGTCCAGGCCCAGAAGATGCAATAACATTTTTATCCTGGTTTAGGGTAAAAATTTTAGACTTGGAATCTGAACTTGTGGGGGAAAGAGGTGATCCATGGAGCAAGTCAGGATGGCACCTTGTAGAAGCTCAGCAGGAAAAGACCGCTGATAAACTGGTATGCTCCAGACCAAGACAGGCAAGTTCTGTCCTGCTTTGGAGCAGTCCCCAGCCAGCTCTAGCGCAGACTGCACATGGCTGTCCTTAAAAC
This sequence comes from Mirounga leonina, assembly GCF_011800145.1. NCBI lineage: Eukaryota > Metazoa > Chordata > Mammalia > Carnivora > Phocidae > Mirounga > Mirounga leonina. The sequence goes on along the minus strand of NW_023270433.1, from coordinate 42,068,606 downwards.
TTACAGGCAGGCCGCAGCAGGGAGTGAGCGGGATTCCATCCCTACGCATTGCAGTGCTCAGTGAACTAATCACTAACTGGAGATCCTGTAGGGTTCAGCTGAGTCAAAGAAATTCCTTTCATCTTACTGTTTTCTTTTTCCTCTTCTATTTGCTAAGACAGGCAACACAGAGCAGTAGAGAGCCCTAGACCCTGGAGCTGAACGGAGCAGGGCTGAGTCCCTGCTCTGCCCTGCCTGCTTCCTAACTCCAAGCTAGTTCTCTTGCTCCCTTCTGCAGCATCTCACCAATGAAGATAACAATAGGACTAGCCCCAGAGAACACTTGGAGGATTAAATCACCTTATAAAGCTCTCAGCAAAAAGCTTCGCACCTAGTGAGCATTCAGTAAGTGAGGAATTCACAACACTGTGTTGCTGGACTGGGAGCTCTTTGACGACGGGGTCATGTCTCCTCCTTCAGATCCCCGGCCAGAGGTGCCTGGGTACCACCCCACGGGGTGGGGGTAGGGGTCTCTATGTATGCCCAAGAATAAATTAATTTGGTTTGATTTCTTTCACTTTCCTTCCCTGGTACGTTCTCCGTATTTTTTTTCCCTCCTTCTCCAAAATAGTAAGCCACATTTTTTCTTGCTTCAAAAGATGTATCATCGACAGTGGGTTAAGGCTATCCAATTTTCTTCTTACTCTTTTACTTGTTTAGGAATATTTATCTTTCTTGTATTATTTTTGATAGTCAGCTTTCCTTTTCCCCTTCCTTTTTCATCACTTTCCTCCCTGGGAGAACTGCTTTCCCTTTTGTTACTGGGGTTCTGGTGAGTTTGCCAGTCTGTTATCCTCCCTACCCAAACCTACCCACCCCAATTCATATATACCCAGAATCCTCACTTGACTCAGAGACCTACTCTGTAATAAACCCCTTTCCCCACCCAGGTTAGTCAGAGTCAGTTTCTGTTGCTGGCAACCAAAGGGCCCTAATTGATCCCTACCTATTTTTTTTTCTTCCTTTCTAGTCATGTTTCCTTCCTACTGCATGGGTGGTTTCCCATATGTCTCCTTGACCATCTACCACCAATCTCCTTCCTCACTGAACATGGCAGAATTTACTCCATTCTGTAAATAAAGATGAGCCACCCCTCTACTCACAGGTCAGCCTTCCTCTTAACTAGCACAGTGGCTTCCATGAAATTCAGTTACCTTCAAGGCAACCTGATATTTTGCTGAACAAAATGTTAATGTCAGCATCCTAAGTGCCCTAAGACTTGGCTATCATAGGCTTAAAATGGTAATGCGTGAGAAGAAGTAGCTACCATCTGCTTTAACTCTATTTGTGTGACTGTGGGGACAAAGGAAGAGACTTTTAATGACTTGTGCAAGGCCAAATGGCCAGACAGAGGTCAGATTAGAATGCAGTCTCCTGATACTTGGGTAAGGTGTTTTCACCATCTTACTGGGCTGCTTACAAGGAAATACTATTTTGGACCCAATCCAAGCAAATTTACTTTGTGAAGTAGAAAAGCCTCTGTCATAGACTGGTAACATCTACAAGACAGTCTCATAATAAAGAGATGTAAGAATTGTTCAAAGTACGGCGCCTGGGTGGCTCAGTTGGTTAAGCGACTGCCTTCGGCTCAGGTCATGATCCTGGAGTCCCGGGATCGAGTCCCTGGATCGAGTCCCTGGATCGAGTCCCTGGATCGAG